>NC_134699.1:36260399-36860399 GCF_050947455.1 Rhinoderma darwinii | reverse complement strand
AAATGGCACGTAAAAAAACGTCCCGTAAAAAGAAGTGCTTGCCACTTCTTGAGCCGTTTTTGGAGGCGTTTTTCATTGTGTCAATAGAAAAACAGCTACAAAAACGGCTCCAAAAAACGCATCAAAAACGCATTTAAAAACGGCATGAAAACTCCGTATTTTACAGCCATTTTTGCTTTAGCGTGTGAACAAACCCTAAAAAGCCCTGCTAGGGCTTCATAGGAGTACAAAGATAGCAGACCTGAGGACCTTCAATAGGCCCCCAGGTTACCACGATTGGCACCCCACGATTGCGTCGCAAGGGTGGGCCACGGCACGTCAGAGGGGGCCTCCCACAACGGAATTGTGTGCGGAAATTCCGCAGCATTTAAAGGGAACCTGTCACCAGCATCTCACCTATTAAACCAGCAATACCTGGTGGTAGTGGGTGAAAAATCATTTCTATATAACCTATAATTGTCCTCTTAGTCGGCTCTGTAGCTTTAGTATTCAGTTTTTTTAGTGTTCCCACGCCGTATGCTAATGAGCATAAAAGAGTCAGATCTTCATTTGAAAAGAATCAAATCTTCGTTTGGAAAGCGTCAAATCTTCATTCCTCACGTCTTTCCGAGTTTACCCCGCCTCATTAATTTTGATTGACAGCTCCTCGCCTTTCCCCAGCACACACAATTCCGTGCTTGTGCATTGATGTCCTCTTCTGGGGTGTGCGCACAAAGGGACACTGTATTATCACGATAAAAGGCGCAAAATGTTTGCAGACCGTTATTTACAGTCGGAGGAGGAGTTTAGGAGAGGGGAGAACGGCAATGAACTTTTGATAGCAGCGGCCAGTGAGGGATAAGTAAAGTTCAATAGGTGAAATGCTGGTGACAGGTTCCCTTTAAAGTAGCAGCAAAGTGGATGGGATTTAGAAAATCTCATGCCCACGTTGCGGAAAAAAAATAAAATAATGCAGTGTAAACGTTAATATATTGACCAGTTGTGCAGAATGTAAATTTATGCTGCGTTTTTGTTGATTTTCTGTTGCGACTTTTGCAGCGTACTCACATTACGCCGCAAAAATCGCAACTTCTGATTTTTTTTTTAAATCAGACATACCCAAAACGCTCTCCTCCTTCCTGCAGTCCGGCCCCCTGGGATGACGTTTCATCCCATGTGACCTTTGCAGCCAATCACAGGCTGCAGCGTCACATGCTTTACAAAATCATCGTAGGAGGCCGGACTACGCGCAGAGAAGACAGAGGGGTTAAGTATGAGCGTTTTTTCCCTGCAGTGGAAATTCTGGTTCCAGGTCGGATACACTGCGCAGTATTTATGCTACGTAGCCAACCCATGGAAACCCAGCCTAACGCTTTAGATGCTGCGGCCGCGATTGACCTCGGCATCTAAAGGGTTAAACGGACTAAATCAAAGTGATCTTCGATTCCGCCCATTGCAGTGAGGTGTCGGCTGTATTACAAAGCCGTCTCCCGCTAAGTATGGAGCAAGCTCAGACGTGAGCCTGCTCCATACTTCCCCTTAACGGCTGCCATGTACGTGGCATGTCGTTATGGGGTTAACTTTTTTTTTTGTTCCACTAGGGGACTTCAAAATGTGATCTACTGATCGTTTATATAATGCTTTGGTATAATCAGTATACCAAAGCATTATTGCCTGTCAGTCTAAAACAAACAGGCAATCTATTAGGCCATTCCCCGGTTGCCATGGCAACCCATTGGTGCCCCGTGATCGTGTTGCGGGGCACCGATGGTATGGCACTTTACCCAGATATTAATTTCTAATCAATAATTTTGTTTATCTCAGTAGTGTTTGGAGAAATCACAAAGCTATTTGCACAGAACCACCTAGTTTAATGATTTAACAAAATCCTCTTTTCCCTTCTTAATTTTTCTTTTTAGAAATAAACAAATAGATTCTACACAATCAAAACAGCATGCAGTTTTTTCTTGTGTCAATTTTAATACGAACTGTGGCAAGAAAGGACTTGCCGCTTTATTTCTCCCGCGAGCGAAAAAACCCAAAACCCTCTGCCTCCCATTGAAATCAGCTTACAGCTTACAGTGTGAACAGGGCCTTACTGCAAGTGAACTGCAATGCGGCAATTTTTTAAATATATTCTGGCAACTCTCCGGACATATCTGCTTTAATAAAGACTTGTATCATTCTGGAGCATCTTTTCTTAGAACTCTGCGTTGTGCTATTCGTCTGCTATTCCTCCTGGAAAATATAGGAATAAATTGACAACTGGTCGTTGCCATTACCCTTGCCAAAAGTGTGTGTCCCAACACAGTCCAGTACTGTCAACACCGATTGGACAATGTCATAGTGTGTAGGGACACAAACCATTGACAAGGGGAATGGTAACACACAGTTGGCAATATATGAATAACTAGACAAGAGGAAAAACAGATACAGATCTCTAGGGAATATAGGAAATACAAGTATTTACTAAAACGGATGTTACGAGAGCTGACAGGTCCTCTATGACTGACACCAACATCTATCATTTATTGTAACAGTTGTAAAATGAATTTCCAGTTTAAAGGGGTATTCCCATCTAATGCCCCATGCACACGAACGTATTGTTTTTACTCCCATAATAATACCCCTTTAAACGGGAAATTCATGTAGGCATGGGGCCTAATAATGATATGGCATATAACTAGGATATGCCACAACATTCTGATCAGTGGGGTTCTGACCTCTTGGACCCTAATCAGACAGAAGAATGAAGGTACTGGGGTCCCTTCAGATTATTCCCTGCAAAGCAGTGCTACTGGTCACATGCTGGGTAGGGAACTAAAACTTAGCTCCATTCAAATGTATGAGGCTGTGTTGGCCAGGAGCGTGGCTGTGCAGAGTACATCTGTGAATCGTTGGGTGTTCCGGCAGCCAGACCCCTACTGATCAGTAATTCTTTGCATATCCTAGTGATATCCTGCCAATCAGTGTTTATTGTTAGGGTATGTGCACACACACTAATTACGTCCGTAATTGACGGACGTATTTCGGCCGCAAGTCCCGGACCGAACACACTGCAGGGAGCCGGGCTCCTAGCATCATAGTTATGTACGACGCTAGGAGTCCCTGCCTCTCCGTGGAACTACTGTCCCGTACTGAAAACATGATTACAGTACGGGACAGTTGTCCTGCAGCGAGGCAGGGACTCCTAGCATCGTACATAAGTATGATGCTAGGAGCCCGGCTCCCTGCACTGTGTTCGGTCCGGTACTTGCGGCCGAAATACGTCCGTCAATTACGGACGTAATTAGTGTGTGTGCACATACCCTTAGAGTATGTGCACACAGCTTATTTTCACCCTTTTTTCGGGCCATAAACGCTGAAAAAGGGCTAAAAATACGTAGGCTGAACGCCTCCAAACATCTACCCATTTATTTCAATGGGAAAAACTGTGTTTCGTTCCCACGGGGCGTTTTTTGAAAAAAATGGTGCGTAAAAAACGCCCCGTAAAAAAGAAGTGCATTTCACTTCTTGAGCCGTTTTTGTAGCCGTTTTTTATTGTCTCAATAGAAAAAGAGCTCCAAAAACGTAATAAACGCATCAAAGAACGCTTGATGCATAAAAAACGGCTGAAAATCAGGGGCTGTTTTCCCTTGAAAACAGCTCCATATTTTAAAGCCATTTTTCATTTGCCATGTGAACATACCCTAGTAAATAAGAATGATAGGGATTGGTGGGTAAAGGAGTGACAAGTAAGGCTGGGTTCACACAAGCATGTTACGTCCGTAAAGGATGGAGCGTATTTCGGCCGCAAGTCCCGGACCAAACACACTACAGGGAGCCGGGCTCCTAGCATCATAGTTATGTACGACGCTAGGAGTCCCTGCCTCTCCGTGAACTACTGTCCCGTACTGAAAACATGATTACAGTACGGGACAGTTGTCTCGCAGCGAGGCAGGGACTCCTAGCATCGTACATAACTATGATGCTAGGAGCCCGGCTCCCTGCAGTGTGTTCGGTCCGGGACTTGCGGCCGAAATACGTTTCGTCCTTTACGGACCGAAAATGCTCGTGTGAATCCAGCCTAAGACTATAATAAACAATTGTAATGCTGAACTTATTGGGTTAAGGGTAGTGGAGTGCATCCTGAAACCACCACCTCGCGCACCAATAGAGGTTCTTCTGTCCCTGATACTAGTTAGGGTATGTTCACACGACCTATTTTCAGACGTAATTCAGGCGTTTTACGCCTCGAATTACACCTGAAAAGACGGCTCCATTACGCCTGCAAACATCTGCCCATTGCTTGCAATGGGTTTTACGATGTTCTGTTCAGACGAGGTGTAATTTTACGCGTCGCTGTCAAAAGACGGCGCGTATAAAGACGCCCGCGTCAAAGAAGTGCATGTCACTTCTTTGGACGTTTTTGGAGCCGTTTTTCATTGACTCCATTGAAAAACAGCTCCAATTACATCCGTAATGGACGCCGCGAAAAACGTGAGTACTTGCAAAAACGTCTGAAATTCAGAATCTGTTTTCGCCTGAAAACAGCTTCGTAATTTCAGACGTATTTTGCGTTTGCATGTGAACATACCCTTATAATAAAGGTACGTAGCAGCACTCAATGACAATCAGCAGCAGCAAAAGCAAATACAAATTTAGAGTGCATAAAACAAAGCTATACTGCCAGTATGTGAGATAGCTGCAGCAGGGGCACACTTTCTGCGCAAAGTACTCAATACACTGCTGTATGGGCTTAAATCTCCAAAACAGTGAATGGTTTCTTTAAAAACACAGAATGACTCTTTTTGGACTTCTTAGAATTAAAAAGGACATAGGAGAAATTATTTGGGTCAAATACAGATACATTTCTAATTCATTTTCAATAAAAAAAAAACTTTTAGGCCGGGTTCCCACAGGTCGGATACGCTGCGTAAAAATCACGCAGCTTATCCGACCTGGAACCCTCAGTACATTCCGTCCGAAAAATCGCACAGTATTTAGAATGGAATTTCCGCAGCGGAAAAAAGAGCTGGGGAGAAAAGAAAAACGTACCCCCTTCTATGTGGGTAATCCTGCCTCCTGGGATGAGGTTGCAGGCCATATGATGCTGCAGCCTGTGATTGGCTGCAGCGGTCACGTGGGATGAAACGTTATCCCAGGAGGCCGGACAGCAGGAAGGAGAGACGTCTGGGTTAGTATGATGTTTCCTGAGTTGCGATTTTTGCGGCAGATTTGATGCGATTCCGCCGCAAAAGTCACAACACTTGGATTTCTGTTGTGGGTTTTGCATCCCCATTGAATTCAATGGGGAAAACTCGCAACAGAAAAACAACGAAAACTCAGCATAAATTGACATGCTGCGGATTTAAATTCTGCACCGCAAGTTAATTTACACTGGTTTTTTTTTCTGCAGCATGGGAAATAGGATTTTCTAAATCTCATCCACTTTGCTGCTACTGTAGATGCTGCGGAATTTCCACACAGAATTCCGTTGTGGAAATTTTGCAGAGTTTACGTTACGTGAGAACTCGTCCTTAGGGTTTATGTAAGTACTTTGGCAGTACTACATGTTTCCTATAAACCGATCATTATAATTTGTTTATGGTAGTCATTAAAGAAAAACTTGGATAGTTCATAGCTTTGTGCATAACACTATACCACAAGAAAGATAGGAATTGTTTTAATTGTTAAAATTATTAAATTGCAATAATAAATTACTTTATAAAAACATTAAAATGACATAAAAAACACTGTTCTGTTTTATTTATCCTTTATGTTTGTTTGTATTATAGTAAATACACCCACAAATTGAATGTTATCCATGGAACCTTAACCCCTTCCCGACATCCGCCGTATATATACGGCGCTGCCGGGAAGGTGTTCCCGCAAAGCGCAGTACAGTTACGTCGCAGTGATAGTGCGGGCTCAGAAGCAGAGCCGGCACCATCACCGCGGGGTGACAGCTGTATTATACAGCTGGCACCCTCCTGTAACTGCCAGGACCGGAGCTATTCTCCGATCCGGCTGATTAACCCCTCAGATGCTGCGCTCAAATATTGCGCAGCATCTGATGGGTTTTAACCCGACCGGCAGCCCAGCGACGCAATCACTGGGTTGGTATGGCTATCGGACGCCAGAAGATGGCGTCCGAGTCTGCCTTGTATGGGAGCCGATGAGGACCCGCCTGCGGCGCGTCCTCATAGGCTTGCTGTCAGTGAATAACTGACAGCGCTAATACACTGCACTACGTATGTAGGGCAGTGTATTAGAGTGGCGATCGGGGCATCAGGCCCTCAAGTCCCCTAGTGGGACAAGTCAAAAAAGTTAAAAAAAGTTAATAAAAATATGGTAAAACAATAAAAACACACACGTTTCAAATAAAAATAAAGCTAAATTGACTTTTTCCCATAGTTAGGGGGGATTCACACGAGCGTGTATTCGGTCCGTGCGGGCCGCGTGGTTTTCACGCGGCACGCATGGACCAATACAAGTCTATGGGGCAGTACAGACAGTCCGTGCTTTTTGCGCAGCGTTTGTCTGCTGCGCAAAAAGCGCGACAGGTTCAATAACTCTGCGTATTTCGCGCATCACGCACCCATTGAAGTCAATGGGTGCGTGAAAACCACGCAGGTTGCACGGAAGCACTTCCGTGCGAACCGACTGAAACAGCGCACCAGCTGTCAAAAGGATGAATGTAAACAGAAAAGCACCACGTGCTTTTCTGTTTCCGAACATCCAAACGGAGTGTCTTTGCGATGAGCGAAGCCGGACAAGCGAACCAAACTTCACCGGGTTCGGCAGAACTCGTTTTGGCCGAACCCGGCAAAAAATTATCGGTACGCGACGTCAGGAGATAGTCACTGTCCATGGTGCTGAAAGAGTTAAACCGTTTCAGCACCATGGACAGTGACTTCCGATCCCAATATACATGAACCTGTAGAAAAAAAAACGAAGTTCTGACTTACCGATAACTCCCGGCGTCTTCCTCCAGTCTGACCTCCCGGGATGACAATTCAGTCCAGGTGACAGCTCCAGCCAATCACAGGCCAAGCACAGGCTGCAGCGGTCACATGGACTGGCGCGTCATCCAGGGAGGTGGGGCCCGATGTCGAGAGGCGCGTCACCAAGGACGCGTCACCAAGGACGCGTCACCAAGGCAACGGCCGGGAAGTTCTCGGTAAGTACGAACTTTTTCTTTTTTTTCAACAGGTTTTTCGATATTGTGTTCGGCATTCACTGTCGAGGATGCTGAAAGAGCTAGCTCTTTCAGCACCTTGGACAGTGACGGGCGTCGACTAGCCTCATCTCTATGATGGCGGCTGCGCGAAAATCACGCAGCCGCACATCAGACACGGATGACACACGCAGCTGTCAAATGGTTTTTGCGCGCGCAAAACGCAGCGTTGTTTGCGCACGCAAAAACGCAACGTCCGTCTGTATCTCCCCTAAGTCTTTTATTATGGGAAAAACCGTAAAAATTAAAAAAAACTATACATAATTGGTATCGCCGCGTCCGTAACGACCCAAACTACAAAACTACTATGTCATTTATCCCGCACAGGGAACGTGGTAAAAAAAAAAACATGAAAAACAGCGCCAGAATCTTTGTTTTTAGGTCACATCTCCTTCCAAAAAATGCTATAAAAGTCACATTTACTCCAAAATAGTACTAATAAAAATGGCAATCCATCCCGCAAAAAATAATCCCTGACATCGCTTTGTGCACGCAAAAATAAAAAAGTTATGGGTCTTAGAATATGGCGACACAGAAAACAAATGATTTTATAAAAAAAGTGATTTTATTGTGCAAAAGCCGTAATACAGAAAAAAAACTATATAAATTTGGTATTGCCATAATCGTATCGACCCGCAGAATAAAGCTAACATGTAATTTAGGGCGCACTGTGGATGCCGACAAAAAAACCAATAAAAAACGATTCCAGAATTGCTTGTTTTTGGTAATTTCCTTTATCAAAAAATGAAATAAAAAGTGATCAAAAGTCGTATGTGTTTTAAAATGGTACCAATAAAATCTACAGCCCGTCTCGCAAAAAACAAGCCCGCACACCGCTCAATCAACTGAAAAATAAAAAAGTTATGGCACTAGTAATGCGGTGATGAAAAAACATCTCAATGCGCAGGCCGGAGGGGAACATTCCTTCAGTTTCAGGGCCCTAGTATTTAGGAACTAGGAAGGTAAGGGACATAGCACATCCGCTGGAAGCGAGGGCGCCCGTATTATACCAGCGCAAAACTTTCCCAGCAATATTTCCCAAACTATGAAGGAGAAAAAGTCCCCAAAAGGTGCAGAGCGTTACAAAAGGGGGATAAGAAAGAAAACCGTTTATCAGTGCGACACCGGCCTGTGCATAACGGATCGCTTCACATCATAACACACACATCTATGGATAATTGTATTATTTACCCCATTATTATACCCTCTTATTATGCCCTGATGTACTCCGCACAGATTACATATACCCTGATGTACTCCGCACAGATTACATATGCCACCACATTATAAACTGAAATACCAGCAAAACCCCAAACAGAACTACTACCAAGCAAAATCCATGCTCAAAATGGCAGTCTTTCCCTTCATAGCCCTACAGTGTGCCTAAACAGCAATTTATGGCCACAAGTAAGGCATTACCATACCCGGCAGAACCCACTTAACAATTTATGGGGCAAGATTCTCTAGGGGCACAACATATTGTGCGGTGAATGGGCAGATCAGTGGAAAAATTGCAATTTTCACTTTGCACCATCCACTGCGTATTCATTTCTGAAAAACACCTGTGGAGTCTAAATTCTCACTACACCCCTTGATAAATGCCTTTAGGGGTGTAGTTTCTAAAACGGGGTCACTTTTGTTTGGTACATCAGTGGTTTTGCAAATGCAACATGCTGTCCGCAAACCATTCCAGCAAAATCTACGATCCAAAAGATAAATACCGCTCCTTTTCTTCTGAATGCTCCCATATATGTAAACAGCCGATTATAACCACATATGGGGTGTTACCGTACTCGGGAGAAATTTCTTTACAAATGTTTGGGTGCTTTTTCTTTATTCCTTGTAAAAATGAAAAATGTTGATCTAAAACGACATCTTGTTGGAAAAAAAAATATTTTTCATTTTCATGGCTTAATTCTAATTAATTCAGCAAAAAACCTTTGGGATGTAAAGGATCTGCCAGGCACAACTTCTGTGTATACGCCCATAGGTAATCAGTGTGCACCTGAGTCTATGTCTCTGAGACTGACTCCATCTTCCACCACTCAGGATGGCAGGTTTAGGAGTGGGAGAGCCTATCGCAGCCTGGCCAGACGGAGCTAGCTCCCGCCCTCTGTCTATTTATACCTGCCTTTCCTGTTCCTCCTTTGCTTGTGATTCTTCTCGTGTGGTTTTCTGGCCCAGCTACAGCTTCTAACTATTTGATCCTGCTCCATACTGACCCTGGCTTACTGACTACTCTCCTGCTCTGCGTTTGGTACCTCGTACACTCCTGGTTTGACTCGGCTCGTTCACCACTCTTGTTGCTCACGGTGTTGGCGTGGGCAACTGCCCCATTTCCCTTAGCTTTGTGTACCCTTGTCTGTTTGTCTCGTGCACTTACTGAGCGTAGGGACCGCTGCCCAGTTGTACCCCGTCGCCTAGGGCGGGTCGTTGCAAGTAGGCAGGGACGGAGTGGCGGGTAGATTAGGGCTCACTAGTCCGTTTCCCTACCCCCGTCATTACATAATCACAAGCCCATATACCTAGTCTACCCTGGTCCCTGACACTACTATGGACCCCCTTGAGACCCTGGCCCAGCAAATGCAGGGTCTCTCCCTACAGGTCCAGGCCCTGGCTCAGAGGGTCAACCAGCCTGACGCTACCATGGTAGTGCCCCTCACCTCACCTCTTGAACCCCACCTCAAGTTGCCTGACCGGTTCTCAGGGGACCGGAGGACTTTTCTCTCCTTTCGGGAGAGTTGTAGGCTTTACTTTCGCTTAAAGCCTCACTCCTCAGGTTCTGAGAGCCAGCGGGTGGGTATAATTATGTCCCGGCTCCAGGTAGGGCCCCAAGAGTGGGTCTTCTCCTTGGCTCCTGACGCCCCTGAACTTTCCTCCGTTGATCGTTTCTTTTCTGCTCTCGGACTCATTTATGACGAGACTGACAGGACTGCCTTTGCCGAGAGTCAGCTGGTGACCTTACGTCAGGGTAAGAGACCTGTTGAGGAGTATTGTTCTGACTTTAGGAAGTGGTGCGTAGCTTCTCGGTGGAATGACCCTGCCTTAAGGTGCCAGTTTAGGTTGGGTCTGTCGAACGCCCTGAAAGACCTGCTAGTTAGCTATCCCTCTTCTGACTCAATAGACCAGGTTATGGCTTTAGCGGTACGACTTGACCGACGTCTCAGGGAACGACAACTTGAACGTCTTGATGTTTTCTCCTCTGACTCCCCCATGATGCCTCCCGAGGTCCCGTTGCTTCGCTCTTCCACGGAAGACTCGGAGGTACCTATGCAACTCGGGGCCTCCGTGTCCCCCCAACAACGAAGAGAGTTCCGCAGGAAGAATGGTCTCTGCTTCTACTGTGGGGATGACAAGCATCAAGTGAACAACTGTCCTAGGCGTAAGAATAAGCAGCCGGAAAACTTCCGCGCCTAAGTGATCATCGGGGAGGTCACTTGGGCGCACAGGTATTTCCCGTAAATATGAAACGTAATAAAATCTTGCTTCCCTTTCAGGTCTCTTTTGGTGGTAGGTCTGCTACCGGCAGTGCCTTCGTGGATTCAGGGTCTTCTGCTAATATCATGTCTGTGGAATTTGCTATGTCTCTAGCTATGCCTTTGATTGATTTGCCTAAACCTGTCCCGGTAGTGGGTATCGACTCCACTCCTCTTGCTAATGGTTATTTTACACAGCATACCCCTGTTTTTGAACTCCTTGTTGGCTCCATGCATTTGGAGCAGTGCTCTGTACTGTTGATGCAGGGATTATCGTCCGATTTGGTTTTAGGCCTTCCCTGGTTGCAGTTGCATAATCCCACGTTTGACTGGAATACTGGGGAGCTTACCAAATGGGGTAATGAATGCTTGACGTCATACTTTTCTGTTAATTCCATTTCTGCCCCTGAGGAGGTGAACGTGCTACCTGAGTTTGTTCAGGACTTCGCTGATGTTTTCTCTAAGGAGGCCTCCGAAGTGTTACCTCCTCATAGAGAATACGATTGCGCTATCGAATTGGTACCAGGAGCTAAGCTCCCTAAGGGTAGGATATTTAATCTTTCTTGTCCCGAACGTGAAGCCATGAGAGAGTATATCCAGGAATGCCTGGCCAAGGGTTTCATTCGCCCCTCTACATCTCCGGTAGGTGCTGGCTTCTTCTTCGTAGGGAAAAAGGATGGTGGTCTTAGGCCATGCATTGACTACCGTAACTTGAATAAGGTCACTGTAAGGAACCAGTATCCCCTTCCTTTGATTCCTGATCTCTTTAATCAGGTTCAGGGGGCCCAATGGTTCTCTAAGTTTGATCTACGTGGGGCGTATAACCTTATCCGCATCAAAGAGGGGGATGAGTGGAAGACTGCATTTAACACGCCCGAAGGTCATTTCGAATACCTCGTCATGCCCTTTGGGTTGTGTAATGCTCCTGCGGTCTTCCAGAATTTCATAAATGAGATTTTAAGAGATTACCTGGGGGTATTTCTTGTAGTTTACCTTGATGACATACTGGTGTTTTCCAAGGACTTGTCCTCCCACATTGAGCATGTCAGGAAGGTGCTCCAGGTCCTTCGGGAAAACAAACTGTTTGCGAAAACCGAAAAATGTGTGTTTGGGGTACAGGAGATACCATTTTTGGGTCAAATCCTCACTCCTCATGAATTCCGCATGGACCCCGCCAAGGTCCAGGCTGTGGCGGAATGGGTCCAACCTGCCTCCCTGAAGGCGTTACAGTGTTTCTTGGGGTTCGCTAATTATTACAGGAGATTTATTGCTAACTTCTCGGTCATCGCTAAGCCTCTTACGGACTTCACTCGCAAGGGTGCTGATCTCCTCCACTGGCCTCCTGAGGCTGTCCAGGCTTTTGAGGTCCTTAAGAAGTGCTTTATCTCGGCCCCGGTGCTGGTTCAGCCCAACCAAATGGAGCCATTTATCGTGGAAGTTGACGCATCCGAGGTGGGAGTGGGGGCTGTCTTGTCCCAGGGTACCAGGTCCCTCACCCATCTCCGTCCCTGTGCCTACTTCTCCAGGAAGTTTTCGCCCACTGAGAGTAACTATGATATTGGCAACCGCGAACTCTTAGCCATTAAATGGGCATTTGAAGAGTGGCGCCACTTCCTGGAGGGGGCTAGGCACCAGGTAACGGTCCTTACCGACCACAAGAATCTGGTTTTCCTAGAATCTGCCCGGAGGCTAAACCCGAGACAAGCTAGATGGGCGCTATTTTTTTTACCAGATTCAACTTTTTGGTTACCTATAGGGCTGGGTCTAAAAATATTAAGGCCAATGCACTGTCGCGTAGCTTCATGGCCAGCCCTCCTTCGGAGGAAGATCCTGCTTGTATTTTGCCTCCTGGTATAATCATTTCTTCTATTGATTCTGATTTAGTCTCTGAAATTGCAGCTGATCAAGGTTCAGCTCCCGGGAACCTTCCTGAGGACAAGCTGTTTGTTCCCCTGCAATTCCGGCTAAGGGTACTTAGGGAAAATCATGACTCCGCACTATCTGGTCATCCAGGCGTCCTGGGTACCAAACACCTCATTGCCAGAAACTATTGGTGGCCTGGGTTGCCTAAAGAGGTTAAGGCCTACGTCGCCACTTGTGAGGTTTGTGCTAGGTCCAAGACTCCCAGGTCCCGACCAGCGGGCTTACTACGTTCTTGGCCCATTCCCCAGAGACCTTGGACCCATATCTCCATGGATTTTATCACCGATTTGCCTCCATCTCAAGGCAAGTCGGTGGTGTGGGTTGTAGTAGACCGCTTCAGCAAGATGTGCCACTTTGTGCCCCTCAAGAAACTACCCAATGCCAAGACGTTAGCTACCTTGTTTGTCAAACACATCCTGCGTCTCCATGGGGTCCCTGTCAATATTGTTTCGGACAGAGGGGTACAATTTGTTTCATTGTTTTGGAGAGCCTTCTGTAAAAAGTTGGAGATTGATCTGTCCTTCTCCTCTGCCTTCCATCCTGAAACTAATGGCCAAACTGAGAGGACTAATCAATCTCTTGAACAATATTTAAGGTGTTTTATCTCTGACTGTCAATATGATTGGGTCTCATTCATTCCCCTCGCCGAATTTTCCCTTAATAACCGGGTCAGTAACTCGTCAGGGGTCTCCCCCTTTTTCTGTAATTTTGGGTTTAATCCACGGTTCTCCTCCGTTTCACCTGGTAGTTCCAACAATCCCGAGGTAGAGGTCGTTCATCGGGAACTGTGCACAGTCTGTGCCCAGGTTCAGAAGAACCTAGAGGCGTCCCAGAGCGTACAAAAAACTCAGACTGATAGAAAACGTTCTGCTAACCCCTTGTTTATGGTCGGGGATCTGGTGTGGTTATCGTCTAGGAACTTGCGCCTTAAGGTCCCGTCCAAGAAGTTTGCTCCCCGGTTTATTGGGCCGTATAAGGTCATTGAAGTCCTCAATCCTGTCTCCTTCCGACTGGAGTTGCCCCCATCTTTTCGAATACACGACGTGTTTCATGCCTCCCTCCTTAAACGCTGCTCCCCGTCCTTGGCTCCCTCGAGGAAACCTCCTGTTCCCGTTCTCACCCCTGAGGGGGTGGAATTCGAGGTGGCCAAGATTGTGGACAGCAAGATGGTCCAAGGCTCCCTCCAGTACCTGGTCCATTGGAGAGGATACGGGCCTGAGGAGAGGACTTGGGTACCCGCCCGGGATGTTCACGCTGGGGTATTGGTCAGGAAGTTCTACCTTCGTTTCCCCAGTAAACCAGGTCCTCTTAGAAAGGGTCCGGTGGCCCCTCATAAAAGGGGGGGGGGGTACTGTAAAGGATCTGCCAGGCACAGCTTCGGGGTTAACTCCCATAGGTAATCAGTCTACACCTGAATCTACGTCTCTGAGACTGACTCCTTCTTCCACCATTCAGGCTGGCAGGCTTAGGAGTGGGAGAGCCTATCGCAGCCTGGCCAGATGGAGCTAGCTCCCGCCCTCTGTCTGTTTATACCTGCCTTTCCTGTTCCTCCTTTGCTTGTGATTCTTCTCGTGTGGTTTCCTGGCCCAGCTACAGCTTCTAACTATTTGATCCTGCTCCATACTGACCCTGGCTTACTGACTACTCTCCTGCTCTGCGTTTGGTACCACGTACACTCCTGGTTTGACTCTGCTCGTTCACCACTCTTGTTGCTCACGGTGTTGCCGTGGGCAACTGCCCCATTTCCCTTAGCTTTGTGTACCCTTGTCTGTTTGTCTCGTGCACTTACTGAGCATAGGGACCGCCGCCCAGTTGTACCCCGTCGCCTAGGGCGGGTCGTTGCAAGTAGGCAGGGACAGAGTGGCGGGTAGATTAGGGCTCACTTGTCCGTTTCCCTACCCCCATCATTACATGGGATCAAAATTTTTACTATACCCCTAGATAATTCCTCAGGGGGTGCAGTTTCCCAAATGGAGTCACTTTTGGGGTGTTTCCACTGTACTAGTACTACAGGGGCTCAGCAAATGTGACATGGCGCCCAGAAACCATTCCAAAATCCAAATGGTGCTCCTTCCATTCTGAGCCATACCGTGTGTCCAAACAGATGTTTATGACCACATGTGGGGTATTGTTTTACTCGGGAGAAATTGCTTTACAAATGTTGAGGTGCTTTTTCTCCTTTAGTCCTTGTGGAAATTTAAAAAAAATTTATTTGAAAAAATGTAGATTTTAATTTTCACAGCCCACTTCCAAAAATTTCTGCAAAAAACCTGCGGGGTCAAAATGCTCACTATACCCCTAGATAATTTCCTCAAGGGGTATAGTTTCCAAAATGGGGTCACTTGTTGGGGGTATCCACTGTTTTGTCCCGTCAGGGGCTTTGCAAATGTGACATGGCCTCCGAAAACCATTCCTTCTACAAAAAAAATGGATTCAAAATGAACTTCTGGAAAAAAATAATGAACTTTGTAAATTTCACCTCTACTTTGCCTTAATTCCTGCGCAATGTCTAAAGGGTTAAGAAACTTTCTAAATGCTGTTTTGAATACTTTGAGGGGTGCAGTTTTTAAAATTATTGGGGGTTTCTAATATCTAAGGACCTCAAAGCCACTTCACAACTGAACTGGCCCCTGTAAAAATAGCATTTTGAAATTTTCTTGAAAATGTGAGAAATTGCTGCTAAAGTTCTAAGCCTTGTAAAGTCCTAGAAAAAGTAAATGATGTTCAAAAAACGATGCTAAACTAAAGTAGACATATGGGTGATGTCAATTAGCAACATTTTTGTGTGTTATAGCTGCCTCTCTTACAAGCAGATACATTTAAATTGAGAAAAATGCAAATTTTTGCAATTTTTTGCTACATTTTGGTGTTTTTCACAATTAAATACTGAATGTGTTGGGCAAATTTTGCCAGTAACATAAAGTCCAATATGTCACGAGAAAACAATCTCAGAATCGCTTGGATAGGTAAAAGCATTCCGGAGTTATTACCACATAAAGTGAAACATGTCGGATTTGAAAAATGAGGCTCTGTCAGGAAGGTCAAAAGTGGCCAAAGAGGGAAGGGGTCAAGGGTCTGTTCACACTGATGTCGGAATCAGCGCCAAAAAATTGACTAAATTGACTAAATCGCCCCCCATTGATTTCAATGATAGGTAGAGGTTTTCTATTCCTCGGTGGCTTTTGGCCGCTTGCGTTGAAAAAAAAAGCAGCATGTTCTTTTTTTAAACGGTTTCCACCTCTAGCCTTCCATTGAAAAGAATGGGAGACAGAAAAAAATCCTGCGCTGCTCGTTTTGAGCAGTTTTTGCACTCGATTTCGCCACGGGCAAAAACCGACGCAAAAACGCAAAAAAAAAATACAACACTGGCAATTCAAAATATGCATCAAAATTCCTCAAGGAATTTTAAGGCAGATTTTTTCTGCCGCCAAAATGCTCTGTGTGAAAATAGGCCTGTGAACCAGTCTGTGTATGTCTCTTTGAAATAGTTTCTTAGGGCTAGGTTACACAGATAGATGTTTGTTATGCACAACACAGCAGGGTGCATGCTAAAAACTATTGTGTCCATGGTGTCCATAGATTTAATTGGCACACAACCCATTGACAAAAGTGGTGCTGTTTCTGGGAAAAAAAATTTTTTCATTCCTGGTCAACCCATTTAAGGGCACATTCAGACGTGGCGGAATTGCTGTTGAATTCCGCTGCGGACAGTCCGCAGTGGGATTCTGCAGCAGCCGTTTTTTACATTTGTTTCTATACATTTTTAGGAAACTTAGTTCAGACGTTGCGGAAATTAACTGTGCGGAAATTAGGCTGCGGTGCAGAGTTTTCCCTCCGCAGCATGCTCATTATGTTGCGGAGAAGAAGCGGAATTTCACTGCGGATTTCAGCCTTTGCAATGCAAAAACTGAAATTCGTGGCAAGTCCGCTGTGATATCTGCAACGTCTGAATTACCTGTCAAATATGCAAATACTGGTGCAGATTTGTTGCGTAATTGCCCCGAATCTGCACCAACATTTGCAGCGGAAAAATGTCGCTATGACTGAACAGGGCCTTACAGTGCCAGCCATAGTTTATAGATACAGCAATTGTACCAGTCCTATTCACTAGAATGAGTATGAGCTGTAAAACCAGACATGGCCTATGGACAATAGTGGTGCTGTTTCTGGAAGAAAAGCAACATCTTTTGCGGTCTGCAATGTCCTCCCTGAAAGCATTTTTATGTTGTCTCAATAAAGAAGAATTTTGGCTGGCTTTCTTTCTCTATTGTGTGGACACTATAGCTCAACAGTTTATCTGGTACTGTTATATGGGCACTATGGCTAGTAGTATGGTACTATTTAATATTGGCACTATGACTAGTTCTATGGTATAAAAACTTGAGGGGAAGGAGGAAACCTCCAGCTCACCAGCTCTGCGTTCTGTGTTCAGGTCTCGCCCGGATCTCCGCGATGGCACACGGCAAGCAGCATGGAAGAAAGGAAGATAGGATCCAGCGAAGTGTAATGGTAAAAGGAAAACTCGGTTTCCACTTTATTAAAAATAAGCGATAAAATAATGAACACTGGAAGAAGAACGCTATACAAGGTGGTCTAGATGGCAGGATGAGAGAGCCTACGCGTTTCGAACACGGTCTGTGTTCTTATTCATGGCTAATTCTAGTGTGGAAGTGCGAGCCTGAGGTGGTACATATATAAAAAACCGGGTAAAAGGCGGTACTTGGACGTCAGATATGCCCATAGATTTAAATACTGCAGGTGGAAAAGTAACCCCTGCTGCCCAGGTTAAAACTGAAAATATACGGAAGCTGACATAAGTATAGGTCCGAATGGGCTATATACGAAAAATAGAATAAGCTAGTAGCCATGGTTGTATAAGATGGCATATAGAGAAACCTGGGAATAGAAGGGAGGTTTTAATTGCGATATTAACAATGCGTAATGTAATATAGGGACTAAAAAATGACTCGCAGGGCATCACTAATAAGTAACGATGAAAGGTAGGAAAAAAAAGGAGAGGAAAAAAGAAAGAAAATATTGACAAATATTAGTCTATGGGGCCGTGCAGACATGTGCGTGATTTTTACGCAGCGTTAGTCCGCTGCGTAAAAGGCACGACATGTCCGTTCTTTGAGCGTTCTTCGCGCATCACGCACCCATTGAAGACAATGGGTGCGTGAAAACAACGCATGTCACACGGAAGCACTTCCGTGCGAACAGCGTGATTCGCGCAACAGCTGTCAAAAGGATGAATGAAAACAGAAAAGCACCACGTGCTTAAAGTGCATACACTTCTGCTACAATGTAATGCCATATTACCAAAACCATTAACAGGACCAGGTACTCTCAAAACTGATATAAACTAGTGGTTAAACTGTAAAAATTATACAAGATGGATGTTGTTGAACAAAATATGTTACTGAGCTCTTCGTAAAAAAGGAAAGGAGAATGAATACTGTATGTGTTAGTAATCCAGAACACGTTGACGAGGTCTGAGCCATTTTTCTGCTGCTTCCTGAGATACAGGGTCTGCTTTGTGTCAAGTTACGACTTAGTACCAGAATTTCTGAGAGTTGGGCGTGTGTTAGTCTTTTTGCAGATCTGGTTCTTTTCAGTGTCGGCCTGTCACATGACAAGTTGGGAAAAGCTTCTGAAATTTCCTAGGAAGAGACATAAGGTGACCAGATCTTCAGCCATTGCCCATTGTGCAAAGCACCTAAATCAAAGCATGCCAGATCAAATAAGAAACTGCTGATTATTGCAAATGATCAAGAGTCATTCACATTAAACTACATCTTGTATTAGTCACACTAGTTGCATTCCACCAGTCAGATCTTCTGACTACAGTCATTGCAAGCACGCTAGGACACCCCATAGTAATATATCAGAAGCTCTGACATAATCTACAACCTCTTTATCAAATAAACTGGACAATTTGTTGGCCTTTCTGACCTTCAGCGCATGGACATTTTCATAATGCAAATCATGGGATGTATAGTTCTGAACAAATGTCTTTATTTAAACAATTTACAAGCAGTCTTACTGACCTGTGACTTCAAGAACTATACATTGGGCAAACCTTTGTGGATAAAAGCTACTATGATTCTCATGCATGGGGTGAACATGACGGTGTCTAAAGTCAACACAAGAAACTCTAGGATTTTGGAGGTTGTACATTACTGTGAGCTGTAGAGGAGCTCAAAATAAGACCATACCTCCCAACTTTTAAGTATAGCAAAGAGGGATAACCGCTGCAGCCCATACATTATCATGTTCCCATAGTGCCTCCCATACAGTATAATGCCCCCATAGCTGCCTCATACAGTATAATGCCCCCATAGCTGCCTCATACAGTATAATGCCCCCATAGATGCACTCATACAGTATAATGCCCACACAGATGTCCCCATACAGTATAATGGCCCAAAGCTGCCCCCATACAGTATAATGCCCCATAGCTGCCTCCATACAGCATAATGCAATCATAGCTGACTCATACAGTATAATGACCCCATAGCTGCCCCCATACAATATAATGCCCCATAGCTGCTCGTATACAGTATAATGCCCCATAGCTGCCCCCATACAGTATAATGACGGCTCTCTGCTTTAGCATTGGGTTGAACTGTATCTGCGTCCGGGACAAACCACCGGCCGCCCGGTACAGCAGGACACTGCCCGAAATTTGGGACTGTCCCGCTGAATCCAGGACGGTTGGGAGGTATGTAAGACCTTCCTGGTTGCTTATTCCTGGTTTACTACTGAAGAGCTGTAAAACTTACGAGACCAGAGCCCTATTGACTTTTGGAGATATCTACAATTACATCACATGCAGTTCACAGATAAGCCTCTTATTTCAACAAGAGAAGAGGCTTATTGTGAAAATTTGCCTATGTTTAAGACCTTTGCCACACACTTATTTACCTTGTATACAGTTTTGGTATCTCCAACCGTCCAACCAATCCCCATTTCCCTATTGAGCTGGATCAGTCTCTGAAATAGGGACCAAGTGACAGTGTGGCACGTTTTTTGAAGCATATAAACTTATCTAAAGATTATATGCAATGAGGCTACACACTGTATAGACCGGACAAAAATTAAACACTGTCCCCAGGAAGATTTCCTCACATTCCCCAATAACAAGGAGGTTAGATGTAGTAGATGAAGTATCAGAACACACTTGATTTTTCTAATGCACAGTTTCCCAGCCTTCACATAAAGGGGTTCTGAAAAGGATAAAAGCAGACAAACAAAGCGCAGACTGCAGCATTGGATAAAATCTTTTGGTACTTTATTCCATATACTCACAGAATGACAAAGTATAAAGCGCTCAAAAATATTTAAAATCTCCACGTTGCACACCAAGCCTCTCCTGTCCGATCTTGGGTTTCGCCTTGTCCAGCTTCTTCTGGGGCATGGCTAAAGCGTGCGCTGGTCTCTCATTGTCATGGCTCTGGGGATATGTGGACCCACTAGGCCACTCCGCCCATGGGTGGGATACGGCCGGTTTGCCCCAGTTCCCTCGAACCGGTTGTTAAAAGTACAGCCGGTTCGCAGAACCGGGTGAAGCGGGAAACCTGACCGGTCCCCTGCACTCAATTGGACATGGCTACTATTAAGTTCACTAGCACTGCCCTGGTGAGGCACATAATGCCTCGCCATTCGGCGCTTTAGTGATGTTGCAGTCGGTGCGATAAGGTCATCGCGCCGCTGCGTCGTTCCGCTGGAGGAGGACTGGCGTCACTAGAGGATGGCGCGGCAACGGGTAAGCATATAATAAGTCCTTAGTCATGGCTTCATGACTAAGGATGCTGCATGCGTCAGAAACGCGTAGGCACCGCTCACACTGCCATGAATCCCACTATTCATTGAGAATATCTATTTGTAATGTTACCTGTTTTTATACCAATTTTTCATTAAAACTTGGAAATAGTTTCCGTTTTTAAACAAACTTCAAGGACACAGCGCTGGATCCATTTGTTTTTTCCTGTAGGGGCAATAACTATAGGGGAGGACTACATAGGGGGCACAAACTACAGGGCAGGACTATATAGGTGCCACCAACTACAGGGGAGGACTATATAGCGGACAATAACTACAGGAGAGCACTATATAGGGGGCACTAACTATAGGGGAGGAATATATAGGAGCACTAACTACAGCGGAGGACTGTATAGGGGGCACTAACTTCAGGGAACGCTACTATCTACAGAGGACATTATGGGGAGCACTACCTACAGGGGCCTCTATAAGAGGCACTATAGGGGGTTTTACACTGGGCAACTATCGGGAAGACCAGCGTTCTTAGAACGCTCGTTGCCGATAATTGCCTTGTGTAAACAGGGCAGCGATCAGCAGACGAATGAGCAAATTCTCAATCATCTGCTGGTCATATCGTCTTAAAAAAGTTAAATATTATCGCTGTCGACAGCACATCTTGGTGTGTAAACAGGGAGACGTGCTGACGACATGATGGTAATGTACGGGGAAGAGCGTTCGGAGTAAAGACCGCTCGTCCCCATCCATTACTCCTTGTGACAGGAGCAAACGAGCACCTATCAACGATGCATCGTTGATCGGCGCTCGCTGCATCGGCCGAATGTGTGGCCCTGTGTGTGGTGCATTACTTTACAGTGTTTGACACTATTTATTCATGGACACGGTGTATAGTACTATTATATTCAGGAGCACAGTGTATAGTACTATTATATTCAGGGCACAGTGTATAATACTATTATATTCAGGAGCACAGTGTATAGTACTATTATATTCAGGAGTACAATGTATAGTACTATTATATTCAGGAGCACAGTGTATAGTACTATTATATTCAGGAGACCAGTGTGTAGCGCTATAATATTCAGGGGCACAGTATATAGTACTATTATATTCAGGGACACGGTGTATAGTACTATTATATTCAGGAGTACAGTGTATAGTACTATTATATTCAGGAGTACAGTGTATAGTACTATTATATTCAGGAGTACAGTGTATAGTACTATTATATTCAGGAGTACAGTGTATAGTACTATTTATATTCAGGAGTACAATGTATAGTACTATTATATTCAGGAGCACAGTGTATAGTACTATTATATTCAGGAGCACAGAGTATAGTACTATTATATTCAGGAGTACAATGTATAGTACTATTATATTCAGGAGCTCAGTGTATAGTACTATTATATTCAGGAGCACAGTGTATAGTACTATTATATTCAGGAGTACAGTGTATAGTATTATTCTATTCAGGAGCACAGTGTATAGTACTATTATATTCAGGAGCACAGTGTATAGTACTATTATATTTAGGAGTACAGTGTATAGTTCTATTATATTCAGGAGCACAGTGTATAGTACTATTATATTCAGGAGCACAATGTATAGTACTATTATATTCAGGGGCACAGTGTATAGTACTGTTATATACAGGAGCACAGTGTATAGTACTATTATATTCAGCACAGTGTGGCACTATTATATTCAGGAGTACAGTGTATAATACTATTATGTTCAGGGGCACAGTGTATGATACTATTATATTTAGGAGCACAGTGTATAGTACTATTATATTCAGGGCACAGTGTATGCTACTATTATATCCAGGAGTACAGTGTATAGTACTATTATATTCAGGGGTACAGTGTATAATACTATTATATTCAGGAGCACAGTGTATAGTACTATTATATTCAGGAGTACAGTGTATAGTACTATTATATTCAGGGGCACGGTGTATAGTACTATTACATTCAGGAGCACAGTGTATAGTACTATTATATTCAGGAGTACAGTGTATAGTACTATTATATTCAGGGGCACGGTGTATAGTACTATTATATTCAGGAGTACAGTGTATAGTATTATTCTATTCAGGAGCACAGTGTATAGTAATATTATATTCAGGAGTACGGTGTATAGTACTATTATATTCAGGAGCACAGTGTATAGTACTATTATATTCAGGAGTACAGTGTATAGTACTATTATATTCAGGGGCACAGTGTATTGTACTATTATATTCAGGAGCACAGTGTATAGTACTATTATATTTAGGAGTACAGTGTATAGTTCTATTATATTCAGGAGCACAGTGTATAGTACTATTATATTCAGGAGCAGAATGTATAGTACTATTATATTCAGGGGCACAGTGTATAGTACTGTTATATTCAGGAGCACAGTGTATAGTACTATTATATTCAGCACAGTGTGGCACTATTATATTCAGGAGTACAGTGTATAATACTATTATGTTCAGGGGCACAGTGTATGATACTATTATATTTAGGAGCACAGTGTATAGTACTATTATATTCAGGGCACAGTGTATGCTACTATTATATCCAGGAGTACAGTGTATAGTACTATTATATTCAGGGGTACAGTGTATAATACTATTATATTCAGGAGCACAGTGTATAGTACTATTATATTCAGGAGTACAGTGTATAGTACTATTATATTCAGGGGCACGGTGTATAGTACTATTACATTCAGGAGCACAGTGTATAGTACTATTATATTCAGGAGTACAGTGTATAGTACTATTATATTCAGGGGCACGGTGTATAGTACTATTATATTCAGGAGTACAGTGTATAGTATTATTCTATTCAGGAGCACAGTGTATAGTAATATTATATTCAGGAGTACGGTGTATAGTACTATTATATTCAGGAGCACAGTGTATAGTACTATTATATTCAGGAGTACAGTGTATAGTACTATTATATTCAGGGGCACAGTGTATTGTACTATTATATTCAGGAGCACAGTGTATAGTACTATTATATTCAGGGCACAGTGTATAATACTATTATATTCAGGAGACCAGTGTGTAGCGCTATAATATTCAGGGGCACAGTATATAGTACTATTATATTCAGGAGCACAGAGTATAGTACTATTATATTCAGGAGTACAATGTATAGTACTATTATATTCAGGGGCACAGTGTATAGTACTGTTATATTCAGGAGCACAGTGTATAGTACTATTATATTCAGCACAGTGTGGCACTATTATATTCAGGAGTACAGTGTATAATACTATTATGTTCAGGGGCACAGTGTATGATACTATTATATTCAGGGGCACAGTGTATGATACTATTATATTTAGGAGCACAGTGTATAGTACTATTATATTCAGGGCACAGTGTATGCTACTATTATATCCAGGAGTACAGTGTATAGTACTATTATATTCAGGAGCACAGTGTATAGTACTATTATATTCAGGAGTACAGTGTATAGTACTATTATATTCAGGGGCACGGTGTATAGTACTATTATATTCAGGAGCACAGTGTATAGTACTATTATATTCAGGGGCACAGTGTATAGTACTATTATATTCAGGGGCACAGTGTATAGTACTAGTATATTCAGGAGCACAGTGTATAGTACTATTATATTCAGAAGCACAGTGTATAGTACTATTATATTCAGGAGCGCAGTGTATAATACTATTATATTCAGGGGAGCAGTGTATAGTGCTATTATATCCAGGAGTACAGTGTATAGTACTATTATATCCAGGAGTACAGTGTATAGTACTATTATAGTCAGGGGCACATTGTGTAGTACTATTATATTCAGGAGCGCAGTGTATAGTACTATTATATTCAGGGGTGCAGTATATAGTACTATTATATTCAGGAGCGCAGTGTATAGTGCTATTATATCCAGGAGTACAGTGTATAGTACTATGTACTTGTTTTATCTTATTATTAGAATAATTTTCCATGGCGCGATACACAGCAAAACACCGCAACCCCCCCCCCCCGACGCGTATATATTTGTCCACAAAACAGGGAACTTGTTGTTAAAATTTTAATCCCACCCCTGGCTCCGCCGTAGCGGAGTAGCAGCTTGCCAAACTACAGTCAATGAAAGTCTTTAGAACTATAGTATCTGTATAAAAGTTCTGACAGACACGTGATGTAGCAGACACTTTGGCGTAGCAGACTCCTTGGTACAACATGTGGCACAGAAGACACTTGGCACCGATGCCACTTGGTGTGGCAGATAATGAACTCGACTCCAACACTAGACTTTGCTCAGGAACAAACACAATTACGGGATACAGGAAACAGGATAAGGGAACACTGGGAACAGGATACAGCTAAGAGACCATTAGCTAAACGAACATGGGTCCTTTTTATACAGGGGGTGAGTAGGGATTTGATAGGGAGCTTAATTCCGGTGGGCGCGCTGGCCCTTTATAGAAATAATAACTTATATTGCATTTGTAAAACATGCTGATTGTTTTAGAATAGGTATGCTATGTGTATGGATACCGGTGTGTCTAATGATGTGTTGCATAATGTGTATTTAATCAGAGACCAGAGCACGCTTTAGCCATGATCTGATATATGTATTTCTGAGTGGGATGCTGGACTTTATCCACTGCAATTGGGTGCTACCCTGAATACAGATTAGTACAAACCATATGTCAGTACATTATATATAAACTTATCTGCCTACAAAAGATATGCCAACATTGGACAGAACCCTGTCTCCTTCTTGGGAAGGCTACGTTTTTTCCTCTAACATTTGTTTCTCTATTCCCTCCTTACTCTCTTTCCTTTTCCCTTTCTTTTTTTTTCCAAATACTGCCCATCACCAGAGGTGTAGCTATGTTTTCCAGCACAAGTTTAAATTTCCCCTCTTTCCCTACATTTACTTCCCCCTCGCCATGTTTGCTTTTCTACCAATCAATGAGGTGTAATTTTTCTTCTTCACCTTTTTTTTAATGTAACTCGAGCATAAAACCATTTGTTTTATGAACATTTTACAAGCGATATAGTTATATAAGGGTTAAGATAACAATAAAATATATGAGAATATATGGTGACATAATAAACAACCTCCTCTAAAAAGCACTATACCCCCCTTCCCTGTACATAGCGCCATTGGAGCTCCCTAGAGGAGCCCCTGATGTCACTGTCCATATAGGGGCTTCTCCTGGAGCGGAATCCCTGGGAAGTGTGTCGGCAATGCTTTGGCCGGGGATTCCTCCATACCTCACAACTTTCAAATATCACAAAGAGGGAACCTGATGCGGCGCGCTTAGCAACACAGTTTAATGCCCTCTTGCTGCCACCATACAGTATAATGCCTTCCATATCTGCCACCACACAGTATAATGCCCCCATAGATGCACCCATACAGTATAAAGCCCACACAGATGCCCCCATATAGTATAATGCCCACACAGATTCTCCCATGCAGTGTAATGCCCACACAGATGCCCGCATACAGTATAATGCCCACACAGATGCCCCCATGCAGTATAATGCCCAATCAAATTCCCCCATACAGTATAATGCCCCTATAGCTGTTCCCATACAGCATAGTGCCCTTTAGCTGCCCCATATAGCATTATGCCCCTATAGCTGCCACCATACAGTTTAATGCCCCCATAGCTGCCCCATACAGTATAATGCCCCATAGCTGCCCCATAAAGCTTAATGCCCCCATACAGCATAATGCCTCCATAGCTGCCCCATACAGTATAATGCCCTATAGCTGCCGCCATACCGTAGAATGCTCCCACAGCTGCCCCATACAGTGTTATGCCCCTATAGCTGCCCCATACAGTATAATGCCCCATAGCTGCTAACATACAGTATAATGCCCCCATACAGTATAATGCCCCCATAGCTGCCCATACAGTATAATGCCCCATAGCTGCCCCATAGAACTTAATGCCCCCCAAAGCTGCCCCATACAGCATAATGCCCCCATAGCTGACCCTATATAGTATAATACCCTATAGCTGCCACCATACAGTAGAATGCCCCCGCAGCTGCCCCATATAGTATAATGCCCCTATAGTTTCCCCCATTCAGTATAATGCCATCATAACTTTCCCCCATACAGTATAATGCCCCCTTAGATGCCCCTAATGCCAGTGCCCATGAAGATAGTGCCAAGATGCCCATGTAGATAGTGCCAAACCCCTTGAATATAGCGCCACCGTCCCTGTAGATTGCACTACCCCCTCCCCCTTGTAGATAGCGCAATTGGGACTCCCTCCCAGGAGCGGAATCCCCAGCAGGAGCATAGTCCGGGGTTTCCGCTCCTGGATGCTACTATTCATATATGGACTGTGACATCACTGATGTCACTGTCCATATATGGACAGTAATGTCAGGGGCTACTCCTGGAGCGTAATCCCCTGCCAGAGCATCTGCAACGAGGATACCGCTTCAGAGGAGCCACTGACGTTAATGTCCATATATGGACAGTAATGCCAAGGACTTACCCGGGCACAGCGCTTAAAGTAGCGCTGTGCCTGGGGAGTCAGCGGCGAGCGGAGGTGCTCCCTCTTCCCCTCTGCTCTGAACTAATGCTGAAGCAAGGAGCTGACTGTTCGGGTATGTGCACACACACTAATTACGTCCGTAATTGACGGACGTATTTCGGCCGCAAGTCCCGGACCGAACACAGTGCAGGGAGCCGGGCTCCTAGCATCATAGTTATGTACGATGCTAGGAGTCCCTGCCTCGCTGCAGGACAACTGTCCCGTATTGTAATCATGTTTTCAGTACGGGACAGTAGATCCACGGAGAGGCAGGGACTCCTAGCATCGTACATAAGTATGATGCTAGGAGCCCGGCTCCCTGCACTGTGTTCGGTCCGGTACTTGCGGCCGAAATACGTCCGTCAATTACGGACGTAATTAGTGTGTGTGCACATACCCTTCCTTGCTTCACAATTTGGTTCAAATGTATCTGTGTCCTGAGGACGCAGATACAGTTGACTGCGGGACATACCCCAGGCTGTCCGGGACGGTTGGGAGGTATGATTTCTCTCCTGGAAGAGGAGCCTCGCACGTCACTGTCCATATATAGATAGTGACATCAGGGGGGATTCTGATCCAGGAGGAATATTTAATTGTATCTGCGCCCGGCCTGGCGACCCCCTACCTTGTCTGCCAGTTGCGCCTGGGGCACATACCCTGCCTGTTCCCCCTAGCTACGCTCCTGCCATCACCTTGTTCAGTTGTTAGAGTCTTGAAAAATGCTGGCCATAGATGTAAAGCTTTTCCTCTGATATAATGATGCTGCTCTGCTGTTTTCGTAGTGAGAGACTGGTGGATAACAGGGGGTACTTTAAGGCCAGGATCACACACAGTTTTGATGCAGTTCTTGTGATAGTTTTTAGCTGTCTTTTTTTGTGCCCACTTCTGTGTTTGGCTAAAAAAGAACTGTATGAAAAACTGCCACAAAAACTGCATCAAAACTGATGTGTGATCCTGGCCTTATGAGTGATTGTCCATCAGACAGCTATCATGAAGAACTTCAGGGAATAAGGGTGGTGCTCGCCTTAGGCACCAAGAGAGCTTATCCTAATGCAACATATCACGGCCGGAAGCTGGGTTACAATGTTCAAATAAACAGGTTAGATTTTGAATTTTAGTAGAAAAAGATCAGCATTATGATGGGAGATATTTTAGTGATGGGGTTAAAATGTTATTGGTCTTTTGTAATTTATCTTTAATATTTGTAGTATTTGCTTGCTCAACTGCTTAATATTTTTGTATCCATGTAAGGGCTTGTCCACACGTAGCGGAATTGCTGCATATTTTCTGTCCGGAATTGCAGATGGTAAATACGTAGCAGAATACAGTAGCAGCAATTTGGGTGATATTTAACAAATCTCATCCATACGCTGCGTAAAATTTCTGACCAGAAATTGACCTGCGGTGCGTATTATTCGTACTGCAACATGTCAGTTCCTGCTGCGGAAATTGGCATGAATTGCTGTTTTTTTTTTAGAGTAGACGTTCCCATCTCTCAACATTGAGAAAGACGCCGCAAAATCCGCACCATTTTCTGCAGTAAAAAACGCAGGAAATGGTGCGGTTTTTCTGCTGCGGAATTTCTGCTACTTTCTGTGGAATTGCTGCAAAAATTCTCTGCAGCAATTCCGTTACGTGTGGACAAACCCTTGATGTGAAATAAGGTATTTTATAAAAAGAACTTGTATAATTTATTGAATAAAAATAATTTTTATGGTTTTCAACACTTTAGCGACTCTAATGCTTTGGTCACACCAAGAGAAAATTTTATGTTTGGCTTTATAGCCGACAATCTCAACAAGCATATATGAAACATTCTTGTTACAACTACTCAAATTATTCTTCATTCCATCCTTTCTATTACTTATCACCTCAAGCCATGTCTATTATTTTAACCTCTCATCCAGTAGGGCATGATAATCAGTCCGGTAGTTATATAGAAGCTCTGGACATAAAACATTGGACTGTATTTCAAACAGATATAATCTTATGGATATATGGGGTTTAAAAGGGAAATCTGTAGGATAAAAAGAAAGGCGGTAACACACCACATGTGAAACAAAGATTCATGTGTTTGGAATCCTAGTTGGTTGTAGTTAGGGTAGCTAAGATAAGTATAGCAATTTTATGGGGTTAAAAGAAAAATTCTATGTAATGAATTTAACATGGCATATGCAGGTGTGTGAGAAAAGATTTAGTGAAGGGAAGGTGGCTGCACTCCAGGCTAGGCAAGTATTAAACACTTTCGTTTATTTGCAAAAGATGCCTGTGATCAATAAAAATTTCCAGCAATCTAACTGCTCCTTCCAGTTATTTTAAGGGCATGTCCAGACGTGGCTGAGTTTTTCCGCTGCAAATGTTGGTGCAGATTTGGGGCAATTACGCAACGAATCTGCACCAACATTTGCATATTTGACAGGTAATTCAGACGTTGCAGAAAAGACAGCGGACTTGCCACAGATTTCAGTTTTTGCATTGCAAAGGCTGAAATCCGCAGTGAAATTCCGCTTCTTCTCCGCAACAGACAGTGCATGCTGCGGAGGGAAAATTCTGCACTGCAGCCTATGGTCCGCAGCGGAGTTTTCCGCAACGTCTGAACTAACTTGTCTAAAAATGTATTGAAACAAATGTAAAAAATGTCCGCTGGAGAATTCCCTTGCGGACTTTCCGCAGCGGAATTCCACAGAAATTCCGCCACGTCTGAACATGCCCTAAAATACCTGGCAGGTTCACATAGGGGGGAATTTATCAACCTTTCTACGCCTGTTTTCTGGCAAAAGCGGCCAAAACTGTCACAATATGCATTGCAAATTTCAACTTTCGGCCTTTTTATGCCGCACTCGGGAAAATGGGGCAAGGCTTCATAAAGAAAGTATCATTATTTATAACAAAAAGCTGTCATAAATTATAACGGAATTCTAGCGTAAATATTACTTTGTGGGGCATAGTAGATATGCACCGTACCTTGCTTTCACCCAATCAGACTAACCCCCAACCCCTCTTTCAGACAATTAAATAATAATAAAAAAAAAAAATTATAGTTGACTTGACCTCCAAATTCTCCAGATCTCAATACGATCGAGCTGCTGTGAGGGGGTACAGGAAAAACAAGCCTGATCCATGGACCACCTCACAACTGACAGGACATAAAGTAACTGCTGCTAATATCTTGGTACCAGATACCACAGGATGGTAAGGCAAGAGATTTAGTGGTAATCGCTCCGCAGAGGAAAGGCGCAGATGGAGTGGAAGTCTACACATTGGGTAAAATTCCATCAGCTTTACTCTCTTGAGGTTCAGCGCTTGATGGTTCAGAAATAGTTCTTTATGGTTACAGATGTTCAATAGGCTTGATGGTTACACTTACTCAGAGCCTGAAACGTAATGATTTCAATGTAACAAAATGGCGGACACTGTGATGAGGTGCTGTCCAAGCTTGTGGCAGGGTATGGTTTTTCCGCCAGGTCAAATTTTTCCCTGTCATCGCAACTCGTAGCGCAGTGCTTTTTACCATTAACTTCTCTGGTGTACCTCTTATTCTTCAGGCCGTCAAACCTCTCACTATTCAGTGGACGCCTCCTCCGATTTCCCCTGTGACAGCAAGCAACCTCTCCCGCCTCTGTTTGGCAGCTCTTGCCCGGCCTTTCTATATAACAGTTTCTGCCCTGTCGGGCTATCCCTGTTCTTGGTGCTGTCAATTAAACTCCTCACTCAGAACTTGCAGCTCTTGTCAATCACTTGCTCTACCAGCGTGTTACTCTCAGACTTTCCTGTCAGGTTCAACTGAGTCACACCCAGTGGCGTAACTACCGCTGTAGCAGCCATAGCGGCTGCTTCCCGGCCCGCGGCATGAGGGGGCCCGTACCACCAGCTGGCATGGGCCCCCCATGCCCGGAGGCTCCGCTAGCAGCCACTACGGCTGCTACAGCAACAGCGACGCCACAGTCAATAGTGTCTTTCAGACGCAGATGCCATTGAACACTATAACAGAGCAGGGAGGTATCTCCCTGTTCTGCCATAGGCTACTGTTAACATTGGCGTAGCTCTAGGGGTCGCAACGGTCACAATTGCGACTGGCCCCTAAGCCTGGGGGTCCCGCTGGGCCCCCATAGCCACACAGCGCCAACCGCGCTGGTCCCGCTTCCTGATACAGTTTTAATGCTGTAGCACGGAGCTCACAGCTCCTTGCTCCAGGATTCACACTGCCGTGAGTGACTCGGCGCAGGCAGGTGCGATGTAGTGACGTCATCGCGCCTGTCTGCTCCGTGTAACTCACAGCACAGACCGGAGGAGAAGGATCCTCCATCCGTCGTGGGAATGGGGATAGGTAAGTAATTATGTTATTATTTTTCTACTCGGCACTATGGGGCATTATACTGGGTAGGAAAAGGGGGCTGATATGGTGGCTGCTATAGGAGCATTTTACTATATGGGGGCATTATACAATATGGGGGCATTATACAGTATGGGGGCATAATACTGTGGGGACAGCTATGGGGAGCATTATAGTGTGTGGGGACTGCTATGGGGCATTATACTGTGGGGGCAGCTATGGGGGGAATTATACTGTGGGGGCAGATATGGGGGGCATTATACTGTGGAGGCAGCTATGGGGGCATTATACTGTGTGGGGCATTATACTGTGGGTACAGCTGTGTGGGGCATTATACTGTGGGGACTGCAGCTATGGGGGGCATTATACTGTGTGGAGCATTATACTGTGGGGGCTGCTATGGGGGTATGATACTGTGGGGGCAGCTATGGGGCATTATACTGTGTGGGGGCTGCTATGGGGGCATTATACTGTGGGGGCAGCTATGGGGGGCATTATACTGTGGGGCCATCAAAAAGTCGCATGTACCCCAAAATTGTACCAATAATAACTACAGCTCGTCCCACAAAAAAACAGCCTTCATGCCACTACGTCTATGAAAAAATTAAATGAGTTAATACTTCAATAAGTCATGAAATAAAAAATATGCATTTGTGCAGGCCCAAGGGGAACATTTCTCCTGTTTCAAGAGGCGATTTATCAAGGCCCTAAAATTAGGGAACCAGGAAGGGTAGGGTCCAAACATATCTGCTGGAAGCGAGGGCGCCCGTATTATACCATGACAACACTTTCCCAGCAAAATTCCTCAAACTGCAAAGGTGCGGAGTGTGGACCAAAAGGGGGATAAATAAGGACACCATTTATCAGTGCGACACCGGCCTGTGCAGAAAGGATTGCTTCCCAGCGTAACACACAACTATGGATTATGTTATTTATTTTTTTTACCCCATTATTATACCGGCTGACTATGCCACTGATGTACTCTGCCCAGCTTACATGTACCCCCACATTATAAACTGAAATACCAGTATAACTCCAAACAAAACTACTACCAAGCAAAATCCACGCTCCAAAAGCCAAATCGCGCTCCCTCCCTTCTGAACCCTACAGTGTGCCCAAACAGCAGTTTACTTCCACATATATGGCATTGCCATACTCGGGAGAAACCTTTTAACAATTTTTGGGGTGTGTCTCCAGTGGCACAAGCTGGGCACGACATATTTGCCACTGAAATGGCATGTCTAGGGAAAAATTTAAATTTTTACTTTGCACCATCCGCAGCGCAATCATTTATGGAAAAGACCTGTGGGGTGAAAATGCTCACTACACCCCTTAATAAATGCCTTGAGGGGTGTAATTTCCAAAATGGGGTCATTTCTCAGGAGTTTCTTTTATTATTTCACATTCGAGTCTCTGCAACTATGAAGCAACACTTTGTAAATTGCCAAATTAGGCCTCAACTTCGCATGGTACTCATTCACTCCTGAGTCTGGTCGAATGTCCAGGCAAAAGATTAGGGCCACATGTAGGGTGATTCTAAAACCGGGAAACACAGCATAATAATTAGGGTATGTTCACACGGCCTATTTACGGACGTAATTCGGGCGTTTTTGCCCCGAATTACGTCTGAAAATAGCGCCTCAATAGCGTTGACAAACATCTGCCCATTGAGAGCAATGGGCAGACGTTTGTCTGTTCACACGAGGTGTAATTTACGCACCGCTGTCAAAAGACGGCGCGTAAATAGACGCCCGCGTCAAAGAAGTGACCTGTCACTTCTTTGGCCGTAATTGGAGCCGTTATTCATTGACTCCAATGAATAGCAGCGCTAATTACGGCCGTAATGGACGCGGCGTTCAAGCGCCTGCACATGCCGTTACGGCTGAAATTACGGGGATGTTTTCAGGCTGAAACATCCCCGTAATTTCAGCCATAACGGACGCCCTCGTGTGAACATACCCTTAGAGAGCTGTCTTGTTATGGTGGTACAAGCTGGGCACCACATATTGGCATATCTATGGGAAAAATCCCATTTTCACTCTGCAACATCGAGTGCACATTAATTTCTGCAAAACACCTGCGTGGTTAACATGCTCACTACACCCCTAGGTGAATACCTTGAGGGGTATAGTTTCCAGCATGAGGTCACTTCTAGGGGGCTTTCCACTGTTTTGTTCGCATAGGAGCTTTGCAAATGCGACATAGCGACCAGAAACCAATCCAGCAAAATCTGCACTCCAAAAGCCAAATGGCGCTCCTTCTCTTCTGATCCTTGCCATGTACCCAAACAGCAGTTTATGACCACATATCAGGTATTGCCGTACTCCAGAGAAGTTGCTTTACAAATGTTGTGGTTCTTTTTTTCCTTTATTTGTTGAGAAAATGAACAATTTTGAGCTAAAGCTATGTCTTATTGAAGAAAAAGGATTGTTTTTATTTTCACTGCCCAATTCCAATAAAATCTATGAAACACCTGTGGGGTCAAAATGCTGACTATACCCCTAGATTAATTCCTCAAGGGGTGTAGTTTCCAAAATGGGGTCACTTGTGGGGGGTTTCCACTGTTTTGTCCCCTCAGGGGCTTTGCAAATGCGACATGGCCTCCACAAACCATTCCTGCTAAATTTGAGCTCCAAAAGCCAAACGCCGCTCTTTCTCTTCTAAGCCCTGCCGTGTGTCTAAACAGCCATTTATGACCACATGTGGGTTAATATTTTACTCGGGGGAGAAATTGCTTTACAAATCTTGCGGTGCTTTTTCCCCTTTAGTCCATGTGGAAATGAGAAAAAATTAGCTAAACCTAAATTTTCTTTTAAAAAAATGTAGATTTTAATTTTCACGGCCTACTTCCAATAATTTCTGCAATAAACCTGTGGGGTTAAAATGCTCACAATACCCCTAGATAAATTCCTTGAGGTGTGTAGTTACTCAAATGGGGTCACTTTTGGGGGATTTCCACTGTTTTGGCACCGCAAGAGCCCTTCAAACCTGACATGGTGCCTACAATATATTCTAATAAAAAGGAGGCGCAAAATCCACTAGGAGCTCCTTTGCTTCTGAGCCCGATGCTTCGGTCCATTACCACTCTAGGGCCACATGTGGGATATTTCCTAAAACTGCAGAACCTGGTCAATAAATATTGAGTTGCTTTTCTCTGGTAAAACTTTATGTGTTACAAAAAAAATGGATTAAAAAGGATTTCTGCAACAAAAAAAAAAACATTTGTTAATTTCACCTCTATTTTGCTTTAATTCTTGTGAAACGTCTAAAGGGTTAAGAAATTTTCTAAATGCTGATTTAAATACTTTGAGGGGCGTAGTTTTTAAAATCAGGTGACTTATTTGGGGTTTCTAATATATAAGGCCCTCAAAGCCACTTCACAACCGGCCCCTGTAAAAATAGCGTTTTGAAATTTTCTTGAAAATGTGAGAAATTGCTGCTGAAGTTCTAAGCATTGTAACCAGTGGCGTAACTACCGCGGTAGCAGCAGTAGCGGCTGCTACGGGGCCCGGGGCTTGAGGGGGCCCGGTGGCGCCGCTAGCAGCCGTTATGGCTACTACAGCGGTAGCGTCGCTACTGTGGGGCCCGCGACGCCGAGACTTACACAGGCCCTCTCATGCCTGTAGGTGTCGCTAGCACCGGAGGGGGCCCCAGTGCTAGCGGCAGCCAAACACATGTATTAGCACTGAATGGCCGGGCATGTTCCGTGCCTGACCATCCAGTGCCTTACAATGACACTGATTGGCTAGCGGCGCGATGACATCATCGCGCCGCTTCCATGCTTAGAAGGTGCTGATTGGCGGGGCAAGTCATTCTGCCCCGCCAATCAGCGTCATTGGAGGACGCTCGTTCAGCTCCTGCAGACATGCTCAGAAGAGAGCATGTCTGCATCGCCAGTGAACAGCGTGGGAACCGGAGAATGTGAGTATGTCAAGTTTTTGTTTTTTCCCCCTCATAAAAATGTGAATGGCATTATCTATAGTGGTGGTGGGGGGGGGGGGTCATCTTTATGTGGGCTATTATATATAGGGTTCTATATGTGGGGCAGTAGCTACAGGGGGGTCTATATGTGGGGCAGTAGCTACAGGGGGGGTCTATATGTGGGGCAGTAGCTACAGGGGGGGTCTATATGTGGGGGTGTGGGCCACTATATACAGGGGGCTCTATATGTGGGCCACTATATACAGGGGGGGTCTATATGTTGGCCACTATATACAGGGGGCTCTATATGTGAGCCATTATATACAGGGGGCTCTATATGTGGGCCACTATATACAGGGGGGGGTCTATATGTGGGCCACTATATACAGGGGGGTCTATATGTGGGCCACTATATACAGGGGTGGGTTACCTGTGGGGCACTAGCAACAGGGTGGCTATATGTAGTGCACAGTCTACAGGGGTGGGCTATATGTGGGACACTATATACAGGGGGAGCTATATGTGAGACACTATGTACAGAGGTGGGCTATACGTGGAGCAAGAACTATAGGGGAAGCTATATGTAGGGCAGCACCGTGGCTCAGTGGTTAGCACTATTGCCTTGCAGCTCTGGAGTCCATATGTGGGCACTATCTATAGGGGCTTCTATGTAGGTCACTATCTACAGGGGGCACGGTGTGTGTGTGTGTGACAGTTATATTTAGATGTGTTGAGAATTTTAACTTTGTTTACAGGTGCAGAAATGTTTTAAAAGTGAGAAGCTGAAGACATCTGAACGGAAAACTGCAGAAATGGGTCATGGCCGGTAGAAATCCATCATAGATGTCTGAACCGGAGGGAGAAGAAAAGAACTAGAATCTGAGACGTCACCGGTGAGTCACTTAATGTAAATGTTTATTCTGCCTCTAATCAGTAATGTAGTCACTGTATGATCTGCAGCGAGATGATGGTGATAGGATTTTTTTTGTGAAACCGCATCTCCCAGCATATCCTTATCATTGTTCAGGCCATGCTGGGAGCTGTAGTTTTACGCCGTACAAACCTATACGCAGTGGCGTAACTACCGCTATAGCAGCCGTAGCGACTTCTACAGGGCCTGCAGCATGAGGGGGCCCGTGCCACCCGCCGGCACGGCCCCCTCCCATGGCAGCAGGCTCCGCTAGCAGCCGCTATGGCTGCTACAGCACGACGCCACTGAAGGGGTTGTTCCTACATAAGACATGTATCCCCTAATCACAGGATAGGGGATACATGTGTGATCGCTGGCAGCGATGAGGAGAACGGGGGACCGAAAGTCCCCCCTAAGTTCTCCATGACAAACCTCGGACTTCCGGGGTCTGTGTCGGCAGCTCCGTAGAAATGAATGGAGCGCCGGTCGCGCTTGTGCGCATGCGTGACTAGCGCTCCTTTCATTTTTATTGAACTGCGCAGACGCCGGAAGTCCGAGGTTAGTCATGGAGAACTTCGGGGGACTTTCGGTCCCCCATTCTCCTTATCGCTGCCAGCGATCACACATGTATCCCCTATCCTGTGGATAGGGGATGCATGTCTTTTGTAGGACAAACTATAGGCCGTTTTTTTTGGAGGGGGGGGTACATTGCGTTATCTACAGAGGGGTTCTGTATGGCATTTTCTAAAGGGGGGGCTGTATGGCATTCTCTATAGGGGGGACTGTATGGCGTTATCTACAGGGGGGCTGTATGGCGTTATCTACAGAGGGGGTCTGTATGGCGTTATCTACAGGGGGGCTGTATGGCGTTATCTGCAGGGGGCTGTGTATGGTGCTATCTATAGGGGGGCGCTGTGTGGTGGAATCTATAGGGAGGCACTATCTACAAAGGGGGGGGGGGTTGCGTGATACCCAGCAGAGGGGGGGCCCTAGTCAAAAGTTTGCTATGGGGCCCAGTCTTTCCTAGTTACGCCCCTGATTGTAACGTCCTAGAAAAATAAAATGAAGTTCAAAAATCGATGGCAATCTAAAGTAGACATATGGGGATGTTAATTAGCAACAATTTTGTGTGGTAGATATATTTAAATTTAGAAAAACTTTAGTTTTTGCAATTTTTAGCTAAGTTTTGGTGTTTTTCACAATTAAATACTGAATGTATCGAGCAAATTTTGCCAGTAGCATAAAGTCCAATGTGTCACAAGAAAACAATCTCAGAATCGCTTGGATAGGTAAAAGCATTCCGAAGTTATTACCACATAAATTTATACATGTCAGATTTGAAAAATGAGGCTCTGTCAGGAAGGTCAAAAGTGGCCAAAGCGGGAAGGGGTTAATTTATTTAGCAAAGGTAAAACATAGCATTTGTTTGCTTAGGGTATGTGCACACACACTAATTACATCCGTAATGGACGGAACGTATTTCGGCCGCAAGTCCCGAACCGAACACAGTGCATTGAGCCGGGCTCCTAGCATCATACTTATGTACGATGCTAGGAGTCCCTGCCTCGCTGCAGGACAACTGTCCCGTACTGTAATCATGTTTTCAGTGCGGGACAGTAGTTCCACGGAGAGGCAGGGACTCCTAGCATCGTATATAACTATGATGCTAGGAGCCCGGCTCCCTGCACTGAGTTCGGTCCACTACTTGCGGCCGAAATACGTCCGTCAATTACGGACGTAATTAGTGTGTGTGCACATACCCTCACTGTTGGTATTTCACTTGTATAAATCATCCCAAAGTGGCAAGTAAAATAAAAGGGAAGACCTGGCACCAATATCCCAAAGAGTTAGCTTGGAACATGTGGTATGCACTTTGAACTACTATTCTTAAAATTTATCAGTCTGTGTAATAATTCCACAAGACTCATAAACACTGCAATAAAAATAAATAAAATTGAAGGTTTCATTTGCCAGGCCTTTCTCCATGAAATTACCTGAAATAACCAAATCCAGATGTAATTTTATTTAATAAAGCTTTATTGCAAACCATATCAACGTAAAAAAAATAATAATACTATGGCAGACAAATTTACTTTCAAAGTAATGCCCTTACCCATTATAAATCCCTGATTCTGGCAGTTATTTGATTCAGTCAGGAACAGCGGTAAATGCTGTTGATATCAGGAGAGCATTTGTGCTTAAAATTAAAAGGCTATATAAAACTTTGAAAGGCAATTTTTTATTATAAAGAGGTCAGTCAGTGTGATTAATGCAAACTTCTAAATAGTTTTTATTAAAAATTTGTTTTACTTTTTGATATATATATATATATATATATATATATATATATATATATATATATATATATATATATATGTATATATATAGCCTTTTAACGGTGTACATAGCCTTTAAGAAATTCAGTATGGCCCCTTTTACACACAATTTTTCTGGCGTTTATAACTGCATCGAAAAGCACCTGCGTTATTAAAATGTAACATGCTTTTTTTTTGGGGTTATTGGTTGAGTTTTTAGTGGTGTTTTTAATTTGGTGTAATTTTGTACATGCTCTGTATCTGGTGTTCTTAAAGTATCCATGCCGCCTTTGGAAAAATACACTACTGATTACCAAATTGCTTCAAACCAAAACGCAATTGTGTGTAGTGCAAGTTTTTATTGAAATTTACCAAGAACAAGAAGAAACCAAACAAGTTAACAAGTATAAAACGGTAGCCAACAAGGAAGCGCGCAGGAATCCCAGAGGCAGAAATTATATGTATACAATTTACATTGGAACATATAACAAAAAAAATAAAAAAATATTGCGGAAAGAACAGACTCATGCAGAATAATATCATTATTATCTCAGTCTATACCAACAAATCTATAGTAGACGTAAACACGCACACACACACACGCACGCACGCACGCACGCACGCACGCACGCACGCACGCACACACACACACACACACACACACACACACACACACACACACACACACACACACATATATATATATATATATATTTATATAGAAGGAGAGGATACTTCTTCACCCTGGACCCAGGTGGCAGTCAAGAAAATTCTCAGTGGCCATGTTAAATTATAGGAAGAGAAACACAGTACAGTTTATGGATATTTATTTGAGTAGAATGATGTCCAAATATCCCACTTGGAAGTTAAAGGGTAACTAAACTTTCAACAAACTTCTGACATGTCATAGTGACATGTCAGAAGTTTTGATTGGTGGGGGTCCGAGCACTGAGACCCCCACCAATCGCTAAAACGAAGCGGCAGAAGGGCTCGTGTGAGCGCTCAGCCACTTCGTTTCTGTTCGGCTTTTTTCGGAATGCCGATGTATGGGCGTGCAGGCTCTTAGACTTTCTATTGAGCCGGTACTCTGATACATTGATTTTCGGAAAAAGCTGAACAGAAACTAAGTGGCTGAGTGCTCAAACAAGTGCTTCTGAAGCTCTATTTTAGCGATTGGTGGGGGTCTCAGTGCTCGGACTCCCACCAATTCAATATGACATGTCAGAAGTTTGTTGAACGTTTAGTTGCACTTTAAGCGAGGCGTTTAGGAATTTCACAAAGCTACAACTCTTTCCATGCTGTAAGCGAATTGCACAGTATGGCAAAGTTCTGCAATAGTTAGTGGGGTACTAGACTTTCAGTATTTAGCTATCATAGATCTGGCAGCAAGAATAATATGTACTATAACTGTCCTGAGGTCTGGGGGAAATCTGATACTCCCAAAAACCAGAGAGCTAATTTGGGTAGTAGTTGAATATTTATGCCAGTAACTTCTCTGACTATATCCGAAATGGCCTGCCAAGGATAGGACGGGTTTAGTTTCGCTTTATGGGCGGGAGTCAGGTACCAGTGGAGGATGATTTGGAAAGATGTTTCCCAATGATTCGCTCCATTCAATATTTTCTTCACTTCTTTAATAGCATGGTACCAGTCCTCTTGGGGTATATAGTCATTTGCAAGTCCTGTTCTCATTTAAGAACGTAGGAGAGTTCAGTTATAGGTGAATTAAGGTTTTATAAAAGAAAGAAAGGAATACCTCGTGTGTAGTGCATTTTATATTTCACTACAGACTTTAATGTAACAGCATGCTGCATTAAAAAACAATGCAATAAATGCCATTAAAAACACAACAAAAAAAGCAGTTTTCTAATTTCCTGAATCATCCACTCCTGTCAAGTTGTTAGGCACCCTTTACATATGTCTAGCGATCTGGTTTTGTTTCTGTACCACGCAGGAGAGAAACATGCCAGAATTGATCCCATGCTTTCTCATAAGAGCAGTTTTGGCATTTGATTAACCCCTTCCCTCTTTAGCCACTTTTGACCTTCCTGACCGAGCCTCATTTTTCAAATCTGACATGTGTCACTTTATGTGGTAATAACTCCGGAATGCTTTCACCTATCCAAGCGATTCTGAGATTGTTTTCTCGTGACACATTGGACTTTAAGTTACTGGCAAAATTTGCTCGATATGTTCAGTATTTAATTGTGAAAAACACCAAAATTTAGCGAAAAATTGCAAAAATTAGCATTTTTCTCAATTTAAATGTATCTGCTTGTAAGACAGGCAGTTATACCACCCAAAATTGTTGCTAATTAACATCCCCCATATGTCTACTTTAGATTGGCATCGTTTTTTGAACATCCTTTTATTTTTCTATGACCTCACAAGGCTTAGAACTTTAGCAGCAATTTCTCACATTTTCAAGAAAATTTCAAAAGGCCATTTTTACAGGGGCCAGTTCAGTTGTGAAGTGGCTTTGAGGGCCTTATATATTAGAAACCCCCAAAAAGTCACCCCATTTTAAAAACTTCACCCCTCAAAGTATTCAAAACAGCATGTAGAAAATGTCTTAACCCTTTACACATGTCACAGGAATTAAAGCAATGTAGAGGTGAATTTTACAAATTTCATATTTTTTTGCAGAAATAAATTTTTAGTACAATTTTTTTTATAACACAGAAGGTTTTACCAGAGAAATGCAACTCAATATTTGTTGCCCAGTTTCTGCAGTTTTAGGAAATATCCCACATGTGGCCGTAGCGTGCTACTGGACTGAAGCACCGGCCTCAGAAGCAAAGGAGCACCTGGTGGATTTTGGGGCCTTATTTTTGTTAGAATAAATTTTAGGCACCATGTCAGGTTTGAAGGGCTCTTGCGGTGCCAAAACAGTCAAAATCCCCCAAAAGTGACCCCATCTGGGAAACTACACACCTCAAGGAAATTATCTAGGGGTACAGTGAGCATTTTGACCGCACAGCTTTTTTACAGAAATTATTAGAAGTAGGCCGTGAAAATTAAAATCAACATTTCTTCAAAGAAAATGTAGGTTTAGCGATTTTTTTTCTCATTTTCACAAGGACTAAAGGAGAAAAAGCACCGTAAAATTTGTAAAGCAATTTCTCCCGAGTAAAACAATACCCCACATGTGGTTATAACCGGTTGTTTGGAGACACGGCGAGGCTGAGAAGGGAAAGAGCGCTATTTGGCTTTAGGAGCTCAAGTTTAGCAGGAATGGTTTGCGGAGGCCAGGTCACATTTACGAAGTCCCTGAGGAGACAAAACAGTGGAAACCCCCCACAAGTGACCCCATTTTGGAGACTACACCCATTGAGGAAATTATCTAGGGGTATAGTGAGCTCTTTGACCCCACAGGTTTTTTGCAGAAATTATTGGAAGTAGGCCCTGAAAATAAAAATCAACATTTTTTCAAAGAAAATGTAGGTTTAGCTTATTTTTACTCATTTCCACAAGGACTGAAGGAGAAAAAGCACCACAAAATTTGTAAAGCAATTTCTCCCGAGTAAAACAATACCCCACATGTGGTAATAAACGGCTGTTTGGAGACACGGCTTGGCTTGGAAGGGACAGAGCGCTATTTGGCTTTTGGAGATCACATTGAGCAGGAATGGTTTGCGGCGGCCATGTCACATTTGCAAAGCCCCTGAGGGGAAAAAACAATGAAAACGCCCAAAAAGTGACACCATTTAGGAAACTACACCTCTTGAGGAATTCATCTAGGGGCGTAGTGAGCATTTTGACCCCACAGATGTTTCATAGAATTTATTAGAATTGGGCAGTGAAAATAAAAACAATCCTTTTTCTTCAATAAGACGTAGCTTTAGCGCAAATTTTTTCATTTTCGCAACAAATAAAGGAAAAAAAGAACCCAACATTTGTAAAGCAATTTCTACCGAGTACGGCAATACCACATATGTGGTCATAAACTGCTGTTTGGGCACACGGCAGGGCTCAGAAGGGAAGGACCGCCATTTGGAGTGCAGATGTTTCTGGATTGGTTTCTGGGCGCCTGTGGGCCCAAAACAGTGGAAACCCCCCAGAAGTGACCCCATTTTGGAAACTACACCCCTCAATGCATTTACCTACGGGTGTAGTGAGCATGTTAACCCTGCATGTGTTTTGTAGAAATTAGTGTGAACTCGATGTTGCAGAGTGAAAATGGGATTTTTTCCACAGATATGTGGACAATATGTGGTGCCCGGCTTGTGCCACCATAACAAGACAGCTCTCTAATTATTATGCTGGGTTTCCTGGTTTTAGAAACACCCTACATGTGGCCCTAATCTCTTGCCTGGACAGTCGACCAGGCTCAGGAGTGAAAGCGTACCATGTAAAATTGAGGCCTAATTTGGCGATTTACAAAGTATTGGTTCACAACTGCAGAGGCTCAGATGTGAAATAATAAAAATAAACCCCTGGGAAGTGACCCCACTATGGAAACTGCACCCCTCAAGGCATTTATTAAGGGGTGTAGTGAGCATTTTCACCCCACAGATCTTTTCCATAAATGAATGCGCTGTGGATGGTGCAAATTAAAAATTTATATTTTTCCCTAGATATGCCATTCAGTGGCAAATATGTCGTGCCCAGCTTATGCCACTGGAGACACACACCCCAAAAATTGCTAAAAGGGTTCTCCCGGGTATGACGGTGCCATATATGTGGAAGGAAACTGCTGTTTGGGCACGCTGTAGGGTTCAGATGGGAGGAAATGCCATTTGGCTTTGGGAGCGTGGAGTTTTGTTTGGAGTCTTACTGGTGTTTCCGTGTATAATGTGGGGGTACATGTAAGCCGGGCGGAGTATATAAGGGGCATAGTCAGGTGGTATAATAACGGGGTAAAAAAAAACAATAAAATGATCCATAGATGTGTGTTACGCTGTGAAGCAATCCTTTCCGCACAGGCCGGTGTCGCACTGATAAATGGTGTCATTTCTTATCCCCCTTTTGGTCCACACTCCGCACCTTTGTAGTTTGGGGAATTTTGCTGGGAAGTGTTGTCCTGGTATAATACGGGCACCGTCGCTTCCAGCGGATATGTTTGGGCCCTCCCTTTCCTGGTTCCCTAATTTTAGGTCCTTGAAAAATCGCCTCTTCAAACAGAAGAAATGTTCCCCTCGGGCACAACTGCATATTTTTTTATTTCCTGACTTATTGGAGCCATAACTAATTTTATTTTTCATAGACGTAGCGGTATGAGGGCTGGTTTGTTGCGGGACGAGCTATAGTTATTATTGGTACCATTTTGGGGTACATGCGACTTTTTGATCACCTTTTATCCTATTTTTTGGGATGTCAGGTAAACAAAAAAACGCAATTCTGGCACAGCTTTTTTCGTTTTTTTTATACAGCGTTCACCTTGCGTTATAAATTACATGTTAACTTTATTCTGTGGGTCAGTACGATTCCAGCGATACCTAATTTATAGAACTTTTTCATGTTTTACAACTTTTTGCACAATAAAATTACTTTTGTAAAAAGAATGTATTTTTTCTGTCGCCAAGTTGTGAGAACCATAACTTTTTAATTTTTTTGTCGACGGAGGTGTATGAGGGCTTGTTTTTTGCGGGACGAGCTATAGTTTTTATAGGTACCATTTTTGGATACGTGCGACTTTTTGATCACTTTTTATTCTAATATTTGTAGGGCAAAGTGACCAAAAAACAGAAACTCTGGTAACGTTTTTTACGTTTTTTTTTACGCTGTTCACCGCGTGCAATAAATAATATAACATTTTGATACCTCCGGTCGTTACGGTCGTGGCGATACCAAATACATATGGTTTATTATTATTTTTCAATAATAAAGGACTTGATAAGAGTAAAAGGGGGATTGTGTTTTATTTGATACTTGAAACTTTTACTGTTTTCAAACTTTTATTTTGTGCACTTTTTTTTACACTTTTTGATACTTTTTTTACACTTTTTCTCAAGTCCCACTAGGGGACTTGAAGGTCCAACGGTCAGATTTTTTTTTTTCTAATACATTGCCCTACCTATGTAGTGCAATGTATTAGATCTGTCAGTCATTCACTGACAGCAAGCCGATTAGGCTTCGCCTCCCGGCGGGGCCTAAATCGGCTTCCGTAATGGCAGAGCAGGAGACCATTGTGTCTCCTGTTGCCATAACAGCAGTCGCCAGTCCTGATTGCCTGTCAGGGCTGGCGATCTGCTAGTAACCGCTACGATGCAGCAATCGCTTTCGATTGCTGCATCGAAGGGGTTAATGGCAGGGATCGGAGCTAGCTCCGGTTCCTGCCGTTACAGGTGGATGTCAGCTGTACAGTACAGCTGACTTCCACCGCTGATGACGCCGGATCAGCTCCTGACCCGGCGCCATCTTGCCGGCAGCTACGGAAGCCGATCAGGCTCCGCCGCCGGGCGGATCTTGACCGGCTTCGGTGCTAGGCAGACCGGGAGGCCAGTATTAGGCCTCCGGTTGCCATTGCAGCCACGGCACCCCGGCAATTTCATTACTGGGGTTCCGATGAGCTGCAAACACCTTAAGTGCAGCGATCGCGTTTGAGCGCTGCACTTAAGGGGTTAATGGCGGGGATCGAAGCTAATTTCGGTCCCCGCCGTTACAGCCGGATGTCAGCTGTAAGATACAGCTGAGATCCGGTGATGATGGCACCGGCTCAGCTTCTGAGCCGGTCCCAAACATTTGGCGTACATGTACGGCAAGATGCGGGAAGTCAGTACTTTCCATGACGTACATGTACGGCAAATGTCGGGAAGGGGTTAATACACCAGTTTGAACGCCAGATAATTTCCTGCACTGGCAATGGACGCTGAGCCGGATCATAAGGTGCCATGCCCCAATGTATACAGTATTATAGAGGCACAAATAGCGGCACACAGAATGCATACAGGCCCGTCAGCACTACAGACCTGTAGTTCAGTCCATGCATGGAACGTATGGGTCTGTCTCTATCAGCTGAGATCAGCACTGGGAAAGCCAAACAGACACCCGATTTTACTCACATCCTTCCAGGGCTCCAAAAAGTCTCAGGACAGTCTGAAAGGGTTAGGCCGGGTTCCCACGTAGCATAAACGCTGCGGAATTTCCTCAACAGAATTCTGTGCAGAAATTCCGCAGCATTTACAGAAGCAGCAAAGCGGATGAGACTTAGAAAATCTGATGCCCATGCTGCGGAAAAAAACTGCAGTGTAAATGTTAATAAATTGACCTGTGATGTGGAATAAAATGGGGATGCAAAACCCGCAACAGAAAGCCAAGTGTTGCGACCTTTGTGGCGTATTCGCAGCGATTACGCCGCCAAAAATTTAAACTCCGGAAAAATAAATAAATCATACTTACCCAGAAGTCTCTTCGTCTTTCTGCAGTCCAGCCTCCTGGGATGACATTGCATCCCATGTGACTGCTGCAGCCAATCACAGCCTGCAGCATCACATGGTCCAGGGAGGCTGGACTAAGCGCAGAGAAGAGGGAGCGGGTAAGTATGAGCGCTTTTTTCCGCAAGTGGAAATTCTGTTAGAAAAAAACGCACCATGATGTGGTGCGGTTTTTTGAACGGAAGATGCTGCGGGTTCCAGGTCGGATACGTGCAGAGTTTTTACGCAGTGTATCTGACCCCTGGGAACCTGACCTTACATAGGAGGTTCTATTAGTAGTATAATATACAGCTATGTGAGAGTGGTTGCCTAGCAACTACCAGCTAAAGCATGAGGGAAAATAAAAGCAGTGATCTTATTGGTTGCTATGGACAACTGCTCCATGTTATATGTGCATTAGTGTTCATACAGGAGGATTATACCACAGTGTCTTCCTCTGTAGAAAAGCTCAGGAAACCCTGTTGGAGGACATTTTCCCTCTAGCAGAAATAGATTTTGTGGAGAAGGCTGCACAGCCATTTATATATCTTCTCCAGGGACATGTTCTCCACTGACCTGCAGAAAATACAACGTACAATCCTATGGTGCTGTGAGTGCTCATTATATCATTCTACACTAAAGGTAATGTCTAACATCAGTTCCTTGTTACTACTGAAGTACATGGAAGGAAGCATTGGAGCTCTGGGGGATTCAGGGTTTGCTAGCTCACTTGGAGTATTCGGCAAAGAGCCTGCAATGTACTTAAAGAGGCTCTGTCACCAGATTTTGCAACCCCTATCTGCTATTGCAGCAGATCGGCGCTGCAATGTAGATTACAGTAACGTTTTTATTTAAAAAAAACGAGCATTTTTGGCCAAGTTATGACCATTTTTGTATTTATGCAAATGAGGCTTGCAAAAGTACAACTGGGCGTGTTTACAGTAAAAGTACAACTGGGCGTGTATTATGTGCGTACATCGGGGCGTTTTTACATCTTTTACTAGAATGGGAGTGTATGATGCAGTCGAATCAGTATCATCCACTTCTCTTCAGAACACCCAGCTTCTGGCAGTGCACAGACACACAGCGTGTCCTCGCGAGATCACGCTGTGACGTCACTCACTTCCTGCCCCAGGTCCTGCTTCGTGTCGGCCACATCGGCACCAGAGGCTACAGTTGATTCTGCAGCAGCATCAGCGTTTGCAGTTAAGTAGCTACATCGACTTACCTGCAAACGCCGATGCTGCTGCAGAATCAACTGTAGCCTCTGGTGCCAATGTGTCCTCGCTCGTCCGACACGATGCAGGACCTGGGGCAGGAAGTGAGTGACGACACAGCGTGATCTCTCGAGAACACGCTGTGTCCGTGCACTGCCAGAAGCTGGGCGTTCTGAAGAGAAGTGGATGATACTTCTCGTCAGAACGCCCAGCTAGTAAAAGAAGTAAACACGCCCCGATGTACGCACATAATACACGCCCAGTTGGACTTTTACTGTAAACACGCCCAGTTGTACTTTTGCAAGCCTCATTTACATAAATACAAAAATGGTCATAACTTGGCCAAAAATGCTCGTTTTTTAAAAAATAAAAACGTTACTGTTATCTACATTGCAGCGCCTATCTGCTGCAATAGCAGATAGGGGTTGCAAAATCTGGTGACAGAGCCTCTTTAAGGCTATGTTCACACTGCCGTCATCAGCAGTACTGTGAAAAAAATGGGGACCATGGCGGAGCCTGACTGACCCATCAGTTGCCGTCGTGTGAGGAGCAGTGGTGCACATTTATCAAATGAAAGGGGCCAGAAAAGTGGCGCAATTTTAAATGTTGACATGTACAACAGATTTGAAAGAAAAATACCGCGTGACTAAATGACCTAAAATGGTTGCGTTTCATTTACTATTTCTAGCAATTTAAACTGGCAATTTCTGGTCATTTAAACTGCATCAAAAGAGCTGCTAAAAACACTACGTGGTTTAAAAGTGATATCGTTTTTTAAAGGACTTTTTCAATGCTTTTTTTGTGGCGTTTTACATTTTGTTTCATTTTGTACATGCTTTTTTTCTGCCTGAAAAAAATGGCATAACCAGAGCACGCTTCGTTTGGAAAAAAATGCAGCTGACCACAAAATTTCCTCATAAACACCACAAGCTAAAACACAGTTGTGTGTAGTACAATTGATATTTTACTATAGAATTTAATGTAACACATGGCGCACTAAAAAATGCACGACAAAATGCTCAAAAGAACGCCAATAAAAATGCCACAAATAAATGCAGCAAAACACGAATCCAGATTAAAAATGTTTAGTTTGTTGTGATTTGCTTTAAATTATTATTATATATTATATTATTATGTAGCATGTGCCGTAGTTTGCACAAAAAATAAATCTCATTCTTATGACACCATTGATAAAAGTGCCAAGTATCTGTGTTTTGCATAAAACGAAAAGTAGGACATGCTCCATAATTCACGGCACAGTTACACAGCACGGACACCCTCCCGTAGCGATACGGAAAGGTGTCCGCGACCAATAGAACCAGGCGGTTGCGGTCCGCAATTACGGAGATTTTTTACGGTCGCGTGCATGTGGCCTGAGACTGTGGACAAGGAGATCACATAATAACTTGGTATGAAGACTGAGATAATACTAATAGGGTTACAGAGTTCTTAGATGCTGGTGAATTCACATAATAAGTAATTATAACTTTTTATTATTTGTTCAAAAATACCTATTTGGTTAAAACTTGTCAACCGATTTAACCCCTTAATGACCGGGCCTGTTTGTCAGTTAATGACCAAGCCAGATTTAGAAAATCTGGTGTGTCTGACTTTATCAGAGAATAAGGCCTCATGCACACGAACGTAAAACCGCCCGTAATTATGAGCCGTAATTACGGCCCCATAGACTTCTATTGGCCACGGGTACCTTCCCCTACGCTTATGGGAGGGTGCCCGTGCCGTTGAAAAATATGGAACATGTCCTATTTCAGGCCGTAATAACGGCACGGGCAGGCCCATAGAAGTCTATGGGGCCCCCGTAATTACAGGTGGCTACGTGTGTGCACCCGTAATTACGGGAGCATTGCTAGGCAACGTCAGGGGATAGTCACTGTCCGGGGTGCTGAAAGAGTTAACTAATCGGCAGTAACTCTTTCAGCACCCGGGACAGTGACTACCGCTGGAGTTAATAGTATTAAAAGTTAACTTACCTGCTTCTTCCTCCCGTCCGGCCTCCCGGGATGAGGTTTCATCCCATGTGACCGCTGCAGCCTATCACAGGCCAATCACAGGCTGCAGCGGTCACATGGACTGCCGCGTCATCCAGGGAGGTCGGACTGGATGTAAAGAGGGACGCGTCACCTAGACAACGGTATGTATGAACTTCTTTTACTTTCAATCGCTGCGGAAACTCTGCCCGAAAGGCCTGCCCCCTCTCTCTTTCCAGCACTGATAGAGAGAAGGGGCTGCCGATTAGTGCAAAAAAAAACAGATCCGTAAATACGGGTGGAATACAGGTCGAATACGTGTGACAAAGGACCCGTATTTACGCCAGTATTTACGGGAGGAAAAAAATATGTTTGTGTCATGGGGCCTAACTCTGCAACAGTTTTGCATATCCAAGTAATTCTGACATTGTTTTTTTCTTCACATGTTGTACTTTATTTTAGTGGTAAAAGTAGACTGATACGATCTGCGTAATGAATTAAAAAATAAAAAATTGGTGACATTTTGTAAAAATTTAAATTTTTCCCTATTTTGAACGGCAATATTTCACATACTGTACAATTTTTTAAAAAAATAAATATGCGTTTCCATCCTTACCTGCAAACGCTGATGCTGCTGCAGAATCAACTGAAGCCTCTGGTGCCGATGTGGCCGTCACGATGCAGGACCTGTGAGTGACGTCACAGATCTGCACTGTCAGAAGCTGGGCGTTCTGAAGAGAAGAGGATGTTACTTCTCTTCAGAGCGCCCAGCTAGTGAAAGTATTAAAAACGCCCCGATGTACGCACCTAATACACGCCCACTTGGACTTTTACTTTTAAACACACCCACTTGGACTTTTGCAAGCCTCATTTGCATAACTACAAAAATGGTCATAACTTGGCCAAAAATGCTCGTTTTTTAAAAATAAAAACGTTACTGTAATCTACATTGCAGCGCCTATCTGCTGCAATAGCAGATAGGGGTTGCAAAATCTGGTGACAGAGCCTCTTTAAGGTAATTATCTAGGGGTGTAGTGAGTACAGTGCAGAGCTCTAGTACAGGCTCAGCTCCGGGACTCTGTGGAATTCCCAAGAGCAGGAGTCCCAGTGATATCAGGACCACAGCTGGAGTCCCAGGAAGAGCCTACTAGCGCTCTGCCCGGGACTCCAGCTCTGGGGTTGCCCCTGACATATCTGTCCATATATGGACAGTGATGTCAGGAGCAGAGCTGGAATCCCAGGCAGAGTGCTAGAAGCGGCTCTGCTCCGGGACTCCAGCTCTGGGCAAGCCCCTAACATCACTGTGGCAGCATCTGCGGAGGGCACTGTGGCAGCATCTGTGGAGGGCACTGTGGCAGCATCTACGGAGGGCACTATGGCAGCATCTACGGAGGGCACTGCGGCAGCATCTAGGGAGGGCACTGTGGCAGCATATACGGAGGACACTGCGGCAGCATATACGGAGGGCACTGCGGCAGCATCTACGGAGGGCACTGCGGCAGCATCTACGGAGGGCACTGCGGCAGCATCTACTGAAGACTCTGCGGCAGCATCTACAGAAGACTCTGCGGTAGCATCCACGGAGAGCACTGCGGCAGCATCCACAGAGGGCACTGCGGCAGCATCCACAATATTGCCCTTCTGTCAGACCGCACCACTTATTGTACATTAGCCAATGAGTCCATGGTAATCTTTTCCAAAAAGTTGGATTTATTAGTCACGGAAGCCGTAAGACTGGGTATCATGTCTCAAAGTGAAGCCGAATTTATTCAAGTTAACCACCCGGTAATGGCTATTTTTCATTCCTACCCCAAAATCCATAAGTCCGGCTTCCCTCCACCCTTTCGCCCCATTGTTGCTGGAATTGGCTCATTGAACGAAATTGCAATTTCGCCATGGTTTTTTGCGTTTTTTTTTTTTACGGTGTTCACCTTGCGGTTTAAATTACATATTAACTTTATTAATGGAGTCATTACGGTCGCGGCGATACCATATATGTGTACTTTTATTTTATTTTTTATACTTTTACTAAATAAAACCACTTTTTATGGAAAAAAAGGGTTTTATTTATTTTTTTACTGTAACTTTTATTATTAATCTTTATTTCACATTTATTATTTATTTCATTAGTCCCACTAGGGGACTTTACTGTGCGATCTTCAGATCGCTGATATAATGCTCTGGTATACTTCGTATACCAGAGCATTATTGCCTGTCAGTGTAAATCTGACAGGCAATATGTTAGGACGTGCCTCCGGCACGTCCTAACAGGCATATGTCCAGGGCAGACCTGGGGGCTTTTATCAAGCCCCCGGCTGCCATGACACCCCTTCGGAGACCCGCGATTGCATTCGCGGGCCGCCGATGGGTGACAGAGGGAGCGCATTCCCTCTGTAAACAAAGTTAAATGCCGCGGTCGCTATTGATGGCGGCATTTAACGGGTTAAACGGCTGCGATCGAAGTAAACTTCGATCGCGGGTGTTGGAGCAGGAGCTCAGCTGTCATCAGACAGCAGAGCCCCGGCTCCTGCCTGCACGGGAGACCCGTGCAGGACTTAGACTAGGCGAACGTGAAAAGGCGTCAGCCTAGCCTAAGGCCCCTTAGTGACCAACGTAAAAAGGTGTATTGGTGGTCACTAAGGGGTTAATTTAGATTTGCACATCGCAGAACTTATTTTTCTTTTGGCGTTAGACAACTCTTTTAAGGATTCGGGAAGAAGTGGGTATGGATAAAGGGGAGACGCTAAGTAATCTTATTTGGTCTAAATTCACGCCGCCAATCCCAGAGTGCCAAAAGTATGAAATTCAGCTGAGTGTACCTGATTGTGTCTCAGAATCATGGCCGTTCCTATTTCCGGCATACAAAAACGAATGCGCCCTAAACCATGGCGATATCAGATGACAGAGCACGTTCAACGTAATATGGTGTTTTTCATATGTTTTGTAATGGGCATGCGTACTTGAAATCCTAAAGTTCATACACGAAGACCTTTTTAAGGTTTACTTGTATCTAGGAGGCACACTCAACTCTTTTGGACATGCGCAGATGGAAATATAGGGAATGAAACAAACTTAAAGTTTGGTTGCAGACCTATCTAGGTATCTAACATGGGAGACATAAATTCATAATAAGCTTGAAAATGCCTTCAATGGGAAGGTGAAACGTTGCCTGTATGTTGGGTGAATACATTTTGGGATTTTTCTACATTATTGGAGTGCTGCCTCTTCTTTTGGATTGTGATTGAACATTGTTGAGGTTTTTTGTCAAAATTCCTCTGGGGATAGCACCCATATCTTTATGCTACGCTGCAGCTCCTACATCTCGTTTGGTCTAGTTACCGGAAGTAGGTCAACACGAAACCGGAAGTGAGCTAATTTGGGGCGGTAACTCCCCATATCCAATAGGAGACTTCATAAAAGACTCAGTGAGAGCAGGAATCAAGGTAAAAACCACCGGGATTGGGTGGAATGTGTGTCAATCAAACGACCGGAAGGTCAGTATAGCAAATAATGAATCCGAAATGGAGATTAAACGGAAATGCATCATATGGGGAAGAACTAATCAATTGGTCAAGCAGTGTTTTCATCAATAATAAGGGGTGGTAACAAAGTCACCAAGAGTGGGGAGGGGAGGGAAACCTCCATACCGAATGGGGCATGCGCAGAAATTCAGCTGTGCAGGCACCGTCCAGGAGGGAGGTCCAGGAAGTGGGCAGGAGGGAGAGAAAGGGAAGAAGGGAATGGAAAAGGCGAGGAGCAAGTGACAAAGCAATTTACTGTAGCAAAAGAGGTGATAAAGTGCTGTGTGCAAAACATATACTACATATATAGCAATGATAAAAAATATTTCATAATGACAACGATATAAAAGTGATGATCAAACAACAAATTTAATAAGCAATATCACAATAAAGTAATAAATATCATAAAAAAATCATACATGTACACTACTAGTGTAAATTATGCAAAACGTTAAACCTGACTAATAAGGTAAGTACACATAGTAAAAACATAATATGAAGGATACAAAGTGACATAAATGAAAAAGTGTGAAAATGTACACAGCAAAACAAAAATAAAACTATAGGATCATGTGAAACGTGATGCAATGCCAGCAGAATATCAATGTAACATGTAAAAACAAGGATAAGATACAAAAAGATGTATGCCCTATATGACCCTATAAATCCCTATACTTGTGTCCATAATAAATAGGTATGGTGACATATACATAAATATATACATACATGAAGTATCCAATAACAATACAATGGACAAGGGAAAAAGAGGGGGAGGGTAGGAAAAGGAAACAATACATCACTGTTGTAAAGTGTATAGTGTATAAGTGTATAGGGTTGTCTGCCCATATATGGTACGGCCCTCAATCGCGTCACAGGAATTCCCTGTGACACGATCCAGGTGCATCCCCCCCCTTCTCATTTTCCCCTGAATGCTGCAGTCCACTCTGATTGCAGCATTCAGGAGAATAGCGGCGGAGATGAGAGGTTTCCCTGATCTCCGCCAGCGGGGCTGCGGCTGTGTAATACAGCCATTGCCCCGCTCCTGACAGGAAGTGCACGCGCGGTCAGCATGAGGAGATGCGGCCGTCACTGCACTAATGAGCGGCGGTTCAGGCACTGAAGACAGAACATGGGGGTGTTTTGTAGCGCGCCCGCCATGTTCTGTCTTCAGTGCCGCCGCTCATTAGTGCAGCGCCGGCCACATCGCATCATCTGCACGCACATGTCAGGACTCAGGAGCGGGGCAATGACTGTATTACACAGCCCCGCTCTCATACACTCATCTGTACTATACTGTATTTTGCGGTGGAGAGAGGAGGGGGGGCTGTGATTTAACGCCCCCCCTCCTCTCCACCGCAAACAGCACAATACAACACAATACAAGACATTACATTACATTACAACACAAGACATTACATCACAATACATTACATTCCAGACTGCAGCTTACCTGGAGTCCTCCGCACCGACTCTTCCATTCCAGTGTCTGGAAGCCCTGTCACGTGACAACACGGTCACATGGTACACTAAGTGTACCATGTGACCGTAACCAGGAAGTGCCGGCTTCACGGCACAGAAGATTTCTTTATGAAGCGTGCTGTATGGCAACGGGGGCCCGTGGGCCCCCCAGGCTTAGTGGCCCGGTCGCAAGTGCGACCGCTGCGATCCCCCTATAGCTACGCCACTGCCTTTCATGGAGCACACCGACTGTACCGGAGAGATAAGCCTGAATGGTCCCTATGTGCGGTGTGTGGGCGGAAACCATGGACACTTTACTGCCATCATATTTTTAACTCTGTAGGGTAAATGTCTTAATCCTCTTTACATCTTTATGTTGTTTAATGATTCAAGCCATGAAAAAAACTTCCAAAATGTTTCTATGTAAAACATTTGAATTGTTCGCTTACAGAAACGTTGACCAAATGGAGGACTGTGCCAGTTTTACATAGAAGTGAGCCATGAAAAATACCCAAAAATCCACAAGGAGCACAACTTTCCACAGGCCTCAAAACTGACAGTAAAACCGTCTTTGTTGCCCATAGTAAAAAAAGCACAGGCAGTTCAAAATCTGTCTTCAAATTCCTTCAGGAATTATGAGGCGGATTTTTTTCTGCCCGCATAAACGTGTGAACAGGACCAGACCGTTTTGATATCACACCTTGTAGTGGGGGCAGTTTGGCCAATGCATTTTTCTTCGCTGTATATAAATAGGATTGTATTGATTCCTGTCCACACACAGTACTAGTAAGCCAGGCAGTCGTTAAAGGAAGATTTTCATGTTTGACTCAAAATAAATCTCAACTAAGATTGCCAGTGCCGGAAAGTGTGAATGAAAAGAATGCAGACTCCATAAGACTTGTATAAGCCATAACATAAATATAACTTTTGAGGTTTACCACCATGGTTGACCTATTTTATTCATTGTATATAATTTTTGTATTATTGCTGCCTGGTTGTTGTTCTATGTATATTGCATAAATATATTGAGTGTTTTTTTTAGTCTGTGCAGAAGAAGCGAGATGTTCTTGCAATAACCAGTTACGTAGAGTTTGGAGTAGTGGTGGATAATCTTAGGGTAAGAAATCAATCTCTATGTTCTTCTCCATATGACTTATCATGTAGAACATGAATTTTACAAAACAGAGGTCATCAAGATGCGCTAAATGGCTACTTTATCAGAGACACCCATCTAGTAGGGGGTTGGACCTCCTTTGGCCTTCAGAACCACAGCAATTTGTCATGGCATAGCTTCCACTAGGTGTTGGCTGCAATAATATTGGCCCATGTGGACAGGACAGCTTCTCGCAGTTGCTGTTATCCTGGCCATGGCACTGTATGTAAACACGCACTAAATAAGTATCTGTGTCAATTCTGAGATAATTTCTGGATTTTCCTTTTAGATGAGCTGAAATAAACCACACTTTCATATTTCCTAGAAGATCCATTAGCAAAATACAATTGAGTAGTCATTTTATTTATTGCAGTTTGCATATCATGGGAAAATAATATTGATAATTCAACACGCATGAGAAAATATTATGAACATTCTGTCTATGTGTCTTTAAATGAGAACATTACATTACATTACATATCACCTCACTTACAATACCTAGAAATCCGAATGACCTCAGTGCTTAATAGATAGATATATGCAGCAGATCAATAGCATTACTTTACCATACATTTATAGCAATACAATTTTATAATGACTGGTTCGTATTCATTCATTTTCATAAGGTTTGTTTGAGTTTATGGGATTGTGCACTTTGGACAATCTGTTTTTGTTAAATGTTCCCCAACAATAGAGTGACTAACTGTTGTCCCGCTGCTGGGACCTCTAACGATTGGCTGTAATCTATGAGGGAACCTGGCAGAGAGTATTCAGTTCTCCTGCAGCGCCACCACAGGCAAAATTTATTATCACATGGTTCAGTACAGGAGCAGTGAACTGTGGGAATATTCAACACATCACCATCTAGTGTTCTACCATAAATCTCACCGTCTGGTATATTCCCCGGTATAAAAGCAACTCAGTAACATAATGTTATTATTGTAATGGCTCCCTTTAGGCTGAGGAATGATTCCATTAAAAATGCACACAAAAACAGCCTTTGTCTCCTGACGAATTTTTATGGAAAGCATGAGGTATATGAAATTCCCCACTACTGGGCTTAACAATCAATTACAATAATAACCTATATGACTATTCTAATTATTTAATATGTTCTCTAAAGGGATGAATATGCTTAAAATAATAACTATCGTTACTAAAAAAAAATAAAAAATCACTAACTTCTTAGGCAACTGTAGTGTATTAGATGTTGCCCAGCCAGAAATATTTGCGTCTAACCTCCAAGTTTTGGGATTTTTTTTCCTCTGCATCAATGCACATTTTCTCTCTCCATGGCCTTTCCGTGGTGCCATGTAAGGGATGTTTTGTCTGTACTGAACCAATTAGAAGCCCTCCTGCTGCTCAATCTCAACGTCTTTTTCTAAAACTATAAGGGGGAATTTATTAAAATTAGCATTTCATACACCAGTCTTAATCTAAAGTTCGCTGATGTATAATGCCCCTAATTTATTAAAAGGCGCACATCTCCTTATAAATTAGGCACACCTTTGGCCATCCTTGCCCTAGATTTGCGCTATAGTTTACGCCAGTTTCATGGCATTAATTATAGAGAATCTGACCAGTCCTCTCCCTTGCACTGAGTCCCACTTGCTTTTTTAAAAATGGCAAAGGCAGCGTAAAATGGCAAAGAATAGCAAATTAGTGCATGTATATGGTGTGCGCCATAACTTGTGACTTTTCAATACTGGCGTATAGCCGTTGATAAATTCCCCCCCTAAGTGAGAAGCTGCAGCTGAATCCCCTCATGCTCCTCATCCTCCTTCCTTATATGCTACTCATTTACGCAAAAAAGTTGTAACGATGAGTACGTTAGAAATTAACTTTATTAGACAGGATTTAAATAAACCTTTGTAATTTTTTTATGCACTTTTTATCATATCTGCTTATGAAGAACCATCTCAGTTTAGCTGTTTTCATGGACATAATGTATCTTGATGTTCTCAATCCTATTCTACTAAATTGAATACCAGTATTTCAGGTCATTTAGTGTCTTATGTAATGTTAAATGTCTTTGTGTTTTAGAGACTCTTTTGCTACTTATGGAATTTAAATATAAATATATAAATTTACTTTGTTATATATTATAATTTCCCTTTAGGTTTCCATGTAATTGTGCTATTTTATGCCACATTCTAATGCTCTGGAAAAAAACCAGTGCGGATGTATGAAAGTGTCACTAATTTTGAAATCTAGAGCATGTTATCTTTTTTTTTTTTTTTTTACGGTTTCCGCTTTGAAAAAAATACGGATTAGCTCCAATGGAACTGAACTTCGTGCAGATCCACAAGCCTGCTGAACAGCGGCTTTCTGCTACGGATTATCTTCAAAATCCACCATGGATTAGCCTAGGCCAGATTCTGACCATGCAGACATAACTTTAAGCATGTTCAATGGTAGCTGGCAGTCAGCAGCTTTAGGCTCACATTACCGTCAGAGCTTCGTTGAGACCCTTCGTTGGTAGTTCCATAATATTTGATGCTGTTCTTCCTGTAAAAACAGAAACCCAAATGACCCCATTATAGTCAATGAGTTCCAACCTGTGCTGTTGATGCCCGTCGTGTGACGGATGTGGCACCGCTGTCATATTTTCCATTATTGCGGAAACCATGACGGTGGTGTGAACAGAGCTTATGTCACTCTGTGTGTTCACAAGACGGGTATAGTTTGATGTGATTCCTAGCACACATCACATGCGCTGGATAAACATGCCTTCCTGTCACTAATTTTTAATTTTTAGTTAGTGTTGGGGATGACAACAAGTTTTGAAAATAGTGAAAGTGGCACATTCATTACATTTAACAATAGGAACAGTTTAAACATCCCTGCATATATTTTCATAGCAGAAAAAAATATATTTTTCCCAACACGAATGTCTATGCCATAAACTAAGTACAAACACTGCGTTAAAATATTTCCTAAACCCTTAATTTCTATTGCTATAGGAAGTTGTTTTTCAGCAATGTGGATAACCCATTTTATAGATGCAGACCGTTCGGAAGAAATGGCAGTAACAGAAGGCGCATGGTTCACAGCAGGGTGGTGCAGGGGGCTTACAACTGGATTTAAGAGGCACACAGTTCGGAGGCGGTGTCCATGCTTTCTTTTTAGGGAGATCTTTTTTCTGCAATACAAGTGGTAAGAATTATCAATTTTAGCAAGCACAAAAAAATCTTGGTAGCCTGATACAAAATGACAAGAAGTGTATGATCTTATATATAATTGAGTTCTATAACATAAAATAATGCATCCCAGCAAATATCATGTCTGAGTGGATTTATTCCATGTGTCTTGCACTGCTATTACATCATTTTATGCTTAACTTCTAAGCTTATAATGACATTTGAAACTACTGTAGATTACATCAGACTACCCGTCAGCACATGAAGCACATGAAGTGGTTACTTTTTTTTTTTATAAAAAGAGGTTAATCAGCAGCTACAGTGTGCATCATATACATATTTGTGCCAGATACTGCAAAACAACATAATGCACACTTGAGAGTCTGCCAACCTATAATATAAAAAGGATGAGGGAATTTCATGTTACCAGTGGTTACTCTTCAAAAAGAGGTTCTGCAAAAGCTGATGTGTGTATCATAAGAAATAATGTATAAACTATAAAGAATATTAGAAGTCACCTTGGTATAAATGCACTCAGCATGCGGCCTTGTGCTTTTATATAGTCACAGAACTCCTTGGTGACTTCTAATATACTTTGGATTTACAGTAAGGTACATTATCCCATATGTAATTGTACTTAAAATATGCATAATTGTATGGAAACATTGCATAATCATATACTAATTGTTTTAACACATAATTAGTATTGATTAGTTTGACTATTACTTTGTTTAGCAAAAATAAATTCTAAAGCTGGCCATAGACATGAGATGGAAATCTGCCATCAGACAAACGTCCATTTGGTAAAACATCTGGAGCTTTTTCTAATCGCTAAAGGCAGGAAAACAATTCATGGAAATATGTTCTATAATGACATCTGATCATACCAATAAACTTCAAATTACAATTAAGCAGTGGCCAATAAAATCCAAAATAACAAATCACATTTTCAACAGATTATGACTCCGGAATCAGCATTGGTGATAAAAACCCAAAAAATACTACATTTTCAGCAAATACAGATGAAATGGTTCATTTTGGTTAACAATTACCTAACCTCTATTTTCTGCCTACCGAACTGTGCACACAGCCGTTCAAGCCAGCAGAGGAAGACATCCAAGCAAGTTTTTGGGTTTATTAAAGACTGCAGGAAATTTAGATTTTGAAATTTTTTGCTTTTAGTGCTTTTTCTTACTCCTCTGATAGTTCAGTTTTCTCTTTCAATTTTTTAAGCAGAAGCACAAATGGATCACAGCAGAGGGAGCATGTAAAACCTTTACTTTTAAGATGTTTTCCTTTTTCTTTTGGCTGGGATCTCTTCCTGTGTTTTGTTTGGAATGGGCCTTACGGAATGCATTAATAAATGACAAAATATGTCCTGACATATGTCCTGCATCCTCCAAGTGATGCTTGTTAATGTTTTTGCTACACCACGGTTCGTGTATACTGAAGACATATTTTTGCTCTAAAATGTTGACACCTTCAAGCATTGACATGTATCTGTAAGGCCCCATGCACACGAACGTATTTTTTCACACTTATATTTATCAAATGAGTTGCAAAATTACTAGAAAATATAGTCAAGACATTGACAAGGTTAGAAATAATGATTTTTATATGAAATAATAATTTTCTCCTTCAAACTTTGCTTTCGTCAAAGAATGCTCCATTTGCAGCAATTACAGCATTGCAGACCTTTGGCATTCTAGCTGTTAATTTGCTGAGGTAATCGGAAGAAATTTCACCCCATGCTTCCAGAAGCCCCTCCCACAAGTTGGATTGGCTTGATGGGCACTTCTTGCGTACCATACGGTCAAGCTGCTCCCACAACAGCTCTATGGGGTTGAGATCTGGTGACTGCGCTGGCCACTCCATTACAGCTAGAATACCAGCTGCCTGCTTCTTCCCTAAATAGTTTTTGCATAATTTGGAGGTGTGCTTTGGGTCATTGTCCTGTTGTAGGATGAAATTGGCTCCAATCAAGCGCTGTCCACAGGGTATGGTATGGCGTTGCAAAATGGAGTGATAGCCTTCCTTATTCAAAATCCCTTTTACCTTGTACAAATCTCCCACTTTACCAGCACCAAAGCAACCCCAGACCATCACATTACCTCCACCATGCTTGACAGATGGCGTCAGGCACTCTTCCAGCATATTAATCTTTTCCATTTATTAGCCAGTCTCAGATATGGCTTTTTCTTTGCCACTCTGCCCTGAAGGCCAGCATTCCGGAGTCGCCTCTTCACTGTAGACGTTGACTCTGGCGTTTTGCGGGTACTATTTAATGAAGCTGCCAGTTGAGGACCTGTGAGGCGTCTATTTCTCAAACTTGAGACTCTAATGTACTTGTCTTGTTGCTCAGTTGTGCAGCGGGGCCTCCCACTTCTCTTTCTACTCTGGTTAGAGCCTGTTTGTGCTATGCTCTGAAGGGAGTAGTACACACTGTTGTAGGAAATCTTCAGTTTGTTGGCAATTTCTCGCATGGAATAGCCTTCATTTCTAAGAACAAGAATAGACTGTCGAGTTTCACATGAAAGCTCTCTTTTTCTAGCCATTTTGAGAGTTTAATCAAACCCACAAATGCAATGCTCCAGATTCTCAACTAGCTAAAAGGAAGGTCAGTTTTATAGCTCCTCTAAACAGCAAAACTGTTTACAGCGGTGCTAACATACAGTGGAGGAAATAAGTATTTGATCCCTTGCTGATTTTGTAAGTTTGCCCACTGTCAAAGTCATGAACAGTCTAGAATTTTTAGGCTAGGTTAATTTTACCAGTGAGAGATAAATTATATATAAAAAAAAGAAAAAGAAAATCACATTGTCAAAATTATATATATTTATTTGCATTGTGCACAGAGAAATAAGTATTTGATCCCCTACCAACCATTAAGAGTTCAGCCTCCTCCAGACCAGTTACACGCTCCAAATCAACTTGGTGCCTGCATTAAAGACAGCTGTCTTACATGGTCACCTGTATAAGAGACTCCTGTCCACAGACTCAATTAATTAGTCTGACTCTAACCTCTACAACATGGGCAAGACCAAAGAGCTTTCTAAGGATGTCAGGGACAAGATCATAGACCTGCACAAGGCTGGAATGGGCTACAAAACCATAAGTAAGATGCTGGGTGAGAAGGAGACAACTGTTGGTGCAATAGTAAGAAAATGGAAGACATACAAAATGACTGTCAATCGACATCGATCTGGGGCTCCATGCAAAATCTCACCTCGTGGGGTATCCGTGATCCTGAGGAAGGTGAGAGCTCAGCCGAAAACTACACGGGGGGAACTTGTTAATGATCTCAAGGCAGCTGGGACCACAGTCACCAAGAAAACCATTGGTAACACATTACGCCGTAATGGATTAAAATCCTGCAGTGCCCGCAAGGTCCCCCTGCTCAAGAAGGCACATGTACAGGCCCGTCTGAAGTTTGCAAATGAACATCTGGATGATTCTGAGAGTGATTGGGAGAAGGTGCTGTGGTCAGATGAGACTAAAATTGAGCTCTTTGGCATTAACTCAACTCGCCGTTTTTGGAGGAAGAGAAATGCTACCTATGACGCAAACCACACCGTCCCCACTGTCCAGCATGGAGGTGGAAACATTATGTTTTGGGGGTGTTTCTCTGCTATGGGCACAGGACTACTTCACCGCATCAATGGGAGAATGGATGGAGCCATGTACCGTCAAATCCTGAGTGACAACCTCCTTCCCTCCACCAGGACATTAAAAATGGCTCGTGGCTGGGTCTTCCAGCACGATAATTACCCGAAACATACAGCCAAGGCAACAAAGGAGTGGCTCAAAAAGAAGCACATTAAGGTCATGGAGTGGCCTAGCCAGTCTCCAGACCTTAATCCCATCGAAAACTTATGGAGGGAGCTGAAGATCCGAGTTGCCAAGCGACAGCCTCGAAATCTTAATGATTTACAGATGATCTGCAAAGAGGAGTGGGCCAAAATTCCATCTAACATGTGTGAAAACCTCATCATCAACTACTAAAAATGTCTGACTGCTGTGCTTGCCAACAAGGGTTTTGCCACCAAGTATTAAGTCTTGTTTGCCAAAGGGATCAAATACTTATTTCTCTGTGCACAATGCAAATAAATATATATAATTTTGACAATGTTATTTTTTTTTATTTTTTTTTATATAAGCTATCTCTCACTGGTAAAATTAACCTAGCCTAAAAATTCTAGACTGTTCATGTCTTTGACAGTGGGCAAACTTACAAAATCAGGAAGGGATCAAATACTTATTTCCTTCACTGTAATTGCACAAGGGTTTTCAAGTGTTTTCTAATCATCCATTAGCCTTCTAACACAGTTAGCAAACACAATGTACCATTAGAACACTGGAGTGATGGTTGCTGGAAATGGGCCTATATACACCCATGTAGATATTGCATTAAAAACCAGACGTTTGCAGCTAGAATAGTCATTTAGCACATTAACAATGTATAGAGTGTATTTTTGATTAATTTAATGTTATCTTCATTGAAAAAAACTGTGCTTTTCTTTCAAAAATAAGGAAATTTCTAAGTGACCCTAAACTTTTGAACGGTAGTGTATTTATTGACGCTAATTTTGACACGTCACCCCAAAGTTCCCTTCATTGATATCAATGGGAGGTAGCAGTGTTTTTTCCCCCAGTCATTTGTTATCCATTCCCATGGGAAAAAAGCACCATACCCTTTCTTGGAGCATTTTCTGCAGAAAAAAACCCCAATGTTTTTGACCAAAATCCACCTGAGGTTTTTTGCCTTGGCTTAATAAAAAAAATAAAAATGCCCCCCCAAAAAAAGCGTAAAAAACAGCCACAGAAAATGTGTCAAACACTTGCATTTCAAAATCTGCCTCAAAAATCCGATAGGGGTCCATAAATGGACAGAGACGTCAGTTTCTTCTCCTGGAGTGGAATATCTGGTCACAGCATCGGCAACTCTGTGGACGGGGATTCCGCTTCAACGCTGTGGACGGGGATTCCTCTTCAGGACTTGCCCCTGATATCACTGTCCTTATATGGAGAGAGACATCAAGCCCTCCGTCCAGAAGCGGCATCCCCGGCCACAGGGTTATCCCGCTACTTCAGGGAGCTACAGTGGCGCTACCTACAGGAAGGGGGGTGCTATCTACAAGGGGGCGCTGTGGCACTACCTGCAAGGGGGCTGTGTGGGACTAGCTACAAGGGGGCTGTGTGGCACTAGCTACAAGGGGGCTGTGTGGCACTAGCTACAAGGGGGCTGTGTGGCACTACCTACAAGGGGGCTGTGTGGCACTACCTACAAGGGGGCTGTGTGGCACTATCTACAGGGGGCATCTGTGAGTGGCGGGCTGAAGGTCATTTTAGTGAGAGTGGCGGGCTGATGGTCATTTTACTGTGAGTGGGGGGCTATTTATTTTTTCCAGGGGTGCCTCGAATCTGAAAAGGTTGGGAAACTCTGTACTAGGCTACGGGATCACAGATGAGCTTCCACAACCTACGATTCAGCAATGCTGCTTGACAGGTGGAATTACAAGCATAACAATAATGTCATTCCAGATAGATTGCAGGCAGTTCTTATTTGGCCTATGATGTTAGTCAAGGTAGTTAAAAAATGCCTGAACTCCACATGTTTTCATGCTGCCATAGAGTTGTTAAATACCGCAGAATTCAAGCCTAAATAATAGCCAACTAGGCCACATTTAACCTCTCACATTTCCATAGGGTCATTTAGCATTACATTCTGTGTTTGGAGTGAAAATATTGGGAACTGAGAAAACTGTCCTACAGCTGCACATTCACAACTATAAAAAGGAGTGGGTTTATGTATCAATAGCACCTCATTGAAGGTTTGAATTCCAATTTATAATATCTGATAAAAATAATCGGGGAGATATGGAGAACTATTTAACCCCTTAATACCGAAGGTATTTTAAACCTTAATGACCGAGCAATTTTTTACGTTTTTCCAACGTCACATTCAAAGATCTATAACTTTTTTTATTTTTGCGTCGACATAGCTGTATAAGGAATTTGTTTTTGCGGGACAAGTTGTATTTTATAATCGCACCATTTTGAGGTACATATAATTTATTGATTAACTTTTTAATAACATTTTTAGTGTTGTACTGGAAAAAAACTGAAATTTCGCTTTTTTTTGCATCTTAATTTTACTCAGTTTACCGTTTGGTATAAATAACATAATAACTTTATTCAGTGGGTTGTTACGATTGTGGCGATACCAAGCCGTAAAAACAAATTTTTTTCAAAATTATTTGCTTTTGTGTCGCCATATTTTAAGAGCCATAACTTTTATATTTTTTGACCAATGCAGCTGTATGAGGGCTTTTTTTTTGCGGGACGACTTGTAGTTTTTAGTGGTACCATTTTGGAGTAGATGTGATGGTTTGATCCCTTTTTATCAAATTCTTTTGAAGGCAGAATGAACAGAAAACAGCAATTCTGGCATTGTTTTTTTATTATATTTTTTACGGCATTCACCGTGCAGTTTAACTAATGTAACCGTTTTATAGTTGGGTTCCTTACGGACGCAATGATACCAAATATGAGTAACTTTTTGCTTTTTTTCATAATAAAGTATTTTTTAAGGGGAAAAAGTGGGGGGTTTTATTTTTATTTACTTGGGACATTTATTTATTTATTTCAAACTTTATTTAACTTTTTTTTGTTTTTTTTAGTCCCACTAGGGGACTTTACTGTGCAGACTTTTGATCGCTATTATGATACACTGCAATACTTCTCTATTGCAGTGTATTATTGCCGGTCAGTGTAAAACTGACAGGCACCTGTTAGGTCATGCCTCTGGCATGGCCTAACAGGCAATTATTAAAGGCAGACCTGGGTGCCTTTGTTAGGCCCCCAGGCTGCCATAGAACCCATTTGCACCCCGCGATGCATGCGAGGATGCCAGTGGGATGAGAGAGGGTGCCCCCTCCCTCTAAAATCACTCAGATGCAGCGCTCGCTATTGAGTGCCGCATCTGAGGGGTTAAATATGATCGGCGACCACGAATAGGGGTCTCCGATCGTTGCCTTGAAGCCCGGGGCTGTTGCTAACAGCCCGGGCTTCAGCAGCAACCAGCGCGATGCAGGGAAAGTTCTTCTGAAGTGCCGACGTGAAAAGGCGGCGCTTCAGAAGAACTACCGTGAATGGCCGACGTAAAAACACTATACGCCGGTCGTTAAGGGGTTAAAGGAGAATGATATTGCTCAGGTTGAATACACTTTAAACAGATATTGAGTGAGAAATATTTTCCAAAGAGTAAATTTTGAAGATGATCAATTTGATTGTGCACAATTTTGTGCCACTTCGCTAGTAGGATCGCTGAAAGAATACAGAGAATATGAGTCTGCTATATTCTTTCAGCGATCCTATCAGCCAAATGAAAAAAAAATGTTTGGCTACTAAGAGTTCGGAGCTGTGGCTGTAATATACTGCCCGGACATAGGGTTGTATATTAACCCTTTCAGGACCAGACTAATTTTTACTAAAACAAAGCAAAAAGGACATGGCGCCACATAGTGCAGATCAATAGGTAATATGGAGGAGGTGAAGAATGCTCACCTTGCAGTTGCAAATACTGGCAGGTATATGCAATGTAATTGTGGACGAAAAGCTGCTGCCCAATCCTAAACGCAAAACCCTAAGGAGTTGCCGAAAAATATCAGAAGTATGCTAGCAAAAAACAGGGAAATAAACAGGCGCTGCTTGATGATTAAATGAACAATTATTCATTTATTAGGTGAGAATAAAGTTTAAAACAGATGCTATGCGTTTCAACGCCGGACTGGCATCTTCATCAGGCAGTGAAAAATGACAGAAAACATGAGTGAACATAAATAGAGACGTGTAATTATGCTAATTGGACTAATTCAGACGGAGCAACTAACAAAAAAGCCGCGAAACAACGGCAGGTCAAAGATCAAATTAACAGGTTAAAAAGTTACGTGATGCAAAATACACTAAAAATGATACAAGGTATATATGAAATTCCAATTAATAAGCAGGGGTCTAGAGTAACTTACAAAAATCATTAGGAGAATTATAGCGAGCTAAAAACACATGTCAGCAATTTCTGTAATATAGTAAACAGGAGATAAAAACAATAAATACAATGAATGCAGTGAATACAATAAATAGATACAACCAATCAATAAAAAATATATAGAAAAAGCCAGTTGCTGAGTAAATCAAACGTAAACAGACAAAACTTGCCGGAGTAAAGGAGACCGCAAACAATACGGTGGCCCGTAGGGAAAAAACAAACAATGGAACGCAAGCTGACACGCAAAACGAGGGAGATCGCGTGAAAGCAGGACAGAGATGGGCTTGGAAAGAAAGAGTAAAAAAAAAAAAAAAGGAAAAGTAAATGGATGTATCAATATGGGAGATGAATGAAAATTACTTCATTACCATTTAATTTTCATTCATCTCCCTTATTAATACATCCATTTACTTTTTCTTTCCAAGCCCATCTCTGTCCTGCTTTCACGCGATCTCCCTCGTTTTGCGTGTCAGCTTGCGTTCCATTGTTTGTTTTTTCCCTACGGGCCACCGTATTGTTTGCGGTCTCCTTGACTTGAAGTTTTGTCTGTTTACCTTTGATTTACTCAGCAACTGGCTTTTTCTATATATTTTTTATTGATTGGTTGTATCTATTTATTGTATTCACTGCATTCATTGTATTTATTGTTTTTATCTCCTGTTTACTATATTACAGAAATTGCTGACATGTGTTTTTAGCTCGCTATAATTCTCCTAATGATTTTTGTAAGTTACTCTAGACCCCTGCTTATTAATTGGAATTTCATATATACCTTGTATCATTTTTAGTGTATTTTGCATCACGTAACTTTTTAACCTGTTAATTTGATCTTTGACCTGCCGTTGTTTCGCGGCTTTTTTGTTAGTTGCTCCGTCTGAATTAGTCCAATTAGCATAATTACACGTCTCTATTTATGTTCATTCATGTTTTCTGTCATTTTTAACTCGCCTGATGAAGACCCCAGTCCGGCGTTGAAACGCGTAGCATCTGTTTTAAACTTTACTCTCACCTAATAAATTAATAATTGTTCATTTAATCATCAAGCAGCGTCTGTTTATTTCCCTGTTTTTTGCTCACATACTTCTCCAGACTAATTATTTGGTTTTATGCTTTTGTTTTTTCCTTCACGCATTCAAAAAGTCATAACTCTTTTATTTTTTCATTGGTACAGCCATATCAGGGCTTAATTTTTACGGGACAAGTTGTACTTTCTAATGGTTCTATTTATTATTATGTGCAATGTACTGGGAAGCTGGAAAAAAAAATCAGAATGGGGTGGAATTGAAAAAAACAGCAGTTCCACCATTTGCTTATGGGTTTCTTTTTTTACGGTGTTTAATGTATTGTGAAAATGACACATTATCTTTATTCTGTGGGTCAATATGATCACGGTGATACCAAATTTATATAGTTTTTGTTAGGGCTTATTCAGACGAACGTATAATAGGTCCGTGCAACGCGCGTGATTTTCACGCGCCTCGCACGGACCTATATTAATCTATAGGGCCGCGCAGACTGTCCGTGAGTTTCACGCAGCGTGTGTCCGCTGCGTAAAACTCACTACATGTCCTATATTTGTGCGTTGTTCACGCATCACGCACCCATTGAAGTCAACGGGTGCGTGAAAATCACGCGCAGCACACGGAAGCACTTCCGTGTGACGCGCGTGATTCGTTCAACAGCAGTAAAAGTATGAATGAAAACAGAAAAGCATCACGTGCTTTTCTGTTTACAAACATACAGAGTGTCATAATGATGGCGGCTGCGCGAAAATCACGCAGCCACGCATCATACGTGGCTGACACACGGAGCTGTTAAGTCCCTTTTGTGCGTGCAAAATGGCACGTTTTTTTCACGCGCAAAACGCACACGCTCGTGTAAATCCGGCCTTATAGTTACATAGTACGGTTGGAAAATAACACATGTCCATCAAGTTCAACCAAGGGATGGGAAAAGTGAAGGGAAACATTTCTACACATAGGAGCTGATATTTTTTCGTTCTAGGAAATGATCTAAGCCTTTTTTAAACCCATCTACAGTAGCTACTGTGACCAGCACCTGCGGTAGACTATTCCATAGATTCACAGGTCTCACAGTAAAGAAGGCTTGTCACCTTTTTTCTCCAGACGGAGGGAGTGCCCCCTTGATTCTTGAGCGGGTTTTACATGGAACAGGATTTCACAATATTCTTTGTATGTGCCATTCATATATTTATATAAGTTAATCATGTCCCCCCTTAGTCGTCTCTTTTCAAGGCTAAATAGGCTTAATTCTTTTAATCTTTCCTCATAACTTAGATTCTCCATGCCCCTTATAGCTTCATTGCTCTTCTTTGTATTTTTTCTAATTCCAGGGCATCCTTTCTATGAACTTGAGTCCAGAACTGAACTGTATATTCTAGATGAGGCCTCACTAATGCTTTGTAAAGTGGTAATATTATATCCCTTTCCCGCGAGTCCATGCCTCTTTTAATACACATCAATATCTTGCTGGCCTTTGAGGCAGCTGATTGACACTGAATGCTGTTATTTAGTTTATGATCTACAAGTACACCCAGATCCTTCTCAACAAGTGACTCCCCCAGTGTAGCTCCTCCTAGGACATATGATGCATGCAGATTGTTGGTACCCAGATGCATAACTTTACATTTATCTACATTAGGCTGAGTTCACACGTCGCAGATTTGACGCAGATTTTCAGCGCAGATTTTACACTTTGCAATGCAAAAGGGTGAGATCTGTGTCAAATCCGCAACAAAATCTGCGAAAAATCTGCAACGTTTGAACTCAGCCTTAAACTTCATTTGCCAAGTGGATGCCCAAACATTTAGGGCACGTTCAGATGTGGCGGAATTGCTGGAATTCCGCTGCGGACAGTCCGCAGTAGAATTCTCCAGCGGCTGTTTTTTGCATTCTTTCTATACATTTTTAGGAAAGTTAGTTCAGACGTTAGTTCACAGCAGCCCCTTCAGAATTGTTGACCGGCGAGGATAGTGGAAGTTGGACCCCGAACGATCAGATATTGATGGCCTATCCTGAGGATAGGCCACACATTTTTTAGGCCTTGGCAACCCCTTTAAGCTAACAGGATTATTGCTCTCTGTACAGCCAATTCCAGCTTCTAACCTTCCCCACTGCTGCCTTGCATACTTGCACACTGTCTGTAAGTCATAGGTAACAGCCAGCAGGGCCAATCTAGCTCTCTGCTATGTGCTTTAGGCCTCATTTACACGAGCGTGTGCGTTTTGCGCGCGCAAAAAACGCTGCGTTTTGCACGCGCAAAAGGCACTTGGCAGCTCCGTGTGTCATCCGTGTATGATGCGCGGCTGCGTGATTTTCGCGCAGCCGCCATCATAGAGATGAGGCTAGTCGACGCCCGTCACTGTCCAAGGTGCTGAAAGAGCTAACTGATCGGCAGTAACTCTTTCAGCACCCTCGACAGTGAATGCCGAACACAATATACAGCAACCTGTGAATAAAAAGACTTTCATACTTACCAAGAACTTCCTGCTTCCCCCAGTCCGGGCTCCCGGCCGTTGCCTTGGTGACGCGTCCCTCTCTTGTCATCCGGCCCCACCTCCCAGGATGACGCCGCAGTCCATGAGACCGCTGCAGCCTGTGATTGGCTGCAGCCTGTGCTTGGCCAGTGATTGGCTGCAGCTGTCACTTGGACTGCAGCTGTCATCCCGGGAGGTCGGACCGGAGTTATCGGTAAGTCAGAACGTCTTTTTTTTTTTACAGGTTCATGGATTTTCGGAGCGGAAGTCACTGTCCATGGTGCTGAACCAGTTTAACGCTTTCAGCACCGTGGACAGTGACTGTCTCCTGACGTCGCGTACCCGAACATTTTTTACCGGTTTCGGTCAAAACGAGTTCGGTGCGCTCATCTCGAATTTGACACTCCGTTTGGATGTTTGTAAACAGAAAAGCACGTGGTGCTTTTCTGTTTACATTCAGGAGTTTGACAGCTCTTGCGCGAATCACGCAGTTCGCACGGAAGTGCTTCCGTGCGGCATGCGTGGTTTTCACGCACCCATTGACTTCAATGGGTGCGTGAGTGCGCGAAAAACGCACGATTATAGAACATGTCGTGAGTTTTTTTCTGCGCACACGCGCTGAGCGCAATTCACGCATCGTCTAAACTGCCCCATTGACTAATATAGGTGCGTACGACATGCGTGCAAAGCACGCGCGTCGCACGCGCGTATATTACGTTCGTGTAAATGAGGCCTTACACAGACCAGGAAGCAGTGCATTCCCTAAATTCTGCTATTGGTTGAGGAATTCAGCCTGGGATCGAGGACTGAAGTGATAGGAAGCGATTTAGCACAAGCTGGAGACTAATATATGGTTAGGCCATGTTCACATGGCTTAGTTTTAGGTGTATTTCGGAGAGTAAAACACCCATATTACACTGAGAAATGCACTAAAAAACTCCTGCATATAGCTTCCTATTATTTTCAATGGGAAATACATCAAGTAGTTCATGTGAGGCGTATTTTTACGCTGATGAAAGTAATAAAATGGCTCGTAAAATATAATGTCACTAATGTCACTTGTGAAATGTTACTAGTTGAAGCATTTTACAAGCTAATATTTTCCCATTTGCTATAGACACGTCAAAAAACGCTTAGAAAATGCGGCTTGAAATATGTTTCGAAGAGCGCTTGCAAAAATCAAAAAACCTATGGGAATCAAAAACGCCTGGATTCAGTGGCATTTTTCTCTTGAAATTCGCCTCATATGTTTTAGCCTGAACATATGCCTTATGAACATAAAGAAAAGCAAGTTTATTAATGCAAATTTCCCAGGCCAAAAAGTGGGATTTGTGTCAAATGTAGGGACTTTCCCTCCATAAGAGGGACACTCGGGAGGTTTGTATAACCCTGCTTCTGCTCACCAGTGGATATAACATATTTCCCTGGTGATAAGGTAATATATGAAGTATTGTTTCTATATAGAGTTTAGTCTCATAGTCTAAAATTAACAAGCCTGACTGATATTATCAAACATAATGTGCTGATAATCCTTGCTGATAATACATTTAGGGCTTGTTCACGTCCTTGTTGAACTTCCGTTTGGATTTCCGTTCATCGTTTCCATATTTTTGTTTGTTTGCTTCCATTCCGCTAGGTTTCAATTTTTTTCCACAGAAACAATGTCGTAGTGTGCTGCAATATTGTTTCCATGAAAAAAACAGAAACCTAGCGTAACGTAGGCAAGCTGAAACAAAAAATACAATTGAAATCAATGATGATGCAAATGGAAACTTTCCGTCTTTCGGAACAGATGAATGGAAATGCAAACAGAAGTTCAACGCTGATGTGAACAAAACCTAATTCACCCATTTGTTTTAGGTTACTTTGAGGGTATGTTCACACGGCCAAATTTCAGACGTATACGAGGCGTATTTTGCCTCGTTTTACGTCTGGAAATACGTCTCAAATACGTCGTCAAACATCTGCCCATTACTTTCTATGGGTATAACGCTGTATTGTCCACACGACGCGTAATTTTACGCGTCGTACGGCAATTACGACGCGTAAAATTACGCCTCGTAAAAAGAAGTGCAGGACACTTCTTTGGACGTTTTTGGAGCTGTTTTCTCATAGACTCCAATGAAAACAGCTCCAAAAACGGACGTAAAAAACGCAGCGAAAACGGCGTGAAAACGCCGCGAAAAATGCGAGTTGGTAAAAAAACGTCTGAAAAGCAGGGTCTGTTTTCCCTTGAAAACAGCTCTGGATTTTCAGACGTTTTTGTTGACTACGTGTGAACATACCCTAACCCCTTCAGGACTGAGCCTGTTTTGGCCTTGTGGACGCAGCCGATTTTTTTCATATCTGACGTCACTTTATGTGGTAATAACTTGAGAATGCTTTTACTTATCCAAGCGATTCTGAGATTGTTTTCTCGTGACATATTGTACTTAGTGGAAAAACGTGATCAATAAATTCAGTATTTGTTTGTGAAAAACACCAAACTTTAGAGAGAATTTGCAAAAATGTGCATTTTTCTAAATTTAAATGTATCTGCTTGTAAAACAGATAACAATACCACACAAAATAGTTACTAATTAACATTTCCCCATATGTCTACTTTATGTTGCCATCATTTTTTGAACATCCTTTTTTTTTTCTAGGACGTTACAAGGCTTAGAACTTTAGCAGTAATTTCTCACATTTTCAAGAAAATTTCCAAAAGCTATTTTTATAGGGGCCAGTTAACTTCTGAAGTGGCTTTAAGGACCTTATATATTAAAAACTGCCCAGTTCAGTTCTGAAGTGGCCTTAAAGGGGTTGTCCCAAGTTGATAAATGGTGCTAGTTAGCTCCCCCATGTAAAAATAAGAAGAATTCTAATTACCTGTCCGTCGTCCAGCGATGTCGTTTTCTTGATAACGTTGATTGAAGTTGCGGTCGGTCCCTCTTTGTATCCTGCTCGTTGCCTAGGTTCCCGGCCACCGCTATTTACCTTTAGCGGTGGCCGCGCATGCGTAATGACATCCTCTGCGTCCGGAGGAGAGGATGTAATTTACTCATGAACGCGCATCTCGGCGCATCTCGGCGCATGCGCAGGAGATGCAAGGAGATGAAGTGGAAGGCATCCGTCGCGAGAAGTCTGCGCTCCGCTAAAGGTAAGTGTGTGTGTGTGTGTGTGTGTGTGTGTGTGTGTGTGTGTGTGTGTGTGTGTGTGTGTGTGTGTGTGTGTGTCTGTGTATATATGGGTGTGTTTGTGTATATGTGTGTGTGTTTATGTGTGAGTGTATATGTGTGAGTGTATATATGGGTGTATTTGTGTGTATATGTTTGTGTATATTTTTGTGTTTGTGTATATTTGTGTGTGTGTATATATGGGTGTGTTTGTGTATATGTTTGTGTGTGTGTGTGTTTTTGTATATGTGTGGGTTTGTGTATGTGTTTGTGTATATATGGGTGTGTTTGTGTACATATGTTTGTGTGTATATGTTTGTGTGTATATGTGTGTGTGCTTTTTTGGTGTGTTTATGTGTGTGTGTTTGTGTATATGTGTGTGTGTGTATATATGGGTGTGTTTGTGTATATATGTATATGTTTGTGTATATGTGGGTTTGTTTGTGTACATGTGTTTGTGTATATGTTTGTGTGTATATGTGTGTTTGTGTATATGTTTGTGTGTGTGTTTATGTGTGTGTGTGTTTGTGTATGTGGGTGTGTTTGTGCATATGTTTGTGTGTATATGTTTGTGTTTTTGTATATGTATGTGTATATGTGTGTGTTTGTGTATAAATGGGTGTGTTTGTGCATATGTGTATATGTATGCATATGTGTGTGTGTGTTTGTGTATATATGGGTGTGTTTGTGCATATGTGTATAGGTTTGTGTGTATATGTTTGTGTGTGTTTGTGTATATGTGTGTGTGTGTGTTTGTGTATATGTGTGTGTGTTTGTGTATATATGTGTGTGTGTGTATATATGTTTGTGTATATATGGGTGTGTTTGTGTACATGTGTGTGTATATGTGTGTGTGTATATGTGTGTGTGTATATGTGTGTGTGTATATGTGTGTGTGTATGTGTTTATGTGTGTGTTTGTGTAATATATGGGTGTGTGTTTATATGTGTTTGTGTATATGTTTGTGTGTGGTTGTTTGTGTGTGTGTAGGTGAGTATAAGTATCGGTATTGTTCACATTGCTAACTTTTTTTTAATGTTGTTGCAGATTTTGATGTACCGATTGGACTACGTCTTTCGATTCGTTGGACTACTGCGTAGATCTACGTTTTTTCACATTTTAATAAAATGGTTAACGAGGGTTTTGTTGGGGATTTCTTATTTCAATAAAAAAAAATTGTCTTTGTGTTTTTTTTTCAAACTTTATTAGTGCCTAGATAATGACAGTTGGCTGATTGACAGCGTCCATTATTAAGGCGGTACTTAGTGTTAGCCAGTGCAGAGGCTAGCACTAACCACCCATTATTACCCCGGTACCCACCACCACCAGGGGTGCCGGGAAGAGCTTGGTACGATCCAGTACCCGACCATCTGTTGTGATGGTCGGGTACTGGGGCGGCCGTAGGCTGGTATTATGAGGCTGGGAAGGGCCAAAAACAGTGGACCTTCCCACCCTTGTAATGCTAGGCTGCTGCTGCTGTGTTGTATCGGGCTGGTTATAAAAATGGGGGGGACCCCCACGTCGTTTTTTTGTAAAATTTAACAATAGACGTTGGGTCCACCACATTTTTAATAACCAGCCATATACAAGGCCGCAGCAGCCTGGCATTACACGGGTGGGAGGGGCCACTGGTTTAGTACATTCCCAGGCTAATAACACTGTGTTGTATGTGGCTGGTTATGATAAATTGGGTGGAACCCCATGTCTTTTTAATAAAAAAAATAAATAAATAATTAAAAAAAATGACGTGGGGTCCCCCCCATTTTTATAACCAGCCAGATACAACACAGCAGCAGCAGCAGCCTAGCATTACAAGGGTGGGAAGGTCCACTGTTTTTGGCCCTTCCCAGCCTCATAATACCAGCCTGCGGCCGCCCCAGTACCCGACCATCACAACAGATGGTCGGGTACTGGATCGTACCCAGCTCTTCCCGGCACCCCTGGTGGTGGTGGGTACCGGGGTAATAATGGTGGTTAGTGTTAGCCTCTGCACCGGCTAACACTAAGCCTCGCCTTAGTAATGGATGTTGTCACTCAGACAGCGGCCATTACTAAAGTGATAGTAATAAAACTTGAAAAGAAAAGACAAAGATATAGATAAAATATTTTATTGAAATAAAGCACCCCCAACACAACCCTCATTAACCATTTTATTGATGAAAAAAAAAGCGTCATCTAAGTAGTCCTCGAAACCGACGTAGTCCAAACACCAAACCTGTAAAAAATCAAAAATATAAAAAAAAAAATGAAATAAAACATGTCGTAGGCTTACTTTCACTTTCATGTGTGATACTGACTGTTATACCATGTATAGAAGCCTGCGGCAAAGTTGGCTTAGATACAGGGTGCCAGCAGACAGTATCATACATGGCCATACAGACATATATACAAACAAACATACATACATACATGCAAACATACATGCACATATACACATACAAACATGACAACATACATACATGAAAACATACATACAAACATACATACATGCAAACATACCTACATGAAAACACATACATGAAAACATACACACATACAAACATGACAACATACATACATGCAAACATACATACATGAAAACATACATACATGCAAACATACATGCACATATACACATACAAACATGACAACATACATACATGAAAACACATACATGAAAACACAAACATGACAACATACATACAAGAAAACATACATACAAGAAAACATACATACATGCAAACATACATACATGAAAACATACATACATGAAAACATACATACATGCAAACATACATGCACATATACACATACATGCACATACAAACATACATACAAGCAAACATACATACAAGCAAATATACATACAAGCAAACATACAAGCAAACATACATACATACATACAAGCAAGCATACATACATACATACATACAAGCAAACATACATACAAGCAAACATACATGCACATATACACATACATGCACATATACACATACAAACATGCAAACATACATACATGCAAACATACATACAAGCAAACATACGTATATGCAAACATACATACATGCAAACATACATACAAGCAAACATACATACAAGCAAACATACATACAAGCAAACATACATACATGCAAACATACATACATACATACATACATACAAGCAAACATACATACCTACAAGCAAACATACATACAAGCAAACATACATACAAGCAAACATACATACAAGCAAACATACATACAAGCAAACATACATACAAGCAAACATACATACAAGCAAACATACATACATGCAAACATACATACATACATACATACATACATACAAGCAAACATACATACCTACAAGCAAACATACATACAAGCAAACATACATACAAGCAAACATACATACAAGCAAACATACATACAAGCAAACATACATACAAGCAAACATACAAGCAAACATACATACATGCAAACATACATACATACATACAAGCAAGCATACATACATACAAGCAAAAATACATACAAGCAAAAATACATGCACATATACACATACATGCACATACACATACAAATATGCAAACATACATACAAGCAAACATACATACAAGCAAACATACATACATGCAAACATACATACATGAAAACATACATACATGCAAACATACATGCACATATACACATACAAACATGACAACATACATACAAGAAAACATATACATACATACACACATACATACATACATACCAACATACATAACAACATACATACAAAAATAAACTCACCTAAGACGTTCCCACGAAGAGCTGAACGGTCCCGTCACTTTTCTTCTCCCATTCACAATAACAGAGCGGTGGGCGCAGATGAAGTAATCACGTGGGCCTGATATGATTACGTCATCTGCGCCACAACGCATTGTTACTATGAATGCGAGCGGCGCCAAGAAGAAGGAAGATGGCAAGTGACGGGACCGTTCAGAGCGCCGTTAGAACGTCTTAGGTGATTATTATTTTATTTTATATATTTTTAGTTGTTCGCCGGGTGCTGATGCAGCACCGATGCAGCGGGTACAAAAATGTAGTGACAGGGTGGGGGAGGGAAAAGTGGCTTGCCGAAACGGGGTGAATGTAGTGTAGTGTAGTGTAGTGTACAGTACATTCACGGTAAGTTCGTCTCAATCGGGCTTACCATGCCCGCTTGAGACGCACATTCTCCCGATGTTGCTAGAACTACAGTATCTAGCAACATCGGGAGCGCGCACGCTGCAGAGCGGAGCGGCTTGATTGACATCGAGCCGCTCACGCCCCTTTTTAGAAAAGATAACCAGCACTTGCTGAGTTATCAAGTGTAAAAAAAAGGCACTTAGGAAATGAATTTTACATTTTTTTTAACACCAAATGTTTTAAAATTCATTTCCTGCTTAGAATGTATAAAAAAAAAAATTTGAGTCAACTTGGGACAACCGCCTTATATATTAGAAACCCCCATAAGTCACCCAATTTTAAAAACTGCATCCCTCAAAGTTTTCAAAACCTCATTTAGAAAGTTTCCTAACTCTTTTAGGTATTCCACAGGAATTAAAGCAAAGTAGAAAATCATTTTAAATCCATTTTTTTCTGTAACACAAAGTTTTACCAGAGAAACGCAACTCAATATTTATTGCCCAGATACTGCAGTTTTTAGAAATATCCCACATTTGGCCCTAGTGTGCTAATGGACTGAAGCACCGGCCTCAAACGCAAAGGAGCACCTAGAGGATTTTGGGGCCTCCTTTTTATTAGAATATATTTTAGGCACCATGTCAGGTTTGAAGAGGTCTTGTGGGGCCAAAACAGTGGAAACACCCCCAAAAGACACCATTTGGTAAACTACACCCCTCAAGGAATTTATTCAGGGGTATAGTGTGCATTTAGACCCCACAGTTTTTTGCTGAATTTATTGGAATTAGTCTGTGACGATTGAAATCTATTTTTTTCTGAAAAAACGTAGAATTTTTAATTTTACAAGGAATAAAGGAGAAGCACCCCAACATCTGTAAAGCAATTTCTCCCGATTACGGCAATATCCCATATGTGGTAATAAACTCCTGTTTGGACCCATGGCAGTGCTCCGATGAGAAGGAGCGGCATTTGGAGCACAGGTTTTGCTGGAATGGTTTTTGGGCACTATGTCGCATTTGCAGAGCTCCTGAGGTACCAGTACAGTGGAAACCCCCAAGAAGGGACCCCATTTTGGAAACTGCACCCCTCAAAGAATGTATTTAGGGATGTGATCACTTTTATGACCCCATAGTTTTTTTTTGCTGTACTGAAAATCTTGCATGAAAGATAAAACTTTACATTTTTCACAAATGCGTAATTTATAAGACAGATTTTTCATACACCGCATGTAAGTGAAGGAAAGCACCTCAACATTTATTGGGCTATTTCTTCCGAGTCCAGAAATACCCCCAAAGTGGTCTAAATGTGTTGTCTGGGCACATAGCAGTGTCTGGTAGTGAAGGAGCACCACAAGGATTTTGGGGCCTTATTTTTACTTGGATAATTTTTGGCCACAATCATAGGCCTAAAAATATTGTGCAGATCATACACATTTGTTATAGTAGTAGGTATTTATCTAGGGATATAATGAGAATTTTTAGTTTTATTATAGGGTTTTTTAGTGCCCAATTTTAAAAATGGGTTAAAGACAGAATGATAAAGGGTGGGGGGTTTTAAAAGCATTAAAAATGTTTAATTCAGGGAGGTATGGTAGATTCGGAATCAGTCTTTCATGAAGAGTCTGGGTTTGGATGGACAAGTGTCACACTGCTATATGGTATCCTTCTGGATACCCCTTTTTGCGCAGACACAGCACCTTTTTTTTGCCCTGTGTTTTTTTGGGCGTGGAAGGCACTTCACTTGGAAAGTGCTGTCCCGGAACTACACGGCAAACACTACTTGGACCAGCAGAAGTTTCCCCCACCTTGACTCCAAGCAAAAGAAATGAAATAATGAATTATATAGTGCCATCTGGACAAGGTACACTGCCAATTTCTTGTACCAGATTTTGCTTTTCCTCAAGGCACTATAGGGCTTTAAAATCTGATCATTCAGGTAAACCCACCCCGATTAAATTATTATATGCCTGTATGCATATAGGCTTCATTGTGGACAATGTGAATCCACGTGTGGGGACAGGGGTGCAGCTGGCGTCATACATAGATGTCAACATGCAGACCTTTTTTTTGTCTCTATATTTGAGACACAGGATTCCATCCTGCAGCAATGCCCTGCTTTCGCCAATTTGCAGTGATTGATCGATGAGGGACTTGGGAAGGTGCCTCTGTTTTTTTCGAACGGTCCCACATGCCACTGTTTTTCTGTCTAGAAGACATTTGAAAATAAATACACTTGTGTACCAGTTGTCCAAGTACAAGTCGTACCCCCGATCAAACAGCGTGTGCAATATTACCTCGTTAAAATTAGGCCTCTCATTAAAAATATTAATGAGGGGCCTAATTTTAAGAAGTTTGTCAGAATTGGGGTTACTCTGGGGGGGGGGGGGGGCATTGGGAGTTGTCACTAAAGTTCAGAAATTTGTGAAGGGCCTCAAAGCGGGGTCTGGTCATTGTATTTCAGTACAGTGGACACTGATACAAAATGTCCGTGGACCAGTAGGATCTCACTTTGGGCTTTTTAGTGAGACCCATGTTGCAAACTAACCCCCAATACTTCTGCATTTCAGCACAATTGGTTGGTTACCACTGATTGGGCTGGGCATAAAAGGAGTTGGGGTGTTCAGAAATAATTTGGTGGGCATAAATGTTGGTTTGGTCCACCATAAGCTGGATCAAATTGTCTGTGAAGAACAATTTGAAAAAGCTCATTACAGACAGCCATTCCGTCTGCACATGAATTCCTGCCATAGCAGTAAATTCTGGTATTTGGGGGGTGTAATTGGTTGGGGTGACCAATTATTAATGCTGGCAGTACCAGGGTCAGGCAGAATGCCAGTTTCAGTGGAGGAGGAGTAGGATGAGGTTCCTCTTCTCTCGCTGAGTCTGTATCAGACGCGATCATAGCATACGCCTCTTCAGCTGTGTAACGTTTTGCTGCCATTTTATAAATGTGTGTGTGTGTGTGTGTATATACAGTATACACATGTAGCTCACTGAACTGTAACAAACCGTTGTATAACAGATTTTTTTTCATCACATAACACAAACTAACGTTTGCTAACTCTAACACTGACACTTAATTTTTTCACGTAAAACACTAAGGGTATGTTCACACACAGTAGCAAAATACGTCTGAAATTACGGAGCTGTTTTCGCCTGAAAACAGCTCCTGATTTTCAGACGTTTTTGTAACTCCTCGTGTTTTTCGCTGCGTTTTTTACGGACGTTATTGGAGCTGTTTTTCAATGGAATCCATGAAAAACGGCTCCAAAAACGTCCCAAGAAGTGACATGTCTTCTGACAGCGACGTGTAAAAATACACCTCATGGTAACAGAACATCGTAAAACCCATTGAAAGCAATGGGCAGATGTTTGTAGGCATATTAGAGCCGTTTTCTTCAGGCGTAATTCGAGGCGTAACACAATTTTTTTTTTATAACACTTAAGCCCCATGCACTTGATTGTAAAAATCGTTCATAATTGTGGACCGTAATTACGGTCAGCATTTACGGACCCATTCACTTCTATTATCCACGGACACCTTCCCATATATTTACGGGAAGGTGTCTGGGCCGTTGAAAGCCGCCACAAAAGCAAAGACACGTCCTATATTTTGCTTTTTACAGACCCTGCGAAAATGCGGGTGGCTGTCCGCAGCTGGCTAAGCCTGCAATCACAGGCAGTGATTACGGGCACGGCTGTGTGCATGAGGCCTTAGGACCCATGCACACGACAGTATATTCATCCGTCTGTAAATATGGATCCGTAGTCATCTGCAACATATCCGCATATACGGAACGTTATACGCAAATACGGTCTGTAGTGCTTCCGTAATGCTTCCGTATATACGGATCCGCAAAAAAAACAAGAAAACCACAAATGTTGTGCAACATCTGCAAACCTGGCGTCGCCTAGCAATGCTTCCGTAATTACGGACGGCTACGGGTGCACTTCCATAGCCATCCGTAATTACGGAAGCGCCCATAGACTTCTATGAGGAGTCTGTGCCATAATTATGGACAAGAATAGGACATGTTCTATATTTTACGGATCATTTCTATGAAATGGACATCCATTCATAAAAATACGGAAAGGTGTCTGTAGTCCATAGAAATGAATGGGTCCGTAATTACGGTCCATAATTATGGATGAAAAATATGGTTGTGTGCATGGGGCCATACTAACTGACACTGACGCTGACTAACTGACAAGTGACGCGACTAACGGTGACATATTGGCGCTGACTAATTGACAAGTGATGCGATGGATGCTACGGATTGACACTGACAGCTGACACAACTGATTGACACTGACTCGACTGATTGACGCTGACTAATTATTATTATTAGTGAATTATGATGAGAAAAAGAACAGACCCACCAATCACAGCAATCACTAGCAATGGACCGCTGCTTTTGGTCCATTGCCGGTCGCATGGAACATGGGGCAGGTGGGGAGCCATAGTTACCGTTCCCGGACTTAACTACAAGTCCCGGGAACGTTTTTTAACTCTTTAGACTTAGATACAATGTGATCGGTGGATCTGCACAGATCCACGACCACATCAATCGCCGGCATTGGACCGCTTTTACAGGTCTATTGCCGGTGACTGGGGAGTGTTAGCTGTTGGGGACAGCTGCTCTCCCGGTTCACACTGTCACTCACAATGTGCACCGGGAACGTCTCAGTAACTGTACGTCCTGATGTGCGAAGTAACCTCCCGACAGGACATATAGCTGCGTCCTGGTGCACCTAGGGGTTAAAGGAACCTTGTGTCAGTGGAAAAACATACATTTATCTAGCCAATGGCGTTAAGTCATTCGCGGAAGGGGGGATAAAACTGTTACTGTATTATGTTTTGTATCAATGCACAAATATATTTAGATAAAACAACAAAACAACACCCAGCCATTTAGAGTTAAGCAGAATTGGACACCGCAATCTTGCCAGAAACAAACTGAAATAATGCGGGCTACGTCCTGATTGGCCAGAAAGATCAACTCCCTTCCAGGTGCATGAAGTTCAGAAAAGTGATTGTGATGGGTTTGTAGGAAAGTGGCGTGAAAAAAAAAATCTGATGTGTGTATCCAGCTTAAAGGTAAGGCCACAAGAAGCGGCCCTGACACGGTCGCAACGCGGCTAACAACTGCGCCGGCACCATGTTCAGTGCGGCTGTCAAATAGCCTGTTAGTGGCCGCACGTTAATGCGGGTAAACTGTCCCTTTATCTGCAAAATCATGTGGCCATGTATTAATACACCATTTATGGGCACACGAGTTTGCAAATTACAACAACTTACCCCCTATTCGTTCTCTAAGGCAGTGCCGGAAAAAGCCGAACACTGCACTCGGCTATCTCCAGCGCTCCCATAGAGAATGAATGGAGCGGCAGTGCGCATGCGCATGTAACTGGAATACTCCTTGACGAGGTATTTGACAGCCACTCCTACATAGTGCCAGCGCGGTGTGTCAGGGCCGCTCCGTGTTGCCTTAGGGTATGTTCACACGGCCTATTTACGGACGTAAATCGGGCGTTTTTGCCCCGAATTACGCCCGAAAATAGCGCCTCAATAGCGCTGACAAACATCTGCCCATTGAAAGCAATGGGCAGACGTTTGTCTGTTCACACGAGGCGTATATTTACGCGCCGCTGTCAAATGACGGCGCGTAAATAGACGCCCGCGTAGAAGAAGTGACCTGTCACTTCTTTGGCCGTATTTGGAGCCGCTATTCATTGACTCCAATGAATAGCAGCGCTAATTACGGCCGTAATTGACGCGGCGTTCAAGCGCCTGCACATGCCGCTACGGCTGAATTTACGGGGATGTTTTCAGGCTGAAACATCCCCGTAATTTCAGCCGTTACGGACCCCCGCCGTGTGAACATACCCTGACCCTTAATGTTGGTGACTAGTGATACAAAATAATATCCTAATTGCTATCTGATATTATCTAGAAAGATTCAAGGCAAGGTATTGAAGCAGGAAAGTAATTGGCTATTTTATATCAGCCAAAGCTAGTAGCGTTATTACTAGCTGATGATGGATTACGTTGTTTAACCCCTCAACGACCGGCGTATAGTCTTTATATAGTCGTTCGGGGTAGTTCTTCTGAAGTACCATCTTCGGCAATAAATAAATAAAAGTCCCAAGTAAAAAAAATTATAAAACACACTTTTTCCGCTTACAAAATACTTTATCATGAAAAAAAGTGAAAAGTTACACATATTTGGTATCGCTGCGTCAGTAACGACCCCAACTATAAAACCATTGCATTATTTAACCCGCACAATGAATGACGTAAAAAATTTAAATAAAAACAATGCTTTTTCTGTTCATCCTGCCTTCAAATAAATTTGATAAAAAGTGATTTAAAAAAAAAAAGCCCTTATACAGCTATGTCAGTAGAAAAATAAAAAAGTTACGGCTCCTAAAATATGGCAACACAAAAACAAATAATTAAGAAAAAAGTTTTTACTGTGTAAGGGCCTGTTCACATCACCGTTCATTTCCGTTCCGGGGTTCCGCTATTGATACCGTCGGAAAACCGGAAACCTGCCGGAATGGTGACGAACGGAAACCATTAGCGATGTATCCGTCACCATTGATATTGTTGCTGACTGAAACGGAAGCTGTGCTTTCACTTTCCGTTGCGGAGTTCACCCAACGGAAACCTCAGATGGAACCCCGGAACGGAAATGAACGGTGATGTGAACAGTCCCTTAGAGTAGTAAAACATACAAAAACTAGATCAATTTGGTATTGCCGCAATTGTAATGTCCCGCTGAATAAAGTTATTATGTTACTTATAACACATGGTAAATGGCGTAAATTTAAGACACAAAAAAGAGTGGCGAAATTTCATTTTTTTCCCCTATTACACCACCAAAAAAGTTAATGAAAGTTAATCGATAAATTATAAGTACCCCAAAATTATGCTATTATAAAAACAACTTGTCCTGCAAAAAGCAAGTCCTTATACAGCTATGTCGATAGAAAAATAAAAAAGTTATAGCTCTTTGAATGCGATGATGGAAAAACTTTTAAAAGGTTTAGAATACCTTCAGTACTAAGGGGTTAAAGAACTGAGTAGTTTCTATGCACTGGCAATTTTTAAGTGAATTGAAAAATAGTGAGAGTGATTTAAAACATTGCTTTCGATTTTTTTCAAATTCCAGATGCTGCAAACAGTGCTTGACAATCTAATGATCGTGTGTCATCTCACAGCAGATCCCCATTAAATACTAATTGCAATACTAATTGTCTTTTAAGGGCTTCTACAGGTTATCAATAAAGTTCATGAAAACTGGCTAAATACATTGAAAAAGAAGGTGCTCAGGATGAATGTCATATTTCTGAAGCCCCTGCGTCACTTTTAATTTTTTATACATGCATGGCTGGAGAGTTACGCTGAGCGCGATGCCAGGTCTGATCTGACGTTTTTCTAGACAATTGGAGAATAATCAGAAGGGCATTCATATGGTGTGCAGGTAATTGCCGATGTAGGTACATTTAGTTGCTGTCCTTGAAATTTGTTCTCGGGGGCATAATTTGTACACTGTAAATTAAACTATGCATGCTATACTATATATAATACAGCAAACACTATGCTTAGGTTTTGCAATATCTACCTTTGCCAGTTTATTCTTTTCAGCATCTGCTCTGCTTACCCTTCGGGACGACCTTTTTAAATCTGTAAAATACAACACGTGAGTTATTAATGGATATGTCCTTGCTCTATAATTCATACTGTTTTAAGATGCATATGATACTTACTCACCAACAATGGATATTGGTGGAAGAATCTCTGGAAATCGGACAATACTGTCACTTTTGCCGTTCTCTTGTTTTTCCTCCAGGACAATATGACATTGTACAACCCATATCATACAGGCGAGAAGGAGACTTAAATGTGCCCCATTCATGTCTGTTAAAAAAAAGGATAGCACATATTCATTTACCTGTTTTACTGTTGACTTATGTAAAATGTAAAAATATTAAAAGCAGTGTAAACAATCCAAATTTATTTGTAAAAAAGCTATTAGTTTTAAGCTATTTTAGTGCAAAATACCTCACTTTTACCAGTCTCTCTTTACCGACTATATATATTCATGGAAATTATTTTTTTTTAAAATAATTTCTGCCAGTTTTTATTTTGGCAGTACTATGAAATAAAAAAAATAATGAATACAAAATATTGGACTAGCACTGATGATAAAGAGAAACAACTCATGAATGGTAGGGCTTACTATTGACTGTTTAAAACATGCTGCAAAGGAAGGGTATGTTCACACGCTAGCTGTCATTTACGGCTGAAATGACAGCCTGTTTTCAGGAGAAAACAGCTGCGTCGTTTCAGCCGTAAATGCTCCTCCTCATAATATACGAGGCGTCTGTGACGCTCGTATATCTTGAGCTGCTCTTCATTGAGTTCAATGAAGAACAGCTCAAATTACATTGCAAAGAAGTGCCCTAAATTACAGGTCGTCTGCACAATACGTCGGCAAACCCATTCAAATGAATAGGCAGATGTTTGCCGACGTATTGTAGCCCTATTTTCAGGCATAATACGCCTCGTTTACGCCTGAAAATAGGTCGTGTGAACCCAGCCGAAAGCAATGGGGGAATGACAGCTCTATTGTTTTCTTGATAGGCATAGATAAAGATGGCCTGGACAGATCGGGTCAATGAAGTGAAAAAAATAAATGTAGAGAAAGTATAAAAGCGGGAATGCAATGTGTAAGGCTTTGTTCACACCTGCGCACAATGTTTCCGTTGTCCTGCTCCATCATAGGAGCAGAAAAACAAAAATACCGGATACGTTGCATGACCACAACAAGGGCGCCTGACAGAACTTAATGGGTTCCATTGGGTTTCCATTATGGTGTCTGTCGTTTTACTAGAACAAAATAACACAGCATGCTGCACAATATATTTTGTTTGAAATCTTTTACCAGTTCTGCGTCGGATGATCCTGATGGAGCCTATGACGCAGATGTGAACATAGCCTAAGTGAGTCACATGACTGATACCAACGGTGCCCAACAAATTCCATTGACTTCTAATGGGGTCTGTTATTTTTCCCTGGGGTGTCCATAATTTTGAATGAAAAAATAGCATATCATATAGCACTATATTTTTTCCATCAAATACTGTATGACGGAACCTGTAACTGAGGCTTAATGTATAAGGCAATGAGGTCTGTGGGGCGCCGTTGATATCTATTATAAATGGGGAGTTGTACCTGGCTTGGGGTCCCTGTAATGTATGAACTATCAATGGAATGAGGGCTCTTAGGCTGTCCCTGTTATGGGGGCATTGAAGCTAAGTTGGTGCTTGGAAGCGGTAAGCTTGCTTCTCTGCTGATTAGAGAATAGAGTATAGCTACATTATCAGACTACACAGGGTTTGTTGTAGAGTCTATTAACATGGAGAGACATAGGTCATCTAACCAAAGGCCAGCCATGGTTCCAATAGGAGAGATGTGAAAGCAGCTCTAGACTATAAGCCATTCTGTAGCTCTATATTAGTGCAGGATAAGTAAAGTTAGCTATTTGTATATTTAACCAACTACGTCTATCTAGAGAGTTTTATCATAGAGATATCTATTTACCAGTAACCAGCCTATTTTAGGCATTAATGACCAACCTATATTTTACGTTTTTCCATCGTCTTATTCAAAGAGCTATAACTTTTTTATTTTTGCGTCGACATAGGTGTATAAGGTATTGTTTTTTGCGGGACAAGTTGTATTTTTTAATAGCACCAGTTTGGGGTACATAGAGTTTATTGATTAACGTTTGTTAACTTTTTTTGTGTGGGGAATAGAAAAAACCCAGCAATTTTGCCACACTTTTTTTGCATCCTAAATTTACAACGTTTACCTTGCAGTATAAATAACACAATAACTTTATTCAGTGGGTTGTTATGATTGCAACGATACCAAATTGATATAGATTTTGTATGTTTTACTACTTTTACACAGTAAAAACACTTGAATTATTTGTGTTTGTGTCTCCATATTTCAAGAGCCATAACTTTTTTGTTTTTCCGCTGATGCAGGTGTATGAGGGTTTTTTTTTGCGGGACGACTTGTAGTTTTTAGTGGTACCATTTTGGAGTAGGTGCGACTTTTTAATCACTTTTTATCACATTTTATTAAAGTCAGAATTCACAGAAAACAGCAATTTGTGCATTGTGCATTGTTTTTTGTTATTTCTTACTGCGTTCACTGTGCAGGTTAAATAATGTAATACCTTTATAGTTGCGGTCATTGCGGACGCGGCAAAACCAAATATGTGTAACTTTTTTTGTTTTTTTTAAATAATAAAGCATTTTGCAAGGGGAAAGGTGGGTTTTTCATATTTTTGGCCTAGCAGGCATAACTAGTGGTATACCTGGGGGCCTTTATTAGGCCCCCCCGCTGCCATAGAAATCACTGAATCCTGCGATCTTATTGCAGGATGCCGGTGGGGTGAGAGAGGGAGCTCCCTCCCTCTCTAAAACCACTTTGATGTGGCGCTCGCTATTGAGCGCCGTATCTGAGGGGTTAAACTGGCGATATTGATACTGATATCGATCTCGCCCATTCGAGCAAGGCTGCTCCTGTGAAAAGGCATATTGGCGGTCACTACTGGATTAAAGAAGTTTTACCATTACAGAAAATTATGTCATATCGCTAGGAAGTTGGTTACGGAACCCCCGCCGATCATGAAAGATTTTGCAGCGCTGGTTTAGCCCCTTCATTCTCAATCTGTGTGAGTCCTGATAATTGGACCTACAAAATCCTATGCAATACTTTCATCTGATCAAAATAACCCTTTTAATTGTGTAAGGTGAAGTTATACAATTTCCCAATATACCTTCTGTATCAATGTCCTGTAGTTTTCAGGATATCTGCTTGAACTTCTTTAACAGGAATCTTCATTGTTTATTTTCATTGGATACAAATCTCTTCTGGTCATGTGGTGGATACACAGCTGACTAATAAGGGTCCTTTTACATGTGAAGATTTATAAAAAAAACAAAACAACTAGTGCATATTGACAATATAGCAAGTCGTTAACGTTCAAAAACATGCATTTATATGTAAGGGCCTGTTCACATCACCGTTCGCTTTCCGTTCCGGGGTTCCGTCTGAGGTTTCCGTCGGGTGAACCCCGCAACGGAAAGTGAAAGTGAAACCACAGCTTCCGTCTCAGTCACCATTGATAGCAATGGTGACGGAAACATCGCTAATAGTTTCCGTTCGTCACCATTCCGGCAGATTTCCGTTTTAACGATGGAATCAATAGCGGAGTCGACTGCGCTATTGATTCTGTTGGAAAACCGGAAACCTGCCGGAATCCTGACGAACGGAAACCATTAGCGATGTTTCCGTCAGCATTGCTATCAATGGTGACTGAAACGGAAGCTGTGGTTTCACTTTCCATAGCGGGGTTCACCCGACGGAAACCTCCGACGGAACCCCGGAACGGAAAGCGAACGGTGATGTGAACAGGCCCTTACAACTATCATATTTTTTTTGTATTTCTAGTGCTTTTATAAATTGCTTGTCTTCGCTCCTTTTAACATTCACAACGCCTTGGCAAACATTTCTACACCTCCTGTCTCATCTGCTAATGACTAGCAAACGCCTGTTTATACGAGGGGATCTACCACTGCGACAGATGTTAATATTTAGGTCATCATAAAAGAGTAGATCTACTACAGATGAGCAATGCAATTGCAGCACAGAGATGTCGCACTTTTAGTCGATATCAAAAAATTTTACATGATAATCGTCCCTTGTAAAAGGCCCCTTACAGGTCTAGTACAGTGATCAGAGCTGTGTCTTGCAATGAGTCGTGCACCTGTGTGTAATCACATGATCAGGACACATTTTAATCCCCTGTAAACAATAAAAATTCCCATTGAATGACTGCAAGTAGAGATCTTAAAAACCAGAAATTGATACAGAAAGCAAATATAAAAAAATAGTATAACTTTCCATTGCACGCTGAATTAACACCTTTATTCACTGAAACCCCCCTTTTCAAGATTTTTCGTTTTATAAAATATTCATTAGTATTTAAATGATAGCTACAATAAACATGCCTTGCCTTATTACAAAAGGAACAAAAGTGGTTTGCTTTCCTTTTTTACATAAATCGTTAAAACATATGCTTTTATTAATCCTAATCATATTAACAAATAGTACAATTTTAAAAAAATAACAAAAAAAACAAACAAGAAAAAAAAACATAAGCAAAAAAAATTAATTGTAATTCTATCATTTTTTTTTATAGGATAATTATGAGAAACTCAAATGTTTTAAATAATATTTTGCACAGTATAATTTATTAAAAATAAAAATTCTTACATAGTACATTTAAATTTATAGCTCATTTTGAACAAACAATTATTTTACCTTGATGGATGTACTAGGTAACCTGATAATACAGGATTTATAGAGAGCGCATAGCCTCTATAAACCAATCTCATATATTTACTGCATCTTAAGATCTTATCAATAAATAAAGGTAGTATTGCATGACTTTAGGAAAGTATATATCAAATATTTATATATATGTCATGCAACATATATCAAAGGTGAAAATTGCTACAATATTATATAATAAATAAAATAATAATATTCCAAACTATTAAATAATAAATTTCATAAAATAATGTACTATGTGTTTAACTAGCAAAAATGCAACTTAATCCATACAGTTATATTATAAGTAAATTCATTATTTATTTCCTGCCTTACTTCCTCCATTTCTTTTCATGGAACTAGCAGAATTATTTTTGTATTTAGTTAAATATTATGCTCTACTTCTCTGATACCGAAAAACAATGGATAATACTGCGACTTTTGTGTTTGTATGGTTTGTAAATAACTCTTTGACTTCATAGTTTTAGTAATAAATTGTATTAAATACAAATTTATTTCAATTAATTAATTTAAAAAATATATTTTTAGAATGTAGTTACAGTGTAACATAAAAAATTATTTTTAGAATGTAGTTACAGTGGTAATATAATTATTTAATATACTTGTTTACTGATGATCCTAATTGACACATGGGCATTGTGTGATATCCGATAATTTTTTAGGATTTGGGTTATCACTTAAATCAAACATACATTTTTTAATTTCTCAAATTTCTCTTTTTACAACACAGTATTCATAAAACAGAAATAAAAAGACATAGCTAACAATATAACATGAATTCTGAATTCTCAATCAAATATTAGTGAACATTAATTAAGTACTTAAACATTTTAATTCGTAGTGCTTGGATATATTTTTAAAACCTTAATAAATTGTTAATATTTTTTTAATGTCGATCTTCGAACGCTAAAAGGTTCGAGTTAATCCCTTATTAGAAGTCTGCTTACCTGTATTCCTGTAAAGCTGACTGAGGATTCTGTAGCTAATGCCCGCTAGCACTGTGCCCAACACCGAACCTGCGTGTCTGTCTTAAATAGAGTAATGCCGGGCATTCAGCCATGTGTGGGATTCTTTAATAAGGAGTAACATTCCCATGGAGATGGTGGGTCTATTTTATTCTTTTGGGTGTTATGATTTCCTAGAGGAGTTCTTTGCTTTTTCAACGAAAAAAAAAATGCTTGAGCTTATTTTGGGAGCCACTGTACATTAACAGGTGTCTTCAGCCAGTAAAAAATGTAAAGGTTTTATTGAAAAAGTATGTATGTATAAAATTATCAATCTATCCTAATCTATCCATCCACATATATATATATATATATATATATATATATATATATATATATATATATACACATACACTCATCTGCTACAAGTTAATAGCCACATGCACTGGCCACAAATTTATTTAAATGCTCAGATCTGGAGAATTTCTTGACTCAACATAATCATGCTGAATGTTTTAGAATCCCCCTTAAAAGAGGCTGCTGAGACTTTCTACTGATTAACTATCTGTGAGGTTTCATAAGCAAACAGTACAAAAGCCAAGAAATGAAAGTAGGTGTCATTCAGGGTACGAAACATATGCTTACATTTGTTTCTAATTTTCAGCTCATTTTCTACAGAATTACAGACTGTAAGCATAGACTTTTATTTTATTATTTTTCTTGGTAAATAAATATTGACACGTGTACTTTTGTTACAGCACAAAAGCATAATCAATTAAAGAATACAGCGCACGCGGTTATAGAACCGTATATGAGAAGAGGATTAGTGCAGTAAATCCAAGAAAACATTTGTCTGTAATAGTGAAGAATTAGTTTTATTTCTTTTTGCCGCTTAAGGTATAAAAGTAAGGGTATGTTCACACGCACTGTTTTCAGACGTATTTCGGACGTTTTACTCCTCGAGTTACGCCTGAAAAAACGGCTCCATTACCCCTACAAACATCTGCTCATTGCTTTCAATGGGTTTTACAATATTCTGTTCCCACGAGGTGTAATTTTACGCGTCGCTGTCAAAGGACGGCGCGTAAAAAGATACCCGCATCAAAGAAGTGCATGTCACTTCTTGGGATGTTTTTGGAGCCGTTGGTAAAATACGCAGCGAAAAACAGGAGTTGTTACAAAAACGTCTGAAAATCAGGAGCTGTTTTCAGGCGAAAACAGCTCTGTAATTTCAGACGTACTTTGCTACTGCGTGTGAACATACCCTTAGCAAGCATGGATTTTGAAAAATGGTAATTCAGTGTCTGTTTATTGTGTACGTTCAATTTAGAGAAGAATCGCTGTTGATGGCAGTTTGAGAATGTAAATAGTACATTTACAGCATATGTGAACAGTTCTGGGTATTTTTAGTTAGCAATGTTCTTATGAGCCAGAGTTGTTTTGAAGGTATTATATGTTTTGGAATTTAACCCCATAATAGACTTTTGCATTTGTTTAAAGAGAACCTTTCACCTCCACAAACATGTGCAGCTGAGTGCAGCATGTAATAGGAAAGGCTTCACAAACCCTGTCTCTCGTAAAAAAATAATTTTTATAACTCCCTCCGTTATTTACATATCGGTGCCGTTCTATTTGGCGCCCGATATGTAAATAAGCCCCTGAACAGTCAATGGGGTGTTTCTAACTAACTAAAATGCAAGGGGGCGTGATGTCTTCGCTCTGACACTGTCCAATCAGCTGCAGACTTGGTGGTTGTGCTGCAGATAGCGTCGGTGCGCACGTGCACGGCCGTTTGCGCGCACATCGAAGGATGTAAGTAGATCTCCTCCTCGTCTCTGCTAATCCTCCTCGTCTCTTCTCGTTCCGTGGTGGCGGGAGTGGTGATGTCGATGTGCGAGCGAACGGCTGTGCGTGAATGCGTGAGGGCACGCGCACGCTATCTGCAGCACAACCACCAAGTCTGTGTGTGTTCTCGCGGGAGGGAACACAGCGCAAACCACCCTGACACTTGAAGCCTCTCCTATAACATGCTGCACTCAGCTGCAAATGTTTGGGGAGGTGAAAGGTTCTCTTTAATGATCGATTTGAGGAGAGGAAGATAAAACTACAATGATATTATTAGTTCTTAGCAGATAACAGATATTTCACGAAAACGATTCCACATCTCAGAATAACGGTTTGCAAAATTTCTTGCGTGACTTAAAACTTGCTGTCAGCCCCTTATTACAGTGTTACATTTCTTGACACCCGTAAAAATCTTCCCAGCTGTAGAACAAAGGGCATTGACAGGAAGAGTGTAACTTCTCTTTACCTTGACTTGCTACGGCAGCACACAATAGATTAACTCGTTTGGCCCCTAGTTGAAACAGAAGACATGTTAGAAAGTAATTCAATATGCAAATAACAGTTAAACAATTACACTTACTCAGAACACCTTAAAAGTTACAAGTACCCACACCAATTCGTATTTTTGTTTCTTCAAAATGGAAGACATGTGCCTGTTGGCACTGTTTCTCTAAACAATAGGACACTGTATACATGGTGTACCCATGTCCCTCAGTTCCTGGATTATTTCCCTCCCTGTATACAAGTGATCCCGTCCTTTGGGGAGGATGATTATGGCTGTATACTAGAGGTCCCTCAGCAGTTTCCCAGTGGCTGCTATCAAGGCATGTGTCACAGTCCTGGAGCATGTGGATAAACTAGGCCGCTCTGCCGTAGCAGAGTGGCAGCTGGCCAAACGACAGTCTATGCAAATGTCTTTAGCAAAATATATTTGCAGCTAATTAACTAAAATCTAATAATTCAGAACAGTATGGTATTTTTTTTAAATATGGGTGAATGCACAGTCCTGTTTATGAGGGACAGGATTATCGGGAATCTTTGCGGTGCCGGCCTCTTATGCAGATGCAGCACTTTTTCTGGGGGTTGCTTCTAGTTGGTGTTGGGGGAATTCGAGTGATGAAATGTCTTTCAGTCAGTCGTTTGACATCCTCAGACTGGGGGCATTCTCTGGTGTCCTGAACGTCAAATATGAGGCCTTCGATAATTTTCTCCAGGTATGTGTCTCTGACTCCGTTTTTTTTATAGAGCACAAATGAGTTGTGGATGGCCACCTGTAGAAGATAAATGGTCACTTTTTTGTACCAGGTTTTTGTTTTTAGTTTCACTAAATAGGGCTGTAAAACCTGGTCGCTTAAATCCACCCCCACATGTACTTATTATATTCGGACACGCTCACAGGTTTGTGCTTGTTCGATGTTGCTCCCCTTTCCCTCACTGCCAGTGTTGCTGCGGTATGAATTTTGCTTAGCACATACACATCTTTGCGATCCCTGTACTTGACCGCCAACAATTCTTCAGATGCATAAGCACAGGAGACCCCCTTTACCATGCGCTTCCCCACTAATTGCTGCGGAAAACCAATTCGGTTTTTGCGCATGGTACCACATGCCCAGGTCCACGCAGCATGCAAATGCCTAAACAGGGGCACACTATAATAAATATTGTCACGGTACAGGTGGTACTCTTTGTGAATCAGAGGCAGCGTTATCTCCCACACAATAAAGTAACGTTAAAACCAAGCACACCATTGTTTTTCTTGTGAAATTCTCGATAAGTTTGATGTGTCACATGACCCTCTTGCCATTGAAAAAACTAAAGTTGGATACAAAATGGCCAACTTCAAAATGGCCGCCATGGTCAACACCCAGCTTGAAAAGTTTCCCCCCTCCCATATACTAATGTGCCACAAACAGGAAGTTAATATCACCAACCATTCCCATTTTATTTAGGTGTATCCATATAAATGGCCCACCCTGTAGTAATGTAGTAGTAGTAATATTATTGTAATGTAGTGTTATAGTAATATTATTATTATTATTATTATTATTATTATTATTATTATTATTATAGTAATGTATTATTATAGTAACGTAGTATTATAGTAATGTAGCAATATTATTATTACTGTAATGTAGTATTGTTATAGTAATGTAGTACTATTATAGTAATGTAGTATTGTTATAGTAATGTAGCATTATTATAATTATAGTAATGTAGTATTATAGTAATGTAGTATTGTTATAGTAATGTAGTATTATAGTAATGTAGCAGTATTATTATTACTGTAATGTAGTATTATAGTAATGTAGTATTGTTATAGTAATGTAGTACTATTATAGTAATGTAGTATTGTTATAGTAATGTAGCATTATTATAATTATAGTAATGTAGTATTATAGTAATGTAGTATTGTTATAGTAATGTAGTATTATAGTAATGTAGCAGTATTATTATTACTGTAATGTATTATTATAGTAATGTAGTATTGTTATAGTAATGTAGTACTATTATAGTAATGTAGTATTGTTATAGTAATGTAGCATTATTATAATTATAGTAATGTAGTATTATAGTAATGTAGTATTGTTATAGTAATGTAGTATTATAGTAATGTAGCAGTATTATTATTACTGTAATGTAGTATTATAGTAATGTAGTATTGTTATAGTAATGTAGTACTATTATAGTAATGTAGTATTGTTATAGTAATGTAGCATTATTATAATTATAGTAATGTAGTATTATAGTAATGTAGTATTGTTATAGTAATGTAGTATTATAGTAATGTAGCAGTATTATTATTACTGTAATGTAGTATTATAGTAATGTAGTATTATAGTAATGTAGTACTATTATAGTAATGTAGTATTGTTATAGTAATGTAGCATTATTATAATTATAGTAATGTAGTATTATAGTAATGTAGTATTGTTATAGTAGTTCAAATAATGAATTAATTGACAGTAATTTTGTATTGTATCAAATTTGAAAGGAATGTGGCCCGTCAACTTCAAATTTTTTCTATGTTCGGCCAATTTACCTGGCCGAGTTTGAGACCCCTTCTCTATACAGAAAAGCTGTATCATTCGGTTTACACTGAATCAGTCAGTCCCGAGGACTTGACAGGTTCAGTGTCGGCAGCTCTTGCATGTCTGTGACACGCAGGATTCACCTGTATTCAATCACATCTAAGTTATAAACTTAGATGTGATCGATTACAGGAGGATCCTGTGTCAGAGACACGCAGGACTCACCGACACTGAACCCATGAGGACCGCGGCACTGACGGATTCAGTGTAAAACGAGCGATACAGCTGCTCTGTATAGAGAATACAGAACAGTGGTTTTAAAAATGTCTGAAAATCAGGAGCTGTTTTCCCTTGAAAACAGCTCCGTATTTTCAGACGTTTTTTGCTAAGCATGTGAACATACTCTTAGATATTCTTCCATTACTAATTGCCTGTCCCAATAGATTTTCATTGTTTTCAATTGTCAGGAAGCAGTAATAACTCTGACCACAGCGCAGAGTTTTACCACATCAGTACTCCCATTATTCCACATTATTCCAATAGCTGCAATGACCTCTAACTGTGCACTGCGGGTGAAACAAAAATATGGCTGGGTTCAGATGTTTACATTTAGGGTTTGGTTTTTAGTCCTTTTTTTTAAATTTTATTTTGTAAAAGCATGAATGCATCTGGAAGAAAATGCTTTATACTTCTCTCTAAGGGTATGTTCACACGAGGGCGTCCGTAACGGCTGAAATTACGGGGATGTTTCAGCCTGAAAACATCCCCGTAATTTCAGCCGTAACGGCATGTGCAGGCGCTTGAACGCCGCGTCTATTACGGCCGTAATTAGCGCTGCTATTCATTGGAGTCAATGAATAACGGCTCCAATTACGGCCAAAGAAGTGACAGGTCACTTCTTTGACGCGGGCGTCTATTTACGCGCCGTCAGTTGACAGCGGCGCGTAAATTACGCCTCGTGTGAACAGACAAACGTCTGCCCATTGCTTTCAATGGGCAGATGTTTGTCAGCGCTATTGAGGCGCTATTTTCAGACGTAATTCGGGGCAAAAACGCCCGATTTACGTCCGTAAATAGGCCGTGTGAACATACCCTTAGGGATCTGTTGAAAAATAAATCTAGCCTAGAGGAAAAAAACATAAGAAGCAAAGAAAATAGGTTAACTTAGTCACTTTATTGATCAGTCTTAAGGCAAGAACCATTGGATTACAATATTTTGTACAGTAGAGAATATTTAATTTATACGAGCAGTTCCCTGTAGAAGCACTTTTTAGGGCTCATGCACTGATCACCGTATTAAACTTCAAGATGTATGGAGCCATAATATTGCACCTGTAGAAGTGCTTCATTCAGACGAGCGTGATTCTCGTCCATGTAATGTGCATTGAAACAACGCACAGCACACGGCCCCATTGATATCAAGTGTCGATTTCCAGTGTTGTTGCGTGAAACTCACTGCATGTCCTATATTGGTGCATTTCTGTGTGCTGTCCATGTGCTGCCTGTGTTTCATGAATCAATTACACTGAAAAAAAAAAAGAGTGCTTGCAAGTGCGTGAAAAACACGTGCCACATGCAAAGCACACTGATGCAAAACGCAACGCACACGGACAGATTTACACACGTTTTTTTACACATGTAAATCTGTCACGCTCATGTGAATGTAGCCTTAGATACAGGGCCCCAGCAGTAAGTATCCTTGTACTAAACCTCAAGGGTAAATTTGGCATTTCTGGGGCCCCAAGCAAAGTTATGTGTTGGGGCTCTAATCAAAGACACCTGTAGAGAGTTCCCCACACAATGCCCCCTGTATATAGTGTCACACAACCCCCTTGTATGGTTCCACACACAGTCCCCGTGCCATACATCCCCCTTGTAGACAGTGCCATGCAGTCCCCTGTCTGGGTATGTGCACACGTAGTGACCAAAAACGTCTGAAAATACAGAGCTGTTTTCAAGGGAAAACAGCCCCTGATTTTCAGACTTTTTTGAGCAACTCGCTTTTTTCGCTGTGTTTTTCGCACCGTTTTCGCGGCGTTTTTTATGTCCGTTTTTGGAGCTGTTTTCATTGGAGTCTATGAGAAAACAGCTCCAAAAACGTCCAAAGAAGTGTCCTGCACTTCTTTTGACGAGGCTGTAATTTTACGCGTCGTCGTTTGACAGCTGTCAAACGACGACACGTAAATGACAGGTCGTCTGCACAGTACGTCGGCAAACCCATTCAAATGAATGGGCAGATGTTTGCCGACGTATTGTAGCCCTATTTTCAGACGTAAAACGAGGCATAATACGCCTCGTTTACGTCTGAAAATAGGTCGTGTGAACCCAGCCTAAGACAGCATATCGATAGCACTATGACCCTATAGCTGTGGATAGGATTAGATACATTGGCTCAGCAGACAGTATCCCACATGATAGGATTAGATACAGGGCGCAGTAACAAGAAAATGCAGATGCACACCGCACGCGCTAAGATTACAGTATATATATATATATATATATATATACACACTTATTGATTATTATGCATTTTTATTGCATTACTGCTATAGTTATAATGTCAATAAATGTGAGGTTCTTAGCGCTCCGTTTGATCAAAATGTGCGAGCCCACCTGCCACGACAACGCGACCTCTATCAGGGGTCCCTACACTGAACATTGTATCCCTATTTTGGAGACTCCCCTCTCTCTCTTGGGCCGAGCCCACACTGAGTCCAGGACCGGTAGGAACCAAATATATTCTGTTCTAATTAAAAACAGCCCAGGACAGGTGGGTGGAGAGCACGACCAAAATGGAAGCAGTCACCTCCCCCATGCAAATACTACAAACAAAAAACGTTGGTCAGCGCCTCCTAAAACATGAAATAGATATGCAGGTGCAAATCTGCAGTGACTAATATATTACCAGTAACAAGAAAATGCAGATGCACACCGCAGGCGCTAAGATATATTTATACATATACTACCGTTCAAAAGTTTGGGGTCACCCAGACAATTTTGTGTTTTTGATGAAAACTCAAACTTATATTTATAAAAAAGAGTTGCAAAATGACTAGAAAATATAGTCAAGACATTGACAAGGTTAGAAATAATGATTTTTATTTGAAATAATAATTTTCTCCTTCAAACTTTGCTTTCGTCAAAGAATGCTCCATTTGCAGCAATTACAGCATCGCAGACCTTTGGCATTCTAGCTGTTAATTTGCTGAGTTAATCGGGAGAAATTTCACCCCATGCTTCCACAAGTTTGATTGGCTTGATGGGCACTTCTTGCGTACCATACGGTCAAGCTGCTCCCACAACAGCTCTATGGGGTTGAGATCTGGTGACTGCGCCGGCCACTCCATTACAGATAGAATATCAGCTGCCTGCTTCTTCCCTAAATAGTTCTTGCATAATTTGGAGGTGTGCTTTGGGTCATTGTCCTGTTGTAGGATGAAATTGGCTCCAATCAAGCGCTGTCCACAGGGTATGGCATGGCGTTGCAAAATGGAGTGATAGCCTTCCTTATTCAAAATCCCTTTTACCTTGTACAAATCTCCCACTTTACCAGCCCCAAAGCAACCCCAGACCATCACATTTCCTCCACCATGCTTGACAGATAGCGTCAGGCACTCTTCCAGCATCTTCTCAGTTGTTCTGTGTCTCACAAATGTTCTTCTGTGTGATCCAAACACCTCAAACTTCGATTCCTCTGTCCATAACACTTTTTTCCAATCTTCCTCTGTCCAATGTCTGTGTGCTTTTGCCCATATTAATCTTTTCCTTTTATTAGCCAGTCTCAGATATGGCTTTTTCTTTGCCACTCTGCCCTGAAGGCCAGCATCCCGGAGTCGCCTCTTCACTGTAGACGTTGACACTGGCGTTTTGCGGGTACTATTTAATGAAGCTGCCAGTTGAGGACCTGTGAGGCGTCTATTTCTCAAACTAGAGACTCTAATGTACTTGTCTTGTTGCTCAGTTGTGCAGCGGGGCCCTCCCACTTCTCTTTCTACTCTGGTTAGAGCCTGTGTGTTCTGTCCTCTGAAGGGAGTAGTACACACCGTTGTAGGAAATCTTCAGTTTCTTAGCAATTTCTCGCATGGAATAGCCTTCATTTCTAAGAACAAGAATAGTGTAATGACGAGGGTAGGGAAACAGACAAGTGAGCCCTAATCTACCCGCCACTCAGTACCTGCCTACTTGCAACGACCCGCCCTAGGCGACGGGGTACAACTGGGCTACGGTCCCTACGCTCAATAAGTGCACGACAGACAAACAGACAAGGGTACACAAAGCTAAGGGAAATAGGGCAGTTGCCCATGGCAACACAGTGAGCAACAAGAGTGGTGAATGAGCCGAGTCAAACCAGGAGTGTACGAGGTACCAAACGCAGAGCAGGAGAGTAGTGAACAAGCCGAGTCAAACCAGGAGTGTACGAGATACAAAACGCAGAGCAGGAGAGTAGTCAGTAAGCCAGGGTCAATATGAAGCAGGGTTAAATAGTTCAAGAAGCTGCAGCAGGGCCAGGAAACCAAAACGAGAATCACAAGCAAGGAGGAACAGGAAAGGCAGGTACAAATAGACAGAGGGCGGGAGCTAGCTCCGTCTGGCCAGGCTGCGATAGGCTCTCCCACTCCTAAGCCTGCCATCCTGAGTGGTGGAAGATGGAGTCAGTCTCACAGACATAGAAGCAGGTGCAGACTGATTACCTAAGGGCGTATACACAGAAGCTGTGCCTGGCAGATCCTTTACAAATAGACTGTCGAGTTTCACAAGAAAGCTCTCTTTTTCTAGCCATTTTGAGAGTTTAATCGAACCCACAAATGTAATGCTCCAGATTCTCAAGTAGCTCAAAGGAAGGTCAGTTTTATAGCTCCTCTAAACAGCAAAACTGTTTACAGCGGTGCTAACATAATTGCACAAGGGTTTTTAAGTGTTTTCTAATCATCCATTAGCCTTCTAACACAGTTAGCAAACACAATGTACCATTAGAACACTGGAGTGATGGTTGCTGGAAATGGGCTTCTATACACCTATGTAGATATTGCATTAAAAACCAGATGTTTGCAGCTAGAATAGTCATTTAGCACATTAACAATGTATAGAGTGTATTTCTGATTAATTTAATGTTATCTTCATTGAAGAAAACTGTGCTTTTCTTTCAAAAATAAGGAAATTTCTAAGTGACCCTAAACTTTTGAACGGTAGTGTGTGTGTGTGTATGTATATATAAATTTAAGGATATAAGGATATATATGTATGTATATATAAATTTAAGGACGAACTTGCCGTTCGGGATCTGCCATCTACCCTGGATGACCTCATCCTTCTGTCCGCCCGGATTGATATACGAATCCGAGAACGTCTCCAAGAGGTTCGACGGGAGGGAGTCCTCCCCAGTCTGGCTCCTACTTTGCAGCAACCCCTGCTGTTCTCAGATGTCGATCCTCCCAAGGAGTCTGTGATGATGGACCAGTGTAAGTTATCCACCCAGGAGAGACAACGCAGACGCACTTCTGGACTCTGTCTTTATTGCGGCCTCGGTGGCCATCTTGTGCGCCTGTGTCCCCAAAGATCCCAAAGCCTAGAGTTGCTAGGAGTGACAACCTTGGGTAAGAATGGACTTCCGTCTAAATTGTCCATACCTTTGACCATAGTGTCCGGTGAGAAAATGCATCAGGTCTCTGCTGTTAATTTCATCCGTAGAGACCTGGTGGACCATCTGCAATTACCCACCACCCCTCTGGAGAGACCGTTGACAGTTGCTTCTGTAAATGGACTACCTCTGCCAGACCCAGTTATAGCTGTGACCAAGCCACTGAGGCTCCAAGTAGGGGCTCTTCACTCTGAACTTCTGTCCCGCTATGTCCTATCCAAAGCTGTTAACCCTGTGTTGCTGGGCCTGCCTTGGCTCCGACTGCATGCCCCAGTCCTGGACTGGAATTCTGGAGAGGTTCTCCAGTGGGACCCTAAGTGTCAAAGCCGTTTCCTTGTGCAGATTCATTCAGTACAGCCTTCTCTGCCTCGGTCATTGGCAGGATTGCCGAGTCATTATGCTGCATTTTTGGTCATCTTCAGCAAGAGGGAGGCGGAGACATTGCCTCCACATCGGGCGTATGACTGCCCTATTGAACTGATTCCTGGTGCATCCCGTCCCCGTGGTATGTTATATCCTCTCTCTTTGCCAGGTGACTCTGTCCATGTCCGCCTATGTGAAAGAGAACTTGGAGAGGGGCTTCAAACTAAAGTCTTCCTCCCCGGAGAGAGGTCCCAAGGGCAATTCAAGGGTATGTGGATATTTCTCTAAGCTCTTCTTTTCCGCAGAACGCAACTACTCGATTGGGGATCGGGAGTTACTGGCCATCAAATTGGCTCTGGAAGAGTGGAGACATCTACTAGAGGGCGAAGCTCATCCGATCGTAATTTTTACAGACCACAAGAATCTGACCTACCTCCAGATGGCCCAACGGCTGAACACTCGTCAGGCCAGGTGGTCACTGTTCTTTACCAGGTTCCAATTTGAGCTCCATTATCGCCTGGCCGTCAAGAATGTGAGGGCCGATGCCTTGTCCAGGTCTTTCGAGACGGAAGACACCATGGAGATTCCACAGAATATTATTGATCCGCCTTGCATTGTCTCTGTCAATCCCCTGCAAGTTGGGGACATTCCTCCAGGGAGGACTTTTGTGCGCCTGGCAGATCGTGGAAGAATCCTCCTCTGGGGACACTCCTCTAGACTGACAGGTCACGCGGGTGTCCGTAAGACCCGGGATCTGAATGCTCGTCATTTCTGGTGGCCCACGCTGCCCAAGGACATTATGGACTTGTTTTCTTCCTGTTCTGTATGTTCAGTCAACAAGGTCGCTCACTCCAGACCTGGTGGTTTGCTTCAGCCATTGCCTGTGCCCAATGCTCTCTGGCAGCATATAGCTATGGACTTTATTACAGATCTGCCTCTCTCTGCCGGATGCAGTACTGTCTGCGTGGTGGTGGATTGATTTTCGAAGATGGCCCACTTCGTTCCTCTGACCGGTTTTCCTTCTGCTCCTCAGCTGACCAAGCTGTTCATCCAACACATCTTCTGCCTGCACGGCTTGCCGGAGAATATTGTGTCTGATCGAGGGGTTCAGTTTACCTCGAAGTTCTGGAGAGGCCTCTGCGGACTCCTCGGTGTGAAGTTGGACTTTTCCTCAGCCTACCATCCTCAGTCCAATGGTCAGGTCTAGAGGATCAATCAGATCTTGGAGAACTACCTACGCCACTTCATCTCCAAGCAGCATGATGACTGGGTGCAGTTGCTCCTATGGGCTAAATTTCACTACAATAATCACACCAGCGAGTCCACAAGGAATTCACCATTCTTCATTGTCTATGGTCAGCACCCACAAATTCCTCTCCCAGTGCGCGATACTTCCGAGGTACCAGCGGCTGTCTCCGCTTTTAGAGACTTCCTGCAGATCTGGCAGCAGACTCGATCCTCCATCCTAATGGCAGTCGATCGCATGAAACGGAATGCTGACACAAGGAGAAGAGAACCCCCTCAGTTTCTTCCTGCACGAGGGTCTGGCTGTCTTCCAGGAATATCCGTCTAGGGTTGCTGTCATGCAAATTTGCTCCCAGGTTCCTCGGACCCTTCGAGATCCTACAGCAGATCAACCCTGTCGCCTACAAGCTTCGGCTGCCTCCTACCCTCAAGATCCCCAACTCCTTCCACGTCTGCCTCCTGAAGCCGGGGGTTCTGAACCGCTATACTAAAACTCCTAGCCCTGTGGTTGCCTCCAGCGGCGCTTCAGCTCCTTTGAGGTTAAGGAGATCTTGGACACCAAAAAAGTGAGAGGAAAGACTTTTTATTTGGTGGATTGGAGGGGGTTTGGTCCTGAAGAGAGGTCTTGGGAGCCAAGGAGAACCTCAATGCTCCTACTCTTCGGAAGAATTTTCTCTCTGGCTCTGGTCCCAAGAAGAGGGGGCGTAAGAGGGAGGACACTAATGTCCGTGGCTGCGGGCCGTCAGCTCCCATCCCCCCTGACAGCCGCAGCCACGAGTTGGCAAGTGCTGGCCCCAGCCTCCTCCTCAGGAGACGCCGGCGCTCGCTTCCACTCACCTCAGCCGGATCCCGTAGGGTGCGCGCTCGTACCCGCTCTTAAAGGGGCAGCGTGCGCACTGAACCTTTGATGAACTTTGAACCTGTGAGTATCCTGGACTATAAGAGGGGTCCAGGCCCCTATGCCTGAGTGTTGTTGATGTTTCCTAGTTTGTCTGCGTGATGGCCTCTTAGTGTTTTCCTGTTCCTTTTCCCAGCATTCCATACTATCCTGGTCGAGCACTGTGCTGTGCCAATGTTGTTCCATGCTGTATCCCATGTCTGACCTCCTTCACCTCGCCTGACGTCTACCTGCTGCCTAGTCCAATCCGAGCCTGCCCTGCTGCTGTCCGAGCTGCCACAGGTACCTATACGAACTATATACATTTACCTGTGCCCTGTTGGTCAGCTGCCTTACCGCCAAGGCGGTACGGCCCAGTGGTTCCACAGACCCTTCGTGACATGGACTACATCTGATTCGAGGACTACTTCGATTACAGATTTTTTATTCTCAATAAAATGGTTAATGAGGGTTGCAGTGTTTTTTTATTTCTATTAAATATTTTTTCTATGTCCTTGTATTTTTTTAAAACTTTATTACTGCCACCTTCGTAATGGCCGCTGGCTGATTGAAAATGTCCATCGCTAAGGCAGGGCTTAATGTTAGCCGGTGAAAAGGCTAGCACTGACCCCCCATTATTACCCCTGTACCCACCACCACCAGGGGTACCGGGAAGGGCTGAGTACGATCCAGTACCCGACCATCTGTAGTGATTGTGAGGCACTTGGGCGGCCGAGGCTGGTATCATTAGGCTGGGAATGGCCAAAAACAGTGGCTCTTCCCACCCTGGTAATGCTAGCCTGCTGTTGCGATGTTGCTGGCTATGAAAAATGGGGGGGGCGCACAACGTTTTTTCCATTAAAAAAAAAAATGACGTGGTGTCCCCCCATTTTTGATAACCAGCCAGATACAACATAGCAGCAGCAGGCTAGCATTACCAGGGTGAGATAGCCCACAGTTTCTGGCCTTTCCTAGCCTAATAATACCAGCCTGCGGCCGCCCCGGTAGCCGTCCGTCACTATAGATGGTCGGGTACTAGATCGTACCCTGCTCTTCCAGGTACCCCTGATAGCGGTGGGTACCGGAGTAATATTGGGGTTAGTGTTAGCCTCTGCACCGGCTAACACTAAGCACCACCTTAGTAATGGACGCTGTCAATCAGGCAGCGGTTATTACTAAAGCGGTAGTAATGAAGTTTAAAAGAAAATACAAAGACATAGAAGAAATATTTTATTGAAATAAAAAAAAGCACACAACCCTCATTAACCATTTTATTGAAAATAAAAAAGCTGTCATTAAATTAGTCCCCGAATCTGACGCAGTCCAACAACCAAATATGTAAAAAAAAACACAAACACAAAAAAACCCCATTAGTAACACAGATGGTAGGCTTAGATACAGGGTCCATATGTGATACTGTCTGTTATACCCTGTTTCTAAGCCTACCACAAGGCAGGCTTAGATACAGGATCCCAGCAGACACTAAGTGGTAAGCGTATACTTACCCTCCTCTTAGGCTCTGGGTGCAGCGGATGTCCCAACACCATCCAGCGTTATGACGTCGTGTCTACTGCACCTGCTGTCGTTTGCCACGTCCTGTGTCGTTTGCCACGTCCTGTGTCGTCTGCCACGTCCTGTGTCGTCTGCCACGTCCTGAGTCGTCTGCCACGTCCTTAGTCGTCTGCCACGTCCTTAGTCGTCTGCCACGTCCTGTGTCGTCTGCCACGTCCTGTGTCGTCTGCCACGTCCTGTGTCGTCTGCCACGTCCTCTGTCGTCTGCCATGTCCTCTGTCGTCTGCCACGTCCTGTGTCGCCTGCCACGTCAAGTGCCGCCTTCCACATCCAGTGTGATCCGCCACGTCTGGCGTAACCTGCTGCACCCACCTCCATCTGTGCCAAAGCCTCGGCCACTGTCTGGACTATTCAGGTACCCTAGTGCGGGACTTTGTATTTCTGGGGTGCTCTGTGGTTTGGCCAGCTGCCTCCCCGCAACGGTAGTGCGGCCTAGTGGGTCCACATACCCACAGACCGTGACACTCAGTATATAAATACATCCCCAGAACCAAGCTCAGTACATAAATACAACACCAGAACCAAGCTTAATACATATATACAATCCCAGAACCAAGCTCAATACATAAATATATCCCAGGAGTCAAGCTCTGTGTAACATCCATGGTGTCACGGCCGTGGTTGCGGCCACGGACTTAAAGGGCCAGTGTGCGCACATGTTAAAAGTTCCCTAATTAACCCCTGTCCATCCTGGACTATAAGAAGGACTTCGTCCTTCCACTCCCTGCCTGAGTGTTGTTGTAGTTTTCCCATGTCTGTCTTACAAATGGTCCCTTAGTGTTTTCCTGCTCTCAGTGTTCCCGTGTCCTGCCTCCTATTTCCTGTATCCTGTGCCTTGCTCCCGAGCCTGTATCGTACCTGCACCGTGCCTTGCCTCGCCTGCTGGAATACTCCACATCTGCTGTTGCCTGTCATCCCAGATACCATCCGCCACGTCTGGCGCAACCCTCCAGCCCAATCTGTGCCAGAGCCCCTGCCGCCGTCCGGACTATCCCAGGTACCCTTGTGCTACACTCCTACCATAGACTTTGTGCATAGACTGTGAGCTGGTCAGCGGCCTCTCCACTACGTCGGAGCGGCCTAGTGGGTCCACATACCCCTAGATCGTGACACACGGCTGCTGATTGTCGGGACTACTCACCACTCGACGGCCGCTGCCATGGACTTGAACGCTGGTCTACATCTCCTCCCCAGGAGATGCCAGCACTCATTTCGCTCCGCTCTGCCCAGGAGGGTGCCTTAAAGGGCCAGTACGCGCACATGTAAAACATCACTAATTAGCCCATAATCACCCTGGACTATAAGAAGGGCTCTGCCCTTTTACTCCTTGCCTGAACGTTGTTTGAATTCCTCTGTTAGTATTGCAAATGGTCCCTTAGTCTTATCCTGTGCCCTGTGTTCCCGTGCCCTGCTACCTTTATCCTGTATCCCGTGCTGTATTTGTTCCTATGCCATCTCTAGTGTTGGAGTCGTGTTGTACTGTCTACTATGCCTGCTGACTTACACCACGTCTGGTGTAATCTGCCACGTTTTGCATCACCTGCTGCCAAGGTCCCATCTGTGCCTAAGCCGTTGCTACTGTCTGGACAATAAGGGTATGTTCACACGGCAGCATCCGTAACGGCCGAAATTATGGGACTGTTTCCAGGAGAAAACAGCCCCGTCATTTCAGCCGTAACAGCATGTGCAGGCGCTTGAACGCCGTGTCCATTACGGACGTAGCTGGAGCTGGTTTTCCATGGAGTCCATGGAAAACGGCTCCATTTATGTCTGAAGAAGTGACATGATACTTCTTTGGCGCGGGCGTCTATTTACGCGCCGTCTTTTGACAGCGACGCGTAAATATACGCCTCGTGTGAACAGACAAACGTCGGCCCATTGCTTTCAATGGGCAGATTTTTGTCAACGCTTTCAAGCCGTAATTTGTACGTAATTCCAGGCGTAAAACGCCCGAATTACGTCCGTAAATAGGCCGTGTGAACATACCCTTACAGGTACCTTTGTGCTCAGACTTTATATTGACTTGGTACACTACTGTTTGGCTATCTGCTACCCCGCTACGGCGGTGCGGCCTAGTGGGTCCACATACCCACAGATTATGACACAGTGCATAAATACAACACCAGAACCAAGCTCAATACCTATACAATACCAGAACCAGGTTCGGTACATATATACAGCACCAGAACAAAGCTCAGTACATAAATACAGCACCAGCACAAATACAGCTCAATTTAGTGCAACCCCTGCCAGCTCCCAGCATGGCCCGAACAATGGTAAGGATATGCTGGGAGTTGCTGCTTCACAAAAAAAAATCATACCACCCATCATCTCGCTGCAGATCATAGTGACTACAGTACTGATAAAGAATAAATATTTACATTAAGTGACTCACCGGTGACGTCTTCTCAGATTCTAGTTGTTGTTTTTCCCTTTTCTTCTCCATCTGGTCCAGACCTCTATGATGACTTCCCCTGGCCACAGCCCATTTCTGCAATTTGGCGCTAAGATGTCTTCAGCTTCTCACGTTTCAAACATTTCTGCAACTATAAAGGAAGATAACATTCTCATGGTGCCACACACTATGCCCCTAAATATAATAGTGCAATACACCTGTGTCCCTGATTATAATAGCACTATACACTGTGTCACACACACACACACACACACACACACACACACACACACACACACACACACACACACACACACACAGTGCTCCCTGTAGATAGTGCCCAATAGAGCCTCTCTAGATAGTGGACTACATAGATCCCCCTGTAGATCGTGACCCACATAAAGCCCCCTGTACATAGTGGCCCCATAAATCCTCCTGTAGACAGTAGCCCCTGTAGATAGTGCCACACATATAGCCCCCTGTAGATAGTGCTATATCTACAGTCTTAGACAGCCAGGGCACACAGACAGATACCCTATCAGTTAGTTATCACCTACATCCCGCCATCTCACAGTGGATGTTTATCTGTCCATGCTCCTTCCACAGCCAGCAGTACACTGTTACCTAGCTCGAGTAATGAGAATCATGCAGTTTGACTGCATTGTAATTTTAACTTATATCTGGTTCGTTATTTTGGTTCAATCAATAAAGATTATTATTTCCTATATTTAGGTTAGTGTTATATCTATGTTAGTTGGGAAAAAAGCAGGCCTTATTTGCCTCTGGCAATTTTTGTAAATTAAAATTAAATATTTGTCCCCTAAGTAATTGGGTCTTTCAGTGTGTTTACAAATAATGTTGCACCTGTATTTAGCGCAATTTTTATAGTTGAGTTTATTACATACTTCACCCATTAATTCACAATTATTATAGGACTTTTAAGAAACTCTGTGTAAAGGATCTGCCAGACACAGCTTCTTTGTCGACGCCCGTGGGTAATCAGTCTGCACCTGCTCCTAAGTCTGAGAGAGTGACACGATCTTCTACCAGTCAGGCTGGGAGGCTGAGGAGTGGGAGAGCCTATCACAGCCTGGCCAGACGGAGCTAGCTCCCGCCCTCTGTCTATTTATACCTGCATTTCCTGCTCCTCCTTTGCCTGTGATTCTTTTCTATTTCCTGGCTCTGCTGCTATGATTATTGACCTTGCTTCATTTTTGACCCTGGCTTTACTGATTACGCTCCTGCTCTGCGATTTGTACCTCGTGCACTCCTGGTTGGACTCGGCTCGTTCACTACTCTTGTTGCTCACTGTGTTGCCGTGGGCAACTGCCCCATTTCCTTTAGCTTCTGTGTACCCTTGTCTGTTTGTCTGTCGTGCACTTATTGAGCATAGGGACCGTCGCCCAGTTGTACGCCGTCGCCTAGGACGGGCCGTTGCAAGTAGGCAGGGACTGAGTGGCGGGTAGATTAGGGTTCACCTGTCTGTCTCCCTACCCCGTCATTACATAATCACAGGCCCATATACCTTTTCTACCCTGGTCCCTGACACAACTATGGACCCCCTTGAGACCCTGGCTCAGCAAATGCAGGGCCTCTCCCTACAGGTCCAAGCCCTGGCTCAGAAGGGCAACCAGCATGATGCTACCCTGGTAGTGACCCCCACCTCACCTCTTGAACCCCACCTCAAGTTGCCTGACCGGTTCTCAGGGGACCGGAAGACTTTTTTCTCCTTTCGGGAGAGTTGTAGGCTCTATTTCCGTTTAAAGGTTCTGAGAGCCAGCGAGTGGGTATAATTATGTCCCGGCTCCAGGACGGGCCCCAAGAATGGGCCTTCTCCTTGGTTCCTGACGCCCCTGAACTTTCCTCTGTTGATCTTTTTTTTCCGCTCTCGGGCTCATATATGACGAGACTGACAAGACTGCCTTTGCCGAGAGTCAGCTGGTGACCTTACGTCAGGGTAAGAGACCAGTTGAGGAGTACTATTCTGACTTTAGGAAGTGGTGTGTAGCTTCTCGGTGGAATGACCCTGCCTTGAGGTGCCAGTTTAGATTGGGTCTGTCGAACGCCCTGAAAGACCTGTTAGTTAGCTATCCCTCTTCTGACTCCCTAGATCAGGTTATGGCTTTAGCGGTACGTCTTGACCGACGTCTCGGAACGACGACTGGAACGTTTTTGTGTCTTCCCCTCTGACCCCCCATGATGGCTCCCGAGGTTCCGTTGCTTCATTCTTCCACGGAAAACTCGGATGAACCTATGCAACTCGGGGCCTCCGTCTCTCCCCACCAACGTAGAGAGTTCCGCAGGAAGAAGAATGGTCTCTGCTTCTACTGTGGGGATGACAAGCATCAAGTGAACAACTGTTCTAGGAGTAAGGCCTCATTTACACGAGCGTATTATACGCGCGTGCGACGCGCGTGCTTTTCACGCGTGTCGTACGCACCTATAATAGTCTATGGGGCTGTTTAGACGATGCGTGAATTTTGCGCTGCGTGAGTGCGTTGCGTAAAACTCACGACATGTTCTATATTCTTGCGTTTTTCACGCAACACGCACCCATTGACTTCAATGGGTGCGTGAAAACAACGCATGCCACACGGACGGTCCTGCGTTGCATGCGCGAAAATCACGCAAGAGCTGTCAAAAGGATGAATGTAAACAGAAAAGCACCACGTGCTTTTCTGGTTACAAACATCCAAACGGAGTGTCAAATTAGAGATGAGCGCACCGAACTTCACCGGGTTCGGCCGAACTAGTTTTGACCGAACCCGGCAAAAAATGTTCGGGTACGCGACGTCAGGAGACAGTCACTGCCCACGGTGCTCAAAGACTTAAACTGTTTCAGCACCATGGACAGTGACTTTCGATCACAATATACATATACGTGTAAAAAAAAACAGAAGTTCGGACTTACCGATAAGTCCCGGCTCCTTCCTCCAGTCCGACCTCCCGGGATGACAATTCAGGCCAAGTGACAGCTGCAGCCAAACACAGGCCAAGCACAGGCTGCAGCCAATCACAGGCTGCAGCGGTCTCATGGCCTGCCGCGTCATCCTGGGAGGTGGGGCCGGATGACAAGAGAGGGACGCGTCACCAAGGCAGCGGCCGGGAGACCGGACTGGAGGAAGCAGGCAGTTCATGGTAAGTTTGAACGTCTTTTTTTATTCACAGGTTGGTGTATATTGTGATCGGCATTCACTGTCGAGGGTGCTGAAAGAGTTACTGCCGATCAGTTAGCTCTTTCAGCACCTTGGACAGTGACGGGCGTCGACTACCTCATCTATATGATGGCGGCTGCGTGAAAATCACGCAGCCGCGCATCATACACGGATGACACACGGAGCTGTCAAATGCCTTTTGCGCGCGCAAAACGCAGCGTTTTTTGCGCGCGCAAAACGCACACGCTCGTGTAAATCCGGCCTAAGAATAAGCAGCCGGAAGAACTTCCGCGCCTAAGTGACCATCGGGGAGGTCATTTGGGTGCACATGTATTTCCCGTATATATGAAACCTAATAAGATCTTGCTTCCCTTTCAGGTCTCTTTTGGTGGTAGGTCTGCAACCGGCAGTGCCTTCGTGGATTCAGGGTCTTCTGCTAATATTATGTCTGTGGAATTTGCTATGTCTCTAGCTATGCCATTGATTGACTTGCCTAAACCTGTCCCGGTAGTGGGTATCGACTCCACTCCTCTTGCTAATGGTTATTTTACACAGCATACCCCTGTTTTTGAACTCCTTGTTGGCTCCATGCATTTGGAGCAGTGCTCTGTACTGGTGATGCAGCACAGGCTTCCAGTATCCGTAGTTTCAGTTGCTGCACATCTCGTATCTTCACAGCATAGACAATTGCCTTCAGATGACCCCAAAGATAAAAGTCTAAGGGGGTCAGATTGGGAGGCATTTCTTCTGCGGTGTTGCTATCAGTGTGTGAAGAGTGGGAGAAGAGGGTTGCATTGACAATTCAACACAATGGGCAGCACTTTGAACACATTTTATAAGTGGTCAGAAACTTGTAAATAACTCATGAAAGAATAAAGTAACGTTAAAACCAAGCACACCATTGTTTTTCTTGTGAAATTCTCGATAAGTTTGATGTGTCACATGACCCTCTTCCCATTGAAAAAACTAAAGTTGGATACAAAATGCCCAACTTCAAAATTGCCGCCATGGTCAACACCCAGCTTGAAAAGTTTCCCCCCTCCCCATATACTAATGTGCCACAAACAGGAAGTTAATATCACCAACCATTCCCATTTTATTTAGGTGTATCCATATAAATGGCCCACCCTGTATTAACCGTTTTTTTGTTCCTGGTTTGTTTTTAATCTGCTCTATGTGTTAGTCATATTTTTGTATTTTAACTTCACTTGATCTTTTAATAGTATCCCCAGAGTTATACATATTATAAAAAAACTTAACATTAATTATTGTAGGTAAATTTACCAAAGGTTATATTGAATCTTAATGCTTAGTGTTTCCTTTATATTTTCTGCCCTTTATCTAATTCTCTGGGGATTTCCCCAAGCAGCCCCCCGTTATAGTTATAATTTAGAATTCCCAATCTATCTCTACATATCATTTATTTTTATGAAGGTGGGCATGGCCTTGGTCTCTGCCCTCCGCCACATCATTTGACAACTGAGACCGGGGAACTTCCCCCTTCAGTCTTCTGCTCTCTTCGCCTCTCCTGAAGCGCCGCAACGTCAAATGCACATGCGTGGCCACAGTGAGGACTTTCGCACTGATGTGCGATGATGTTTGAAGATTTCCCCACTGGATTGGCATATATGAGAGGGTTGGATTGCTGGGGCTTCATTTTGTTTATGGGTTACTATGCCATCATTTTGTTTATGGGTTACTATGGTGATAGTAGCTGGCGGGGGTTTAAAAGGACGCCACCAGCACCATATTATAGGTTGGAAGATGCGCTGGTTAGCGCGAAACAGGCTGTAACCTTGATATGCTGTCTGCTCTGTCCTCCCCAGAAGCCCTTTTTTAAGTTTTTTGCATATATGAATAAAGGTTTTTCTACTGGATGGGTGAGTGACGCTTTTTCAGTTCTCTCACCACATATCATAACCGTGTAAATGCTAGTAATAGCATTATATTAAAGCATCTTTCTATACTATAATTCTACTTTTTGGGTAGTAGACATGTTTCATCATGGAAAAGAGTTATAAAAAAGCTCAAAATCTTGTAAGTTTCTCAGTTACTTAAACCTGTGGTTTCCAGTTTAGTTTTACACCATGGCTCAAACTGAAGTCAGCATTTCTTTCAGTATTGGATCTCCTCCTCTGATTTCTGGTAATCAACATTTTAAGGGTAAATTTACACGGTGCAGTCAAACCGCTTTCTTTTGCTGCGGTTACCACAAAACTGCGGAAGAACGGCACAGTTTTTTGCAAAATTGTACCATTAAACCGCAGTTTCACTGCACCGTGTGAACAAACCCTAACTACTGTTTTTTTTAATGTATCTCTTAGGTGTGATTGGTTTATGCATTTTTTTTAGAACTCAATTATGGCTCCTGTTGACCATAAATAGGATAGGAATCTTCATGAGATGAACTCACTGCAATCCTTCTCATCCTTGAATAATTCTTTTTAAAGATTAAAGGGTCCATAGTGTGTCTGGAAATATTTTAAAATTATTAGTGACCTGTTATGTCACATTTTTTTTTAGAGCTTTTGGTTATATTTCAAGGTCCATATGGTTTTAATGTAACACTTACTCTAAAATGTAGTACTTTGTAGTTCCACCACATAGCCGACAGAGCTGTGTTATAATCCTGATTCTTCAGATATGGAAGGAAAGAATAAGCTTTGATCAAGTGTTCTAGTGCAATGTCGCATTTAGCCCCCCCTCATCAACCATTTGTGTTCATATTTAAAGCGTGAAAAATATGTCATTGGAATAATTAATCACATATATTCTGTCAGCTGATAGGAGACGTAAGAAACATTCCTTTTATAGCTTTGTAATTAGGGTGTCTTATAATTGATATAAGTGTAAGGGTAAGTTCACACGTACACGTCCGATACGCCTGAAATTACAGAGCTGTTTTCAGGAGAAAACCGCTCTGGAATTTCAGACGTAAAGGCAAGTGGAGGCGTTTTTCGCAGCATCCATTACGGCCGTAATTGGAGCTGTTTTTCTATGGAGTCAATGGAAAACGGCTCCAATTACGTCCCAAGAAGTGACAGGCACTTCTTTGACGCAGGCGTCTTTTTTACGCGCCGTCTTTTGACAGCGGCGCGTAAAAAAAACGACCGTCGACACAGAACATCGTAAAGCCCATTCAAATGAATGGACAGATGTTTGCCGATGCATTGGAGCCATATTTTCGGACGTAATTCGAGGTTAAAACGCTCGAATTACGTCTGTAAATAGGGTGTGTGAACCCAGCCTAATCGTGTGCCCTTCCTGGTAGTGCCATACAGCCCCCCATCCTGGTAGTGCCGCACAACCCCCCTCCCAGGTAATGCCACACAACCCCCCACTCCCATGTAGTGCCACACAAACACCCCCCCTTCCCAATTAGTGCCACACAGTCCCCTCCTTCCAGTTAGTGCCACACAGCCCCCTCCTTCCAGTTAGTGCCACACAGCCCCCTCCTTCCAGGTAGTGCCACACAGCCCCCTCCTTCCAGGTAGTGCCACACAGCCCCCTCCTTCCAGGTAGTGCCACACAGCCCCCTTCCCTGTAGGTAACGCTTTTGGGGTTCCCTCTAGGAGTGGAATCCCCAGCCAGAGCATGGCTGATGCTCTGGCTGGGGATTCCGCTTCAGGAGAATCCCCTGACGTCACTGTGCATATATGGACAGTGTTGTCAAGGGCAACCCCAGAGCCATAGTCCCGGGCAGAGCACTACTAGCACTCTGCCTGAGACTCCTGCTCCTGACATCACTGGGACTCCTGCTCCTGACATCACTGTCCATATATGGATAGTGAAGTCCGGGGCAGAGCTGAAGTCCCGGGCAGAGCGCTAGTAAAGGCTATGCTTTGGTTCTCCGGCTCTGGGGAAGTCCCTGACATCACTGTCTATATACAGCTAGTGATGTCAGGGGCAACCCCAGAGCCAAAGTCCCAGGGACTCCTTCTCTCCTCCTGACATCGCTGTCCATATATGGACAGTGATGCAGTGACCACGGCAGCGTCAGCACTCGGCGGCCGAGTGGGCCCCCCTCACGGGTAGTGGGCCCTGGTACCTGCCCGGGTTCGTCGGGTGCTGACGCTGGCCCTGGCTGTTTGTATGGGTAGTGCATGGATGCAGTGATTCTTACAAACAGAATCAACAGTGCAATGCACAAATAATGCATTGTAATATACTACATAAATACAGAGGCCAATAGTACTGTATTTTTAGCACCGAATATTATGATGTTCTTCGTTTTGTGTGTCTCCTGCAAGTTAAAATGTTTCAATCCCTAGGCCGTGTTACCACGTTGCGCAAATGTTGCAGAATTTCTGCAAAGGAATTCAGTGCGAAAATTCCGTCGAATTTACAGTAACAGCAAAGTGGATAAGATTTTGAAAATCTCATGCCCAGGCTGTGGCACAGAAAACGCAGTGAAAACATTAATAAATTGACCTGCTGTGCGGAATTTAAATCCGCAGCATGTCAATTTACACTGCGTTTTCGGTGCTTAACTGTTGTGAATTTTCCCCATTGAATTCAATTGGTATGCAAAACCTGCAACAGATAGCCAAGTGTTACGACTTTTGCGGCAGAATTGCAGCGATTCTGCCGCAAAAATCGCAACTCAGTAAAATAAAAATAATTCATACTTACCCAGAGCTCCCTGCTTCTTCTGCCAGACTGGCCTCCTGGGATGACGTTTTATCCTATGGGCTGCAGCGTCATCCAGGGAGGCTTTTCGCAGCAGAAATTCCTGCCAAAAAACCGCACCACGATGTGGTTTTTCTAACGGAGTATGCTACGGGTTCCAAGTCAGATACGCTGCGCAATTTTTACACAGCATATCCAACCCATGGGAACCCAACCTTAAAGGGTTATTCCAATATCACTTTCTGATTACTGAGGGTCCAACCTCTGGGATCCCCACTGATCCTGAGAATAAGGCTGCGTCTCCTTCACCGTGTTTCCTGCACAAGGACACACGGGCAAAAACTTTGAAGGGAATGCAATGCTAAGACATTACTGTGGTTTATTGTCAGGATTTGTGAGGGTCCCAGATAACGGTCCCCCACCCAGAGGCGTATCTAGGTTCTCCAGCACCCGGGGCAAAGATTCAGTTTGGTGCGCCCCCCCCCCCAACTGCTTTCCCGACATCTCCTTCCCCCTCGGCATGTTTGTTTTCTTTACCAATCGACATGTCATTTCTTTTCCACATTTCTTTTTATGTAACTTGAGCATAAAAACATTTGTAAATTTTACAAGCAATCTAGTTCTATACACAACACCAGAATAGTGCTCAGTACATACAGTGAAGGAAATAAGTATTTGATCCCTTGCTGATTTTGTAAGTGTGCCCACTGTCAAAGACATGAACAGACTAGAATTTTTAGGCTAGGTTAATTTTACCAGTGAGAGATAGATTATATTTAAAAAAAAAACAGAAAATCACATTGTCAAAATTATATATATTTATTTGCATTGTGCACAGAGAAATAAGTATTTGATCCCTTTGGCAAACAAGACTTAATACTTGGTGGCAAAACCCTTGTTGGCAAGCACAGTATTCAGACTTTTTTGTAGTTGATGATGAGGTTTGCACACATGTTAGATGGAATTTTGGCCCACTCCTCTTTGCAGATCATCTGTAAATCATTAAGATTTCGAGGCTGTCGCTTGGCAACTCGGATCTTCAGCTCCCTCCATAAGTTTTCGATGGGATTAAGGTCTGGAGACTGGCTAAGCCACTCCATGACCTTAATGTGCTTCTTTTTGAGCCACTCCTTTGTTGCCTTTGCTGTATGTTTCGGGTCATTGTCGTGCTGGAAGACCCAGCCACGAGCCATTTTTAATGTCCTGGTGGAGGGAAGGAGGTTGTCACTCAGGATTTGACGGTACATGGCTCTATCTATTCTCCCATTGATGCGGTGAAGTAGTCCTGTGCCCTTAGCAGAGAAACACCCCCAAAACATAATGTTTCCACCTCCATGCTTGACAGTGGGGACGGTGTTCTTTGGGTCATAGGCAGCATTTCTCTTCCTCCAAACACGGCGAGTTGAGTTAATGCCAAAGAGCTCAATTTTAGTCTCATCTGACCACAGCACCTTCTCCCAATCACTCTCAGAATCATCCAGATGTTCATTTGCAAACTTCAGACGGGCCTGTACATGTGCCTTCTTGAGCAGGGGGACCTTGCGGGCACTGCAGGATTTTAATCCATTACGGCGTAATGTGTTACCAATGGTTTTCTTGGTGACTGTGGTCCCAGCTGCCTTGAGATCATTAACAAGTTCCCCCAGTGTAGTTTTCGGCTGAGCTCTCACCTTCCTCAGGATCAAGGACACCCCACGAGGTGAGATTTTGCATGGAGCCCCAGATCGATGTCGATTGACAGTAATTTTGTATGTCTTCCATTTTCTTACTATTGCACCAACAGTTGTCTCCTTCTCACCCAGCGTCTTACTTATGGTTTTGTAGCCCATTCCAGCCTTGTGCAGGTCTATGATCTTGTCCCTGACATCCTGAGAAAGCTCTTTGGTCTTGCCCATGTTGTAGAGGTTAGGGTCAGACTGATTAATTGAGTCTGTGGACAGGAGTCTTTTATACAGGTGACCATTTAAGACAGCTGTTTAATGCAGGCACCAAGTTGATTTGGAGCGTGTAACTGGTCTGGAGGAGGCTGAACTCTTAATGGTTGGTAGGGGATCAAATACTTATTTCTCTGTGCACAATGCAAATAAATATATATAATTTTGACAATGTGATTTTCTGTTTTTTTTTTTTTTATATATAATCGATCTCTCACTGGTAAAATTAACCTAGCCTAAAAATTCTAGACTTTTCATGTCTTTGACAGTGGGCAAACTTACAAAATCAGCAAGGGATCAAATACTTATTTCCTTCACTGTAAATACAGCCCCAGAACCAAGCTCAATACATATATACAGCACCAGCACAAATACAGCTCAATTTAGTGCAACCCCTGACGTATAGGTTCAAACTAAATTGTTTCCAGCTCCCAGCATGGCCCGAACAATGGTAAAGATATGCTGGGAGATGCTGTTTCACAAAAAATAAATCATATCATAATCATACCACCCATCATCTCGCTGCAGATCATACAGTGACTACAGTGCTGATTAGAGGCAGAATAAACATTTACATTAAGTGACTCACCGGTGACGTCTCCGATTCTAGTTCTTTTTCTCCATCTGGTCCAGGCCTCTATGATGACTTCTCCCGGTCAGAGCCCATTTCTGCAATTTGCCGCTCAGATGTCTTCAGCTTCTCACTTTTTTAACATTTCTACACCTGTAAACAAAGATAAAGTTCTCATTATACCACACACTACGCCCCTAAATATAATAGCGCCATACACTGCACCTCTAATTATAATAGCACCATACACCGTGTCCCACACACACACACACACACACACACACACACACACACGCACACACACACACACACTGTGCCCCCTGTAGATAGTGCCTGCTATAGAGCCTGCTGTAGATAGTGCCCCCCCATAGAGCCACCTGTAGCTAGTACCTCCATATAGCCCACCCCTGTATATAGTGTCCCACATATAGCTCCCTCTATTGTGTTCCACATATAGCCCACCCCTGTATATAGCCCCCTGTAGATATAGCCCACCCCTGTATATAGTGCTCCACATATAGCCCACGCCAGTATATAGCCCTCCCTGTAGATAGAGCCCCCTGGTAGATAAAGCCACCCCGAACATAAAACCACCACCGTAGATAATGCCACACACTTTTTTATTACGATAAAATAACAAACTATTCCAACTCACCTTAATCCCCTTCCCACGCCATCCGGCAGCAATGGAGACCTGCTCTCTTCTGCGCAGTTCTCCTAGGGTTGAACGCTTCCCTGTTAATGAGCGCCTTTCAACGACGCAAGTGGCGCAAAGTATCGCGCCGCTTCACTCGTAGAAAGGCGCTGAATGGCCGGGCACGGAACGCATGTGCAATTATAGTGCAGGAGGGGGTGGCGCTGGCGCACCCCTCTAAGTTGCGCCCGGGGCCCCGCCTGCCCCCCCCCTAGCTACACCCCTGCCCCCACTGATCAGAAAGTAAAGGCATATTCAAGCGATATGCCATTACTTTTTAGAATGGCAATAAGCCTTTAAGCTAAATTTAATCTATGTAGAGCATTTGTCACACTTGAGACTTGCCAAAAATCATGAGAATGTTTTAAGACTATAAAATCGTATCATGAAAATATAAAATGTTATAAAATATATTTCAAAATATAAGCATACCACAATGCCACAAACAATGTTGGGAAATCAAACTGCATTCAATAACCTCTAAAGAATAAATGCATGAGTGTTTACCACTAATGAGCGAGAGAAATTTTGAAGCAAGAACTATGTGTTCCCCCAAATGGAGCAGCTTTTCATTGATTGGAAACTAAACTTTTTTAGTAATAGCATTAACTATTGTTAAAACTTTTGGATTGTTAATGATATGGTTGAGGTCGATAACCAGCTTAAATGGATATTCTGGTTTTAGAAAAAGAAATTTTGATGTTTTGTAAAATAAAATAAAAAAAATTTACATTTTCAAATATACTTTCTGTGTCAATTCCTCATTGATTTAAAAAAAAAAAAAAAAAAAACTCGGCTTGCAGTTATTTACTAGGAATCTTCATTGTTTACTTCCAGAGCATAACCATCTGTCCATAGTCATGTGATGGTCACACAGATGCTCAGCTCATTACAAGACACAGCTCTGATACACATAGGCCTCATTCACAAGACCGTAGCTATGTGCACCGGCGTGATTTTCGGGTCGGCAGGGGGAGGAGAATCACCCGCGGGCCGCCCGAAAATCGGGGGCCGTGCACATGGCCACGGCCATTATTTGCTATAAGCCTGGACCGCAGAACACGGCCGTAAGAAGACTTGCCCGTTCTTTCTGCGGTCCGGGCCCCTGGGCGATGCACGGTCCGCGGAAAGCACGGTAGTGTGCATGGCCCATAGGAATGAATGGGGCCGCAATTTTCCCATGGACTTTCGGGGGAATTGCGGCCACAAAAGCACGTTCGTGTGCATGGGGCCATATTGTATCTGTAATCAGCCCTGCACCTGTGTGTCCATCAAATGACCAGTACAGATTAGACAATGGAAGAAAACAGTGAAAGTTTCTATTGTATGACAGCAAGCAGAAATTTTGAAAACCATGAGGGATTGATACAGAAAGTATACTGGAAAATGGTATAGTTTTTTTTTTTTTACTATATAAAGAATAGCCTTTATTTGCTGAAATAAGAATATCCCTTTAAATCATGACTGCAGGATCAGACTATGCAGACTTCACTTATAGTATGTAACTATGGAGACACGTAAGTCTGCATAGGAACTGCATACATTGATCAGCCATAGCATTAACCCCGTCCCGCTGTGGCCACTTTTGACCTTCATGACAGAGCCTTATTTTTCAAATCTGACGTGTCACTTTATGTGGTAATAAATTTGGAATTCTTTTACCTATCCAAGCTATTCTGAGATTGGTTTCTCGTGACACATTGGATTTTATGTTACTGGTAAAATTTGGTCGATACATGCAGTATTTAATTGTGAAAAACACCAAAATTTAGCAAAAAATGGCAAGAATTAGCAATTTTTTTTAATTTTAATGTGTTTTCTTGTAAGACAAATAGTTATAGCGCACAAAATAGTTGGTAATTAACATTTCCCAAATGTCTACTTTAGATTGGCACCGTTTTTTGAACATTCTATTATTTTTCTAGGATGTTACAAGTCTTAGAACTTTAGCAGAAATTTCTCACATTTTCAAGGACCATATATCACCTAATTTTAAAAACCCCAACCTCAAAACAGCATTTAGAAAGTTTCTTAACCCTTTAGGCGTTTCACAAGAATTAGAGCAAAGTAGAGGTGAAATGTACAAATTAAATTTTTTTTGTAGAAAATAATTTTGAATTTCTTTTTTTCTGTAAGGGTATGTTCACACGCAGTGTTTTCAGATGTAATTTGGAGCACCTAGTGTATTTTGGGGCCTTCTTTTTTTTTTTAAACTTGTTTTTATTGAAAAGTGAGTTTGTTTTATCACATTATGAAGAATAAAAAAACAAAATGCAAAGGACAACAGTGTCCCTATCAATACACCTAAGCACTCGCAGGTGCTGAACAAATCTCAACAGTATTGCCATCCTGTTTACTTCACTTACCCAAAAAAAGGCATAATAAATTTTTTACAGATAGTACATCCATTCGCTTCACATTTTCACAACTGTATAAAATTCACACAATATGTTTATATGTGAGAGGTCCGGGAGATCCACTACATTATCCGTCTCATCCCTACCTGCCTATCTTCTCCTCCCCCCCCTCCCTGCATCCACTGCCGTCTCTATTTCCCTCGGAGTGTATGTTGTCTCAGTGCTGTTGCACCATATGTCCCATATTTTATGGAAGTTGTCCGGCCGATCTCTATGTTTAAAAATGATACGTTCATATGATATAGTGGAATTAACCATCTGCTTCCATACTGTAACCTTAGGAGGTCGACGATCCATCCATCTCATAGAAATGCCTTTGCGGGCCAAGAAAAGGGTCTCTTGTAGAAATATTTTGGTATGACGGGACCATATGTCTTCCTCCAGTATTCCAAATAGACACAACTCTGGAGTCCCTACAACAGGAAATGGTAACATTAAGTTGAGGAAACCGATGATCTCTGACCAGTAAGAGCGGAGGTGTGGGCACATCCATACCATGTGCCAGAAGTCAGCTGGGGCATGTGAACATTTCGGACAAGCCGGTTCTGATATGTATTTCATTTGAAATAGGCGCTGAGGCGTCAGATACGCCTGATGAATATAGTACAGCTGGATGAGCTTATTATTAGCAGCGGGTGACACATGTAAGTGTGATTGTAGTAGGTCTTCAATGGAATCCTCCGTCAAAGAAGGGATTAGTTGAGACCACCTGGAAATAATCGGCAGTGGGTTCGCATTAGCCTTCTGTTCAATCAAGTGTGCGTAAATAGTAGAGATCAGACCCCTGGGGCCCTGTGATCGGACCACCCCGATGAGTGGGTAGGAGGAGATGGGTTGACGCTGTCTCGGAAACTGCTCAGCAAGGAGGTGACGCATCTGCAGGTATCTGAAGAAATGCTGTCGAGGAAGCCGAAATTTTTCCTGCATTTGTTCGAAGGACAGAAGGATATTATTTTCATACACGTCTCCAAGCACTGTGACACCCACATCAATCCAGTATGCGGCATCTGGGAACTTTACCAAGGATTCCAACACCGTGTTATGCCACAGAGGAGTTTCTGCGGGGATGTCTGAAGAACTCGATATAGTCATAGCCACTTTCCAGACTTCCCTTGCCACTCGACAGACAGGCAGTAAAGAGGATCTTGGCACGTCCTGATGAAACAACACCGGCCACAATGACTTATGTGCAGAATAGTCCAGTAACATACCCTCAAGGCCCGGGGGCCGTTTGGTTTGCGTCCAGGTGCTTAGGTATTTGAGTTGGCCGGCCAGATAGTATAAATAAATGTCCGGGAGAGCAATACCAGCCATCTCCTTTGGTCTTTGTAGCTTCTGTAAGGCCAGTTTTGACCTAGACCTTCCCCATATAAAGGAAATGATGAGGGACTCCAGTTTCCGGAAGAAGGACTTTGGTATGGGAGTGAATATATGTTGTAAAATATAAAGACTCTTAGGAAGTATCACCATTTTAATCAGATTAATTCGTCCCATGACCGACAATGGGAGGGCCGCCCATATCTTAAACTTTTCTCTGGCAATGGATAATAGAGGATACACATTGAGTTGTAGGGAGATTGCCGCCTTTCTGGTAATGAGTATACCCAGGTATTTAAATTGGTCAACTACAGCAAGTCCTTCTCTCGTGGAGCCCGCCGACTGTGTTTCCCCAGGCTGTAAAAACAAGATGGTCGATTTGGACCAGTTAATGCGCAGTCCAGAATAATCTCCAAAGGTGTTTATAAGATGCATCATTCTCGGGAGGGAAGACTGTATCTGCGAAACAAATAACATAATATCATCTGCGTACAGTGCAATACGGTCCTCACCCGTCTTGTGTGGGACCCCTTTTACTTCCGGATCTGATCTGATGAGTATTGCCAATGGTTCCATAGCCAGTGCAAAGAGTAGGGGTGACAGGGGGCAGCCCTGCCTAGTTCCCCTACCTAGGTCAAAGGAGGTAGATGTGAGGCCATTCAGCGCTATATTAGCCCTGGGATGCTTGTAAATTATCTGTATCCATGACACAAATGCAGGGCCGAATCCAAAACTAGACAGAACACTAGCTAAGTAGGTCCATTCCACAGAGTCGAAAGCCTTAGCCGCATCCAAGGAGGCCAGGGCCCAGTTGTTTTTGTTACGCTCGCCTATCTGCGCCACCGTCTGGACTCTCCTCAGATTATCAGACGTACTCCTCCCAGGGATGAACCCCGATTGATCCGGGTGAATAATGTCAGAGATGACGGAATTTAGTCTAAGAGCCAGTACTTTAGTCAGCAGTTTGTAATCTGTGTTGAGTAAAGAGATGGGCCTGTAAGATCCGCAATCCATTGGTGTTTTATCCGGCTTCAGAAGTACAATTATAGTCGCATCATACATTGAGGCCGGCAGAGCTCCTTTTCCAAAGGAGGCATTCAATATTTCCAGTAGTTGTGGTAGGAGTTGCTCCTGATATTTAGTGTATACCTCCAGGGGAAGTCCATCAGGGCCCGATGCCTTGCCCTTTGCCATGGTGGTCAATGCTTCCGATAGTTCAGGTAGCGTGATAGGGGCTTCCATAAACTCCCTCTGTGACTCCGTTAGTTGTGGAATCTCCATGTCCAGTAGGTAATCCCTGATGTTCTGTGGAGACACCTGTATTTTAGATTCGTAGAGTTCTTTGTAGAATTCAGTGAAGCGAGACATAATCCGCTCATTGTCGTGTACCACTACCCCTGCCGCGGAGTGAATACGCAATATTGCTGGCGAGGACGAATTACTATGAATCATGTGTGCCAGCAAGCTGCTGGATTGGTTACCCAGTTCAAAGTATTTCTGGTTGGAGAAGAATATGCGACGCTTCGTTTTTTCCTGCAGGAGATGAACATATTCCCTGCCTCTCTGTAGCCACGTCTGTTGGTTCAATGGAGTGGGATCTTCTATGAATGCGGCCTCTAAAGTTGTACATTCAGCTGCCAGCAGTTGTTCCACCTCAGAGGCCTGCCTTTTGTGGTAGGAGATCGAGGACTGCAAACACCCACGCAGGTATGCCTTCAATGCGTCCCATAAGGGTATGTGCACACACACTAATTACGTCCGTAATTGACGGACGTATTTCGGCCGCAAGTACCGGACCGAACACAGTGCAGGGAGCCGGGCTCCTAGCATCATACTTATGTACGATGCTAGGAGTCCCTGCCTCGCTGCAGGACAACTGTCCCTTACTGTAATCATGTTTTCAGTACGTGACAGTTGTCCTGCAGAGAGGCAGAGACTCCTAGCATCGTACATAAGTATGATGCTAGGAGCCCGGCTCCCTGCACTGTGTTCGGTCCGGGACTTGCGCCCGAAATACGTCCGTCAATTACGGACGTAATTAGTGTGTGTGCACATACCCTAAGGCTGAGTGGTTGTCAAAGGGAAGGTTTTCTGCAAAGAACACTGTCAATTGATCCGGGATGCGGTCCTGATCCCCAAATACTTTAAGCCAGAATGGGTGAACTTTCCTAGGCCCTCTATATAGGTGATGGGGTCGTAAATTGAGCTTTACTATTATAGGAGAGTGATCTGACATTGCTCTGGGTAAGTGAGAGATACTTTCCAACATGCCGTAAGCTCTGGCGTTACTACACACATAATCAATCCTGGATAGTGAGTTTCTCCCAGGTGTGAAGCACGTGTATTCGCGACCATTGGGATGGCGCTGTCTCCACATATCTATCCAACCCATCTCCCCCAAAAAGCCCGCCAGCGGAGTAGACCCGGGCAGATGCCCAGGGACCGGACCTGGGTAAAACTTGTCTGTGGAAGGATCTAGAAGAAGGTTGAAGTCTCCCATACATATCACCCCAGCTGCTGGAAATTGGGATGCAAATTTGGCCGCCTCATATAACACAGTCATGGAGGCCGGAGGAGGAAGATAAAGCCCAATCAGTACGAACTGCTGACCTTCAATCCATGCATGCACGAAAATTGACCTGCCCTCCTTGTCTGTCTGCAGTGCACCCGGTTCCCATCTGAGCGATCTATGTATCAAAATGGAAACCCCTCTAGAATATGTACTGTGCGTAGAATGGGCCGACCACTGAATCCATGTTCTATTTAAGCAGCTGACAGTAGATTGTATAAGATGTGTTTCTTGAAGGCATATTATCTATGGACCTTGCTGCCGGATAAATGAAAAAGTCAGGTTCCTCTTATGGGAGTCTCCCAGACCCCTCACATTCACAGAAAGAATAGATAATGTCATAAAACTTCAATTGCTAAGAATATACCAGTAAGAGAACAATGCTAAATGCTTTCAGTTGAGATATGCAGTAAAACAGTCAGGTTATCAGCAATAACAAATATAGAACAACCAATGCTATGCACTGATTGCTACGCTTTTTTTATTATCACAAAAGTGATAATTGAGGCAAAACGGGGGATCACCTATATATCAGATGACTAATACAGGTGAGCAGGAACAAAGAAAAAAGAAGGAAGCACAATTGAGGTAAAAGGAACCGGCGTTGTGATTCCCAATTTCGCGGGTAATTGTCCGCTAACTACAAACATTACATATTGTTTTTCTTAGAAAAGATAAGCCAGTTTCCACCCGCCCCTTATGCAAATTATCAACTTAACTTGAGAGGTCATGTATACAGAGAGTAATACCCTTTATAGTCATCTGCTTTACGGCGCCCATTACATCAATATAATAATAAACAACGGTATTACTACATGTTTCGCAATTCTTCTCTCAGAACTTTGCATATAAGAAATTACGAGAATAATATAAGGCAGAACTTGCATGAGAACATCGTTCCAGGATAAGATAGATTAATACTCATCTGGACATCCAAAACGAGATCCCGTGCAGGAAGGCAGGTGTAACAAGTGTTCACAGTGAACAGTTCCATATGTTGTTGCAGTCTCCAGTTCTATCTTCGAGGAGAGCGTCCCAGTGAAGACAGCCATTCATCCGCCTCCAACGGTGTGTTGAAGAAAACCGTCTTGTCTTGGTGTATAACCCGCAATCGCGCTGGAAACGCCATTGAATAAAGAATTTGATGATCTCGCAACCGTTTCTTGACTGGTACAAATGAAGCCCTCGTTTTCTGTAATGCCGCAGAAAAATCCGGAAAGAGCAGGATAGTGGTATTCTGGAATCGGATTTCTCCATGCGTACGGGCAGCTTGCAGGATAGCGTCCCGGTCCCGACTGCTGAGGAAGCGTGCTAGCAGAGGTCTCGGTGGGGCGCCCGGCGGCGGTGGTCTGCCAGGTACACGATGCGCCCTTTCAATGGTATAAGATGACGATAATACAGCATTTGGTAGAATTTCTTTAAACCAGGCTTCAATAAAGGAACTGGGGTCTCTGCCTTCACAGCGCTCAGGGAGCCCAAGGATCCGTATATTATTGCGTCTCAGGCGATTTTCCAGGTCGTCTGCTCGCTGTAGCCATTGAGTAGCCACTCTATCCAACTGTGCCAGCTTTCCTGTCTGTGGCGCCACTTTATCTTCTAGCCCAGAAATGCGGTCCTCCGTCTCCCTCACCCGGTCCCTTAAGTTCTGCAGGTCCTGTCTGAGGAGTCCCACATCCGACTTTACTTCAGCAATCTTTCCTGTCAGGGAAGAGGTGGAGAGCTGTATAGCGTCCAGGAGCTTGGCTGATACCTGCGCCAGCGTTAGTTCCGGCTCAGGAGCAGGCTGAGCCTCTGGCTGTGTGTTCTCTGGTGGAGGAGGCGGCAAGGAGGAAGAGGCGTCGGCGCCATCTTGAGGAGCAGCGCGGGCAAACTCCTTCAACTTCTCTGCAGCCATGGAATGCCGTGTACGGTTCATGTTACCCTCTTTATGTCGGCGAGGTCGTCTTCTGGCTCTGTGAGGAATTGTAGCGGTATGTCAGCAGGATAAATGTAGGGAAATCGGGGCCGAAAGCGGAGCTCCTAAATCATGCGACCGGTCCCGTCGGCAGTTGGCCACGCCCCTGGGGCCTTCTTTTTATTAGATTATATTTTAGGCACCATGTCAAGTTTGAAGAGATCTTGTGAGGCCAAAACTAAGGAAACCCCATTTTATTAGACTTTGGACGTGAAAATAAAATTTTTCCCTTTTTTCCAATAAGATGTTATTTTATCTAAAACAAAATCTATTTCCACAAAGAATAAAGACGAAAAAAAAAACCAACATTCGTAAAGAAACTTCTCCAGAGTATGTAAATACTCCATATGTGAGCATAAACTGCTGTTTGGGCACACGGCAGAGCTCAGAAGAGAATGAGCGCCATTTGCCTTTTGGAGCATAGATTTTACTGGATTGGTTTCTTGGCACCATGTTGCTTTTCTAAAGCCCCTAAGGTACCAATACAGTGGAAACTACCTAAAAGTGACTCCATTTACGAAACTACACCCCTTGAGGAATTCATCTAGAGGTGTAGTGAGCATTTTGACTCCACAGGTGTTTCATAGATTTTATTAGATATGGGCAGTGAAAATAAAAATAAGATGTAGCTTTAGCTCAAAATGTTTAATTTTCTCAACAAATAAAAGGAGAAAAATAACCCCAATATTTGAAAAGCAATTTCTCCCGAGTACGGCAATACCCCATATGTGGTCATAAACTGCTGTTTGGGTACACAGTAGGGCTCAGAAGGGAAGGAGCGCCATTTGGCTTTTGGAGTGCAGATTTTGCTGGATTGGTTTCTGGGCACTATGTCGCTTTTGCAAAGCCCTTGTGGGACCAAAACAGTGGAAACCCCCAAAAAGTGAACCTATTTTCGAAACTACACCCCTCAAGGTATTCACCTAGTGGTGCAGTGGGAATGTTAACCACGCATGTGTTTTACAGAAATGAGTGTACACTCGATGTTGCAGAGTGAAAATGGCAATTTTTCCATAGATATGCCAATATATGGTGTCCAGCTTGTGCCACTATGAAAAGATAGCTTTCTAATTATTATGCTGTTTTTCCCGGTTTAGATACGATCTGGACGATCGACAGGGCTCAGAAGTGAAAGAATACCATGCAAAATTGAGGCCTAATTTGGCGACTTACAAAGTATTGGTTCACAATTGCAGAGGCTCTGATGTGAAATAATAAAAGAAACCCATGAGTAGAGATGAGCGAACTTATGAAAAGTTCGGTTCGGCTGGTTCGCGGAATTTCACGAAAAAGTTTGATTCGGACCGAACTAGTTCTGACCGAACCTGTAATTTCCGTGCGCCGAGCATGGCACTATCCAGGGTGCTGAAAGAGTTAATGGGCTGCACTAACTCTTTCAGCAACCTTGACAGTACCATGCTCGGCGTGCGGAAAATACAATTTTAATGTAATAAAAAAATAAAAAAAATACGTTCATACTTACATTCCTCCTGTCCGGCCTCCAGCGATAACGTTTCATCCATGTCGCCGCTGCAGCCAATCACAGTCTGTAGTGGTGGTCACGCACGTCAGGATGACGTCAGAAGGCCGGCCTCCAGGGATGACGCTTCATCCCACGTGACCGCCTCTGCAGCCAATCACAGGTACGTATGAAATGCTTTTTATTTTAGTTTTAATCAGCAGCCTCTTTTCTCTATCAGTGATTGATAGAGACAAGTGGCTGCCGATTAGTATAATATTTTTGTAATGTTTTTTCTGCCCGCCCGGGTTCGGTCAAAACGTGTTCGGCCGAACCCGGTGAAGTTCGGATTCGCTGTGAATCGAACTTTTCGCGATGTTCGGACCGAAACCGGGTTCGGATGTCCCGGTTCGCTCATCTCTACCCATGAGAAGTGACCCCAGTTTAGAAACTACACCCCTCAAGGCATTTATTAAGGGGTGCAGTGAGTATTTTCACCCCACAGGTCTTTTCCATAAATGATTGCGCTGCGGATGGTTGCAATTTTTCTCTTGATATGCCAATTCAGTGGCAAATATGTCGTGCCCAGCTTGTGCCACTGGAGACACACCCCCCCAAAAATTGTTAAAAGGGTTCTCCCTGCTTTGACAATGCCATGTATGTGGTAGTAAACTGCTGTTTGGGCACTCTGCAGGGTTCAGAAGGGAGGGAGTGCCATTTGGCTTTTGAAGTGTGGATTTTGCTTGGTAGTAGTTCTGTTTGGAGTTTTAATGGTATTTTAGTTTATAATGTGAGGGCATATGTAAGCTGGGCAGAGTACATCAGGGGCATAGTCAGGTGGTATAATAATGGGGTAAAAAACCCAATAAAATAATTCATAGATGTGTGTTACGCTGTAAAGCAATCCTTTCTGCACAGGCCAGTGTCGCACTGATAAATTGTGTCGTTTCCTATTGTGTCGTTATGGTACACTCTGCACCTTTGCAGTTTGGAAGATTTTGCTGGGAAAGTGTTGCTCTGGTATAATACGGGCGCTCTTGCTTCCAGCAGATATGTTTGAGTCCTCCCCTTTCTGGTTCTCTAATTTTAGGACCTTGATAAATCACCCCTTGAAACAGAAGAATTGTTCCCCTCGTGCCGGCACAACCACATATTTTTCTTTCCCGATTTATTGGAGCCTTAGGCCGGATTCACACGAGCGTGTGCGTTTTGCACGCGCAAAAAACGTGGCGTTTTGCGCGCGCAAAAGGTCAATAAAAGCTCAGTGTGTCAGCAGAATATGATGCGTGGCTGCGTGATTTTCGCGCAGCCGGCATCATTATGACACTCTTTTTTTATGTTTGTAAACAGAAAAGCACGTGGTGGTTTTCATTCATAGTTTTGACTACTGTAGCATGCATCACGGGTGGCACACGGAAGTACGTCCGTGTGCCGTTCGTGGTTTTCACGCACCCATTGACTTCAATGGGTGCGTGATGCGCGAAAAACGGGCAAATATAGGACATGTGAGTTTTACGCAGCCGACATACGCTGCGTGAAAATCACGGACAGTCTGAACGGCCCCATTGACTAACATAGGTCCGTGCGGGATGAGCTGTAGTTATTCTTGGTACCATTTTGGGGTACATGCGACTTTTTGATCACTTTTTATCCTTTTTTCTAGGAAGGCAAGGTGACCAAAAAACAGCAATTCTGGCATTTTTTTTTTATTTGTCTTTTATATAGCGTTCACCACGCGTTATAAATTACATGTTAACTTTATTCTGTGGGTCAGTACGATTTCAGTGATACCAAATTTTAGCACTTTTTTATGTTTTACAACTTTTTGCTTTACTGTTTTACTTTTGTAAAAAGAATGTATTTTTTTTTCTCGCCGTGTTCTAAGAGCCATAACTTTTACATGTTTTTGTCAACGGAGCTTTATGAGGGCTTGTTTTTTGCAAGACGTGTTATAGTTTTTATAGGTACCATTTTTGGATACATGCAACTTTTTGATCACTTTGTATTTCAATTTTCGGAAGATAAAGTGACCAAAACACAGTTTTTTTTTTTTTTACGGCGTTCACTGCGTGGGATAAAAACAATATTTTTCAGGCCAGTTCAGGCCTTACGGACGCGGCGATACCTAATATGTATGGTTTATTATTTTTTCAATAATAAAGGACTTGATAAGGGAAAAAGTACGATTGTGTTTTATTTTATTACTTGAAACTTTTATTTTTACAACTTTTATTTTTACTTTTTTCCCACTAGGGAACTTAAAGGTTCAACTGTTTGATTGCAGTTCTAATACATTGCACTACCTATGTAGTGCAATGTATTAGAACTGTCAGTCGTTCACTGACAGCAAGCCGATTAGGCTCCCTCTCCGGGCAGGGCCTAATCGACATCCATAGTGGCAGACCGTCGGAAAGCCGTGGAGTGTCACCTGCGGGCCGCCCGCAAATCGCGAGCCGTGCACATGGCCGCGTGCATAAATTTCTATGAGCTTGGACCGCAGAACATGGCCATAATAAGACATGTCCGTTCTTTCTGCGGTCCAGGCTCCTGGGCCATGCACGGACCGCGGAACCACGGTCGTGTGCATGGGCCCATAGAAATTAATTGGGCCGCAATTCTCCTGTAGATTTTCAGGGGAATTGCGTCCGCAAAAGCACGTTCGTGTGCATGGGGCCTTACTCTCCAAATTATATAGGGTCTTCAGTGTGGACCACTCTCTCAGTGCATTTCTATGAGACTTACATCGAGGCTCCCCTAGGCTTAGATGGTTCGAGTATAAAAAGATAAGTAGGCAGATCTTTGTAGGGAAGGATATAATAATGCATTTTTTTTTTTACACTCACAATTTCTTTGATGTAACCCATATACACCTTTAATTAATAAGGTTGCTATAATTTAGCCCTTCTTTTTCCATGCAACATGTCCAAAACCCTACACGATGCCATGCCAAGATGTCTTAATTGGCTTATTTTTCATACACAAATCTCCCTGAATATTGCAGCTTATTAGGCTTAACTTTCCATGAAACCATGAAGAGACATATTTGCATCTTCATTAAAGCCCAATATTGGTGATGACATGGTCCACAATATTACAGACTGTTCTTTAGGTCTTACCGCCTTACTACAGTTTTAGACTACAAAAGTATGTCCTCATATTTCTCATCAAAACATTGCTGATGGGTGACTGGTAATCGTGAGACACTCATGATCTGTATATTCGTGTAGTGCTCTACCTATGTTTGTTATATATTTTATCTATTTTCTGAAAAATGTTATATGCACATAAAAATCTCATTTGATTGATAATCATGGGTTTACTAATAATTTATATCTATGCCTAGCTATGGATGCAATTTCTAGTTTTAGGTTCTGTGTGGACTGATTCTATGTATTTAGCCATTGCATTGATTGCTGCTGCAGGTTGCTGTTTACAGCCTTATAGACAGTGCACATACAATTTCTATTGTCAGAGCAGTGGGATAGCGTTCAGTCCTTGGTTAACCCTGGTGACCCTGTAAGTAAAGATAATAGGGCAGATTGACTAATACTGTCTAATATTTAAAGAGACTCTGTCACCACATTATAAGTGTCCTATCTCCTACATAAGGAGATCGGCGCTATAATGTAGGTGACAGCAGTGCTTTTTATTTAAAAAACGATCTATTTTTACCACTTTATGAGCGATTTTTGGCTTTATGCTAATTAGTTTCTTAATGCCCAAGTGGGCGTGTTTTTACTTTAGACCAAGTGGGCGTTGTACAGAGGAGTGTATACACACTATAACATTACTGCAGTGTCCTGACAATGAATACTTAGGTTAGGTATTCAGAAGATGCGCCAAAATGGCGCATGCTGCATGGTAAATTTAGCGCCGCTTGCTAGACATTTTAGATACTTTTCTCTTCCTTATAAACACCTTATAAACACCGCTTGGTTGGCTTAGGGATATGCCAGTTTTATCCACCCAAATTTTGGTGCACGTTGGTGCGTTTAAGCCACGACGCTTTCTACTAAGCAATGCCCCGTTTTCTATACACTTTTGAAAAGTGTCTAGTGTGCCGCAAACATCTGTTCTTTTTTGTGCACATCGATAATAAATTTGTCTAAATTGATTTGCGCCCAAACCGGCCCAACTTTGGCACAAATTCCAGTGCAACAACAATAATAAATCTACACCAATGTCTCCCTGGTGATCCCATGGTGATCCCATGGACAAACATCAAGTGCCTGGTGATCTAGTGGGAATGAGCCCTGTTCTCCGGGGCTTAGTAGGCAAGGGTAAGTACTGGTTTTTAACAACTCTAAGGGCATGACCACACATGGCGGAATTCCTCCGCAACTGTCCGCATCAATGCCGCACAGAATCTGCGTTGCAGATTCTGCAGCGGATCTGCACAAAATGTGCAGAAAATTGATGCGGACTGGCCGCTGCGGACTGCAGGAAAAGTGCTTCTCTTCTCCCTATTCAGTGCAGGATAGAGAGAAGGGACAGCACTTTCCCTAGTGAAAGTCAAAGAAATTCATACTTACCGCCCGTTGTCTTGGTGACGCGTCCCTCTTTCGGCATCCGGCCCGACCTCCCTGGATGACGCTCCAGTCCATGTGACCGCTGCAGCCTGTGCTTGGCCTGTGATTGGCTGCAGCCGTCACTTACACTGAAACGTCATCCTGGGAGGCCGGACTGGAGACAGACGCAGGGAGTTCTCGGTAAGTATGAACTTATATTTTTTTTTACAGATACATGTATATTGAGATCGGTAGTCACTGTCCCGGGTGCAGAAACAGTTACTGCCGATCGCGTAACTCTTTCAGCACCCTGGACAGTGACTATTTACAGACGTCTCCTAGCAACGCTCCCGTCATTACGGGAGCCCCATTGACTTCCTCAGTCTGGCTGTAGACCTAGAAATACATAGGTCCAGCCAGAATGAAGAAATGTCATGGTAGTAAAAACAATACGCTCCGCAGCACACATAAGATCTGCGGACTTCATTGCGGAATTTTGACTCTCCATTGAAGTCAATGGAGAAATTCCGCCATGAGTCCGCAACCAGTCCGCCACTGCTCCGCAACAGACAGAGCATGCTGCGGACACCAAATTCCGCTCCGCAGCCTATGCTCCGCAGCGGAATTGTACGCATCGTGTAAACGAACACTGCTAAATTAAAGTGAAAGTCAATGGAGAAACGGCTCCGCTGCGGATTAACGCTGCGGAGTGTCCGCAGCGGAATTTAAGTGAAATTCCGCTATGTGTGAACCCGCCCTAAGAGTCGATATGTGCACATTCTGTGCCAGGCAATGGCTATGTTTTCCTGTAATTTTCTCTGTTGGTCCCAATTATAAAGATATTTATTGATTTATCAAGTTCAATTTTGTGCATTGTATTTTTAGCACATTGTTTCCCATAAAACCAACAGCTTGTAATTCCTATATGCAATCATCAGATGGAGCTCCATGCAAGATCACTATAATATTGCGCATTACAAAACTTGGTTATTGTAGTTTTACAAGACTAGGAAACTGTTTAACCCTTTAAAGAGAGGTAATATTTTTTTACTTTAAAGATAAGCCATAACAGTGATTTTTAACAAAATACTAAACCAAATTTGTCTATCAAAGTGATTTTAGTATAATTGTTTGTGATGTACAGTATACTGCTTTTTTTTTTTTTTAAGTTCTTTATCTTTGAGATTTATTTGGACTGAAGCTCAGATAAAGCAGCTATCAGATAGCATCTTAAAATCTGTCAATGAATAGAATCTCATAATATATACAACAATATCCTGTTGTGTTAAAGGTTTTTTTCCACCACAACAATTGATAGCATATTGCTAACGTATACCATCACTTACTAATCCGTAGGGGTTTCTTGCTTGGCCTCTTACCAATTACCAGAACAAAGGGGTCAGGACCCCTTTAGTTTTTTCCTGCATAGCACAACTCACAACCAGAAGATAAAATGCTTTGTTCACAGCAATGTCCTGTGTATTATCCTACACTATAAATTATAATATAAACATTATGAGTTTTCATCTTCTTAAATAAGCAATTGTCAAAAACATGTTGTTCTATTTTTTAAAGCACCCTTAACTTTAACGTATGTAATATAAATGTTCTATATGACATAATTGTTTCAGGATATTATTTATTTTTTTTGACAATTAGTCTAAAGGGTGTTTTACGCCTGACGATTATCGGGCAGATGAGCGTTCCTGATCATTGCGCTGTGTAAACAGGGGAACGATCAGCAGATGAACGAGCAAACGCTCGATCATCTGCTAGTCGTATCATTTTAAAAAAGTGAAATATTATCGTTGTCAGCAGTACATCTCCCTGTGTAAACAGTAAGACGCGCTGCCGACATGATAATAATGTATAGGGACAAGTGATCGGAGTAACGACCGCTCGTCCCCATCCATAGCTCCGTATGACAGGAGCAATCGAACGCCGATCAACGATGACTCGTTGATTGGAGCTTGCTGCACCGGCCGCTTATCGGCAGGGGTAAAAGGCCCTTTACCTGCTTTTATCTTTGGAGAAAAAGTTCCCCATTGAGTTCAATATTCAAGATATAAAATTAATGTTTATACAGTTAAGACCACATGTTGGCCGCTTTGTCACAGTTCTCTTTATACAGCAAACCATAAACCCAGACCTAGATTGAGCTCTGATTATTTTTTAACTTTAACAAAAAACATTTATTTGTTTGCTCTTTGGAAAAAGAATAGCAGATACTCTGTTATAAATAACAACAGATCTGTTCTTGCACATTCTATTATGCCAGCTTCTTTCATTGCCACAGTCTTTGATTGCCATGTCTAATGCCTCCTTTAACTAATCTCTCCTTTCTTATTCCTGCTGACACTATGCAGACTATATTGAATGATTACCATCAGTCCTGATCTATTCAGTGGCCTCTACGATCTTTTATTTACAGTGATATTAGACCCTGGAGTGCATAAACACCAGTATAGACAGAAAGAACAATATTTTTTGGATAATCTACAATGGACTGTATGGGTTTTATGTGGACGCACGTAAAAAAAACATGGACTTAATTACATTTTCTTGCTATTTATAATATCTAGGTCTGAGTTATATATTTATTAAGATTCTTGTACTCCCTATTAATATGCCATATGATGTGAATAAACTGGATTTTCCATTTTGTTGCGCTTTTGATCCACTTTCTCTTGTACGAAATGAAATAGCGTATTATAAATGACTAGTATGTCGGGTGATCGGTATTTCACCCCTTAGAGTGGATCTTCTTTTGGCATAATTGGAATGGCACAAGCTAAATTAGAGCACAAGTGTAAGGAAACTAGACTTCATCCTTAAAATAATTTTCGAGGATATGGGTGGGCAAATTAAGGGGCATTCAAGGACAAGCATAGGCCGTAAATGTGTGATTGGGGAAGGCTTGAACCTTGGGACCCCACTATGGCTGCCTACAGATCCATCCATGTCTGTGCACCATGTTTAGTAATGCCCTATTCAAGTGTATGAGACCGAACTGGGGCTCAACTGCAGTATCAGACAAAGTCGCAGGGACATTAGTTTTGCTGTATTGGTTATTGCAGTGAAGGGGTCATGGGGATATGGGGCATCGAACCCCTACTGATCACACATTAATGACCTCTCCTAAGTAACCAGGGATATAACCTGCAACCCCCTTTAGCCTCTTAAAGAGTTATGATATTTGCTGCTTCTCCATTCCCTGGACATAGTTCCCAGAATACGTTTTAATCAGTGGTGGCTGACAGGACACAGCAACAACAGTACTGAGGGCTCTGTCAGGGGGGCTGTCAGGGTTGTAACAAGAATTAGGGTCCTATAAGATGGCCCGACGTGGACCGTGTAAACGAGCGTCGATCAATGAGGCAGCTCGTTGATCGGCGCTCGTTTGCTGCTTTCATACGGAGCAATAATTGCTTATGTATAGGGACGAGCGATCGTTATTCAAATCACTCGTCCCCATACATTTTCATTATGTCGGCAGCTCATCTTCCTGTTTACACAGGGAGATGTGCTACCGACAACGATAATTTTTAATGCTGTATATAAGATGTGATCAGCCGATGAACGAGCATTTGCTAGTTCATCGGCAGATCGTTGCCCTGATTACACTGGGCAATAATCGGGAACAAGCGTTCATATGAACGCTCGTTTGCCCCATCATTGGCCCGTGTAATAGGGCCTTAAGACAATCAGAATTTGTATGTAATAATGTAGTCAGGGTGTTGAATAGAAGGGTAATTTGTTTCTGATATGCTGAACTGTCTGATTTAGTTTACAAGATTAGTGGTGGATTGTGGGTTATTGTTAATCATAGCGAGCTTACCTTCCTGCTACCATGGACAGAGTATATAAGATGCAAGTGTTAACAGAACAGTAATTATAATTTCAGATTTCACACATTATGCACATATGTAATACAACAAAAAGACAGAAAAGGATTGAATTATTATAAAATATTTGTTAAATAGAATAGAAATTTATAATGCACGTTTGTTCTTAACCATTAAAGTGTGCTTTCAAACTGCCCAAGGTATGTTTACAACAAAACCACTTAATTTATTTGTTAAAATCCCATGTTTCTTTTTATATAGCTATATCTCAGAATGCCAGCTATTTTGATTCAAAGTCCAAAAAATGTTCGGCGGCACTATGCAGTTCCAAAACCAGATGTATACCAACATGCAACTTTTGGCTTACATTAAGCCCTTCGCTATTTTGATTAGTTTGCCTGACTAAAGTAACTCATTTTAATAAAAAAGAAAAGAGATGCCTCCAGCTCACCTTATGGACGGACCTGTGTTGAGTGGTCCTCTGCGCACGGGTCCTCGTGACGGCACACGATTACTGACTGCTTGTTGAAGAAAAAAGGGGGGGGGTGGATCCAGCGCTGTGGTTGTTTAAAAAGAAACTATTTCTAAGTTTTAATTGTATCCATTAAAATTGGGATCGGTTGCAAGGTTATGGTAATGTCCTGGAATGCTGGGAGTGAAAAAATAAAGTTTAAATAGCCTACGCGTTTCGAACGCTGCCTGCGTTCTTATTCATGGCTTGAGCTTGAACTTTATTTTTTCACTCCCAGCATTCCAGGACATTACCATAACCTTGCAACCGACCCCAATTTTAATGGATACAATTAAAACTTAGAAATAGTTTCTTTTTAAACAACCACAGCGCTAGATCCACCCCCCCTTTTTTCTAACTCATTTTAATGTTTGACATCGTAAGCAGAGTTTAGCACCTGTGGCATGGACTGCACTTCCCAGCATGCTCTGCACCTTTCAGTTTTACTTATTGTGTTCCTGATTTCCTGATCTATGAGAAAATCAACCTGTGTGATTGCTTTCACAATTCCCCCGACATATTTCATCTTTAGGGGAATTGGATTTAATACAAAAATGGCCAGTCTTGCCACCTACTGTATATACACTGATCAGCATTCGCGAACGGCTAGCTCGCGCGCAAATCGACGGATGTAAGTAGATCTCCTCCTCGTCTCTGTTTCTCCTCCTCGTCTCTTTTCGTTCCGTGGCGGCGGGAGTGATAACGTCGATGTGCGTGCGAACGGCCATGCGCGCATGCCTGAGGGCGCTCGGGCGTGTGCACGCGATCTGCAGCACAACCATCAAGTCTGTGTGTGTTCTCGCGCGAGGAAACACAGTGCAAGTCGCCCTGACACTGTCCACAGCTTATTGGACAGTGTCAGAGCAAAGACATCACGCCCTCTTGCCTTTTAGTTAGTTAGAAATGCCCCATTGACAGTTCAGAGGCTTATTTACATATTGGTCGCCAAATATAACGGCACCAATATGTAAATAACGGAGGGAGTTAGAAAAATAATTTTATGTGGGACCGTGTTTGTAAAGCCCTTCCTATAACATTCTGCACTCAGCTGCACATGTTTGGGGAGGTGAAAGGCTCTCTTTAAATCCTCTAAGTTGCGAGCTGGGATCTCCATGGATTGGACTTGTTTTTCAAGCACATCCCACAGATGCTGGTTTGGATTGAGCTTTGGTTAATCTGGAGGCCAAATCAATACCTTGAATTCTTTGTCATGTTCCTCAAATCATTCCTGAACTATTTTTGTTGTGTCGCAGGGTGTATTATCCTGTTGAAAGAGAACACTGCCATTAGGGATTACCGTTGACACGTAGCGGTGTACTTGAGCTGCAACAAGGTTTATGTGTTGAAGAAGCATCCTAGAGAATCCCAGGACCCAGTGTTTCCCTGCAGAACATTGCCCAAAGCATCACACTACCTCCTGTTGCCATCTCTGTCCTAGGTAAGGGACACACATGCACCCTCTCGTCCACATGACATAAAAGGAAACGTGACTCATCAAACTAGGCCACCTACTTCCATTGCTCCATGGTCCAGTTCTGAGGCTCACATGCTTATTGTAAGCCCTAAGTGGTGGACAGGGGTTAGCATGGGTATTCTGAGTGGTGTATGGCTACACAGCCCCAAATGCAGCAAACTACAATGCACTGTGTGTTCTGAAACCTATCATAGCCAACATTGTTTTTCAGCAATTTATGCTACCATAGGCAAGACGAGCTAGCCTTTGCTCCCCACGTGCATTAATGGACAAAGTCAGTCAGATGCTTAAAGAAGATCTGTCATTAGATTAGTTAAGAGATAAGACATTAATAAACTAGTATGTGCTATGATGCTAATAACTAGTGTAATTTTTTTTCCCCAAAAACTTTTACTTGCAAAGTTATGTGCATTTTTCTAAATATGCTAATTTGGCTATACTTGACAAACGGGAGGTAACTCTTTTCTTTTCACTCTGGGCAGTGTAATGTTTTCTGTATGACGCTGTCCAATCAGAGTCATACAGTTCTCCTCTTCCCAGCCCAGCAACACAACGTAATCTTATAGTATACAGCTTCCATTCCCGACTGTGTTTCAACTGGTGAAACCTCAGGTTGTTTCACAGCTAGAACTGCGATCCTGGTGTCATATGAAAGATTAGAATCGCCTCTTTCATATGCCACCAGTTCTAGGTGGTCCACAGTCGGAGATATGGCTATTTGAAGTGATCCCCCTTCCCTCCAGCCCCAGTCTCTCACACTGTGCGTGAAGCAGCTTCATGCTGATAGGACAGCGTCAGAGCCTGTGAGGTAGCTCCACCTCAGGAGAATCGCTACTGTCACCCCCCACTTATCTAGTGTAGCCTCATTTGCATATTTAGAAAAAAGCTCATAACTTTTAAAATAAATGTTTTGGGACACAATTTTTAACAGCATTATCAGTGTGACACTACCTATTCGATTAGCTAGGAGATTTGGGCATTACCAAACTAGTGACAGAAACTTGCCATTTTTCCTGCTTACGACCCATCAACTTCAAGAACTGACTGTTCACATGCTGTCTAATATAGTCTACCCCTTGACATGCGCCATTGTAACAAGATAATCAATGTTATTCACTTCACCTTTCAGTGGTTTTAATGTTATGGCTGATCGGTGTATACGCTTAGTAACCATAATACAATGCATTGTAACTTGCCTAGAACCACCAACAGATTTAGAATTTGGAGATGCATTGGATCAGAGATTTGTTACAACACTCATGAAAAAGTTAATTGTGAACAATTCTTTAAAAGAAATGAAATTGGAATTTGGTGGTGTGTAGCCTGTTTGCTAAATATTTAGTTTATAAATCTATCCACAACCCTCCTGATGAGATAATTTATCACATTTATTTACTAACCAGTAATATTTCCTATGCAGCTTCTATCTACAGAATTCAATGTTGATATCACTTCACTACAGAAATATTGCACATTAACGTTTCATTGCTGAATCTTTTAAATTTATACTAAAACATATAAAGTCCGGAATATAAGATTTCTGGAGGATCACACATATGAGACATATCAGTTTATCTTCCGATTTACCTAATCCATTGTATACTCGAAATAATCCACCAGTGTAATATTAAGACTCATAGAATTTGGGCCGCTTTAAGCTCCCCTATTTACTTATTATGCTGTAGCATACTTACCTGAGTGGCTGCGCTGTCAACAAGGGGATTGACCGCATCAGAGGACATCATTCTGACGCCTAACACGCTGATTGGTCGGCGGCCCCGATGACGTGACCAAGAAGGCGGGACTAAGCCCTTATAGTCTCGGCGTTCCCGCAGCGCGTGTATGGCCAGACATCAGTGTCGTGTACGTGCCAAGAGAGACTGACAGCACATCCGTTCTGACCGGCTATATTGAACCACATACTGTGTTACCCCTGAGGACGCTGTCCATAATAATCGGAGAGCAGAAACGCGTAGGGATCATTACACTTCAGTAGCAAGCAGACCTGCTGTAATTTGCTACTATTGATACAATTGTCCATACTAAAACGCTACATTGAGCAAACGCTTTAGACGCTATGTATCAGTCTGCTGGGTCTGTTTGCTAATGCCTGTTACCAGATGTATTGGGGCATAAGTGCCTAGCTTTTAATATTTATATAATAAATTTATTTTAAACGTTCATTCAGGCAGTCTAATATTATACTAGAACATCTTTCATTTTGAATAAAGTTTACCTGAAAACCACCAATTATTTTAAACCCATCAAAGTTATTTCCCATTATGTAATATGTACTACAAAAGAGAAAAAGAGACACGGCGCCACATAGTGCAGATTAGACAGGAGATGTTGAGAGAGCAACTATATTATTAGAAAGTGCTCACCTTAGAGTGTAAATACTGGCAGGTACAACACTAAGGAAAAGATGTACTATGATAAAAAGCTGCTGCCTATTCCAAAGACGCAACAAACATACTGCTTGTTGCCAATAATAAATAAAAAGAGAAGTGCCCATTATCCACCATGGCTGAAATTGAGTATAAATCTTTAATTGAATCAGCTTTTATTGAAAATGTATTATGTAAAAAGAAAAAGGCTTCTTAATTGTTCCTTTTCCCACGGTTCCATTCATGTATCATCTACCCAAGATACATAAATCATTATCTAATCCCCCCGGCCGACCGATCATCTCAGGAATAGGCTCCCTAACAAACAATCTATCACATTATATTGACATCCACCTCCAGCCATGTGTTTTTAAATTGCCTTCATTTTTAAAAGACTCTTCACATCTCATTTGAGAGTTACAACAATTACAATCTAGTTGTAACGTGTCAGATATTAGTTTTTTAACAGTGGATGTATCGTCCCTGTACACAAATATTCCACATGATCAGGGGGGCATTCAAGCCATTACCTCTTTTTATATCAGATTCTCGTTTTCTAAGTAAGCAGTTAAATTTCATTATGGATTGTATAGAATTTATTTTAACTCATAATGTTTTCACATTTGAAGGGAGTTTTTACAAACAAATTAAAGAGGCTCTGTCACCATATTTTGCAACCCCTATCTGCTATTGCAGCAGATAGGCGCTGCATTGTAGATTACAGTAACGTTTTTATTTTTAAAAAACGAGCATTTTTGGCCAAGTTATGACCATTTTTGTATTTATGAAAATGAGGCTTGCAAAAGTCCAAGTGGGCGTGTTTAAAGTAAAAGTCCAACTGGGCGTGTATTATGTGCGTACATCGGGGCGTTTTTACTACTTTTACTAGCTGGGCGTTCTGATGAGAAATATCATCCACTTCTCTTCAGAACGCCCAGCTTCTGGCAGTGCAGACACACAGCGTGTTCTCGAGAGATCACGCTGTGACGTCACTCACTTCCTGCCCCAGGTCCTGCATCATGTCGGCCACATCGGCACCAGAGGCTACAGTTGATTCTGCAGCAGCATCAGCGTTTGCAGGTAAGTAGCTACATCGACTTACCTGCAAACGCCGATACTGCTGCAGAATCAACTGTAGCCTCTGGTGCCGATGTGTCCTCGCTCGTCCGACACGATGCAGGACCTGGGGCAGGAAGTGAGTGACGTCACAGTGTGATCTCTCGAGAACACGCTGTGTGTCTGCACTGCCAGAAGCTGGGCGTTCTGAAGAGAAGTGGATGATACTTCTCGTCAGAACGCCCAGCTAGTAAAAGTAGTAAAAACGCCCCGATGTACGCACATAATACACGCCCAGTTTGACTTTTACTTTAAACACGCCCACTTGGACTTTTGCAAGCCTCATTTGCATAAATACAAAAATGGTCATAACTTGGCCAAAAATGCTCGTTTTTTAAAAATAAAAACGTTACTGTAATCTACATTGCAGCGCCTATCTGCTGCAATAGCAGATAGGGGTTGCAAAATCTGGTGACAGAGCCTCTTTAAGGGCTGTGCGATTGGGTCATGCTTTGCTCCATCGTACGCCAATTTATATATGGGTGTCTTTGAGGAATCTTATATTCTGGGAGAACATAATTTTAGAAATAATATTATCTTGTACAAACGCTTTATTGATGACTTTTATTTGGAAGGGAGATACGGCTACTGCCAATGCATTTATGAAATATTTAAATAACAATACCTTTAGTCTCACCTTTACACACACGTATTCAGATAGATCTATTGATTTTTTTGGATCTAACAATTGAGAAGAATGGCCACTCCTTTTCCACCAAAACCCACTTTAAAACAGTGGCTGTAAATAGCTATCTGACTTCAAGAGTGCGCATTATCCACCATGGCTTGAAAATTTTCCTTTTGGCCAGTTCAGGAGGATACGTGAAAATTGTTAAGATGACGCTGTTTTTTCAAAGGAATGTGCCATTTTAAGAAAGAGATTTAAAGAGCAGAATTTCCCTAAAAGTTTAATTAGAGGTACTGAATCAAAAGCAAGGAATCTGACACAAATGGATTGTATTAACCCAGCAGTAATAAGTAATAAAAAAAAATGAGTCATAATGATCACAAACACAATTTCATTACCTCTTTTAATAATGGCAGTAAATTAATCACATAAATTCTCCAAATACATTGGTATATCCTTACCAATGATCCGTATTTGAAAACAATCCTTCTGGCTAAACCAAAAATTACTTATAGAAGAGCCAAAACTTTGAGGAATTTGATTGCACCCAGTAAATTGCGCGATATCAAACAGAATATCGCAAACATTTTTACAGCAAAAAATTGCTCTTTTTGCTGTGGGCATGCTAGATGTCTTTGCTGTTTAAGTACAAACAAAAGCACTGAATATTGTTCTACAGTAACACGTGAAACTTTTCCTACTAAGAGTTCTCTCAATTGTGGTAGCAAATTTGTAATCTACTTGCTACAATGTTCGTGCAATTTACAGTACAGATTTTCAACCTTTGTCCTATCCATACATTTTATTATTATTTATAAACATCATTTTTCATTTTTCTACATTTTAGTTTCTGAATAGCCAATTTAGTTTATTCATCTAATTTATTAGTTTATTTTCATTTTATCAATTTTTATCTTTATATTTACTTATCTATTACTATATATGTTATCTTATTTTATATAATTTATTCTCAATTGTGGGGTCATTTACTTATATTTCTTTATTTTCATTTTTTTCTTTTTAACATTCATGATTGTTCCGACATTGTTCCGATTTTATTATTACATTGTCTCCTTGCAATATTGGCATAACTAACTAAATAACTTATATTACTTACCTTGCTTGGTTTCTGTTCTGTCTACCTCTGTTCTGAACTTCTATCCACACCTTCCGTCTGTCGATGCAAGTATTACCCTTGTTTTTCTTTTCCTTGCGTGTCATTTTGCGTTCCATGATCCTTTTTGGTCCTCCTCGACCACCGAAATTTCACATTTGCCTAGACGCCAGGGATGCTATCTCAGCGCCTCCTTTATTTCCTCTGGATCAAAGTTTTTTCTGCACAGTGCCTCTTCCTTCACCAATTGGGTGAGTGGTATAATATATTTATATCTACATCTTTGTATTTCTGTCTCTCGCTAATTAGTAAATATTCGTACACACTCATGTTTAACTTTTTTAGCATCGTCATTATCGATCTTTTCATTTTATTTTTATATTTATTCACATAAATTTGTATAGATCTTTTTAATATCGTAGTTTTAATCTAGTGAGTGAGCAAATTTTTCAACACAAAATTTATGTTTTTTTGACGTGCGTTTAGTGTGACGTAATCATTGACTTTTGACCTGGCGATTTGGCGGATTTTTCTCGGCTTGTAGAAAATTCTAATTCATTTAGTTGTGTATTTAAACTGCTGTAAATTGACACATTTGTATTAGCCTGATGAAGACGCCGATCCGGCATTGAAACGCGTAGCTTGTCGACCTGCACTTATTTATATTACTATTAAATTATGAACTTTGTTCATTTTTTTATTGCCTATCATTAGCAGCGCCTTGTTGGTTCCTTTTTCTCTCTTTTTATTTATTATGTAATATGGAAACAGAACAAAAATTTAACAATTCAAATTTATACACGATAACACTAAACATGATAGCATTAAACCTTCTTATGTGCTAGATTTTAGGAGCATATAGAAAGATTGTTATATAAGTCTATATTTTAAACCTGCAGAAGACCCATAAACATTGACTCAACAGTGTTTTTTTTTAAGAATTGTTGATTCACACCAGCTCTAAGTTGGATCAATGTTTATGGCGTGGTGGCGCCGCTAGCAGCCGTTATGGTGGGCTATATGTGGAGCACTATCTATAGGAGAAGCTATATTTAGGGCAGCACGGTGGCTCAGTGGTTGGCACTATTGCCTTGCAGCTCTGGAGTCCATATGTGGGCACTATCTACAGAGGGCTGTATGTGGGGCACTATCAACAGGGGCTTCTATGTAGGGTACTATCTACAGGGGGGCTATGGGGCACTATCTACAGGGGGCACGGTGTGTATATGCTGGACACAGTGTATGGTACTAATATAATCAGGGACACAATGTATGGCGCTATTATAGTTAGTGGTGCAGTGTATGGCGCTTTATTATATTTAGAGGTGTTGAGAATTTTAACTTCGTTTATAGGTGCAGAAATGTTTTAAAAGTAAGTATCTGAGCGGAAAACTGCAGAAATGGGTCGTGGCCGGGAGAAATCCATCATAGAGGTCTTGACCGGAGGGAGAAGAAAAGAGAACAAGAACTAGAATCTGAGATGTCACCTGTGAGTCACTTAATGTAAATGTTTATTCAGCCTCTAATCAGTACTGTAGTCACTGTATGATCTGCAGCGAGATGATGGGTCGTATGATATTTTTGAGAAACAGCATTTCCCAGCATATCCTTACTATTGTTCGGGCCATGCTAGGAGCTGTAGTTTTACGCCGTACAAACGTATACGGCAGGGGTTGCACTAAATTGAGCTGTATTTGTTCTGGTGTTGTATATATGTACTGAGCTTGGTTCTGGGGCTATATATATATATGTACTGATCTTGATTCTGATGCTGTATTTAAGTACTGAGCTTTGTTCTGGTGCTGTATATATGTATGAGCTTGGTTCTGATGCTGTATATATGTATGAGCTTGGTTCTGATGCTGTATATATGTACTTTGCTTTGTTCTGGGGATGTATATATGTACTGAGGTTTGTTCTGGTGCTGTATTTATGTACTGAGCTTGGTTGTGGTACTGTATATATGTATGAGCTTGGTTCTGAATCTGTAATTATATAATATATATTTATAATAACAAAATTGTAGGGCAGATGAAATTGTTCTCAATTCAGTGTATATTTCAAGGGAACCTGTCTGGTAGTTTTAAACCCTTGAACCGCCACCATGCGGTAATACATGACCTGCCAATAGTTCCAAATGTATGTTTTTTTCAGATGCAGCAAAATCTTTAAAATCCACTTTTATAACGGCAAACACTATATGCTAATTACTCATTAAAGGGCCATGGGGCGGTGCTGCTATCCTGAAGAGTCACATAGTCCTGCCTCCAAACCCACCTTTCCATGTTTGATTGACATCCCCCTGGCTGATACAACTTTCTCGGATGCGCCATTGCCTTGTGGCACTATACACAAGGGGGGGGGGGGGGTGTGGCACTATACACAAGGGGGGGGGGCTGTGTGGCACTATACACAAGGGGGAGCTGTGTGGCACTATACACAAGGGGGAGCTTTGTGATACTATACATAAGGGAGAGCTGTGTGGCACTATACACATGGGAGAGCTGTGTGGCACTATATACAAGGGGCTGTGTGGCACTACTAAGGGAGGGCTGTGTGGCACGATCTACTAGGGGGCTGTATGGCACTATTTACAAGGGGGAGGGCTGTGGCTCTATCTACAGGGGGCTGTGTGTCGCGCAATCTACAGGGGTCTGTGTGTGGCACTATCTACTAAGGGGGGCTGTGCGGCACTATCTACTTAGGGGGGCTCTGTGGCACTATATACAAGGAAGGGGGGCTGTGTGGCACTATATACAGTGGGAGCTGTATAGTGCTATATTCAGGGGGGCTTTATGGCGATATCTACAGGGAGGCTGTATGGCACTATCTAGAAGGGGAGGTTGGGTGCTATCAACAAGTGGGGTGTGGCACTGTCTATAGGTGGGGCTGTATAGCACTGTCTACAGGTGGAATTTATGGCACATTCTACATGGGGCACTATCTATACGGGGCTGCTTGTGGCACCTGGGGGGAGCAGTCAAGAGTTTGCTATGGGGCCCAGTATTTCCTGAGCTGGAGTGTAGTGAAATGTGCATAAGGGCATATATTTTTTCCTTTGTTTGCTTCCATGCTATCACCATGTTGAGGGGTCAGTGCAATACTCTGTTCTGATCCACACTTATATATGTCTCTTTAGTGTTTTGCCGTAGCTTTGTGTTCAATCCCTGTTTTTAATTTGGTCACTCTTTCCATATGGTATCGTTTATTGGTTATATACCTTGACTTTATTGTGCATACTATTGTCTACTACACCGAGCCCCATAGAGACATCATTATTGTTTTTGATAACTGAGTATATGCTGCCAATTGGCTGCTTCATACACTGAAGGATCTGTTACCTTGGTAAGTTTGATATTGGAATGCTTATATTATATTGTCTAGATAACCGTATAGCTATTTGTCCCCATACAACTTAGTGTCTTATACATGCTTCGTAAACAGTGTAATTTATGAACTTTTTGTGTCATCAGTTTGCATGATGTTACACCCTTTACATGCTGTTCGTACTAAGTGTAGTGGTGGGCCATACAATCTTGCTCTCTTACTCTCCTTTTTTTAACTGATTGTTCACTCTGCATACACATTTGATGTAACAATATTTAATTATATTTTTGGATGTACTGTTTTGGGAATTCTTTCACTCAGTGTTTTTGGTTTTGGTCTGACCATATTCAGTTTAGAAGCTGATGGGATTGGTTAGACGATCTGACGGGACAGTGAAATTCATATTAGTTTCCACAGATCATCTCCCAGCCTGTGCCAATCTGTACAGTGACAGTAAATGTTTAATACTTTTTCCTGTCATTTGGTGTTATGGAATATATACATTACTAGAAAAAGTACCCGCGCTGCCCGGGTATAACTTGTCGGACTGTCTGTTTGTGTGTTCATTGGATTTGTTCCAAGGGTGCCCAGGAGTCTAATCCATGCCCTCATATTTTATTGGTTTCTGGGGAAAAAGCTAGTAGCCCTATATACCCCAGTGTTAACACACTGATTATTTCAATTTTAACTTCCTAAATACCTAACAGCTTTAACTGGTAGGAAATTGAGTCATAAGACGGTCACAGAGCCTTGGCAGTTTTATTACCAGTTGGTCATAGACTCAGTGGCGGATTAAGTAGACCATGGGCCCTGGGCTGTTACCCAAACTTGGGCCCCCCATCCTCACCGCCGCCCTGCCGCGCCGTAACTATTTTTAACACTACCTTTTTGGGCAAGCATTAACAGTGTTACAATTCCCCTTGTCATAGGGCTGTGTCCCTACATACTGACAGTATCACACTGTGCAGGGACACAACCTCCTGACCAGTGGCGTAACTACCGCAGTAGCAGCAGTAGCGGCTGCTATGGGGCCCGCGGCATGAGGGGGCCCGTGTCACCCGCCGGCACGGGCCCCCACCATGGCCGGAGGCTCCGCTAGCAGCCGCTATGGCTGCTACAGCGGGACGCCACTGAACACTACGGCAGAGCAGGGAGGTATCTGCCATTAACTGGTTCCCGACCGCTGGCTGTATTTTTACGGCCAGCGGTCAGGGTCCTTAAAACCCGAGCCTTAGAATTTCTACGGCTCGGGTTTTAACTTGCTGCCCGCGCGATCGGGCAGCTGAATGTCGGGTCTCTGGCTGTCAGTGACTGCCGGGGACCCTAAGGAGAGGATAGAAGCAGCTTTCGCTGCTTCTGTCTTCTCTGATCACTTGTACACAGCGCTGAGTGCGCGCTGTGTACAGGAATAGAGACAGCAGCAGATCCTCCCGGTGATCATGTGACGTCACATGATCGCCGGGTGCCGTTACTGACAGACTGTGCTGGGTCTTACTAGACCCAGCACAGCCCTATTAGTGACAATCGTCACTATGAGAGGGCTGATTTCCCCTGTAACTGGGGCTGCTGTGCAGCTCCAGTTACAGTGGAAAAACATGGTGTAAAAGTAAGAAAAAAAATATATAAAGTTCCCCAAAGGTCTTTTTTGACCTTTGAGGGACAGACCATAGTAATAAAAAAATAATAAAGTAAAGTGCAAAAAAAATTTAAATAATAAATACACATAAAATACCCACCCCAAAAAAAAAACGTTCCCCCCCGCCAATCATTGTTGTAACGCTAGCGCTGACCCAATTACCCTAATATAGACATGTAATATATAAAAATTTACGGTAGACAATGACGATCACAAATAAAAGGTCTATTTTAGGGTAAAACTATGTTATTACCAAAAAAAAAATAGCTGAAATGTGAAAAAGCTTATTTTTTTACTATTATTTTCAAACTTTATGAATAAATATTCTAAAATAGCAAAAAAGGTGTGTATAAAAACGATAAAAAATGAAACCTGCATTGTCTACGGAAAAAAGTCGCAAAAATCACGTCGTTAGCCCAACAAATAAAAAACTTATAGCCATTTAACTAACATGTGCTAAAAATGGCTAAACGGTGTCTGGTCCTTAAGGCGCAAAATAGAGCAAAAGACATGTATCCACAGGACACGGGATACATGTGTGATCGCTGGCAGGGATAGGGAGAACGGGGGACTGAAAGTCCCCTGAAGTTCTCCATCACAAACCTCGGACTTCCGGGGTCTGTGTCGGCAGCTCCGTAGAAATGAATGGAGCACTGGTCGTGCTTGTGCGCATGCATGACCAGCGCTCCTTTCATTTTTATTGAGCTGCGCAGATGCCGGAAGTCAGAGGTTTGTCATGGAGAAGTTCAGGGGACTTTCAGTCCCCCGTTCTCCCTATCCCTGCCAGCGATCACTCATGTATCCCCTATCCTGTGGAGAGGGGATACATGTATGTTGTAGGACACACTGTAGGTCGCATTTTTTGGGAGGGGGGACGCTGTATGGCGTTCCCTACAGGGGGGGGAACGCTGTATAGCGTTCCCTACAGGGGGGGGGGTGGCTGTATGGCGTTCCCTACAGGGGGGAGCTGTATGGCGTTCCCTACAGGGGCGGAGCTGTATGGCGTTCCCTACAGGGGGGAGCTGTATGGCGTTCCCTACAGGGGGAGGCTGTATAGGGTTCCCTACCGGGGGGGAGCTGTATGGCGTTCTCTACAGGGGGGGCTGTATGGCGTTCCCTACAGGGGGGGGCTGTATGGCGTTCTCTACAGGGGGGAGCTCTATGGCTTTCCCTACAGGGGGCGGCTGTATGGCGTTCTCTGCAAGGGGGCTGTATGGCGTTATCTACAGGGGGGCTGTATGGCGTTCTCTACAGGGGGGCTGTATGGCGTTCTCTACAGGGGGATGTATGGCGCTATCTACAGAGGGGGGGGGGCTGCATGGCGTTATCTACAGGGGGGGGCTATAAAAAAGGCACTATCTACAAGGGGCGGGTTGTGTGACACCCAGGGGAGGGGGGGGCCCCAGTCAAAAGTTTGCTATGGGGCCCTGTCTTTACTAGTTACGCCCCTGCTCCTGACAAGGGGAATTGTCTATCAGTCCTGGACTGCAGAAAGACTTTTTGTGAAATACAAGGATTTCCTATAATAAACATGTCAGGAAAGGTGACAGATTCTCTATAAATCTAGTGACTCACAGGTGACGACGTCTCAGATTCTAGTAGTTTTTTTCCTCTTTTCTTCTCCATCCGGTCCAGCGCTCATGACGACTTCTCCCGGCCAGGACTCATTTCTGCAGAATTTGCCACTCAGACGTCTCCTCACTTTTGCAACATTTCCACACCTATAAACGAAAATAAAGTTATCATGGTGCCACATACCGTACCCCTAAATATAATAGCACCAAACACTGCGCGCCTGAATATAATACCACACACTGTAAAACACCACATACACACAGCCCCCTGTACATAGTGCCACACACAGCCCCTGTAGATATTACACACCCCCATAGATATCGCCATACACAGCCCGCTCTATATATCACACATCCCCCCGTAGAGAGCGTTACACACAGCCCCCTATAGATAGTGCCATACAGCCCCCCTGTAGAGAGCGCCACACAGCCCTCCCCCTCTTGTAAATAGCACCAAAAAGCCCCCCCTATAAAGAGCGCCACACACATACCACTGTGGATAGCACTACACAGCCCCCCTTGTATATAGTGCCACACAGCGCTCCCTCTTGTATATAGTGCCACACAGCGCTCCCCCTTGTATATAGTGCCTCACAGCGCTCCCTCTTGTATATAGTGCCACACAGCGCTCCCCCTTGTATATAGTGCCACACAGCGCTCCCCCTTGTATATAGTGCCACACAGCGCTCACTCTTGTATATAGTGCCTCACAGCGCTCCCCCTTGTATATAGTGCCTCACAGCGCTCCCCCTTGTATATAGTGCCTCACAGCGCTCCCCCTTGTATATAGTACCTCACAGCGCTCCCCCTTGTATATAGTGCCTCACAGCGCTCCTCCTTGTATATAGTGCCTCACAGCGCTCCCCCTTGTATATAGTGCCTTACAGCGCTCCCCCTTGTATATAGTACCTCACAGCGCTCACTCTTGTATATAGTGCCTCACAGCGCTCCCCCTTGTATATAGTGCCACAAGGTTATGTACACATTTAAAAACTTTATATTATATTATATATATATATATATATATATATATATATATATATATATATATATATATATATATAGTATGTGTGTGTATCAGTGTGATTGATTTATTTTATTAAAAAATATTTTTACTTTTTGAGATACAGCTGCTTTGTATCCTGTATCCGTCAGGTCAGCAGGACTGACAGGATCAGTGACACGCAGGATCCACCTCAAATCTATCACATCTAAGATTATAATTTAGCGCAGGGCCCGTTTCACTGATCCCGTCAGTCCTGCTGACCTGACGGATACAGGATACAAAGCAGCTGTATCTCAAAAAGTGAAAATATTTTTTAATAAAACGTAATTACAAAGTTGCCCCAAACACACATTTTTATTAAAAAAAAATAAAACCGACGTGATTTTTGCAACGTTTTTTCCGTAGACAATGCAGGTTTCGTTTTTTTAGCGTTTTTATACACACCTTTTTTGCTATTTTAGAATTTTTATTCATAAAGTTTGAAAATAATGGTAAAAAAATAAGCTTTTTACGTTTGAGCTATTTGTTTTTGGTAATAACATAGTTTTACCCTAAAATAGACCTTTTATTTGTAATCGTCATTGTCTACCGTAAATTTTAATATATTACATGTCTATATTAGGGTAATTGGGTCAGCGCTAGCGTTACAACAATCATTGGCGGGGGGGAACGTTTTTTTGGGGTGGGTATTTTATGTGTATTTATTATTTAATTTTTTTTTGCACTTTACTATTTTTTATTACTATGGTCTGTTCCTCAAAGGTCAAAGAAGACCTTTGGGGAACTTTATATATATATATTTTCTTTGTTTTACACCATGTTTTTCCACTGTAACTGGAGCTGCACAGCAGCCCCAGTTACAGGGGAAATCAGCCCTCTCATAGTGACGATTGTCACTAATAGGGCTGTGCTGGGTCTAGTAATACCCAGCAACAGTCTGCCACTAACGGCACCCGGCGATCATGTGACCAGTCACATGATCACCGGGAGGCATAGAGACAGCGCCGCTGCTGCTGTCTCTATTCCTTTACACAGCGTTCATTGAGCGCTGTGTAAAAGAGATCAGAGAAGACAGAAGCAGCGAAAGCTGCTCCTATCTTCTCCTCAGGGTCCCCGGCAGTCACTGACAGCCGGAGACCCGACATTCAGCTGCCCGATCGCGCGGGCAGCAAGTTAAAACCCGAGCCGTAGAAAGTCTATGGCTCGGGTTTTAAGGACCCGTCCTTGACCGCTGGCGGTAAAAATACAGCCAGCGGTCGGGAACCAGTTGGGCAGGAGGATAAGCCTGTACTGACCTCAGCGCCGGTGACCGCCCGCCCGGCTCTTCTCTTGCTGCTTTGGAGTAACAGAACAGCCGTCCGTCGCTGTTCTGTTACTCAATGGCGGCGGCCCGCACTTGTCAGGGAGGCGTGTCCTACCCCTTTCCCGGCCAATTCCCTGCTCCTCCTCATCTTCGGCAGTTAGCAGCGCTAGTGCGCTGAATAGATTTAGGAGATGATGTGCGGTTCGGGCTGCCATGGGCCCCCTGGGAGCCTCGGGCCCCGGGCGGCCGCCCGAAATGCCTATATGATAATCCGCCACTGCATAGACTATGGTTGGATCATAATTGAAAATAGCATCATGCATGAAAGCCCACTCATTAGCACGCTGAACATGATGCGCTCTATCAGCTTGCTGAGTGGCCTAGATTCGGGCAGGAGTCTCTGCGCTTCGGAGAGCCACCTGTCTGATCTATTGCTGAGAAAGCCAGAGTTTACTGAGGAGTTTCAGCAGCTCGGGCAGCAGTATGATGCATTTGATCAGCTTGCAGTTGGGCAAGCGGAGTCTCTGCAGCTAGTAATGCAGCTTTCCTCCTGGCCATCAGTAATCTGATTGATTGGTTGCTATGGGTAACCACTCCCCTGTACCTTCCCATCTAGGATTATCATGTAAAGTGCACTATCTGCAACTGCCATATAAAAACATCTTTACTATAAAAGCGAATGTCTGCATTCGCTGTTATAGTATTGGACCGTGATCATGTGATAATGGCTGATAACCGAGAACAACAGCAAGGTCGGGACCTTTACGAAAACCTTCCTGAACACCCAATGTACCTATGTGCCAAATTTGGGGTCAAATAGTTCAAGCGTTTGGATGCCTATATATGACGACAGAGACATTTGTTATAATGGCTGATAACAGAGAACAACGTTAAGGTTGAGGCATTTACGAATATCTTCCTGAACACCCGATCTACCTATGTGCTAAATTTGGGGTCAAATGGTTCAGGCGTTTGGCTGCCTATAGAGGACCACACACAGACATTCACTTTTATAATATAGAATAGCCGAGTTACCCAGTTTTACACTGGTCCTGTAAAGGATCTGCCAGGCACAGCTTCAGGGTTAATGCCCATAGATAATCAGTCTTCACCTGAGTCTATGTCTCTGAGACTGACTCCAGCTTCCACCACTCAGGCTGGCAGGCTTAGGAGTGGGAGAGCCTATCGCAGCCTGGCCAGACTCAGCTAGCTCCCGCCCTCTGTCTATTTATACCTGCCTTTCCTGTTCCTCCTTGCTTGTGATTCTTTCCGTGTGGTTTCCTGGCCCAGCTACAGCTCCTACTATTTGATCCTGCTCCATACTGACCCTGGCTTGCTGACTACTCTCCTGCTCTGAGTTTGGTACCTCATGCTCTCCTGGTTTGACTTGGCTAGTTCACCACTCTGGTTGCTCACGGTGTTGCCGTGGGCAACTGCCCCTTTCCCTTTGCTTTGTATTCCCTTGTATGTTTGTCTTGTGCACTTACTGAGCGTAGGGACCGCCGCCCAGTTGTACCCCGTCGCCTAGGGCGGGTCGTTGCAAGTAGGCAGGGACAGAGTGGCGGGTAGATTAGGGCTCACTTGTTCGTTTCCCTACCCCCGTCGTTACAGGTCCATTTTGTTTTGTTTGTTGTTTGTGTGTGTGTGTCTGTGTGTGTGTGTGTGTGTGTGTGTGTGTGTGGTTAAAAACTTTGTTTCCTACTAGTATGAAGTCAACATACCTAATAAAGTCCAAGTGCAGGGTTACTTTTTGGAGGCATGGATTGTATGAAAGGCTTTCAATTTATGAGAATGCTCAAATGCAGTATAGGTACAGTTCATTTACAGCGAGTAACACGTCAAGTAAAGAAAAATGGCTTCGTTGTTATGGAAACCTGGTCTAAAACTGTGTGTGTATGTGAGTGAGACTAAGAATGAAGAACCTGCAAGCTTCTATTGGCTAATACAGGTCATCTGATGTGATATGAAGGTCCTTGATATGGAAGCCAGTGGTGTCATATTTGCTTATGTCGAGAACGGTAGGACCTAGGGAGTTGAAACCCGGTCTAGCACGGAGGAACGTGATTTACTTATGTGCGAAATTTGGTGCTGATTGGTCCAGTCATTAAGTCGTGCATAAAGAACATGCAACAGACAACAGAAATTCACATCAGTGTTGGCTTTCCGTTAAGGGGTTCCGTCTGAGGTTTCCGTCAGGGGTAACCCCTCAACGGAAAAAGTCAAACGAAAACCTTAGCTTCCGTTTGCATCACCATTGATATCAATGGTGCCGGAAACATTGCTAATGGTTTCCGTTTGTCACTATTCCGTCACGTTTCCGTTATTGTGATGGAATCAATAGCGCAGTTATTTTCTTTTAACCCAGGACAGAGAAACCAGACTTTTCTTTTTCCACAAGTTTATTAAAAAAGATGTGTGGGATTTATTAATGGCAACCACGGCTATGAATTTACATTACATTTTTTTTTATTAGAAATTCTATGCAGCATCATGCAGAGAAGGATTCATAAGTCTAAATAACTTTGATCTTACTACAGCCAGTCGTATGGTAATCAGTTAACATAGTAATGACTCATTTTTCTAGACATAAGAAGTGTTTTGCAAAACATATTTCTTAGTACAGTCACTTTTTAAGACCCCTGGCCTTGCAATTAAGACAAACTGCCTTATTACTTTCATCATATCCTTCTACTTACTAGACAGTCATCCATTTTTTAGCAGATTTCTCTATTTGTCTATCTCCAACTCAGAGACGGAAACAGACTGCAGAGGGTCCCTGTGCAAAGAATGTGCATGGGTCCCCCATAACCTAACCACGCCTGTGCGCATATAAAACTATACAAATCCTTATTGCACATTTTATTACTAGTTTGCAAGTAACAAACATAAATAATGCAAATAATTTCCATATTTAACAACGGAGTATAACACAAAGCACTCATGTAACTAACTTATAATTACTTTATCTTTCTGTTAGGGATCTGCCAGGTACTTCATCTAGCTATACTCCTGAGATTAATCAATCCACACCTGAGGCCAGACCTGTTCGACTGACTCCATCTCCCACCAACCAGGGTGGCAGGCTCAGGAGTGGGAGAGCCTATCGCGGCCTGGTCTCTCGGAGTTAGCTCCGCCCCCTGCCCTTTATTACCTGCCCTGTGCTCTCCCTCAGTGCTTGTAATTCTTTTGGATTCCTGGCCCCACTGCTGCTTGCTCCAGCCTGCTTCTGCCGTGCTTCTGCCTTGCTGCAGTTCTGCTTGACCTGCTTTGCTTGCCCTGGCTTGCTTCTGTCTCCGTGCCCGCTCGGGTGTACTCACTTCGTCCTGGTCCTGACTGTTCGTTCGCCGCCCCGTTTCCTCGTGGCGTTCCGTGGCTACTGCCCCTTCCCTTGCGTGTTCCCTGTTTGTCTTCCTGTGCACTTAGCCAGCGTAGGGACCGCCGCCCAGTTGTACCTCGTCGCCTAGGGCGGGTCGTTGCAAGTAGGCAGGGACAGGGCGGTGGGTAGATTAGGGCTCACTTTCCCTTCACCTCCTTCCTGCCATTACATAATTACAAGCCCTTACCTAGTCTACCATTTCTCCTACGCTGACGCTATCATGGACCCCCTTGAGACCCTGACCCAGCAGATGCAGGGCCTCTCCCTACAGGTCCAGGCCCTGGCCCAAAGGGTCAATCAGGGTGACGCTGCTTTAGTAGTACCCCTCACCTCACCTCTAGAACCCGACCTCAAGTTACCTGACCGGTTTTCAGGGGACCGTAAGACGTTTCTCTCCTTCCGGGAGAGTTGCAGACTGTATTTCCGCCTAAAGCCCCACTCCTCAGGTTCCGAGAACCAGCGGGTGGGTATCATCATATCCCGACTCCAGGAAGGGCCCCAAGAGTGGGCCTTCTCCTTGGCTCCTGACGCCCCTGAACTTTCCTCTGTTGATCGTTTTTTCTCTGCCCTCGGACTCATTTACGACGAGACTGACAGGACTGCTTTAGCCGAGAGTCAGCTGGTGACCTTACGTCAGGGTAGGAGACCGGTTGAGGAATACTGTTCTGATTTTAGGAAGTGGTGCGTAGCTTCTCAGTGGAACGATCCGGCCCTAAGGTGCCAGTTTAGGTTAGGATTATCTGACGCCCTGAAGGATCTGCTGGTTAGCTACCCCTCGCCTGACTCCCTTGACCAGGTTATGGCCCTAGCAGTACGACTTGACCGACGTCTCAGGGAACGTCAGCTAGAACGCTTCAGTGTGCTCCCCTCTGACTTTTCTGCGATTCCCCCCGAGGTCCCGTCTCCTCGCACCTCCACGGAGGACTCGGAGGTACCTATGCAACTCGGGGGCCTCCATGTCCCCTCGACAACGTAGGGAGTTTCGCAGAATGAATGGTCTCTGCTTCTACTGTGGGGACGACAAGCATCTACTGAACACCTGTCCCAGGCGCAAGAATAAGAAGCCGGAAAACTTCCGCGCCTAAGTGATCATCGGGGAGGTCACTTGGGCGCACAGGTATTTCCCGTTAATCTGAAACGCAATAAAATTTTGCTTCCCTTTCAGGTCTCGTTTGCTGGCCGGTCTGCCACGGGCAGTGCTTTCGTGGATTCTGGCTCATCTGCTAATATCATGTCTGTGGAATTTGCTATGTCTCTAAAGATGCCTTGTATTGATTTACCTTATCCTATCCCGGTAGTAGGAATCGACTCAACCCCCCTTGCTAATGGTTATTTTACTCAGCATACTCCTGTTTTTGAACTCCTGGTTGGCTCCATGCATTTGGAGCAGTGCTCTGTACTGGTGATGCAGGGATTATCGTCTGATCTGGTTTTAGGCCTTCCCTGGTTGCAGTTGTATAATCCCACATTTGATTGGAATACTGGGGATCTCACCAAATGGGGTAATGAATGTCTTATGTCATGTCTTTCTGTTAACTCTATTTCTCCCCGGGAGGAGGTAAACACGCTTCCTGAGTTTGTTCAAGACTTCGCCGATGTGTTTTCTAAGGAGGCCTCCGAGGTGTTGCCCCCCCATAGAGATTACGATTGCGCTATCGATTTGGTGCCTGGTGCCAAGCTTCCTAAGGGTAGGATATTTAATCTTTCATGCCCTGAACGTGAAGCGATGAGGGTGTATATCCAAGAATGCCTGGCCAAGGGTTTCATTCGCCCCTCGACTTCTCCTGTAGGTGCTGGCTTCTTCTTCGTGGGGAAGAAGGATGGTGGTCTTAGGCCGTGCATTGATTATCGTAACCTGAATAAGGTCACCGTAAGGAACCAGTACCCACTTCCTTTGATTCCGGATCTTTTTAATCAGGTTCAGGGAGCCCAATGGTTTTCTAAGTTCGATCTACGGGGGGCATATAACCTTATCCGCATCAAAGAGGGGGATGAGTGGAAAACTGCGTTCAACACACCCGAGGGTCATTTCGAATACCTGGTCATGCCCTTTGGGTTGTGTAATGCCCCTGCTGTCTTCCAGAATTTTATTAATGAAATCCTGAGAGAGTACCTGGGTAATTTTCTTGTTGTGTACCTTGATGACATACTGGTGTTTTCCAAGGACTGGTCCTCCCACGTGGAGCATGTCAGGAAGGTGCTCCAGGTCCTTCGGGAGAATAATCTGTTTGCTAAGACTGAAAAATGTGTCTTTGGGGTACAGGAGATACCATTTTTAGGGCAAATCCTCACTCCTCATGAATTCCGCATGGACCCTGCCAAGGTTCAAGCTGTGGCGGAATGGGTCCAACCTGCCTCCCTTAAGGTGTTACAGTGTTTTTTAGGGTTCGCCAACTATTACAGGAGATTTATTGCCAACTTCTCGGTCGTCGCTAAGCCTCTTACGGACCTTACCCGCAAGGGTGCCGATGTCCTCCATTGGCCCCCTGAGGCCGTCCAGGCCTTTGAGACTCTCAAGAAGTGCTTTATCTCGGCCCCCGTGCTGATTCAGCCCAACCAAGAGGAGCCATTTATTGTGGAGGTTGACGCTTCCGAGGTGGGAGTGGGGGCCGTCTTGTCCCAGGGTACCAGCTCCCTCACCCATCTCCGCCCCTGTGCTTACTTCTCTAGGAAGTTTTCGCCCACGGAGAGTAACTATGATATTGGCAACCGCGAACTTCTAGCCATTAAATGGGCTTTTGAAGAGTGGCGGCACTTCCTGGAGGGGGCCAGACACCAGGTAACGGTCCTTACGGATCACAAGAATCTGGTTTTCCTAGAATCGGCCCGGAGGCTTAATCCTAGACAAGCTCGGTGGGCACTATTCTTTACCAGATTTAATTTCTTGGTTACCTATAGGGCTGGGTCCAAGAATATTAAGGCTGACGCTCTGTCACGTAGTTTCATGGCCAATCCTCCTTCCGAGAAGGATCCCGCTTGTATTTTACCCCCTGGTATAATCGTCTCTGCCACGGATTCTGATTTAGCTTCTGATATCGCGGCTGATCAGGGTGCAGCTCCCGGGAACGTCCCTGGGGACAAACTGTTTGTTCCCCTGCAATACCGGCTGAGGGTACTCAGGGAAAACCATGACTCCGCTCTATCTGGTCATCCTGGCATCTTGGGCACCAAACACCTCATTACCAGAAACTATTGGTGGCCTGGGTTGCCTAAAGATGTTAGGGCTTACGTCGCCGCTTGTGAGGTTTGCGCTAGGTCCAAAACCCCTAGGTCCCGACCTGCGGGCCTACTACGTTCCTTGCCCATTCCCCAGAGACCTTGGACCCATATCTCCATGGATTTTATCACCAATTTGCCTCCATCTCAGGGCAAGTCGGTGGTGTGGGTGGTAGTCGACCGCTTCAGCAAGATGTGCCACTTTGTGCCCCTTAAGAAGCTACCTAACGCCAAGACGTTAGCTTCTTTGTTTGTGAAACACATCCTGCGTCTCCATGGGGCCCCAGTCAATATCGTTTCTGACAGAGGGGTACAATTTGTTTCCTTATTTTGGAGAGCTTTTTGTAAAAAGTTGGAGATTGATCTGTCCTTCTCCTCCGCCTTCCATCCCGAAACTAATGGCCAAACGGAAAGGACCAACCAATCCCTGGAACAATATTTAAGGTGTTTCATCTCTGACTGTCAATTCGATTGGGTCTCATTCCTTCCCCTTGCTGAATTTTCCCTGAATAACCGGGTCAGTAACTCGTCAGGGGTCTCCCCGTTTTTCTGTAATTTTGGGTTTAACCCAAGGTTCTCCTCCGTCTCCCCTGGTTGTTCCAATAATCCTGAGGTAGAGGAGGTTCATCGGGAACTGTGCACTGTCTGGGCCCAGGTTCAGAGGAACCTAGAGGCGTCCCAGAGCGCACAAAAGATTCAGGCGGATAGTAGACGTTCTGCTAATCCCCGGTTTGTCGTCGGGGATTTGGTCTGGTTGTCGTCCAGGAACTTGCGCCTTAAGGTCCCGTCCAGGAAGTTTGCTCCCCGATTTATTGGACCTTATAAGATCATTGAAGTCCTCAACCCTGTATCCTTCCGTCTGGAGCTCCCCCCATCCTTTCGCATACATGACGTCTTCCATGCCTCCCTCCTTAAACGCTGCTCCCCGTCCTGGTCCCCCTCGAGGATACCTCCTGTTCCCGTTCTCACCCCTGAGGGGGTGGAATTCGAGGTGGCCAAGATTATGGACAGTAGGATGGTCCAGGGCTCCCTCCAGTACCTGGTCCATTGGAGAGGATACGGGCCGGAGGAGAGGACTTGGGTACCTGCCCGTGATGTTCACGCTGGGGTATTGATCAGGAGGTTCCACCTCCTCTTCCCCACTAAACCGGGTCCCCTTAGTAAGGGTCCGGTGGCCCCTCATAAAAGGGGGAGTACTGTTAGGGATCTGCCAGGTACTTCATCTAGCTATACTCCTGAGATTAATCAATCCACACCTGAGGCCAGACCTGTTCGACTGACTCCATCTCCCACCAACCAGGGTGGCAGGCTCAGGAGTGGGAGAGCCTATCGCGGCCTGGTCTCTCGGAGTTAGCTCCGCCCCCTGCCCTTTATTACCTGCCCTGTGCTCTCCCTCAGTGCTTGTAATTCTTTTGGATTCCTGGCCCCACTGCTGCTTGCTCCAGCCTGCTTCTGCCGTGCTTCTGCCTTGCTGCAGTTCTGCTTGACCTGCTTTGCTTGCCCTGGCTTGCTTCTGTCTCCGTGCCCGCTCGGGTGTACTCACTTCGTCCTGGTCCTGACTGTTCGTTCGCCGCCCCGTTTCCTCGTGGCGTTCCGTGGCTACTGCCCCTTCCCTTGCGTGTTCCCTGTTTGTCTTCCTGTGCACTTAGCCAGCGTAGGGACCGCCGCCCAGTTGTACCTCGTCGCCTAGGGCGGGTCGTTGCAAGTAGGCAGGGACAGGGCGGTGGGTAGATTAGGGCTCACTTTCCCTTCACCTCCTTCCTGCCATTACACTTTCTCATTGCACTGTCACTTATCAAGCAGGATTAACTTGTGATACTTCACCTATAGGAATGCAATAGTGCTGAACCAAGGAAATGACAGAAAACTTAATTTAAAAAAAATAAATATTGCAATTCTAATAACCAATACACTAGTATAAGCAAACTTACTTTTTTACAGCAAAATGCTATAACCAAAGTAGTAAAACAATAATAAAATAAGTGTATTTGTGGGGGTGGAACACCATACAGTACTTGTGGTGTCCACACAGTGAGTGAAAACTTTAGAGGGATTTGCCCATCTTGGACATTTATGGCATATCCACAGGATATGCCATTAACGTCCGATAGATGCAGGTTCTACCTCTGGGACCTGCACCTATCTCTAGAACAGGGTTCCCTAAACCCTGTTCTGCCTTTCGCGGCTCCCGCTGCTTTCTGGCTACTTCCTGATTAGATGGTCGGGAGTTATGAAGACTCTCTGCCCTACAATATTTTGGAATGCATCTGTGGGAATTTTTGCCCATTCATCCAGAAGAGCATTTGTGAGCTTAGACACTGATATTGAACGATACGGCCTGGTTTGTTATCTCTGTTCTTGTTCATCCCAAAGGTGTTGGATGGGGTTGAGGTCAGGGTTCTGTGCTGGCCAGTCATGTTTTTCCACACCAAACTCCCCCAACCATGCCTTTATGGATCTTGCTTTGTGCACTGGGCACCGTCATACTGAAACAGAAGAGGGCCGAAACCCAAACTGTTCTGACAAAGTTGGACGCATACAATGGTCCAAAATGTCTAGGTATGCTGAAGGATTAAGATTTCCCTTCACTGGAACTAAAGGGCCTAGGCAAACCACTGAAACACAACCCCATAGCATTATCCCTCCTCCACCAAACTTTACATTTGGCACATTGCAGTCAAGCAGGTAATGTTCTCCTGGCATTCACAAACTCATCCAACAGACTGCCATATAGAGAAGGGTGACTTGTCACTCCACTGAAGGATTAAGATTTCCACAGGATAGGGGATACATGTGTGATGGCTGGTATTGATAGGGAGAACGGGGGACCGGCGCTCCATTCATTTCTCCGGAGCTGCCGACACAGACCCCGGAAGTCCGAGGTTTGTGATGGAGAACTTCAGGGGACTTTCAGTCCCCCGTTCTCCCTATCGCTGCCAGCGATCACACATGTATCCCCTATCCTGTGGATAGGGGATACATGTCTTTTGTTTAATGGCAGAGCGGGGAGATACCTCCCTGCTCTGCCGTACTGTTCAGTGGCGTCCCGCTGTAGCAGCCATAGCGGCTGCTAGCGGAGCCTGCGGCCATGGTGGGGGCTCGTGCCGGCGGGCGACACGGGCCCCCTCATGCCACGGGCCCCGTAGCAGCCGCTACTGCTGCTACGGCGGTAGTTACGCCACTGGCCTGAGTCATTATTATATGTATATTCCCCTATATATTTTCTTATAGCACTGTTTTATATTTTTCCCTCCACTTTTTATTGTATATTTAATTTCTGTGCAAGATAAGTAATGTGATGTATTAACCAAGCTACTCAACTTTTCATGTAGATTATATCTATTTACTAAATAAACTGTAAAATGGTATTAAAAGTTGAACCTCTCCTTTGTTCTGTGCTCTCCGTACATCATTTGAAAATGTATGTGCGAGGACCCAGGGATATTTTAGCACAACTCTAATGAAAAACCTGATTTGGGGTAATACTTAAAGAGCATGAAATCCAGCCCAGATGGTGTGTAGCATTAGACAGTAATACATTGGAATCTTATCTCTGATTTTCAGAGACAAATCAGCAGCGGACATTCACTAGTTTTATGTAACACACATGTCCCAGTGTTATTTCACTTGATTTATTAACAAACCTAGAGATAGGTGCGGGTCCCAGACAGGGGCGTAACTAGGAAAGACTGGGCCCCATAGCAAACTTTTGACTGGGGCCCCCCCTCCCCTGGGTGTCACACAACCCCCCCCTTGTAGATAGAGCCTTTTTTACAGCCCCCCCCTGTAGATAACGCCATACAGCCCCCCCTCTGTACATAACGCCATACATCCCCCTGTAGAGAACGCCATACAGCCCCCTGTAGAGAACGCCACACAGCCCCCCCTGTAGAGAACGCCACACAGCCCCCCCCTGTAGAGAACGCCATACAGCCCCCCTGTAGGGAACGCCATACAGCCCCCACTGTAGATAACGCCATACAGCCCCCCCTGTAGGGAACGCCATACAGCTCCCCCCCTGTAGGGAACGCAATACAGCCACCCCCCCTGTAGGGAACGCCATACAGCGTTCCCCCCCTGTAGGGAACGCAATACAGCGTCCCCCTCCCCAAAAAATGCGACCTACAGTGTGTCCTACAAAATACATGTATCCCCTCTCAACAGGATCTCCACAGGATAGGGGATACATGAGTGATCGCTGGCAGCGATAGGGAGAACGGGGGACTGAAAGTCCCCTGAACTTCTCCATGACAAACCTCTGACTTCCGGCGTCTGCGCAGCTCAATAAAAATGAAAGGAGCGCTGGTCACGCATGCGCACAAGCACGACCCGCGCTCCATTCATTTCTACGGAGCTGCCGACACAGACCCCGGAAGTCCGAGGTTTGTGATGGAGAACTTCAGGGGACTTTCAGTCCCCCGTTCTCCCTATCTCCTATTGCTTTGTGCACTGGGCACCGTCATACTGAAACAGAAGAGGGCCGAAACCAAAACTGTTCTGACAAAGTTGGAAGCATACAATGGTCCAAAATGTCTAGGTATGCCTAAGGATTAAGATTTCCCTTCACTGGAACTAAAGGGCCTAGGCAAACCACTGAAACACAACCCCATAGCATTATCCCTCCTCCACCAAACTTTACATTTGGCACATTGCAGTCAAGCAGGTAATGTTCTCCTGGCATTCACAAACTCATCCAACAGACTGCCATATAGAGAAGGGTGACTTGTCACTCCACTGAACACATTTCCGCTGCTCCAGAGTCCAGTGGCGGCGTGCTTTACACCACTCTATCCAATTCTTCATTATGATTGGTGATGTAAGGCTTGCTTGTAGTTGCTCGGCCATGTAAACCCATGCCATGAAGCTCCTGGCACACAGTTTTTGTGTAGATGTTAATGGCAGAGGAGGTGGTCAGCAGAGCGTTACCGACTTTGATGTGGAAAATCTGCATAAAAACCGCACATATAAGCAGGTAATTAGGCAGGTAAAATCTGCACTTAATATTGCATTTTTGGATGCATTTTTAGGTGTGGTATTTACATTTTGATGCGTAAATAGGTGCGGTTTTATGCTGCAGATTTTGGTGAGTTTTTTCTAAACTTGTCAGATACAATTCTGAGACAGAAACTCACCGCAGATCAATTTACTCACTGAAAAATTCAGCAATGCGTAGTTGAGATTACTTGAAATTGTATTTACTTTGACGGTTGTCACGATCTGTGGGTATGCTGACCCACTAGGCCGCACCGCCGTAGCGGGGAGGCAGCTGGCCAAACAACAGAGTACCCAACCAATACAAAGTCCAGCACAAGGGTACCTGAATAGTCCAGACAGTCACAGTTGCTAGGCACAGATGGAACTTCAGACGTCAGATGATGCAAAGAGTGGCAGATGACACCAGACGTGGTGTAACACAGCAGACGTGGTAAACGGCACAACACAACTCCAACACTATAGAGAGCACTATAGGAACAAATACAGCACGAGACACAGGTAGCAGGGCACAGGAACACTGGGAACAGGAAACGACTAAGGGACCATTTGCAAAACTAGCAGAGGAATACAAACAACGCTCAGGCAATGAGTGAAAGGGTGGGCCCTTTTTATAGTCCAGGAATCTGGGACTAATTAGTTCATTCTTAACATGTGCACATGCTGGCCCTTTAAGGCTGGGAGTGAGCTCGTGCGCGCACCCTAGTAGTTGCTGCAGGACAAGATGGCCACATTTTCTGGCATCTCCGAAGAGGAAGACATCGGCAGGATGAAAGGGGTCTGTGGTCTGCGACTGCGGCCGTTACAACGGTACTGTATTACGCTGTGGTTTTGCTGCAGGAAAATCTGCACTGCAAATCACTGCATCGTTTGCGGGGGGATTAGTTATCATGTTGCTGAAGAGCTGTCACTTCAGAAAAAATGTTTGGGGGCCGATTATTCCATCATTCCGATTCATAATATGAAAAAAAAAAGTTACCCCTAGAATAGTCTAATAGAACCTGCACTACAATGGTGCCATTTTTCGGTGTGTAAGCAGAACAAAAACACCAAGTTCATTTTGGGACTACTATGAAATTGGACATAGTCAAGAGTGAGCCCTTCTGCAAAAATACTTTTTTGGCCCCTCCGCCTGAGTCAGGGGCGTAACTAGGAAAGACTGGGCCCCATAGCAAACTTTTGACTGGGGCCCCCCTCCCCTGGGTGTCACACAACCCCCCCTTGTAGATAGTGCCTTTTTTACAAACCCCCCTTTTGATAACACCATACAGCCCTCCTGTAGATAACGCCATACAGCCCCCTTTGTAGATATCTACAGAGGGGGCTGTATGGCGCTATCTACAGAGGGGGCTGTATGGCGTTATCTATGAGGGGGCTGTATGGCGTTATCTACGGGGGGACTGTATGGCGCTATCTACAGGGGGGCTGTATGGCGCTATCTACAGGGGGGCTGTATGGCGTTATCTACAGGGAGACTGTATGGCGCTATCTACAGGGGGGACTGTATGGCGCTATCTACAGGGGGGACTGTATGGCGCTATCTACAGGGGGGACTGTATGGCGCTATCTACAGGGGGGCTGTATGGCGTTATCTACAGGGGGACTGTATGGCGCTATCTACAGGGGGGACTGTATGGCGCTATCTACAGAGGGGGCTGTATGGCGTTATCTAGAGGGGGGACTGTATGGCATTATCTACGGGGGGGGGGGGGCTGTATGGCGTTCCCTACAGAGGGGGCTGTCTGGCGTTATCTACAGGGGGGACTGTATGGCGTTATCTACAGGGGGGCGTTATCTAGAGGGGGGACTGTATGGCATTATCTACGGGGGGGGGGGGGCTGTATGGCGTTCTCTACAGAGGGGGCTGTCTGGCGTTATCTACAGGGGGACTGTATGGCGTTACCTACAGGGAGTCTGTATGGCGTTCCCTACAGGGGGGAACGCCATACAGTCCCCCCTGTAGGGAACGCCATACAGCGTCGTCCCCTGTAGGGAACGCCATACAGCACCCCCCTGTTGGGAACGCCATACAGCCCCCCCTGTAGGGAACGCCATACAGCCCCCCCCTGTAGGGAACGCCATACAGCGTCCCCCCTCCCAAAAAAATGCGACCTACAGTGTGATAAAGACTTTACAGACCTAATAAAAGACATGTATCCCCTATCCACAGGATAGGGGATACATGTGTGATTGCTGGCATTGATAGGGAGAACGGGGGACCGGCGCTCCATTCATTTCTCCGGAGCTGCCGACACAGACCCCGGAAGTCCGAGGTTTGTGATGGAGAACTTCAGGGGACTTTCAGTCCCCCGTTCTCCCTATCGCTGCCAGTGATCACACATGTATCCCCTATCCTGTGGATAGGGGATACATGTCTTTTGTTTAATGGCAGAGCGGGGAGATACCTCCCTGCTCTGCCGTACTGTTCAGTGGCGTCCCGCTGTAGCAGCCATAGCGGCTGCTAGCGGAGCCTGCGGCCATGGTGGGGGCTCGTGCCGGCGGGCGACACGGGCCCCCTCATGCCGCGGGCCCCGTAGCAGCCGCTACTGCTGCTACGGCGGTAGTTACGCCACTGGCCTGAGTCATTATTATATGTATATTCCCCTATATATTTTCTTATAGCACTGTTTTATATATTTCCCTCCACTTTTTATTGTATATTTAATTTCTGTGCAAGATAAGTAATGTGATGTATTAACCAAGCTACTCAACTTTTCATGTAGATTATATCTATTTACTAAATAAACTGTAAAATGGTATTAAAAGTTGAACCTCTCCTTTGTTCTGTGCTCTCCGTACATCATTTGAAAATGTATGTGCGAGGACCCAGGGATATTTTAGCAAAACTCTAATGAAAAACCTGATTTGGGGTAATACTTAAAGAGCATGAAATCCAGCCCAGATGGTGTGTAGCATTAGACAGTAATACATTGGAATCTTATCTCTGTTTATCAGAGACAAATCAGCAGCGGACATTCACTAGTTTTATGTAACACACATGTCCCAGTGTTATTTCACTTGATTTATTAACAAACCTAGAGATAGGTGCGGGTCCCAGACAGGGGCGTAACTAGGAAAGACTGGGCCCCATAGCAAACTTTTGACTGGGGCCCCCCCTCCCCTGGGTGTCACACAACCCCCCCCCTTGTAGATAGTGCCTTTTTTACAGCCCCCCCCTGTAGATAACGCCATACAGCCCCCCCTCTGTACATAACGCCATACATCCCCCTGTAGAGAACGCCATACAGCCCCCCTGTAGAGAACGCCACACAGCCCCCCCTGTAGAGAACGCCACACAGCCCCCCCTGTAGAGAACGCCATACAGCCCCCCCTGTAGATAACGCCATACAGCCCCCCCCTGTAGGGAACGCCATACAGCTCCCCCCCTGTAGGGAATGCAATACAGCCACCCCCCCCTGTAGGGAGCGCCATACAGCGTCCCCCCCCCCTGTAGGGAATGCAATACACCGTCCCCCTCCCCAAAAAATGCGACCTACAGTGTGTCCTACAAAATACATGTATCCCCTCTCAACAGGATCTCCACAGGATAGGGGATACATGAGTGATCGCTGGCAGCGATAGGGAGAACGGGGGACTGAAAGTCCCCTGAACTTCTCCATGACAAACCTCTGACTTCCGGCGTCTGCGCAGCTCAATAAAAATGAAAGGAGCGCTGGTCACGCATGCGCACAAGCACGACCCGCGCTCCATTCATTTCTACGGAGCTGCCGACACAGACCCCGGAAGTCCGAGGTTTGTGATGGAGAACTTCAGGGGACTTTCAGTCCCCCGTTCTCCCTATCAATGCCAGCGATCACACATGTATCCCCTGTCCTGTGGATATCCTGTGGATAGGGGATACATGTCTTTTGCTCTATTTTGCGCCTTCAGGACCAGACACCGTTTAGCCATTTTTAGCACGTGTTAGTTAAATGGCTATAACTTTTTTATTTGTTGGGCTAACGACGTGATTTTTGCGACGTTTTTTCCGTAGACAATGCAGGTTTCATTTTTAATCGTTTTTTTACACACCTTTTTTGCTATTTCTGAATTTTTATTCATAAAGTTTGAAAATAATAGTAAAAAAATAAGCTTTTTTACATTTCAGCTATTCTTTTTTTTTTGGTAATAACATAGTTTTACCCTAAAATAGACCTTTTATTTGTGATCGTCATTGTCTACCATAAATTTTTATATATTACATGTCTATATTAGGGTAATTGGGTCAGCGCTAGCGTTACAACAATGATTGGAGGGGGAACGTTTTTTCTTGGGGTGGGTATTTTATGTGTATTTATTATTTAAATTTTTTTTGCACTTGACTTTACTATTTTTTTATTACTATGGTCTGTCCCCCAAAGGTCAAAGAAGACCTTTGGGGAACTTTATATATATTTTTTCTTTCTTTTACACCATGTTTTTCCACTGTAACTGGAGCTGCACAGAAGCCCCAGTTATAGGGGAAATCAGCCCTCTCATAGTGACGATTGTCACTAATAGGGCTGTGCTGGGTCTAGTAAGACCCAGCAGCAGTCTGCCAGTAACGGCACCCTGCGATCATGTGACAAGTCACATAATCACCGGGAGGAATAGAGACAGTGCCACTGCTGCTGTCTCTATTCCTGTACACAGCGCGCATTCAGCGCTGTGTACAAGTCATCAGAGAAGACAGGAGCAGCGAAAGCTGCTTCTATCCTCTCCTCAGCGTCCCCGGCAGTCACTGACAGCCGGAGACCCGACATTCAGCTGCCCGATCGTGCGGGCAGCAAGTTAAAACCCGAGCCGTAGAAAGTCTATGGCTCTGGTTTTAAGGACCCTGACCGCTGGCCGTAAAAATACAGCCAGCGGTCGGGAACCAGTTAATGGCAGAGCTGGGAGATACCTCCCTGCTCTGCCGTAGTGTTCAGTGGCGTCCCTCTGTAGCAGCCATAGCGGCTGCTAGCTGAGCCTCCGGCCATGGCGACACGGGCCCCCTCATGCCGCGGGCCCCGTAGCAGCCGCTACTGCTGCTACGGCGGTAGTTACGCCACTGGTCCCAGAGGTGGGACCCGCATCTATCAGACATTTACGCCATATCCTGTAGATATCATATGAATATCATATGAACGCTCGTTCCCGATCATTGCCCTATGAAAACAGGGCAACAATCAGCCGATGAACGAGTACATTTTCATTTATCTGCTGATCGTATAGTTTAAGCAGCACAAAATATTATCATATTCGGCAGCACCTCTCCCTATGTAAACAGGGGGATGAGCTGCCGACATGATGAAAATGCATGGGGACGAGCGATCGTAGTGAAGATCGCTCGTTCCCATACATTACTGATCATAGCTCTTTATGAAAGGAGCAAACGAGCAACGAGCTCTCTTGTTCGGCGCTCATGTTTAGGGCTAAAACTTATGACAATCTTTAGCATCTTAACATATTGGAGATATTTTGCTCACATGTGAACCTACCCCTGGACAGTTTGCCCCATATTCTGAGATCATTGAGTAAGACCAATATTATTCTGTCATATGGCTGTAATATGGTGACATTTTAGTTATCATATTAGGGCTGGAACACCCAACTGACTGGAGCACTACTATTCTTGCTTCTAAAAATACCAATAGACTTTGACAGACCGCATTGTATGTCAGTGGGTCTCATCAGGCCAAATGGAAAACCGAAAACTGTATACTGGCATAGCTGTTATGACGGCTTTATAAGTGGAAACAATGACGATTGTAACAACTGGCAGGTGTGTGGACCCACTGGGCCACTCCGCTGTAACGGAGCAGCTGCTGATCAACAGAATCTGTGAGAGTCAGTAATGACAAAGTACCTGGAAAGTCAGAAGTGGGTAATTGCCAGACAGTCAGGGGAAGAAGGCCTGTGCAGGATAATGGAGTTTGGCTAGAACACCGGACAGGAGTAGTGCAGTCGTCACGGACACTGGAGTTGGCTAGGACACCGGACAGGAGTAATGCAGTCATCTCGGACAGTGGACTTGGCACGGACACCAGACACAGGTGGAAAAATCGACTCGGACACTCGGCTTGGCACGGGCACCGGACACAGATGGTGAAGTCATCTCGGACACTCTGTTTGGCACGGGCACAGGACACAGATGGTGAAGTCGTCTTGGACACTCAGCTTGGCACCGGACACAGAGGGTGAAGTCATCTCAGACACTCGGTTTGGCACGGGCACCGAAAACCGATGGTGAAGTCGTCTAGGACACGTGACTTAGGCACTCGAATTAGACACAGATACTGGAATCAGGATACAGCTAAGGAACCTTTAACAGAACAAACAGGGAAGTCACAACATTTCTCAGGCAAGGTGGAAGTGGGCAGAGTCCTTCTTAAAGTCCCAGGTGTGCTGGACAGGAACTAAGTTGCGAGTGCGCACGCTGGCCCTTTAAGATCAGGGATGAGCGTGCACACCCCAAGTGTAACAGCAGGGGGAGAGAGCAGTGTGTGCTGGCGTCTCTGGGGGAGGAGACGCCGGCAAGTCCTGAGAGTCCTGCGGTCGCGGATGCCGGTAAATGGGGAATGCAGGTGGTCAGCGACCGCGGGCATTACAATGATAAAGTGAACAGAGCCTAACATAGTAAAATTCCTGTTACTCTCCATTGTCAAAAATAAATAACAAAAAATAAAAGGAAAAAACACCAAATAAACTTGGAGCAATAAGAATAAATAAGTATAAACCAGTAAAATATTCTTCTCCACCGCCACACGTTACAAAAATAAAATATGTCTGAATCCTTCTTTTCAGTTTAATTAGAGACTCGGCATGATCAAATTAGACAACATGTCAAATTCACATCTGTTTTGTTCATTGAATAGAATTCAAGCAGGATTGCAGAACCAATATATATTTAAAAATAATATTGTTGGTGTAAATTACTTACACATGGCCTTATATTTTAGTAAGCATTAAATAAGTTTGTTTCAAATTAATTTCTAATATTCCTTCTTAATAACGTCTTTCTTTGTGCATATTTATTGCCGAAATGTGTATGGTTATGGACGCTGTAAGCCTTTCAGCTGTCCAAACGGAATGGCTTTACACGTACCAAGAAAAAGCTCTTCATTTCTCTTGACACCATAGTCACGACTGGCCCGGAACTGCATTGCAGTTCTGTTACAACGCTGGAGCTTGGAAACAAGGGAGTCACTACTGGGTCACCAGGGGACGCTATTAAATCATTAAAGTATTTCTTTAGGGTCAATGGGAGTTCTGGATGTAAATAAATACTATATGTTAACTACTTTAGACCAGCTTGGCAACTGTGGCAAATTTTTTAAGACATAGAATGTTGTGCTTTATGTGGGCCCAGTGGCGTAACTACAGCCGTAGCAGCCGTAGCGCCTGCTACGGGGCTCGCGGCATGAGGGGGCCCGTGCCACCCACGGACACGCCCCCCCCATATACCCGGTGGCACCGCTAGCAGCCATTATGGCTGCTACAGCGGTAGCAACGCTACTACGGGGCTTTTGCCCCCAAGCCTCTAATATTTATGGGCCGGGCGGCACGGGTCCTCTCATTCCCTGCGGCGTTGCTAGCACCGGAGGGGACCCCAGTGCTAGCGACAGCCACCCCCTCTTGCAGCAATTGTACCGGCATCTATAGCACGCAGGTACAAATACATGCATTAGTTCCGTGCCCGACCATTCAGCGCCTTACAATGACACTGATTGGTGGGGCAAAATTACTTGCCCAGCCAATCAGCGCCTTTTAACGATGCTAGCGGCGCGATGACGTGATCGCGCCGCTTCCGTGGTTGAAAGGCGCTGATTGACGGGGCAAGTCATTCTGCCCTGCCAATCGGCACCTTTCAACGACGCGTCGCTTGCGTCGTTCAGCTCCAGCAGACCTTCTCAGAAGAGAACAGATCTGCATTGCCACCGGACGGCACGGGAATGGGATCATGTGAGTATCTTAAATTTTTTTTGTCTACTAAAGCTGTGAGTGGCATTATCTACAGTGGGGGATCTATATGTGGGGATGTGGAGCACTATATACAGGGGGAGCTATATGTATGGCACTATCTACATGGGTGGGCTATATGTGGAACAAAAGGAGTGGGTTACCTGTGGGGCACTATTTAAAGGGGGACTATATTAGGGCACTGTCTACAGGGGTGGGCTATATGTGGGACACTATATACAGGGGTAGCTATATGTGAGGCACTTTCTACAGAGGTGGGCTATATGCGGAGCACTATCTACAGGGGGGCTATATGTAGGGCATTGTCTACAGGGGTGGGCTATATGTGGGACACTATATACAGGGGTAGCTATATGTGAGGCCCTATCTACAGAGGTGGGCATATGTGTATCCGGTCTCAGACTCACACAGCTTGTAGACCTTGATCCAGTACTTGGCGCGCTTATTGGGCAAATATTGGCGAAACTTCAGCCTACCCTTAAAGTGCACCAGGGATTCATCAACTGAAATCTTTGTCGGGGGTGTAGATTTCAGGAAACTTTTGGGAAAAAAAGTTTAGGAGGGGCCTAATTTTAAAAAGTCTGTCGGAATTGGGGTCATCCTGGGGGGGGTGCATAGGGACTTGTCACTGAAGTGCAGAAATTTTTGGAGGGCCTCAAAGCGGGGTCTGGTCATTGTATTGCGGTACAACGGACAATGATCTAGTAGGATCTCACTTTGGGCTTTTTAGTGAGACCCATGTTGAGAACTAACCCCCAATATTTTTGCATTTCTGCACAATTAGTTGGTTGCCAGCTAGAGATGAGCGAACTTATGAAAAGTTCGGTTCGGCTGGTTCGCCGAATTTCACGAAAAAGTTCGATTCGGACCGAACTAGTTCTGACCGAACCTGTAATTTCCGTGCGCCGAGCATGGTACTGTCCAGGGTGCTGAAAGAGTTAATGGGCTGCACTAACTCTTTCAGCAACCTTGACAGTACCATGCTCGCCGCGCGGAAAATAAAATTTTAATGTAATAAAAAAAAATTACAAATACGTTCATACTTACATTCCTCCTGTGTGGCCTCCAGCGATGACGTTTCATCCATGTCGCCGCTGCAGCCAATCACAGGCTGTAGTGGCGGTCACGCAAGTCACGTGACCGCCTCTGCAGCCAATCACAGGCTGCCGCGGCCTCTGCAGCCAATCACAGGCTGCCGCGGCCTCTGCAGCCAATCACAGGCTGCAATGGCCTCTGCAGCCAATCACAGGCTTTGTTTGTAATCGGTTACCGTAGAGACACACATTGTGTTTTTAACTGGGCGTGTTTATGTGTATGACGCTGACCAATCAGTGACCAGTCAGCGTCATACACTCCTCAACATCTGCACGCTCCTCTCCTGAAATATTCTGTGCTGCTGTGAACTCTGCTCTTACCATTACGTAGCTCTCAGTCTGTTACCTCTCCTCCACTCCTGTCCTCAATAACACCTTCACATGATTGGCAAGTCACCACCCCGCACAAGATCCGCACGCTCATCTCCTGAAATACTCTTTGCTGCCTTAAACTCTGTGGACAGGTCAGGATCCTGTTTCTTTTAAATGCTGCTGGGGAACCCGCTCGATAAATTTGGCAATTTAGTATAAATAGGACATGTGGTGCCACTTTGATATACGATCAATTGATCGTGTCTGGTATAATACAACATTAAAATGGACTGTTACACTAGCCCACAACATAGCCTTCAAGCACGTCAGCACTTATATACTTATCCTCACGCAAGCGCTCCAGTGGTTTCTTAATCCCAAACTTTGTGATTCTATCTAGCAAAGTGAACCATCTGTTGTACTTTTGACTTGAGATTCTATCTCCCTGCGATGGCCTTTTGCGCATGCGCTGACTCCGCTATGTGTTAACGGTCCCTGCATGTCGAGTCTATTACTGGTCCTTTTGTCTGCTATTACTGCAGAGGCTCCACATTCTATCTCGCTAAAATGAACAATTGCGCATGCGCTACTTTGCTAGTGACTGTGGGATTCTATTTCCCCGCTGTGGTCTAGTGCGCATGTGACACTTTCGCTATGTCTCATTGGTTCTTGTATGCTGAGTGTGCTATTTGTTCTGTCGCCTGTCCATCACTGTTGTGGAGGCTCGACCTTCAATATCAGTTTCTATTGGCCACTATGTTAATTAGGTAACAGCTGAAGGCAATTCTTCCTGCATATAACTCTTTGAATTTTGCAGCGCGTTATCATTAGCACCGATACCCCTGAAGACGCTGCATCTGCAGTGAAACATGTCGGGGGGGGGGGGGGGCGCGCCGCGCCTCTTTTGAAATTTTAACTTGTTACTGCTGATCTCTGATACTGCTGTTCTCTGATACTGACTTTGACCTTGGTCAGAGTGCAGCGTGCTGCAGCCGCTGACACTTTGAATCTTGCTACTGACACTATGAATCTTGCTACTGACACTTTGAATCTTGCTACTGGCACACATTGCACTATGCTGGTTACTATCAGTAGTGAACATAACTTTTAATTTCTATGTAGTGTGTCTTTGCTATAATAGCCTAATAAAAATTTGTTATTTTATCTTGCTTGCAGTTGTTAAAAAGGGCCTTTTGCCGGCAGGCAAATATTTCTATTGATTGTTAATTAGCCCACCAACTATCTGGGTCTTGCTTCCATTATTATTGATATATATGTAGTTTATACACACATAGCTGTAACAACGTTACGTTGTATAACAACGATTTTTTTTTCCGTTTTTTCACACTGAACACTAACTAACGCTGAAACACTAAGTTTTTTTTTTAGATTTTTTAGTTTTTTTCACAGAAAACGCTAAACACAGATAATTTTTTTTGGGTTTTGTTTTTTTTATAACACTTAGTACCACTTACTAACTGACACGAACGCTGACTAACTGACAAGTGACGTGACTGACAGTGACGGATTGACACTAACTGACAAGTGATGCGACTAACAGTGACGGATTGACGCTGACAAGTGACGCGACTAACAGTGACGGATTGACACTGACAAGTGATGCGACGAACAGTGACGGATTGACGCTGACAAGTGACGTGACTGACAGTGACGGATTGACACTAACTGACAAGTGATGCGAGTAACAGTGACGGATTGACGCTGACAAGTGACGCGACTAACAGTGACGGATTGACGCTGACAAGTGACGCGACGAACAGTGACGGATTGACACTAACTGCCAAACTGACACTACGGATTGATGCTAACAAATTGGATGAAAAAAAGAAAATCTCCCTAAGGCTGGGTTCACACGTGGCGAAATTTCACTTAAATTCCGCTGCGGACACTCCGCAGCGTTAATCCGCAGCGGAGCCGTTTGTCCATTGACTTACACTTTAATTTAGCAGTGTTCGTTTAGACGAGGCGTAAAATTCCGCTGCGGAGCATAGGCTGCGGAGCGGAATTTGGTGTCCGCAGCATGCTCTGTCTGTTGCGGAGCAGTGGCGGACTCATGGCGGAATTTCTCCATTGACTTCAATGGAGAGTCAAAATTCCGCAATGAAGTCCGCAGATCTTATGTGTGCTGCGGAGCGTATTGGTTTTACTACCATGACATTTCTTCATTCTGGCTGGACCTATGTATTTCTAGGTCTACAGCCAGACTGAGGAAGTCAATGGGGCTCCCGTAATGACGGGAGCGTTGCTAGGAGACGTCTGTAAATAGTCACTGTCCAGAGTGCTGAAAGAGTTAAGCGATCGGCAGTAACTGTTTCTGCACCCGGGACAGTGACTACCGATCTCAATATACATGTATCTGTAAAAAAACATATAAGTTCATACTTACCGAGAACTCCCTGCGTCTGTCTCCAGTCCGGCCTCCCAGGATGACGTTTCAGTCTAAGTGACGGCTGCAGCCAATCACAGGCCAAGCACAGGCTGCAGCGGTCACATGGACTGGCGCGTCATCCAGGGAGGTCGGGCTGGATGCCGAAAGAGGGACGCGTCACCAAGACAACGGCCGGTAAGTATGAAATTCGTTTACTTTCACTAGGGAAAGTGCTGTCCCTTCTCTCTATCCTGCACTGATAGGGAGAAGGGAAGCACTTTTCCCGCAGTCCGCAGCAGCTAGTCCGCATCAATTTTCTGCACATTTTGTGCAGATCCGCAGCAGAATCTGCAACGCAGATTCTGTGCGGCATTGATGCGGACAGTTGCGGAGGAAATCCGCCACGTGTGGTCATGCCCTAATACACTGGGAGGTGTGTGGGGTCACACACTAGGAACAGGGAAGAGGGAAATTAGGGGTTGATTATTTTTTTCACTTTTTGTGGGGCACACAACACGACAGGCTCTGATATCTCCAACTTCACCTACTAAGAGATCAAAACCTGTGTCCGTTATTTTTCACCCACCCTGGGTGAAAAACGCACTGTGATTGGTGGGTCTGAACAGACTCGCCAATCACCTCTTCTATTGGTTCCCTGCTGGTCTCATGGGGCATGGGACAGGAGGGGGGGGGGGGGGTCACATGGGGCATGGGACAGAGGAGGAGGTTCCCATAGTAACTGTTTCTGGACTAATTTCAAGTCCAGAAACAGTTTTGAAAACTTTATGTGCAGAAATGATGTAATCAGTGGATCTGTACAGATCCACCGATTACATTGATCGCCGACATTGGACCGCTTTTTTACGGGTCCAATGCCGGTGACTGGGGAGTGTCAGCTGATGGGGACAGCTGTCCCCGCCGTTCCTGGTGCACACTGCCAGTGTGCATCGGGACCCACTCAGTAACTGTATGTCCTTGTGTGCTAAGACACTGGCAGCAGGGACGTACAGTTGCGTCCTGGTGCGCCTAGGGGTTAATAAAATATCTGACCATATGTGTAGGGGCAGAGCTATCAGGCCACTCACCAATGACCAACTGACCTTGTATGCAAATCAAATATTCTTATCCGTGTCCATGCCAGACTCATGTGTAGTCTGACTATATGGCGTCCCCTAAGGGTAGGTGCACACGTAGTGACCAAAAACGTCTGAAAATACAGAGCTGTTTTCAAGGGAAAACAGCCCCTGCTTTTCAGACGTTTTTTGAGCAACTCGCGTTTTTCGCTGCATTTTTCGCAGCGTTTTCTACGTCCGTTTTTGGAGCTGTTTTCATTGGAGTCTATGAGAAAACAGCTCCAAAAACGTCCAAAGAAGTGTCCTGCACTTCTTTTGACGAGGCTGTATTTTTACGCGTCGTCGTTTGACAGCTGTCAAACGACGACACGTAAATGACAGGTCGTCTGCACAGTACGTCGGCAAACCCATTCAAATGAATGGGCAGATGTTTGCCGACGTATTGTAGCCTTATTTTCAGACGTAATACGAGGCATAATACGCCTCGTTTACGTCTGAAAATATGTCGTGTGAACCCAGCCTTAACAGCACTGCACATGCTCGTGTTGTCATCCCGGAAGTGTCATGTTGCATAGCAACTACACGACGCATTGTTTACTGTGCAGGCGTAAGAGGTCAATGGCAAACCTCTACAAACTAGATGACGTATAACAACTAGAAAAGAAGGGCTATTCCTATAGGTAACCATTAGCAACAAGTCTGCACGTCAACAAAGCGGACAAAAGTCAAAATACGATACTGTCCAGTGATCCAATCGATTAAGTCCGAGGGACATGTGTACAGCAAAATATGCTAAATACATCAAAGTAAATCATTAGTGCACAGACATTCCATTATTATATATATTAATATGAGCAAATATTAATTATATTTATATATTTTTTACTATTCTGTTGCACACGAGCACTCGGGCTCACAGATCCAAATAACAATGGATACTGTAAGATCGAGACAAGGTCCGCAAGCCATCCCACTCCATCTTCATGAACCGGGATCGCTCCCGAAAACCAAATACTCCTGCGGAAACAGATAGGGAAAAACGTAAGAAAAAAGATAATTTTTTCTAAAATGTTGACATATATTATTAACCCGTTAGTGACCGGCCCATAGTCTTTTTACGTCGGTCACTAACGGGCCTTATTCCGATGCCATAGACTTTTTACGTCGTGGCATCGGAATAAGTAAACAGAGCAGGGAGCTGTCAAATCTCCCTGCTCTCAGCTGCCAGAGGCAGCTGAGGGCTGGGGGCGTCCCTGCTCTGCCGTGTGAGATCGAGATTAGTATCGATCTCACCCGTTTAACCCCTCAGATGCGGTGCTCAATAGCGAGCACCGCATCTGAGTGGTTTTGGAGAGAGGGAGGGAGCTCCCTCTCTCTCCCACCGTCACCCGGCGATACGATCGCCGAGTGTCTGTGTCTCTAATGGCAGATGGGGGCCTAATAAAGGCCCCCAGGTCTGCCTGTAGTGTATGCCTGCTAGATCATGCCGGAGGCATGACCTAGCTGATGCCTGTCCGTTTTAAACGGACAGGCAGTAATACACTGCAATACAAAAGTATTGCAGTGTATTATAAATGCAATCGCAGAATCGCATATTATAGTCCCCAAGTGGGACTAGTAAAAAAGTTAAAAAAAAGTTTAATAAAGTTAATTTAAAAAAAAAAATAAAAAAAAATTAAAAACCCAGCTTTTCACCTTACAAAATGCTTTACTATTAAAAAAACAAAATAAAGTTAAGTGACACATATTGGGTATCGCCGCGTCCGTAACGACCCTGACTATAAATCTATTACATTATTTAACCCGCACGGTGAACGCCGTAAAAAATGTAATAAAAAACTATGGAAAAATTGCTGTTTTCTGTGAATCCTGACTTTAAAAAAATTTGATAAAAAGTGATCAAAAAGTCGCATCTACTCCAAAATGGTACCAATAAAAACTACAAGTCTTCCCGCAAAAAAAAGCCCTCATACAACCGCATCGGTGAAAAAATAAAAACGTTACGGCTCTTCAAGTATGGAGACACAAAAACAAATGATTTTGAAAAAAAAGCGTTTTTACGGTGTAAAAGTAGTAAAACATACAAAAACTATACAAATTTGGTATCGTTGCAATCGTAACAACCCGCTGAATAAAGTTATTGTTATTTATATCACACGGTAAACGGCGTAGATTTAAGACGCGAAAAAGAGTGGCGAAATTTCAGGTTTTTTTCTATTTCCCCCCCAAATAAGAGTTAATAAAAGTTAATCAATAAATAATATGTCCCCCAACATGGTGCTATTAAAAAATACAAATTGTCCCGCAAAAAACAAGACCTTATACAGCTATGTCGACGCAAAAATAAAAAGGTTATAGCTCTTGGAATGCGACGATGGAAAAACGTAAAAAATGGCCTGGTCATTAAGGTTTAAAATAGGCTGGTCATTAAGGGATTAATATGATAATCAGGTTACAATAAGCTTGTTTTTAAATGTATGTTTATTTTTACACTGGATTTTATCACTGTACACACAGTTTATAATTGTAGCATATGTTTTTTATATGATTACTTATATCTTGTACAATATTTTGTCTGTGCACTATGTTAAGGATTCCTCATTACGGTAATGAGGCACATGTCTTCTATACCTGCATGTATTGCTGTGTCACTATGCTTGAAAAAGGTCCTATAGCAGGACGGAAACGTTGCAGCTGTTGACTGAATAAATCACATACTTTTTGGAACCATAGGAGTGCTGTGGGATTTCTTTCGTCTATGTTTTATAATCCACGGATCTGGATTACCTGCTTGCACCCATTACCGTATTGGAATCTGTCAATGAGTGCAGCTTATCTCTACACACATATATATATATATATATATATATATATATATATATATATATCTATATATAATGTTCTGAGCTTGGTTCTGGGGGTGTATATATGTACTGAGCTTGGTTCTAGTGCTGTATTTATGTACAGATGTTGGTTCTGGTGCTGTATATATGTATTGAGCTTGGCTCTCATGCCGTATATATGGCAGAGCTTGGTTTTAGTGCTGTGTTTATGTACTGAGCTTGGTTGTGGTACTGTATATATGTATGAGCTTGGTTCTGGAGCTGTAATTATATAGGATATATTTATAATAACAAAATTGCAGGACAGATTGAATTGTTTTCAATTCATTGTATATTTAATGGGAACCTGTCTGGTAATTTTAACCCCTTGAACTGCCACCATGCGGTAATACATTACCTGACAATATTTCCAAATGTATGCTTTTTTTAGATGCAGCAAAATCTATAAAATCAACTTTTAAAACGGCGCACACTATATGCTAATTACTCGTTAAAGGGTCAAGGGGCGGTGCCGCTATCCTGAAGTCACATATTCACTGCCTAGTACTTTGGGGGCTGTGTGGCACTACTAAGGGGGGCTGTATTGCACTATTTACAAGGCGGAGGCCTGTGGCTCTGTTTACAGGGGTCTGTGTGTGGTAATATCTACTAAGGAGGGTTGTGCGGCACTATATACAAGAGAGGGGGGCTGTGTGGCGCTATATACAGGGGGAGCTTTATGGCGCTATATACAGGGGGCTTTACGGCGATATCTTCAGGGGGGCTGTATGGCACTATCTACAAGGGGGAGGTGGGGGCGCTATCTACAAGTGGGGTGTGACATTGTCACCTGTGGGGCTTTATAGCACTGTGTACAGGGGGGCTGTATGGCACAATCTACAGGGGGCACTATCTATAATGCGTGCTGCGTTTGGCACCTGGGGGCCCCAGTCAAGAGTTTGCTATGGGGCCCAGTCTTTCCTAGTTACGCCCCTGTGTGGGCCTCTTATTTCTTACCTTTAAATAACCCTCTAATTTAAGATCCACCGTCCATTCCACTGCTAATCTTTACAAACTTTCTAATGGCTTAGAAATATCTTCTTCAACAATCTTCCTTTAACGAATTTTGATCCTTATTTAAAATGCCTCTTATGTAGCGAAGACAGTAACTTTTATATTAATGCTTAGAAGTCTGCGCGGTCAAGAACATTGTGTGTTTATTTCAGAAGGACATTTTACATTTTTCCCAAGATTTATTACTAGCATTCAATCACTCTCATGCCGATTTCTATAAATATTTTTGTATCCGCAATGCCCTGGATTCTGTGCAAACTTTTGATCCATTTATTGCATGTCAAGCTTTAAAGTTTAATATCAAACGTAGTTTTGATTGGTACTGTTTTGGGGTACATGGGATTTATTGATTAACTTTTTGGGGGGCAATGGAAATAAATTGCAATTTTGCCGTTAACTTTATTGTTTGGGTCATTATGGTCGCGGCGATACCATATATGTGTACTTTTATTCAAATTTTTACACTTTTACTAAATAACACCACTTTTTGTGGAAAAAATTAAGTTTTTTTTTTTTTACTGTAATCTTTATTAATAATTTTTATTTTACACTTATTACTTATTTTTTTAGTCTCACTAGGGGACTTCACTGTGCGATCTTTTGATCGCTGCTATAATGCTTTGGTATACTTAGTACACCACAGCATTATTGCCTGTCAGTGTAAGGCCTCGTTTACACGAGCGTGTGCATTTTTGCGCACGCAAAAAATGCGGCATTTTGCGTGCGCAAAAGGCACTTAACAGCTCCGTGTGTCATCACCATATGATGCGCGGTTGCGTGATTTTCGCGCAGCCGCCATCATTATGACACTCCGTTGGGATGTTTGTAAACAGAAAAGCACGTGGTGCTTTTCTGTTTTCATTCATAATTTCACTGCTGTTGCGCGAATCACGCTGTTCGCACGGAAGTGCTTCCGTCTGACATGCGTGGTTTTCACGCACCCATTGACCTCAATGGGTGCATGATGCGCGAACAGCGCACAAATATAGAACAGATCGTGAGTTTTATGCAACGGACTCACGTTGCACAAAACTCACAGACTGTCTGCACGGCCCCATAGACTATTATAGGACGAATAACACGCTCGTGTAAACAAGCCCTAAATCTGACAGGCAGTCTGTTAAGACATGCCTCGGACATGTCCTAATAGGTAAATACCTAGGGCAGTCCTGGGGGCCTTTATTAGGCCCCCGGCCACCATGACAACCCTTTGGAGGCCCCCAATTGCATTTGCGGGCCGCCAATGTTTGAGAGAGGGAGCTCCCTCCCTCTGCAAATGATTTAAATGCCACGGTTGCTATTGACCGCTGCATTTAACAGGTTAAATGGCCGCAATCGGAGTAAACTTCGATCGCTACCATTGGAGCGACATCAGACAGCTGAGACCTGGCTCCAGCCTGCACGAGACACCCGTGCAGGACTTTGACTTGTCAGCCATGAAAAGGTGACGGCCTAGCCTAAGGCCCTTTGTTGACCGCCGTGAAAAGGCGTATTGGTGGTCACTAAGGGGTTAAGATTATAGTTGTGATGGAGGCACTCTGACTGTCCACTGATGGCAGAAGATTGCCTAGACCCAATACAATAATATCCACATCAGCTAAGCCTATGACAAGTTCTGTACTGGTCTTTAGCCTCTGGATGTGAATAAGAATGTTTTTTTTTTCCACTGATGGCAAACAGAGATCTTACAAATGATGAGAAATTGATATACAAAGTATATTAGAAAGTTGCATAATCTTTAATTTTTACACTGATGAAGCTTCATTTACATAAAATCATTAAACCTTTTTAATGTGTAGTTTTCTTATTTAAAACATTTCAGGTTAATTGCAGCACTGCTGTTTCTCCAGGACTATACAGTTTATTAAGCACATTATTTAAAGTTTGATGTCTAAATGCAAAATCTGATCTTGATTTTCACCTAAAGTGTGAAATATTTCACTAATTCCCCTGAATGTGCACCAAATCTGCTGATTTTCTTTGATACATCTTTCAAAAGATACCAAAATGTGTTTTGATAAAGAAAGCCTGATCTAGTTGGTCGATTCAAGTTGAACCCATTTGTGTTTTTAACTGAGACTAGGTGTTAGAAAGGTCATATTGTTTTACCTACAAATCTTTGATCAAGGAGTCCATAGTCTAACATTCATTTACTGGCCAAGCTTTTTGCATTGCTTGGTATTACACATGGTTTATATCATACTTTCTGTATACTTTTTTAAGTCTATTTGATAAGTGAAGTGTTGAAAAGAGATCTAAGCCATGGAAAGTACACTTTTCAACATACTAAAGTTGACTGATGCAGGCCTCTGCATATAAAAATATGACATATCTGTAACACTGTAACATAGTCTGCGCAGCAGTTCCGTTTATATTTAGTATAGTATTTCAGTAAATATCATAATGGGGCGGGGGGGGGGGGGGGGTTACCCGCTCAGAACTTCCTCCTATGTGCCAGAGTGGAGAGTTCACAAAAAGGGTCTCCCGCTCTAGTGGATGTGACTTGTTCATGTATTACATAGTCGGCCATTCATCGTCAGGTAATACCATTGCAGAGGAAATGTGTGGTTGGCTGCCACTTACCTTGACGATAACCGCTGATCGCAGGGGTCTTCTAAGGCTAGATCCGCTGTTATTTGCCGCAACAACTTAAGTTGCAAAAAAGGTTGTCTTTACGAGACAACCCTTTGATGAAAATCTTAACCATGTTAACGTGCAACAGTTAAAAGTGCCTGTACTTTTTTCATAGCACATGCTTGTCATCTAGTCCTAAATTAAAAGGGACATAGTATTTCGGGTAAACAGCTAAAATAGGCAGTTTAAAAGAACACTATATCACATCAATTTGGAGAAGCTTCTGCTTTAACATTCTACAAATGACATCTAATGTTAATGTCTAAGAAAAATGGTGGTGGGGTTAGGCTGTAGTAAAAGTAGATTTTCTGCAGATTTTCTATGCAATTTACATTGCAAAGAGCAAAATGCACTGCAAAAATTTGCTTTTTCCACTACATGAGAACAGGGTTTTGAAAACCCTAGTTACATATATTGTACTGTAAATTGTTGCAGATCTTCTGCACAGAAGATGATTATTAGGTAGTCTTTCTTTCGGATCCTTGCTATAAATGCAAATATATATAATCCTACAAAAACCGTGCTGAATAGGCAAGATTTAACAAAAGGATGATTATTTTATTATGTCATGACACACAATCTAAAATATATAAAAATGCGGAGAATCACATACAATAGGGCAGACAATGAGCTGGCTGTACCAAGTTCAATATAATATAAAGTCAAAGTGCAGAATAAAACAATTTCTACATCATGTCATCATATAAATGCAGTCAGTGGGCATAATATTCACCTAGAAAATATATAAGTAGATATAGATAGAAAGAAAGGAGTTAGTAGATGTGGCGCAATACTGGGTAATATATACAGAACAAGCTCCTGGTGGTTTGCGGATAGGAGTTTGGTCTGTATATATTACCCCATGTTGTGCCACATACTCATTTTCCATAGAACATATATCCGGATTTAGTTAAAGGGTTTTCCAAGCTTATGAAAAACACAGAAAAGTGCCTATATATGTCTGAATTATCATCATATGAGACCAGAATAGCTCAGAAGTAGTTATTTGTAGTCTTCATTATGCTGCCCAGCTCTGTGCAGCACTGTTGTTTTTCTTTTGCTAGGGTTTGCTGTGGCCAGGATTATCATGTAAACAGTGGCGGATTATCATATGGGCGTTTCGGGCGGCCGCCCGGGGCCCGAGGCTCCCAGGGGGCCCATGGCAGCCCGAAACGCACATCATCTCCTAAATCTATTCAGCGCGCTAGCGCTGCTAACGGCCGAAAATGGGGAGGAGCAGGGAATTCGCCGGGATCCAGGGGTAGGACACGCCTCCTTGACAGTGCGGGCCGCCGCCATTGAGTAACAGAACAGCGACGGACGGCTGTTCTGTTACTCCAAAGCAGCAAGAGAAGAGCCGGCGGGCGGTCACCGGCGCTGAGGTCAGTACAAGCTTATCCTCCTGCCCAACTGGTTCCCGACCGCTGGCTGTATTTTTACGGCCAGCGGTCAGGGACGGGTGCTTAAAACCCGAGCCATAGACTTTCTACGGCTCGGGTTTTAACTTGCTGCCCGCGCGATCGGGCAGCTGAATGTCGGGTCTCCGGCTGTCAGTGACTGCCGGGGACCCTGAGGAGGGGATAGAAGCAGCTTTCGCTGCTTCTGTCTTCTCTGATCTCTTTTACACAGCGTTCAATGAACGCTGTGTACAGGAATAGAGACAGCAGCAGCGGCGCTGTCTCTATTGCTCCCGGTGATCATGTGACGGGTCACATGATCGCCGGGTGCCGTTAGTGGCAGACTGTTGCTGGGTCTTACTAGACCCAGCACAGCCCTATTAGTGACAATCGTCACTGTGAGAGGGCTGATTTCCCCTGTAACTGGGGCTGCTGTGCAGCTCCAGTTACAGTGGAAAAACATGGTGTAAAACAAAGAAAAAGTAGATATAAAGTTCCCCAAAGGTCTTTTTTGACCATTGAGGATCAGAACATAGTAATAAAAAATAGTAAAGTGCAAAAAAAAAATTTAATAATAAATACACATAAAATACCCACCCCAAAAAAAACGTTCCCCCCCCGCCAATCATTGTTGTAACGCTAGCGCTGACCCAATTACCCTAATATAGACATGTAATATATTAAAATTTACGGTAGACAATGACGATTACAAATAAAAGGTCTATTTTAGGGTAAAACTATGTTATTACCAAAAAAAAAATAGCTGAAACGTAAAAAAGCTTATTTTTTTACTATTATTTTCAAACTTTATGAATAAAAATTCTAAAATGGCAAAAAATGTGTGCATAAAAACGATAAAAAACGAAACCTGCATTGTCTACGGAAAAAAACGTCGCAAAAATCACGTCGGTTTTATTTTTTTTTAATAAAAATGTGTGTTTGGTGCAACTTTGTAATTACGTTTTATTAAAAAATATTTTCACTTTTTGAGATACAGCTGCTTTGTATCCTGTATCCGTCAGGTCAGCAGGACTGACGGGATCAGTGAAACGGGCCCTGCGCTAAATTATAATCTTAGATGTGATAGATTTGAGGTGGATCCTGCGTGTCACTGATCCCGTCAGTCCTGCTGACCTGACGGATACAGGATACAAAGCAGCCGTATCTCAAAAAGTAAAAATATTTTTTAATAAAATCAATCAATCACGCTGATACACACACATACTATATATATATATATATATATATATATAATTATAATATAACATTTTTAAATGTGTACATAACCTTGTGGCACTATATACAAGGGGGAGCGCTGTGTGGCACTATATACAAGGGGGAGCTCTGTGTGGCACTATATACAAGGGGGAGCTCTGTTTGGCACTATATACAAGGGGGAGCGCTGTGTGACACTATATACAAGGGGGAGCGCTGTGAGGCACTATATACAAGGGGGAGCGCTGTGAGGCACTATATACAAGGGGGAGCGCTGTGAGGCACTATATACAAGGGGGAGCGCTGTGAGGCACTATATACAAGGGGGAGCGCTGTTAGGCACTATATACAAGGGGGAGCGCTGTGAGGCAAGGGGGGGCTGTGTAGTGCTATCCACCGTGGTATGTGTGTGGCGCTCTTTATAGGGGGGGCTTTTTGGTGCTATTTACAAGAGGGGGAGGGCTGTGTGGCGCTCTCTACAGGGGGGCTGTATGGCACGATCTATAGGGGGCTGTGTGTAACGCTCTCTACGAGGGGGATGTGTGATATATAGAGGGGGCTGTGTATGGCGATATCTATGGGGGTGTGTAATATCTACAGGGGCTGTGTGTGGCACTATGTACAGGGGGCTGTGTGTATGTGGTGTTTTACAGTGTGTGGTATTATTATATTCAGGCGCGCAGTGTTTGGTGCTATTATATTTAGGGGCACAGTATGTGGCACCATGATAACTTTATTTTCGTTTATAGGTGTGGAAATGTTGGAAAAGTGAGGAGACGTCTAAGTGGCAAATTCTGCAGAAATGAGTCATGGCCGGGAGAAGTCGTCATGAGTGCTGGACCGGATGGAGAAGAAAAGAGGAAAAAAACTACTAGAATCTGAGACGTCGTCACCTGTGAGTCACTAGATTTATAGAGAATCTGTCACCTCTCCTGACATGTTTATTACAGAAAATCCTTGTATTTCACAAAAAGTCTTTCTGCGGTCCAGGACTGATAGACAATTCCCCTTGTCAGGAGGTTGTGTCCCTGCACAGTGTGATCCTGTCAGTATGTAGGGACACCGCGCTGTGACAAGGGGAATCGTAACACTGTTAATGCTTGCCCAAAAAGGTAGTGTTAAAAATAGTTACGGTGAGGAAGGGGGGCCCAAGTTTGGGTAACAGCCCAGGGCCCATGGTCTACTTAATCCGCCACTGCATGTAAAGGACTACTGACAGTGGTAGAGGCAGATTCACCTAGGATTGTCTCTCCAATCAAGCCTAGGTGCTGGAGTTTTCAAGGCTTCTGCGAGCATTGGCGCACTAAATGTCCCTTGTGGCCACAGTACAGACATAACCCGTCGATCATCTTTATTTCCGTTACTGTTCGTACAGTAGAACAGGGCAGTAGCGGCCTTTGAAAGTTTGGTGTCGGTCGACAAGACCTCTTCTTCCGACGAATTTCCCGAGTGCACTCTTGGATCCTCATATTGATTCGGGTTGCCAGAAGTATTAGGGCATCCAAGGTAGCCGGAAGCTCTCGAGCTGCCAGTTTATCCTTTATGTGAGAGGCAAGACCCTGCCAGAATGTCGCCACTAAGGCCTCATTATTCCAGGCCAGCTCCGCCATCAGCGTACGGCAGGAGATGGCACACTCCTCTACAGTTGACTCCCCTTGATTGAGGGTCAGCAGTGAGGCAGCTGCAGAGGATGTTTGACCCGGTTCCTCGAGTACTGTATAAAAAGTCTCAAGAAATAGTGGCAAATCAGAGAACTCCGGACCCCCTTGTTCCAAGATGAGGTTCGCCCATGCCAGGCCTTTGCCAGAGAGGAGAGCAATAATAAAAGTGACTTTGGCCTCGTCAGAGGGGATGAGAAGGGCACGTAGCTTGAAGTGGATCGTACACTGATTGATAAAGTCTCTATAGGTCTCATGATCCCCGTCGTAGCGAGGAGGCAGAGGTAACAAAACTGTAGACCCAGGACAGACAGAAGGGATAGCAGGTGGTGGAGCAGCGGAAGCAGCCAGGGGAGGTACAGATAGCAGATCCAAACATGCAATTAAGGAGTTCACCACCTGTAGGAGCTGATCCTGGCATGTTCGGAGGTCACGCATGTCCACTTGCCTCAGCTGGACCGCACTTTTAGATTGACCATGGAGTACTGTCACACATATGGGGTATGTGGACCCACTAAGCCACTTCACCATAGCGGCGTAGTAGCTGGCCAAACAAAAGTCTCTAGTACAAGAGTACCTGGATAGATGATATGGCAAACGCTCGGAACACTGGATACAGGATAGAACTAAGGAACCATTTGCAAAGACTAACATGGGCAGACACTACGCTCAGGCAAAGAAAGGAAGAGGAGAGCCCTTTTTAAACACCAGGATGTATAGGGATTGGCTAGGAAACTTTGCACTGGTGCTGTAAAGGATCTGCCAGGCACAGCTTCGGGGTTAACTCCCATAGGTAATCAGTCTACACCTGAATCTACGTCTCTGAGACTGACTCCTTCTTCCACCACTCAGGATGGCAGGCTTTGGAGTGGGAGAGCCTATCGTAGTCTGGCCAGATGGAGCTAGCTCCCGCCCTCTGTCTATTTATACCTGCCTTTCCTGTTTCTCCTTGCTTGTGATTCTTTCCGTGTGGTTTCCTGGCCCAGCTACAGCTCCTAACTATTTGATCCTGCTCCATACTGACCCTGGCTTACTGACTACTCTTCTGCTCTGCGTTTGGTACCTCGTGCTCTCCTGGTTTGACTTGGCTCGTTCACCACTCTGTTGCTCACGGTGTTGCCGTGGGCAATTGCCCCTTTCCCTTTGCTTTGTATTCCCTTGTATGTTTGTCTCGTGCACTTACTGAGCGTAGGGACCGCCGCCCAGTTGTAGCCCGTCGCCTAGGGCGGGTCATTGCAAGTAGGCAGGGACAGAGTGGCGGGTAGATTAGGGCTCACTTGTTCGTTTCCCTACCCCCGTCGTTACAGGTGCATTGATTCTTTAAGGTCGGGAACGAGCATGTGCGCACCCTACAGGATTCAGGGGGAAAGCTGCAGTCGCATGTACCGGCGTCTCTGGGGAGGGAGGGGGAAGGAGATGCCAGCATGAAGAGTGTCCTGCAGTGACGGCCACTGGCGGGCACGACATTCTGTAATGACTTATATGGTCTGCAGAGCTCCTGTGTATAACTGGCATTTACCACTATATGGTCACTATATGGTTGTAATATTGGTCTTTGTATAGTGGTTTTTATTCAGTAACAGTATGGGGGTATTATTCAGTCCCTGTGGTTATGATGTGTAGGTATTATTCAGTAACAGTATTGGGGTATTATTCAGTCATTATGTGGTTATGATGTAGAGGTATTATTCAGTAACAGTATGGGGGTATCATTCAGTCACTATGTGGTAAATGTTGTGGCAATATTATTCAGTAACATGGGGGTATTATTCAGTCACTATGTGGTTATGTGGTGGCGGTATTATTTAGCCTGCCAGGATCATCCTCCCTCACCACTTGTCTATAGACATTTTATGAGCAATAATTAAAAGGATTTCTACGCAGTATGGTGAGTTGCCGCTTTTTCTTTATGCACTTCTTTGGATTGATGGAGAGCTAGATACTTACTCTTCGACTGTGCACAACCGTGGCCCGTTAATATATATATATATATATATACATATATATATATATATAATATATATATGCCCCCGGAGACATACCTGCTCCTAGGATAAAGCGAGGACTGTGAGTAGTGCCGACCTATTGACTTTCTTTTGTTTCATATATGTTATTTGGACCTTATATTGTGTTATTATTGGTCTTATAATAGTGAGTTGTCTTCAGTAACAGTCTGTAGGCAATATTTAGTCTGGTATAGTGCTATGATTTAATAACTGTATATGTATAAAGATAAAAAATATTGTGTGAGAGGGGGGACATATGCTTTGGGGCTTGCAACACTCCTGGATGTGCAAGAGATCAGCGATGCCGTTCTCTGCACACTGCCTTCTGAATTGACTACATTATTGATACAGTAATTCAACATTTGGGGCCCCACTTTTAATGTAATGTAATGTAATGTAATAATTGCTCACCATCTGTCACTAAGACACAGCTCTGCTGTACTTCTGCTATGCTCTGCACTATCTGCTGCCCAGCATGGGAAACATGATTCCTCCAAAGACAGGGAGGGAAAAGGGACCGCAAGGGACAGTAGAGGTAAGAGGCATATTATGTGTGATGTCCTGCACTACAGGAAAGGGGCAGAGGAGAGAACCACGTGTTCAGTGTTCAATATTACAAAAGCAGGATATAAACACCAGGCGCATGGTCATGTGACTGCATGTGAAACTGGTTTAAAGAGGAATTTTTAGCTACAGACAGCACTTTAGTAAGCTACTAATATTACTGCAGTTAAACCATTTGCACACAATTTTTAAAGACCGGAAACCCCTTAGTTTTAGTATTTAGATAACATGTGTATGCTATAAGACATCTTGCAACAATACAATAATGTTCTCATGGACAGATGGTTAATGTATTCAGTGTTGTTCATGCATTTCCCAACAGTTTAGCAAAGTGCATTGTCTTGAAGATGCTGCAATATAGATGTGACTTGGAAATCTGTTGAAGCATATGAAAAAGATTGGGGGGAAAAGAAAACTGATTTCTAAGAACAAAAAAAAAAATGGTTGAGCTTAAAAATAAGTGAGGCTCCAACTTTGATATAGTTAAGCTTTTCCTCAAGATGATATATGGATGCATGTGGAATACATCCTCCCTTCTGTCCAATTTTTCTTACATAAATATAATTAGGGCCAGGATGCTAGAGCTTGGATAAACTGTAGCCTCAAGACAGGAGAGGGAATGGGCCTTGTTACTGGGTCCTCTTCATAGACATTTATTTATCAGACTACAAACAAGATATACATTTTCTTTTGTGTTACAATGTGTTTTTACTTTTATTCAAAATAATAAAACGCACATTTATAAAAGGTAGAAATCCAGCATCAATCAAACCTGATAGGTGCTGTATTATCAGATATTTTGATTTATCAGACAGCCATAGAAAGTATAACAAACTCACTTGGTTGGGACCCTTCAGCAAAATCCCCAAATAAAAAAAATATCTGTTGCTGGATTCACACTTTCAGTTTTAATGCACAGTTTTTGATGAAATTTTAGTCAAGGCCAGGAGTGTATACAAAAGAGAACATTATAAGGGTCTGTTCACATCAGAGTTGGTTCCCGTTCAGGGATTCCGTTAGACCTTTTTGTCGGAGGAACCCCTCAACCCGAAAGGCAAACGGAAACCATAGGTTCCATTTGCATTACCATTGGTTACCATTGATTTCATTCATTTATTTATTTTTTCAATCTTTTTTATTTTATTTTTCATTATATTTTCTTTCTCTCTTTCTCCCCTCCCAACGCAATATTTTGCAGGGTTTAGGGGGTGACTGTTGATTTTCCTGCATTGACTTTTGGGATAGTGTCTGTACTACATAATATTTTGTTTAATTTAATGTTAACTTGGAACATTTTCCTAGTTTTTTTTGTTATGTAGTATGGAATATTTTGTTATTTAAATCAACAACAATAAAAATTATATTATAAAAAAACAAAACATTGATTTCAATGGTAATGCTTCCATTTCTTATGGTTTCCATTTGTCACCGTTGTGTAATGTTTCCGTTTTTTTTACGGAATCCGTAGTTGACTGCGCTATTGATTCCGTTAAAAAAAACGGAGACCTTACACAACGGTGACAAACGGAAACCATAAGCAACGGAAGCATTGAAATCAATGGTAATGCAAATGGAACCTATGGTTTCCGTTTGCCTTTCCGTTGAGGGGTTTCACCGATGGAAAAGTGCGACGGAACCCCTCAACGGAAACAAACGCTGATGTGAACACAGCCTCTTTACTGTTACTTACTTTTGTATCCACTCTTGGCATTGGCTCAAAAAAACTGAATAAAAAACTGCACCAAAAATGTCATCGTAATTGCATAATAATGAACATGCTGCTGATTTTAAAACCAAATTACTTAACATACTGCGTTTCCACACATTTTCAGTGGTGTTTTTTGCTCTGCTTTTTTGCACATTTTCTGGGTCCAAAAATGCTGTCTGCAGATGGCACTGTCTACAAGGGAGAGGTGCGGGCTGTATCGCACTGTCTACAAGGGGAGGTGGGAGGCTATATGGCACTGTCTGCAAGGGGAGGGTGGGGGATTTTGGCACTGTGGGAGGCTGTATGGCACAATCTACAGGGGGAACTATCTACAAGGGGGGCTGTGTGTGGTAGCCGGGGGAGGGGGGCATTATCCTATGTGGGCCAACTAACAGGACATTATACTGTGTAGGAACACCACAGGGGGCAGTATACTGTGTGTGTCACTTAGGGGGCATAATACTGTGTGGGCACTATTAGAGGACAAAATTAAAGGGGTTATAATATATTATTATACTGTATGGGGGAACGAAAGGGGCATTATACTGTGTGGTGGCAGTATATAGGGCATTATACTGTAGGGGGCATTATACTTTTTGTACGGGGCATTTTTTTTAAGATGGGGTGGGGAGCCGAAAATAATTTTGCACGGGGCACCATCTATCCTAAGGCCGGCCCTGGCTGGAGCAACAAGGCAATTTTTTGATAGACCGTTTGATAAATGAGGCCCATTCAATGTAAACAAATATCATGGCCCAGGTAGTGATGGCCCAAGAGATCCACACTCAGGGACTGATTTAGGTACAGAAGGCATATTACAATCTGTGGGTACTCCTATGTCTTTATTTTAACATCTTTGGTTTATAAAATCTAGGAGAACCCTTTTAATAAGGTTCATGATCTATATGAAAGAGAACAGCACATGTTACCCACAGTTGAATGTTCTAACCTTGTCTTATATTCATTGCAAAAAGCAAAACCAATACTCAACATAAGGCCTCGTTCACAAATTGCAGATTTGTTCAGTATTTTGCATCAGTCATTTAAAGCCTTAATCTAAAGTGAATGCAAGGAAGAGAAGAAGTATAAATCCTGCCATAATACAGGGTATAAAAAAGTATGGTTCAAAATTATAGCCTCTGTATTTATAACCGAGAGAACATAACACAAATGTATTGACATGAAAAGACACACTATCCAATTTTTATCTATACACTACAAATGTGCAAAGTGATTTCCATTGGTGACACGGCAGATATCTAGGTGGTAGTCCAGCTCTGTCCAGATGCGTTCCAGCATATCCTCGGATATGGACTCCACTATGTCAGTGATGCGTTGTCTCCGGTCATTCAGATTCTGTGGCTGGGGGAGCAGATACTCTTAAGTCCTTGATGTAGCCCCACAGAAAGTAGTCGCAAAGTGTTAGATCTGGCGATCGTGGAGGCCAGCGCAACATTTGTAAACCATTGTTTCTGGCGTGGCTGTTCCAATGTTCCGGTAGAGTTTCACTCAGGTATCGGCGAACATCCAAATGGATATGTGGAGGTGAACCCTCCTGCTGATAGACTACGTCTGGCAGATCTTCCTCTATCTGTGGCAGAAGCCATTCCTTTAATATGTCCAGTTAGGAGTGGCCAGTGACCGTATCCTCTGCAAAAAAGAAGGGACCGTAGACTTTGCACCTGCTCCCTCGTGTGCTCGATAAGGGCATATGGTTTTTCTGAGCCCCAAATTCTAAGGCTGTGGTGATTTCACCTTCCCACTGAGGTGAAAGGTAGCACATTTCCAATTTAGCTCTTGAAAACTAAAGCTGTGCTGTGATTGGTTGCTATGGGTAACTAAGCCAGTTTTGCTTTGATTTTCAGTGACTGGCTACTTACCACTGATGTTACTTTAAATACAGGCCTTTATATTTGCACTATCCGTTTTGAATTACCCTATATTTGTCCTGTGTTTAGGATCCAGTTCTGGGTTTAGGACTGATGCAAAATACTGACCAAAATACTGCCGTGTGAAAATGGCTTTAGGCCTCATGCACACGAACGTATTTTTTTCCTCCCGTAAATACTGGCGTAAATAGAGGTCCTTGGTCATACATATTCGACCCGTATTTCACCAGTATTTACGGGCACGTGTTCGCTGCAAAATTGCACTGCACTAATCGGCAGCCCCTTCTCTCTATCAGTGCAGGATAGAGAGAAGGGACAGCCCTTTCCGCAGTAAAAGTAAAATAAATTCATACTTACCCGGCCGTTGTCCTGGTGACGCGTCCTGCTTTCGACATCCAGCCTGACTTCCCTGCATGACGCGGGAGTCCATGTGACCGCTGCAGCCTGTGATTGGCTGTAGCGGTCACATGGGCTGAAACGTCATCCCAGGAGGCCGGACTGGAGGAAGAAGGAGTTCTGGGTAAGTATGAACGTCCTTTTTTTTTACAGGTTGATCAATATTGTGATCGGTAGTCACTGTCCAGGGTGCTGAAAGAGTTACTGTCGATCGTTTAACTCTTTCAGCACCCTGGACAGTGACTATCCCCTGACATCGCCTAGCAACGCTCCCGTAATTACAGGCGCACACACATTGCCACCCGTAATTACGGGAGCCAAATAGACTTCTATGGGCCTGCCCATGCCATTATTACAGCTCGAAATAGGACATGTTCTATATTTTTCAACGGCACGGGCAGCTACCCTTAAGCATACGGGGAGGTACCCGTGGCCAATAGAAGTCTATGGGCCCGTAATTACGGACGTTTTTACGTTCGTGTGTATGAGGCCTAACTCTGCAAGTCCACGTCCGTTGCTTTGAAACTCCTACTAGTCTATGATGCATCACACCTAACGACAGCAACAGGAATAACACTTCTCAGACTTGAGAGGATCAGTCTTAGTACTAACCTGTCGGGCAATACAGACCTCCTAACCTGTAGCATTGACCAAGGTGCTACGGGGCCCGCGGCATGAGGGCGTCCATACTGCCGCGACATAACATTTATGGGCAGGGCCGGTGGCATAACTATAGGGGTTGCAGCGGTCGCAATTGCGACTGTGCCCCTGGCCCCTCGGGGGCACCACATTAATGAAACTGACAGTGCTTATCCTCCCTCTTTCCAGAGCGCAGCGGTGGTTCTGACTTCACATCGCTGTGCACAGAGCATAACGTCATGACGCTTTGCTCTGCGCACAACATCCCAACAATCAATGGAGTGAGGACCACCGAGCCGGCCGAAAAGGTGGGTAAGTTTAATATTACTGTCTTGCTGAAGTTGATGGGTCGGGGTCCGACACCCGGGACCCCCGCCAATCAGCTGTTTTGAAGGGGGTGCAGCCGCTCGTATAAGCGCTACTTCCCCATTTATTCTGGTCACTTTCTCACACTGAATCGCCGACACGGACGTGTCAGCGATTCACAGTGTGAGCAAGTGAGAGAAATGAAGGGGAAGCAGCGCTCGTACGAGCTCTGCACCCCCTTCAAAACAGCTGATTGGCAGGGGTTCCGGGTATCGGACCCCGACCCATCAGCTATTGATGGCCTATCCTGAGGATAGGCCATCAATGTTTAGGGACTGGACAACCCCTTTAAAGCCTACTGTGTGTTAGGCTTAGATACACGGCACCAGCAGACAGTAATCTTATACTGTATAAAATTACTGTCTGCTGGACCCTGTATCTAAGCCTAACTTAGGCTTAGATACAGGGTCCAACAAACAGTATCACACATGCACATGGCCCTGTATGTAAGGCCCTGTTCACATCAACGCTGCCCTTCTGTTGAGGGGTTCCGTCGGGTCCTCGTAGGCTTTTTATTATGTCACTGACAGAATACATTACACTAATGTAATGTATTCTAGTAGCAGTCAGTGCTGAAAGTCTTCAAGTCCCCTCGTGGGAGCAAAAAAAAGAGTAAAAGAAAATAAATGCCAGATTCACTATTTTTTTGGTCACCACCCCTCTCAAAATATAGAATAAAAAGTGATCAAAAATTTGCATGTACCCCAAAATAGTACCAATAAAAACTACTGTACAACCCGTCCCGCAAAAAACAAGCCCTTACACAGCATTTTTGACTGAAAAATAAACAAACGCTGCAAAACATAAAAAAACTATATACATATGGTATCGTTGTAATCGTCTCAACCTGCATAATAATGTAAAATTGTCATTTATAGACCAGGGTGAACGCCCTAAAAAAACAAGAATACAAAACATTGCCAGAATTTATGGTTTTTGGTCCCCTTTTTGCCAGAAAATGCAATAAAAAACGTACCAAAATAGTATCAATGAAAACTACAGATTCTCCTGCAACAAATAAGCCCTTACACATCTCCATTGGAGAAAAAATAATGTTCTGTCTCTCTGAATATGGCGACGTAAAATATGCAGAGTGTTCCAAAAGCGGATAAGATTGGGCACCATTTATCAGTGCGACACTGGCCACACATCTGTGAAATATTATTTATTTATCGCATTATTATACCCTCTTATTATGCCCTGATGTACTCCGCACAGCTTACATATACCCCCACATCATAAACTGAAATACCAGTAAACCTCCAAACAGAACAACTACCAAGCAAAATCTTCACTCCAAAAGCCAAATGGCGCTCCCTCTCTTCTGAGCCCTACAGCGTGCCCAAACAGCAGTTTACATACACAGCATCGCCATACCCGGGAGAATCCGGTTAATATCTTATGAGGTATTTGTCTTCAGTGGCACAAACTGGGCACAACATATAGTGCACTAAAATTGCCCATCAGTGGAAAATTTAAATTTTCACTTTGCACCATGTACTGCGTATTAACTCCTTCGCGCACCACAACTTAATAGCATGTCGTGGTGCAGGAGGTGATGTATGGAGCAGGCTCACGTGCTGAGCCCGCGCCATATGCTGAGAGTATCAGCTGTGTATTACAGCGGACACCCTGGGACTAACTGACAGGAACAGTGATCATGCTGTTACAGAAGCCTGTAAAAATGACAATATACTGCAATACAGTATATTTTCACGTTTCCAAGGGGGACTAATAAAATGTGTAAAAAACAAAAAGTCAATTTATTATTAGTGAAAAAAATTAAATAAATATTTAAAGTCCAAACGAACCGTCTTTTCCCATTTTTCCTCTAAAGTAATGTAAAAAATAAAAAAAATGAACAAAATTGGTATCGCTGCATCCATAAATGTCCAAACTATTACAATATACCATTATTTAACTCACACGGTGAACGCCAAAATCACCTTAGCTCTAAAAAAAAATAATAATAAAGAGTGATCAAAAAGTTGTATGTACCAAAGTTTTAACAAAGTTTTTACTTTGTACAACTAGTAAAATATAAAAAAAAACTATATAAATTTGGTATCACCGTAATCGTATTGAGTTGCAGAAAAGTTGTCGCTTTTACCGCACGGTGAAAGCCATAAAAATCAGTTTTTTTACAATTTTAGCCTGCAAAGAATTTTATTTTCTGTTTCCCAGTACATTAAATGGTACTTTAAGAGGTGTCAGTAGAAACTACAACTCCTCTCGCAAAAAATAAGCCCTCACATCACTCTTTGGTTGACAGAAAAATAAAAAAGTTATGGCTCTTGGGAGGGAAAAAGAAAAATGAAAAAGAAAAAAATTGATTAGTCCTGAAAGGTTTAATTAATTTCTAATTAAAAAACATTTATGACCACATGTGGGGTATTTCCGTGCTAGGGAGAAATTGCTTTACAAATGTCAGGGAGCTGTTTCCTCCTTTATCCTTTGTAAAAATGAAAAAGAATTCAAGAGGAAAAAGTGGAAAAAATGTTGATATTCATTTTCATGGCCTAATTCTAATAAATTCTGCAAAAGACCTGTGGGGTCTAAATGCTCACTATACCCCTAGATAGATTCCTTAAGGGGTATAGTTTCCTAAAAGTCAAATAGCGATCCTTCCCTTCTAAGCCCCGCTGTGTTTCCAAACAGCAGTCTATTACCACATATGGCATAATCGGGAGAAATTGCTTTAGAAATGTTGGGGTTCTTTTTCTTCTTTTATTTCTTGTAAAAATTAAACATTTCTATGGTTTTTTCAGACAAAAAAGTAGATTTTCATTTTCTTAGCCTAATTCCAATAAATTCAGCAAAAATCCTGTGGGGTAAAGGCGCTCCTTCACTTCTGATCAATGCCGTTGGTCCAAACAACAATTTATTACCACATATGGAATACTGCCGTAATCAGGAGAAATTGCTTTACAAATTTTGGGGTGCTTTTTATTCTTTATTCCTTGTAAAAATCTCTAAGTTTTTTCAGAAAAAAAGTAGATTTTCATTTTCACAGACTAACTCCAATAAAATTAGCAAAAGACCTGTGGGTTAAAGATGCTAACTATACACCTAGATAAGTTCCTTGAGGGGTATAGTTTCCAAAACTGGGCCACTTTTGGGGGGTTTCCACTGTTTTGGCACCACAAGACCTTTTCAAATCTGACATGGTGCCTAAAATATATTCTAAAAAAAGTAGGCCCCAAAATCCACTAGGTGCTTCTTTGGTTCTGAGGCCTGAGTTTTAGCCCATTAGCACATTAGGGCCACATGTGGGGTATTTCTAAAAACTGCAGAATCTGGGCAATAGATATTGACATGCGTTTCTCTGGTAAAACTTTCTGTGTTGCAGAAAAAAATGTATTACAAATGAATTGCGGCAAAAAAAGTGAAATTTGTAAATGTCCCTTCTACATTGCTTTAATTCCTGTGAAACGCCTAAAGGATTAAGAAACTTTCTAAATGCAGTTTTGAGTACTTTGAGGGTTGCAGTTTTTAAAATAGTGTAATTTATGGGGTCCATATAATATATAAGGCCCTCAAAGCCACTTCAGCACTGAACTGGTCCCTAAAAAAATTGCCTTTTGACATTTTCTTCAAAAAGTGAGAAATTGCTGCTAAAGTTCTAAGCCTTGTAACGTCCTAAAAGAATGTTAAAAAAAACGATGCCAATCTAAAGTAGACATATAGAAAATGTTTACTAGTAACTATATTGTGTGGTATAACTATCTGTTTTACAAGCAGATACATTTAAATTTTGAAAAATGCTAATTCTTGCATATTTTCTCCAAATTTTGGTGTTTTTCACAAATAAATACTGAATTTATCAACCAAATTTTTCCAGTAACATAAAGTACACGAGAAAACAGTCTCAGAATCGCTTGGACAAGTAAAAGCATTCCAAAGTTATTAGGGCACATTCAGACGTGGCGTAATTTTTCTGCTGCAAATGTTGGTGCAGATTTGGGGTCTTTTTACGCGCCGTCTTTTGACAGCGATGCGTAAAATAACACCTCGTGGGAACAGAACATTGTAAAACTCATTGAAAGCAATGGGCAGATGTTTGTAGGCGTAATGGAGCCGTTTTTTCAGGCGTAATTCGAGGCGTAAAACGCCCGAATTACATCTGAAAACCGTGCGTGTGAACATACCCTAAGGGCACGTGCAGATGTGGCAGAGTTTTTCCGCTGCAAATGTTGGTGAAGATTTGGGGCAATTACGCAACGAATCTGCACCAACATTTGCATATTTGACAGGTAATTCAGACGTTGCACAAAACACAGCGGACTTGCCACAGATTTCAATTTTTGCATTGCAAAGGCTGAAATACGCAGTGAAATGCCGCTTCTTCGTCGCAACAGACAGTGCAAGCTGCAGAGGGAAAATGCCGCACCTCAGCCTATGGTCCGCAGTGGAGTTTTCCGCAACGTCTGAACTAACTTGCCTAAAAATGTATTGAAATAAATGTAAAAAATGGCCGCTGGAGAATTCCACTGCGGACTGTCCGCAGCGGAATTCCACCACGTCTGAATGTGCCCTAACCACATAAATTGACATGTCCGATTTGAAAAAAAATCAGCTTCGTCCTCGAGGCCAAAACAGGCTCAGTCCTGATGGGGTTAAGGCTGGGTTCAGACGTGGCGGAATTTCACTAGAATTCCGCTGCGGACACTCCGCACCGTTAATCCGCAGCGGAGCCGTTTCTGCATTGACTTCCACTTCTATTTAGAAGTGTTCGTTTAGACGATGCGTAAAATTCCGCTGCGGAGCATAGGCTGCGGAGCGGAATTTGGTGTCCGTAGCATGCTCTGTCTGTTGCGGAGCAGTGGCGGACTCATGGCGGAATTTCTCCATTGACTTCAATGGAGATTCTAATTTCCGCAATGAAGTCCGCAGCTGTCATGCACATGTTATGTGTGCTGCGGATGCGTCTTGCTTTTTTAACTTGACATTTCTTCATTCTGGCTGGACCTATGTATTTCTAGGTCTACAGCCAGACTGAGGAAGTCAATGGGGCTCCCGTAATGACGGGAGCGTTGCTAGGAGACGTCTGTAAATAGTCACTGTCCAGGGTGCTGAAAGAGTTAAGCGATCGGCAGTAACTGTTTCTGCACCCGGGATAGTGACTACCGATCCCAATATACAGCAACCTGTAAAAAAATATAAGTTCATACTTACCGAGAACTCCCTGCTTCTGTCTCCAGTCCGGCCTCCCAGGATGACGTTTCAGTCTAAGTGACGGCTGCAGCCAATCACAGGCCAAGCACAGGCTGCAGCGGTCACATGGACTGGCGCGTCATCCAGGGAGGTCGGCTGGATGCCGAAAGAGGGACGCGTCACCAAGACAACGGCCGGTAAGTATGAAATTCGTTTACTTTCACTAGGGAAAGTGCTGTCCCTTCTCTCTATCCTGCACTGATAGGGAGAAGGGAAGCACTTTTCCCGCACTCCGCAGCAGCTAGTCCGCATCAATTTTCTGCACATTTTGGGCACATCCGCAGCCGTAATCCGCAACCCGGATTAGGTGCGGCATTGATGTGGACAGTTGCGGAGGAAATCCGCCACGTGTGGTCATGCCCTAAATATTGTTCAATAAGAAAACTCCTCCTGGTGCTTACCTGCGCAATAGACTCCTTTATTTTTTAATGCTAGCTTACTAAACCCATCAAGGAAGGAGTGAAAGTCAAGTTCAAATATAAGGTTCACATTGTATTTATCTATGTAAAATAATTAATTTCACACTCAGTTACAAGCTATTTGATTTTTCATTTTTGTATCAAATTGAGCTGAAGAGTATTAGATCCTAGCACTATGTGCAGAGGAATATATATATATATATATATATATATATATATATATATATATATCTTTACAATAAAATGTTGCTTTTCCCGTTTTCTTTAGATGCATTGATTAAGCAATCGTGTCCTTTGTGAACAACCAGGATAATTAGCTTTGTTATGGCCATAATAGAAGTCAGATGTTCAATAGAATTTTTTTTTTTAAGATCTGGAATTTCCCTTTCACCTTCTACTCACATAGGGCTGTGAAATATAATTTCAGCATATAATAGTGTATTAATAGTTATTAAGTAATTACTTAACACATGTATCGCCTTCTGAAGTTATGTAATGGATGAATAGAAAAAAATAGACACTATTGTTATTTTTTCTTGTAATCCTGCAAAAATTATTCCAAGCCTACAATTTCCAGTCAGGTCACAAAGAGCTGCAGGGTATGGACTAATGATCTGCAGGCCTGCTATACCTTTGTCTGTTAAATGCTTATGATTGCACCATAAGCCGAGCACAACATTAGAATGGGCACATTAGAGGCTAAGCAGGACAAGGGCATTGCTCTCAACCTTGTCTGTCTTTCCTTTTTCTAAACTCTACTTGCATTAATCAGTAAAATGTAGGAAATAGTAATATTTATGTGTACAGAGCCTGTATGGAGGTACACAGAGAACGTATAGCTCTGTAGTATGGATCTGTAGCAGTGTGTCACCATATGGTACCTTCATAAGGCACGTATTAATGAGATATTCTCCCCCTAGATAAAATATTTAATGGAACATAGCACATTTTTCTCTTTATTCTTCCATATTAAAGGTACAGTATGAGTTATATTGGAAAAATGAAAGGAAATGCTTGATCAGAAAATTACGTATCGTTTAAGTATTCATGCTTAACATATTTTGTAAGAATTTTTGGTGATGTTTTGCGTTGTCATTATTTATATGAACCCCTTCCTGACATCCACCGTATATGTAAAGCAGAAATCAGAAGGGAAAGTATGAATCCAGCTCACAGGCTGAGCCTGCTCCATACGCTGCGGGTGTCCACTGTGCAGGGCTGGCCTTAGGTTGGATGTCGCCCTGTGCGGGATTCTCGATTGCTGCCCCCCACAAGCCAACAATTAACCACATATATACTGTATATAAAGACATATTTAGACATACAGGCAAATATATATATATATATATATATATATATATATATAAATATATATATTCACCCATACATAGGTAAATATCTAGATATACAGACACAGGCCAAAGGCAAGGCTCAGGCCCCATGCACACGAACGTGCTTTTGCGGCTGCAATTCCCCCAAAAATCCACTACTATTAAGGCCTCATGCACACGACCGTAGCCATGTGCACGCCCGTGATTTTCGAGTCGGCCGGCAGCGAACTGTCAGCCGCAAGCCACCCGCAAATCGCGGGCAATGCACATGCTTTAAGACTCTTATTACACCATAGTGGAGAAAATTATGTAAATTTCACCTTATACTTCTTAAGTGTAACCCAAACTTTGTGCAACATTCTACCACTTGAGAACTCACAATCCTGCAATTATCCAGAGTAAAGCAATTAATAAATATCGGCATGTCTCCCATTTGACCATACATCGACCAAGTATATATTAACCCCTTCCCTCTTTGGCCACTTTTGACCTTCCTGACAGTGTCTCATTTTTCAAATCTGACATATTTCACTTTATGTTGTAATAACTTCGGAATGCTTTTATCTATCCAACAGATTCTGAGATTGTTTTCTCGTGACACATTGGACTTTATGTTACTGCCAAAATTTGCTCAATACATTCAGTATTTAATTGTGAAAAACACCAAAATTTAGCCAAAAATGAGCATTTTTCTAAATTTAAATCTATCTGCTTGTACGACAGGCTGTTATACCACACAAAATTGTTTCCAGTTAACATCCCCCATATGTCTACTTTAGATTGGCATCGTTTTTTAAAAAAAAATACTTTTATTTTTATAGGACGTTACAAGAGACAAGCTATAGCTTTTATAGGTACCATTTTTGGAAACATGCGACTTTTTGATCACTTTTTATTCCAATATTTGTAGGGCAAAGGAACAAACAGAAATCCTGGTATAGTTTTTTACTGTTTTCTTTTACGCCGTTCACCACGTGGAATAAATAACATAATATTTTTATAGTTCAGGCCGTTACGGTCTCAGCGATACCAAATATGTTTGGTTTATTTATTTTTTTCAATGATAAAGGACTTGATAAGTGAAGAGGGCGATTGCATTTTCTTTTATTACTTGAAACTTTTTTATTATATGTTTTAAAACTATTTTTCATTTTTTTTACACTAGGGGACTTGAAGGTCCAACTGTCTGAGTTGTTTTTTTTCTAATACATTGCACTACCTGTGTAGTGCAATCTATAAGATCTGTCAGTCATTCACTGACAGCAAGCCGATTAGGCTTCGCCTCCCAGGGGGGCCTGATCGACTTCCATAATGGCAGAGTAGGAGGCCATTGTTAGGCCTCCTGTTGCCATAGCAGCAGTCGGCAGACCTCATTGCATGGCAGAGCTGCCGATTTGCTAGCAACCTCTAAGATGCAGCGATCGCTTTTGATCGCTGCATCTAAGGGGTTAATGGGAGGGATCGGAGCTAGCTCCAGTTCCTGCCATTACAGGTGGATGTCAGCTGTAACATACAGCTGACATCCACCGCTGATAATGCCGGCTCAGCTCCTGAGCCGGCGCCATCTTGCCATCGGCTACGGAAGCCTTTCAGGCCCCGCCTCCGAAAAGAGCCTGAACGGCTTCCATGCTAGGCAGACTGGGAGGCCAGTATTTCATTGCTGGGGTGCCGATGAGCTGCAAACATCTTAAATGCAGCGATCGCTTTTGACTTCTTCATTTAAGGGGTTAATGGTGGGGATCGAAGCTAATTTTGGTCCCCGCCATTACTGTCGGATGTCCGCTGTAATACACCGCTGACATCCTGTGGTGATGGCACCGACTCAGCTTCTGAACCGGTGCCATGCATTTGTCGTATGGATACGGCAAAATGCGGGAAGCACTAGCTTTCCATGATGTATCCATACGACAAATGTTGGGAAGGGGATAAAAATAATATTTCTCCAATCAACAAAGAGTTTTTACTTATAAAAAAGTTGTAAAAGAAAAATAAACTTTAGAAATTTAGTAGCGCCTTAGACGTATCAACCAGTGGAATAAAGTTAACATGTTGTTTTTACTGCACAGTGAACACCATAAAATCGAAACAAAAAAAACAATGGGGGAATCACAATTTTTTTCTTCTATTCCACCCCACAAATAATTATTTTTCAGGTTTTCAGTACATTGTATGGTACAGATAAATGGTGCCATTAAAAACGACAACTTGACTCGACCAAAAACAAGCGTTCATACGGTTATGTTGACAGAAAAAAAAAAGTTGTGGCTTTTCGAATGCGGGGAGGAAAAAAAAAGAAAAAGGAAAATATGAAAAATGACTGCTATGGGAAGGGGTTAACAAACAAGACCTGAAATATTGTAGTTTTCACTGTGGCCACTGAGCCTTATAATAGACTGACACTGCCTGATTCTTCTCAGCAGGTTTACAATGAAAGGTGACACCTCGATTATAAAGCTGGCGGCAGCTAACACAGGATCCAATATTGACAATAGGGGATAGAGACAGCTTCCCTCCTCCGCCCTGCACAGAGTACATGCTCCCATGTAAGTCAATGAGTCTTCTTTGGTCTACAGTTTCCTATAATCCCTGTGGCTTTTTTACATATCTCTGTAGGCTGTTAGCAAAGCAGAGCAGCTTCTTAGGCAAGATAGCAGTCCACATAATCATGTGCGTAAAATAGAATAGAAAAATATATAATCAGAAAAAAAATAGATTAGAAAAAAAGAATGCGTTTCAGTATCTGGTTTTTGTTTGTAAAAAAAAAAAATATTTGTTTATATATTCCTTTAAAAGGTGTATTCCCACTTCAGACACTTATGGCATAACCAAGTGATATGCCATAAATGTCTGATCGATGCGGGTCCTAGCTCTGGGACCTGCACCTATCTCGAGAACGCATGAGGTGGGTGACTGGCGGCTTTTATATTTAGGTGGAGAATGAATGGAGAGGTTGCTCTCCACTGACTCCTATGGAAGTTATGAAAACATCTGAATAAGCTGCTGTCTCACAAGTTGGGATGGGGGTAGTGCAACACTCGTTTTCAAAATAGATGTGGATCCACCTCTCCATTTATTCCCGTCTGGTTTCAGAGGCCGCCATACTTGGCAGGACGGGGGTTGAGTGATCCGCATTTATTAGACATTTAAGGCATATCAAGTGGATATTACATAAATATCTAAGTTGGAAATAACCCTTTAATATATTTGCCTGAAAAGACGTTAAATAGAATTTGGGTCATTCAACAAAGCAAGAGTAACAAGCAAGCATGTAAAACTAAAACCGAATGCTGCAATCACAATAATACAATATTCATATAGTCCTAATATAATCCAAACACTGTTAGAAGAATAAAGTGCATATAAATGTAGAAATGAAGAAAAAATATTGAAACATTAACATTTGGGTTTCCAAAATACATTCAAAACTATATATAATATATATATATAATATAACTACTATAATACTGCTCCTATATTCAAGAATATTTCCAAAAATCAATCTAAAGCCTAAAGATTTATCTTCTCTGATAAGAAAATTATAGTTTTGTTTTACTCTTAGGGCATGACCACACGTGGCGGATTTCCTCCGCAACTGTCCGCATCAATGCCGCACAGAATCTGCGTTGCAGATTCTGCTGCGGATCTGCACAAAATGTGCAGTACATTGATGCGGACTATCTGCTGCGGACTGCGGGAAATGTGCTTCCCTTCTCCCTATCAGTGCAGGATAGAGAGAAGGGACATCACTTTCCCTAGTGAAAGTAAACGATTTTCATACTTACCGGCCGTTGTCTTGGTGACGCGTCCCTCTTTCGGCATCCAGCCCGACCTCCCTGGATGACGCGCCAGTCCATGTGACCGCTGCAGCCTGTGCTTGGCCTGTGATTGGCTGCAGCCGTCACTTAGACTGAAACGTCAGCCTGGGAGGCCGGACTGGAGACAGAAGCAGGGAGTTCTCGGTAAGTAGGAACTTATATTTTTTTACAGGTTGCGGTATATTGGGATCGGTAGTCACTGTCCCGGGTGCAGAAACAGTTACTGCCGATCGCTTAACTCTTTCAGCACCCTGGACAGTGACTATTTACAGACGTCTCCTAGCAACGCTCCCGTCATTACGGGAGCCCCATTGACTTCCTCAGTCTGGCTGTAGACCTAGAAATACATAGGTCCAGCCAGAATGAAGAAATGTCAAGTTAAAAAAGCAAGACGCATCCGCAGCACACATAACATGTGCATGACAGCTGCGGACTTCATTGCGGAAATTAGAATCTCCATTGAAGTCAATGGAGAAATTCCGCCATGAGTCCGCCACTGCTCCGCAACAGACAGAGCATGCTGCGGACACCAAATTCCGCTCCGCAGCCTATGCTCCGCAGCGGAATTGTACGCATCGTCTAAACGAACACTGCTAAATTAAAGTGTAAGTCAATGCAGAAACGGCTCCGCTGCGGATTAACGCTGCGGAGTGTCCGCAGCGGAATTTAAGTGAAATTCCGCCACGTGTGAACCCAGCCTTACTATTTTGTTTTTGCAAACATTTCCAATATTTTAGCAAGAATCATTAAAATAACAGTAAATAATAAATTGTGACATTAAATATTTGCACAATATTATATATATATATATATATATATATATATATATATATATATATATATATATATATATATATTTCTTTCTTTCTTTGACCAATTCATTATATACACTGCTCTCCTATATAGTTAATCAAAATGATATACCATAACGTTACGTCCATTCCTTTCTTAACATAGACTATTCATGTACATGTTTTAGATATGGTTGCTTAGGTCTCAGATTTCTATGACATATTCATTATACAATTTGTTATACATGTTTGAGACTGTTGACTGTTGTAGAAGCAGCACTTTTAAATCTATGAAGGGCAAGTCTATAGAGAAAGCCAAGAGTGCTCCCATATGTATCTTTTATATAATTTAGCTTGAAAGTAGTAACTTATATTATATTCTTCATTTCCATTAGTTTTGAGATTATATGAATATATTCTCTGCGTCACTGTACAGTAGCTGGTCTTCACAATGGTTACATGGACGGTTTCCTGCTGGTAGATTAGGATTTATAATGACTTTCCTGTCAGTGTAAATAGGTGGGTAAACAACAGTGCAGTGCACTGGTACCTTATTATTAACTAAACATGTATCTAAATATTATATTCTATTAATGAACTGTGAAACCATAGCACCTGTGAGTACCATAAAAATTAGACTTTTGTTGGGGGATCCCGCTTGGGGACCTCTCTGACTGGACGCATTTTTACCTGCCTAACCTGCACTTCAGAAGTGTCTAGCAGCCACATATCTTCCCCTGCTTTGCTTAAATTATGCACATGTTTACTAGTAGAGCAAATCTACTTGGAATATCAAAATGTTTTGTATTTATTTATATTTAACCTACTTGACGTTTAACAAAATAATAGTAATACAAATATGAAAGGATGCTACATATAAAGAATAATATTTAATGTTTATCCACGTAAAAAAAAAAAAAAAGTTTGCTGTTCTAATGACATTGATATTAAAGATAACTACACTTGGTTTCTATATCTTTATATTGAAACAAATACTATATAATAACACACACACACACACACACACACACACACATATATATATATATATATATATATATATATATATATATATATATATATATATATGTGTGTGTATATATATATATATATATATAAAAAAAACAAAAACAATTGATATATATAAACTAATATATAAACATGTACAAAAATAATAATTTAAGTATTACTGAATATTAAATATTTTAAAATAGATTTAGTTAAAATGATCCTCTATAAAGTAACTTGCTGATACACATTATTTAAGAATAGCTGTTTATTGTAAAATAATCTTTTTAGGAATAGTTGTAGTTTTATACTTCTGTAGACACGATCTCAAACTCTGCTGGTTAACCCATCATTTGACAATTTATTACTTATCTTTTCTTGCTTTGTATTAGGATAAGAATATGGCTTGTGTACGAGGTTCATTTGTAAGCATTGTGTCTGTCACCTGACTAATTGATGGATCATGTTGTGATGTTGTGATTTTGTTTACCATAAATATAATTTAATAAATATAAGTCACCATTAGTTCAGTTCTTTAAAATCACCATTATTCATAATTGTATCATGTAAACATAATAGTGGGTGTACTTTCCATATTTAACCAGATCTGAGAGAACATTCAGCCGCTTCTATTTTTATTAGATACTTTTATTTACAATGAGAAGGAAAAACAGACAAATAGATAAGTAAATGAGAGCATATAAGTGTCCGTATTCAACTATGTTTTATTTCTCTTATTTTTTTTCACTATTAAAATATTTTCGTAGGAAATTCAATATGAATCCCTCGGAATAATATTAATTTTTTTTGGGCAGAATTTTTTTTATATGCAATATATATATCTATATATATATCTATATCTATCTATCTATCTATCTATATATATATATATATATATATATATATACATATATCTATATCTATATATATACATATATCTAATTTATTTTTTCTGACAAATGTATCTAATTTAACTACTCATGGATATTTCCAGTGATCTTTCTATAACGACATTGCTGAAGGGACTCTTGGTTTCTTGACTATAATATCACTTGAAGCTCAAATAGGGAAATAGTCCATTAAATAATAATAATTCCTTATAACATTATATATCCTGTCAAATGGAATTGATAGCTAATCTATATTATACTTGCATTTTACAAGCCTTAATTTTAGATGCATTTAAATAAAATACAGATTCTTTTTCATATTAATGACTGTAATATCTTCATTTCTTTGCTAGCATGAAATACAATGTGAACTGAATGTCAATGATAAATCTAAGTTACAAAAATGAACAGTGTAATTATTGAGGATTTTATATCTGACGTATACTCCATTCTCACTGCTTTTTTCCCCACATACATATAATTTCTAACAAAGCACCAACAGTGTAGAAATATATAAATCCCTCGAGCATATTGACAAATAGAATAAAAACTCTTACCTGATAACGTAGAGGCACGGTCAGATCTGCTTTGTCCTTCTTGAATATGAAGTACATTCACATTGAGTACATTTTACATTCCATAAAATCTTTGAAAGTGATTTTTCAAAGAACATAGACAAGAGGTCGACTACTCAGGTAGTAAACTTTGCAAGTATAATGGTTGCGACTCAGATCTCGCTGTCTCTTCACAAGAGATGTAAAACATATGAGTGGAATGCTTGTCAGGCTTGTATAGGAAATAAGTAAAAGCTCCAGTGTTTCTTACAGAATAATAGCCAGAGACTCTGTAAAGAACTTTACCTTTTTGTCTCAAGACAAAAGAATATTTCAAGTGGGAGAACAGGTATGTGGAAAATTGACTCCATCACGTGAAAGTTTTCATGATGCACATGCAAGGCAACTTCTGAAATACAGTCTTCATAGTTTGTTTGAGAGTAAGGGTCTTAGAAAGTTTCTGTTATTAACTCAACAGCTGCTGGAAGAATTTTAATATACATATTGACGTGACTTTTTCTAAAAAGTAAAACAAAAAAATAAATTATATATATTATATATATATATATATATATATATATATATATATATATATATATATATATATATATATATATATATATATATATAATTTATATAAGACTATATATACATGTATATTTGTGTTATTTTTTTTAATTGCAGCACAATAACAATGTCATTCTATTACATTCATATACTATTGATGTAAATACTAATTACATGAAAATTGATACCCCTACACATTTACAAGTGCAAGCTACAGTAGATATAAAACGTCTACACACGCCTGTTAAAATGCCAGGTTTTTGTCATGTTACAAAATCAGTCCAAGATGAATAATTTCAGAACTTTTTCCACCTGTCACCCATTATCTGTACAATTGTATTGAAAAACAAACTGAAATCTTTTAGGGTGGAAAAATAAAAATAAAGAACAAAAATAATGTTGTTGCATAAATATGCACACCCTTAACCCCTTTCCGCACCTTGACGTAACTGTTTTTCAAGGTGAGCAGTCACTTTGCGCACCTTGACGTGCAGTTATGTCTGGACCTTTAACAGCAGCGGTTAACTGTCTGCCCTGCTCTCCCTGTTGTTGATCAGCAGCCCATCGCTACTGATCTTGGCAATTAACCCATTAGATGCTGCGGTCGATTGCGATCACATCATCTAAGAGGTTTAGTGCAGATCGTCAGCCCCCACATGTAATCGCGGGGGCTGCCGATGGTTGTCATGGCAACCGGAGGCCAGACAATGGCCTCCAGGCTGCCATGTACGGAAACCAATGAGGTCCTCATAGGCTTCCTGTCGAAGTGACTGTCACATCACGCTGACAGTTGGAATACATTATACTACATAGGTAGTGTAATGTATTCTAGCTGCGATCAGAGCTGCAAGTCTTCAAGTCCCCTAGTTGGACAAAAAAAACAGTAAAAAAAAAGGTAATAAAAATGTTTTATAAAAGTTATGTTACAAAAACAAAAAATTCTATTTTTTCCCTATAAGTATTTTATTATAGGAAAAAAATGAACACGTTAAAAAAAAAAAGTACTTATATTTGGTATCAGCGCACTCGTAACAACCCAAACTATAATATTATTTTTCCTGCACAGTGAACACCGCAAAAAATAAAAATAAAAAATAATGCCAGAATCACTATTTTTTGGTCACCACCCTTCCCAAAATATAAAATAAAAAGTGATCAAAAAGGCACATGTATCAATAAAACTACAACCGTTCCCGCAAAAAACAAGCCCTTACACAGCTTTTTTGGACTGAAAAATAAAGAAGTTATGGCTCTCCGAATATGGTGACACAAAAAATAAATAATTTTATAAAAAAAAGTGATTTTATTGCGAAAACGCTGCAAAACATAAAAAAGCTATATACATGTAATGTCGTGGTAGGGAGACAGACAGGTGAGCCCTAATCTACCCGCAACCCAGTCCCTGCCTACTTGCACGACCCGTCCTAGGCGACGGCGTACAACTGGGCGACGGTCCCTACACTCAATATGTGCACGACAAACAACACAGAGCAAGGGTACTCTGAAGCAGGGAAGTGGGGCAGTTGCCCACGGCAACACCGTGAGTAACAGGAGTGTGAACGAGCTGAGTCAAACCAGGAGAGTACGTGGTAAAAAAAGCAGAGCAGAAGAATAGTAGTCAGTCAAGCCAGGGTCGATATGAAGCAGAGGTCAATTGTAAATCGCAGGAACAGCAGAGCCAGGAAACTGGAGAATCACAGGCAAAGGAGAAGCAGCAAATGCAGGTATACATAGACCAAGGGCGGGAGCTAGAACCGTCTGGCCAGGCTGTGATAGGTTCTCCCACTTCTCAACCTACCAGCCTGAGTGGTAGCAGATCGAGTCACTCCAGCAGACCTAGGCACAGATGCAGGCTGATAAACCACGGGCGTCGACACAGAAGCTGTGTCGGGCAAATCCTTTACAATACATGCAATCCGTAATCATATCGACCCGCAGAATAAACCAAAACAGGCTCAGTCTTGAAGGGGTTAAACTAATACTTTGTGGAATTACCCTTTGACTTTATGACAGTGTAATGTCCGTGGCTGCGGGCTGTCAGCTCCAGCCTCCCGCTGACAGCCGCAGCCACGAGTCGGCAAGCGCTGGCCCCAGCCTCCTCCTCAGGAGACGCCAGCGCTTGCATCCACTCACCTCCGCCGGAGCCCGCAGGGTGCGCGCGCACGCTCGTCCCCGCTCTTAAAGGGGCAGCGCGCGCACCGGACATCTTGAACGACCTTTGACCCGTGAGTACCCTGGGCTATAAGAGGGGTCCAGCCCCCTAGTTCGATGCCTGAGCGTTGTTAGTTTTCCCAGTCTGTCTTGCAAATGGTCCCTTAGTGTTTCCCGTTCCTGTTGTTACCCGTACCTTGTTCCCCGTTCCTGTTTCCCGTGCTTTGCCCTAGTATCTAGTCGTGCCACGTCCTGTGTCATCTGCCACGTCCAGAGGAATCTGCCACGTCCTGTGTCATCTTCCACGTCCGGAGGAATCCGCTACTTTCTGTGTCATCTACCACGTCCTGTGTCATCTGCCACGTCCGGAGGAATCCGCCACGTCCTGTGTCATCTGCCACGTCCGGAGGAATCCGCCACATCCGGAGGAACCCACCACGTCCTGTGTTATCTGCCACATCCGGAGGAATCCACCACGTCTGGCGCAACTTGCGGCTCCTGTGTCATCCGCCACGTTTGGCGCCATCTGCTGCACCCATCTCATCTGTGCCAGAGCTGCGGCCACCATCTGGACTATTCAGTTACCCTTGTGCGGGACATTGTATTTCTGGGGTGTCCTGTTGTTTGGCCAGCTGCCTCCCCGCTGCGGCGGTACGGCCTAGTGGGTGCACTAACCCGCTTCGTGACAGACAGCATTCAGTCTTTTTGGGAAGAAGTCTATGAGCATGGCACATCTTGACTTGGCCATTGTTGCCCACGCTTCCTTGCAAAAGCGCTTCAAATCTGTCAGATTGCGAGGGCATCTTCTGTGTACAGCCCTTTTCAGGTCATCCACAGATTTTCAATGGGATTCAGGTCTGTGCTCTGGCTGGGCTATTCTTCTGGTGAAGCCCATTCTTTTGTTGATTTGGTGGTATGCTTTGGGTTCTTGTCGTGCTGAAAGGTGAAATTCCTCTTCATCTTCAGTTTTTTAGCAGAGGCCTGCAGGTTTTGTGCCAATTTTTGTCTGATATTTGGAACTGTTCATAATTCCCTCCACCTTGACTAAAGCCTCAGTTCCAGCTGCCGAAAAACAGCCCCAAAGCATAATGCTGCCTCCACCATGCTTCACTGTGGGTATGGTGTTCTCTTGGTGATGTGCATTGTTGGCTTGGCGCCAAACATACCTTTTGGAATTATGGCCAAAAAGTTCAACCTTGGTCTCATCAGACCACAACACGTTTTCCCACATGCTTTTGGCAGACTTGATGTAGCTCTTTGCAAAACATAGCCAGGCTTGGATGTTTTTCCTTATTAGAAAAGGCTTCCGTCTTGCAACCCTACCCCACAGCCCAGGCATATTAAGAATGCGGGAGTTTGTTGTCACATGTGTAGCGTCCATGGCCACAAACCGTTGGGTTCACTCTCCCCCCCCCGGCGGCCGCAGCCATGGATCTGTGAGCACTGGCTTGCATCTCCTTCTCAGGAGATGCCAGCGCTCACTTCCGCTCCGGTCCGCTGTGTCACGTAGGGTGCCCATGCACGCTCGTGCCCAGCCATTAAGGGCCAGCGCGCGCACAAATGAATGGTCTTTAAAGTGGGCCCTGCCCTTCTGATACTTGCCTTAGCGTTGTTAGTGTTCCCATGTCAGTCTTGCAAATGGTCCCTCAGTGTTATCCTGTTCCTTTTGTTACCCGTGCCCTGTATCCTGTATCCCGTGCTGTGTCCTTGTTCCTGAGCCTGTTAGTGCTGGAGTGGTGTTCCTCAGCACCTGCTTTTGCCTGCCACGTCCAGTGTCGTCTGCCACGTCCAGGGTCGTTTGCCATGTCCAGTGTGATCCGCCACATCTGGCGCAACCTGCTGTCATCCGCCACGTCTGGCATAACCTGCTGCAGCCATCTCCATCCATGCCAAAGCCTCGGCCACTGTCTCGACTATTCAGGTACCCTAGTGTGGGACTTTGTATTGCTGGGGTACTGTGTTGTTTGACCAGCTTCCTCCCCGCTACGGTGGTGCGGCCTAGTGGGTTCACATACCCACAGACTGTGACAGTACGCTCAGGCCATGAACCCCACTGGTCTGCAAGACCTTCAGTCACAGCAAGACCAACTCCTCCTGTCCGTGAATACCATTGCTCATCGGCTAGTTACCAAAATCACAGTCGTCACCGCACCTATTCCTGCCGTTCCTCCTGCTACACCTCCTGTCTGTACCAGTGCCGATCCCCTATGCTTCTTGCTGCTACCTCCTCGCTGTGACGGAGACACGAGGACCTGCCAGGGATTTCTGAATATGTGCTAGATCCGCTTCAAACTACATGCCAGGGCCTTCTCTTCTGATGACGCAAGGAGCCTATGCAGATGGACCGAGCCAAATTGTCCACCCAGGAGAGACAACGCAGACGCACTTCAGGACTATGTCTGTATTCCAGCATCGGAGGGCATGTTGTGCGTTTGTGTCCCCAGAGACCAGAGAGACCCCAGTGCCTAGGATTGGTTGGAGAGATGACCCTAGGTGGAAAGGTACCAAATGAAAGATTCAATTTCAAGCTGATCATTCCTGTGACCATAGTAAGGACGCACGAGTTTTCTGCCTATCTGAACTTCGGGTCCGTGGAAAACTTCATCCAAAAGGATCTAGTGGGTCATCTCCAGTTGCCCACAGTTCCCCTGGAGACATCTTTGGCTGTTGCCTCGGTAAATGGACCGCCTCTCAATGATCCGATTGTATCTAAAACCAAGCCGCTGAAGCTCCAAGTTGGAGCCCTTCATTCGGAACTTATTTTGTTTCTTGTTTTGCCCAAAGCCAACAATCCTGTTCTGCTGGGCCTGCCTTTGCATCAACTGCATGGCCCAGTCCTGGACTGGATTTTCCGGAGAGGTTCTCCAATGGGGCTCCAAGTGTCTCGGTCGCTGTCTGTTGCAGATCCATCCTGTCCAGCCTCCTCTGGCTCTGTCATTAGTAGGATCACCCCTCATTTCGCTCAGTTTGCAGATGTCTTCAGCAAGAAGGAGACTGAGACGCTGCCTCCACATCGGACTTATGACTGCCCCATTGAACTGGTTCCAAATGCCGCTCTTCCCCGTGGACGAGTATATCCTCTCTCCTTGCCAGATACTCTATCCATGTAAGCCTATATCAAGGAGAATTTGGAGAGGGGTTTCATACGAAAGTCTTCCTCCCCGGCCGGGTTCTTCTTCGCCAAAAAGAAAGACGAAATCTCTGACCTTGGATTGAATACCGTGGTCTCAACCAGATCACGGTCAAGAACAAATACCCTTTGCCACTTATATCCGAACCACGGATATACGTGGAGCCAGGATTTTTTCAAAATTAGACTTTCATGGGGCTTATAATTTTAACCAAATCCGTCAAGGTGACGAGTGGAAGACGGCATTCAACACCCGAGACGGGCACTACGAATACCTGGTGATGCCCTTCGGACTGTGTAATGCTCCCATGGTCTTCCAGGTATTCGTCAATTATATCTTCTGAGATCTCCTCTATGTCTGTGTTATAGTCTATCTCGATGATATTTTGATTTTCTCCGGAGGCATGTCTGTCAGGTTCTACTGCGATTGAGGGAGAATTGTTTATATGCCAAGCTGGAGAAGTGTGTCTTTGAAAATAATTCTCTGCCCTTCCTGGGATACATCATCTCGGATCAAGGTCTCAAGATGTATCCTGAGAAAGTAAAGTCCGTTCTGGAAATGCCACATCCTCAAGGTCTGAGGTCCATGCAGCGTTTCCTGGAATTCGCCAAATTTCTACCAGCATTATATCCAAAACTTCTAATCACTGACTGCTCCCATCTCTACCCTTACCAAGAAGGGTGTGAACGCCAAGGTATGGACTCCAGAGGCAGAATCTGCATTTATTAGTCTCAAGAAAGCCTTCACTTCAGCCTCAATCCTCCATCATCTTGACGTGTCTCGGCAGTTTTCATTGGAGGTGGATGCTTCTTCTGTTGGTGCAGGTGCACTTCTGTTCCAGAGGAGCTCCAAAGGAAAGGCAGTAGTATGTGGCTATTACTCGAGACTTTTTCCTTCTGCAGAGCGCAACTACTCTATTGGGGATCGGGAGCTACTGGCCATCAAATTGGCTCTGAAGGAGTGGAGACATCTGCTAGAGGGTGCAACTCACCCCATCCTGTTCTACACAGACCACAAGAACATCACCTATCTCCACTCGGCTTAACGACTAAACCCCCGTCAAGCCAGGTGGTCGCTGTTCTTCACCCGTTTCCAATTTGTGCTCCACTACAGTCCTGCTGACAAGAATGTGAGGGCAATTCCCTGTCCAGGTCATTTGAGACGGATGACACGGTGGAGTCCCTTCAAAGTATCATAGACCTGTCCTGCATCATCACTGCCAATCCTTTGCGGGTTAGAGACATCCCTCTGGGGAGGACTTTTGTTCGGTTGGCAGACAGGAGAAGAATTCTCCGCTGGGGACACAGCTCTAAACTGGCTGGGCACGCTGGTGTTCGTAAGACCCAAGACCTGATTACTCGTCACTTCTGGTGGCCCACGCTACCCAAAGATGTTGTGGACTTTGTCTCTTCCTGTATGGTGTGTGCTTCTAACAAGGTTGCTCACTCCAAGCCTGCCGGCCTGCTCCAACCTCTGCCTGTACCTAGTGTCCCCTGGCAGCACATTGCGATAGACTTTGTCACAGACTTTCCTCAGCAGGATGCAACACTGTCTGGGTGGTGGTGGACCGGTTTTCGAAGTTGGCACATTTTATCCTGCTGACCGGCCTACCTTCTGCTCCCCGACTGGCAAGTCTCTTCATTCAGCACATCTTCCGTTTGCATGGCTTGCCCCTTCACATCGTGTCCGATCGTGGATTTCAATTTACCTCAAAATTCTGGAGATCCCTCTGTAAACTCCTGGATGTGAGATTGGACTTTTCCTCAGCCTATCACCCACAGTCCAATGGGCAAGTCAAGAGGATTGACCAGATCATGGAGATCATGGAAAATTATCTCCACCACTTCATCTCCATGCAGCATGATAACTGGGTACAGCTTCTTCCATGGGCCGAGTTCTCGTATAACAACCACAGAAGTGAGTCCACCACTTCCACACCATTCTACATTGTGTACAGTACACATCTTAGAGTCCCTCTTCCTGTGTCGGCTACATCTCAGGTACCTGCTGCTGACTCTGCATTTGGAGACTTTCTGCAAATCTGGCAACAGACCCGGTCCTCTATTTTGCAGGCAGTCGATCGCATGAAGCGAAAAGCAGATATAAAGAGAAGACAGCCGCCTCAGTAACTTCCAGGTACCAAAGTCTGGCCGTCCTCACGGAACATTAGTTTAAAGGTGCCTTCATACAAGTTTGCTCCCAGGTTCCTCGGACCTTTTGAGATATTGCAACAGATAAACCCTATCTCCTATAAGCTTTGGCTGCCTCCTACCCTCAGTATCCCCAACTACTTTCATGTATCCCTCCTGAAGCCTGTGGTCCTGAACCGCTGCAGTAAGACTCCCAGTCCCGCAATTGCTCCCAGTGGTTCATCTGATGTGATTGAGATGTGTGAGATCCTAGACTGCAAAAGGGTAGGAGGAAGGACTTTCTATTTGGTGGACTGGAGAGGGTTTGGTCCTGAGGAGAGGTCCTGGGAGCCGGAAGAGAACCTCAGTGCCCCCGCTCTCATTAAGAAGTTCATCTCTCGCTCTGGTCCAAAAAAGAGGGGCGTAAGAGGGGGGATACTGTAGCATCCATGGCCGCAGACCGTCGGGTTTACTCTCCCCCCGGCGGCCGCAGCCATGGATCTATGAGCGCTGGCTTGCATCTCCTTCCCAGGAGACGCCAGCGCTCACTTCCGCTCCAGTCCGCCGTGTCCTGTCAGGTGTGCGTGCATGCTCGTGCCCGGCCTTAAAGGGCCAGTGTGCACAAATGAATAATCATCATCAACTGCCATGATTCTCTGGACTATAAAAAGGGCACTGCCCTTCTGATCCTTGCCTGAGCGTTGTTAGTGTTCCCATGTCAGTCTTGCAAATGGTCCCTTAGTGTTATCCTGTTCCTGTTGTTACTCGTGCCCTGTATCCTGTATCCCGTGCTCAGGGGCGTAACTAGGAAAGACTGGGCCGCATAGCAAACGTTTAAATGGGGCCCCCCCTCCGCTGGGTATCACACAACCCGCCCTTGCAGATAGTGCCTCCCTATAGATTCCACCATACAGTGCCCCACTATAGATAGCACCATACACATCTCCCTGTAGATAGCGCCATACACAGCCCCCTGTAGATAACGCCTTACAGCACCCCTGTAGATAACGTCTTACAGCCCCAAATCCCCCCTGTAGATAACGTCATACAGCCCCACCTGTAGATAAAGCCATACAGCCGCCCTGTATATAACGCCATACAGCCCCCTGTAGATAACGTCTTACAGCCCCAAATCCCCCCTGTAGATAACGCCATACAGCCCCAAATCCCCCCTGTAGATAACGCCATACAGACCCCCCTGTAGATAACACCATACAGACACCCCCTGTAGATAACGCCATACAGACCCCCTGTAGATAACGCCATACAGACCCCCCTGTAGATTACGCCATACAGACGCCCCTGTAGATAACGCCATACAGACCCCCCTGTAGATAACGCCATACAGACCCCCTGTAGATAACGCCATACAGACCCCCTGTAGATAACGCCATACAGACCCACTGTAGATAGCGCCATACAGACCCCCCTGTAGATAATGCCATAAAGACCCCCTATAGATAACGCCATACAGACCCTCCCTGTAGATAACGCCATACAGAGTCCCCCATGTAGATAACGCCATACCGAGTCCCCCCTGTAGATAATGCCAGATAGACCCCCTGTAGATAACGCCATACAGACCCCCCCTCTTGATTACACTATACAGAACTCCCCCTGTAGATAACGCCATTTGTCCCCCCCAAAAAAAACGGCCTATTGTTTGTCCTACAAAAGACATGCATCCCCTATCCACAGGATAGGGGATACATGTGTGATCGCTGGCAGTGATAAGGAGAACAGGGAACCGAAACGGTGTCACACCAATCTGCTTGGAGCGTCTGGTGGACGCCTTTACACGGTTCTGCTTTCAATACTACATAAAGCGATAGTGAGAAAGGCCTTGATTGGGCCGAAAAGTTATCGCTTTTCCGAAAAATACTGTTTGGAATAAAATAAAATATTTTGAAAATTAATTCCAAGTGTTCCTGGAGTGCTTTATGTTTGTTCTATGTAGCTACGGCTGCTATAGCGGTAGTTACGCCACTGCCAGTGCTGTATCCTTGTTCCAGAGCCTGTTAGTGTTGGAGTCGTGTTCCTCAGCACCTGCTGTTGCCTGCTACGTCCAGTGTCGTCTGCCACGTCTAGTGCCACCTGCAACATCCAGTGTCATCTGCCATGTTCAGTGTGATCCGTCACGTCTGGTGCAACCTGCTGCTCCTGCTGTCATCCGCCACATCTGGCGTAACCTGCTGCAGCCATCTCCATCCTTGCCAAAGCCTCGGCCATTGTCTGGACTTTTCAGGTACCCCAGTGTGGGACTTTGTATTGATGGGGTACTCTGTTGTTTGGCCAGCTGCCTCCCAGCTACAGCAGTGCGGCCTAGTGGGTCCACATACCCACAGACCATGACAACATGCACTACAAAGCCAGAACCTGCCAGAAAGTCCGGCAGCTCCTTTAATGTTGCTGTAGGCCTCTTGGTAGCCTCCCAGACCAATTTTGGTCTTGTGTTTTCATCAAGTTTTGTGGGACGCCCAGTTATTGGTAATGTCACAGTTGTGCCAATTTAATCCACTTCTTGATGACCATCTTCACTGTGTTCCATGGTATATCTAATGCCTTCGAAATTCTTTGATACCCTTCTCCTGACTGATGCCTGTCAACAATCAGATCCCTTTGATGTAAGCTCTTTACGGACCATGGCTTTTGCTGTCACCTGCAAAAATAAAATATCAGGAAAATCCTAATAGAACAGCTGAACTTTATATGGGGTTACTCAGAATCACTTTAAATAATGGCAGCTGTGTTCTGACTGCTATTTAACATGAATTTAATTGTGATTGGCTAATTCTGAACACAACCACATCCCCAATTATAAGAGGGTGTTCACGCTTATGCAACCACATTATTGTAGTTTTGCTCTTTACGGACCATGGCTATTGCTGTCACCTGCAAAAATAAAATATCAGGAAAATCCTAATAGAACAGCTGAACTTTATATGGGGTTACTCAGAATCACTTTAAATAATGGCAGCTGTGTACTGACTGCTATTTAACATGAGTTTAAATGTGATTGGCTAATTCTGAACACAACCACATCCCCAATTATAAGAGGGTGTTCACGCTTATGCAACCACATTATTGTAGTTTTGCTATTTTTCTTTTTCCCCTGTGGTTTTGCTATTTTTATTTTTCCCCTCTAAATGATTTCAGGTTTTTTTTTCAATGGAATTGTACAGATTATGGGTCACATTAAGGGTATGTTCACACAACCTATTTTCTGCTGTTTTTAGGGCCATAAACGCCCTGAAAAACTGCTAAAAACGCAGGGGCTGAACGCCTCCAAACATCTGCCCATTGATTTCAATGGGAAAAACGGCGTTCCATTCCCACGGGGTGGTTTTTACGTGGCCATTTTTAAAAACGGCTGCGTAAAAAAACACCTCGTAAAAAGAAGTGCATGTCACTTTTTGAGTCGGTTTTGGAGACGTTTTTTCATTGACTCAATAAAAAAACCACTCAAAAGACGGCCGTGAAAAACGCTAGTTGCTTTAAACAGCTGAAAATCAGGAGCTGTTTTCCCCTGAAAACAGCTCCGTATTTTCAGCCGTTTTTTTGTTAAACGGGTGAACATAACCTAAAGGTGGAAAAGTTCTGAAATGATTCATCTTGTACTGATTTTTTGACATGACAAAAACCTGGCGTTTTAAAAGGGTTGTGTAGACTTTTTATATCAACTGTATGTAGATATTTTTCTTGTTTTTATTAGATTTCAAACATCTTAACCCCTTCCCGACGTTTGACGTATCCATACGCCAAAGTCGGGTAGGGGAAGTATGGAGCGGGCTCACGGAGTGAACCCGCTTCATACGATGCCGGTGTCGGCTGTTTGTTACAGCCGACACCTCTGAATAACTAGCGGCATCGCGCTCGAGCGTGATCCCGCTAGTTTAACTCGTTAAATGCTGCGGTCAACAGAGACCGCAGCATGTAAATCGTTAGAAAGAGGAGGGCGACCCCCTCTAACAGCTCATCACGCCCCCCGCAACACAATCGCGGCGGGGGGGGGGGGGGGGCGATGGTTGTTATGGCTGCCTGGGGGCCTAATGAAGACCCCCAGATCCGCCATCTTTGTACACCTATTAAGGGGCTTAATAAATGGCTGTCAAAATCACGATATACTGCAATACATTAGTATTGCAGTATATCGTGCAATCGATCTAACAACCGCTGGTTGAAGTCCCCTAGGGGGACTAATAAAATAAGTAAAAATGAGTTAAATAAAGTTTTTTTTTGTGTAAAAAAAATAAAATATATTAAAAGTTTAAAAATAAAACCCTTTTCCCATTTTCCCCCTAGAGCATAGTAAAAAAATAAACATAATTGGTATCGCCGCATCCGTAAAAGTCTGAACTATTACAATATATCATTATTTAACCCGCATGGTGAACACCGTAAAAAAATAAATAAAATTGTAAACGCCAGAATGTCTATGTTTTGGTCACCTAATCTCGCAAAAGAAAATGAAATAAAAAGTGATCAAACTGTCGCATTTACACCAAAATTGTATTATTAAAAACTACAGCTTATCCCGCAAAAAACAAGCCCTCATACCACTTAATCGACGGAAAAATAAAAAAGTTGTGGCTCTCGGAATTTGGCGACACAAAATACATTTTCTTTTTTACACTTAGATTTTTACTTCGTAAAAGTAGTAAAATATAGAAAAAACAATATATATTTGGTATCGCCGTAGTCGTATTGACCCAGAGAATAAAGTTAACATGTTGTTTTAATTGCACAGTGAATTCCGTAAAAACGGCGCGCAAAAAAACATGGAGGAATCGCTGTTTTTTTAATTTTCTACCCCACAAATTATTTTTTTCCCGTATCGTAGTACATTATATGGCAAAATAAATGGTGCTACGAAAAACTACAACTCGTCCCGCATAAATCAAGCCCTCATAATACTATATCAACGGAAAAATAAAGACGTTATGGCTTTTGGAAGGTGGGGAGGAAAAAACGAAAAGGAAAATCTCAAAAAGGGAAGGGGTTAAAGGGTAGGGTACAGAAAGCAAAATAGGGATTGGGAAAGCATACAGTGTGTACATTCAATGTAGAAATACATTCACAGCACAGAAATAAAGAATGCACAGATCCCCGTGTACAAATATTTTATGGGGAGAGTGAGGAAAAAAAGGAAAGAGTGGAAAGAAAAAAAACAACTGCTCGCACAACAGACACAAACAAAGGCATATATAAAGTAACCTAGAACCATCAGAGGTAAGCTCTAGTACAAAATGAGTCCCGCTAGGCCCAGGTTTCCAGAAATTTACCTGAGGCATTGCATATAAGGGCCGTTAAATGTTCCATTGTATGGAAGTCCTTGATCTGCACGTATAAATTAGTTCTAGAATGTGGAGCTGTATGTCTCCAGAACAATGCAGTTAAACACTTTGCAGCAGTAAAAAAGTGGAGGAGCAACATAGTACTGGATTTGCTTATGATTTTAGGGGGTAAATTAAAAAGAAAAAGATAGGTAAGTGGATCAAGGATAATATCCTGATCCAATAAATTCCTGAGTAAAACTTTGACCATAGTCCAGAAGTAAACAATAAACGGGCAGTTCCAGAATATATGGTAAAGGAAACCGTCATGAGAGTTGTATCATCAACATACATTCGTGATGGCGGGACTAAATTTATGGAGGAGTTCTGGGGTGTGATACCTGGTCATCAATAGTTTACGTTGATTTTCCTTGTATAAAGTACATACGAAGCTCTTAATCGCCCTAGACCAAATGACTCTCTATAAGTCACGAGGAAGTTTCTTACATAACCAATTCTCCCATCTAAACATGTTTGTTTGTGGTGTAGTATTCAACACCATTCAATAAGTTATATATATTGTAGAAAAGTCCCGTGACAGAGGGACTCTAAAAGTATGTCCATTCAAAAGGGGTGAGTCGAGGGACCACTGTTGTGCCTAGTGAGGTAGAGAAATAACGGGCTATCTGTTGGTTACTATAGGCTGCAGTAAAAGGAAGCAAATATGTAGATTTAAGTTTAGCAAACAGCATAAGCTTCTTGTACAAGGGTCTACTAGGTCTCCAAAGCGATATAATCTGACATTGAACCAAGGTCAAGACATCGCAGAAGTCATACTATCAGGAAGATGTGGCGTGAACAAAAAGGGAATAAGGGGTGAGGGAGTGTGGACAGCTGAAAGTGCAATCTACAGTTATACCCAAATATTCATCGAAAAGGCCATAAGTCATAAGAGAGCTTGAGGCTGAACCCAAAGTACCGGACCCCAAATTAGTGTGCTGGAATCTATTGGAGCTAACCGGAGCCTCTCCACCTCAGTTCATCTGTTATACACAGACAGAGTAGACCAGAATACCAAGTGGTGTAAATGGGCAGTATAATAATATACACTACCGTTCAAAAGTTTAGGGTCACTTAGAAATTTCCTTATTTTTGCAAGAAAAGCACAGTTTTTTTCAATGAAGATAACATTAAATTAATCAGAAATACACTCTATACATTGTTAATGTGCTAAATAACTATTCTAGCGGCAAACGTCTATTTTTAATGCAATATCTACATAGGTGTATAGAGGCCCATTTCCAGCAACCATCACTCCAGTGTTCTAATGGTACATTGTGTTTGCTAACTGTGTTAGAAGGCTAATGGATTATTAGAAAACACTTGAAAACCCTTGTGCAATTATGTAGGCACCGCTGTAAACAGTTTTGCTGTTTAGAGGAGCTATAAAACTAACCTTCCTTTGAGCTAGTTGAGAATCTGGAGCATTACATTTGTGGGTTCGATTAAACTCTCAAAATGGCTAGAAAAAGAGAGCTTTCATGTGAAACTCGACAGTCTATTCTTGTTCTTAGAAATGAAGGCTATTCCATGCGATAAATTGCCAAGAAACTGAAGATTTCCTACAACGGTGTGTACTACTCCCTTCAGAGGACAGCACAAACAGGCTCTAACCAGAGTAGAAAGAGAAGTGGGAGGCCCCGCTGCACAACTGAGCAACAAGACAAGTACATTAGAGTCTCTATTTTAAGAAATAGACGCCTCACAGGTCCTCAACTGGCAGCTTTATTAAATAGTACCCGCAAAACGCCAGTGTCAACGTCTACAGTGAAGAGGCGACTCCGGGATGCTGGCCTTCAGGGCAGAGTGTCAAAGAAAAAGCCATATCTGAGACTGGCTAATAAAAGGAAAAGATTAATATGGGCAAAAGCACACAGACATTGGACAGAGGAAGATTGGAAAAAAGTGTTATGCACCGACAAATCGAAGTTTGAGGTGTTTGGATCACACAGAAGAACATTTCTGAGACGCAGAACAACTGAAAAGATGCTGGAAGAGTCCCTGACGCCATCTGTCAAGCATGGTGGAGGTAATGTAATGGTCTGGGGTTGCTTTGGTGCTGGTAAAGTGGGAGATTTGTACAAGGTAAAAGGGATTTTGAATAAGGAAGGCTATCACTCCATTTTGCAATGCCATGCCATACCCTGTGGACAGCGCTTGATTGGAGCCAATTTCATCCTACAACAGGACAATGACCCAAAGCACACCTCCAAATTATGCAAGAACTATTTAGGGAAGAAGCAGGCAGCTGGTATTCTATCTGTAATGGAGTGGCCAGCGCAGTCACCAGATCTCAACCCCATAGAGCTGTTGTGGGAGCAGCTTGACCGTATGGTACGCAAGAAGTGCCCATCAAGCCAATCCAACTTGTGGGAGGGGCTTCTGGAAGCATGGGGTGAAATTTCTCCCGATTACCTCAGCAAATTAACAGCTAGAATGCCAAAGGTCTGCAATGGTGTAATTGCTGCAAATGGAGCATTCTTTGACGAAAGCAAAGTTTGAAGGAGAAAATTATTATTTGAAATAAAAATCCTTATTTCTAACCTTGTCAATGTCTTGACTATATTTTCTACTCATTTTGCAACTCATTTGATAAATATAAGTGTGAGTTTTCATGGAAAACACAAAATTGTCTTGGTGACCCCAAACTTTTGAACGGTAGTGTAGAGAACTATCGGGGGTAACAGGCCTTCTCGCAAAATGCTTGCAGTAAGAACAGACTTAGTAATACGATGACGCTTCAGATTTCATACAAACTTAAGAAAGAAAACTGTATAGAACGAAGGGTAGAGGCCAGAATTCAAAAAGATAAAGGTATTTAGGCAACAGTGACATAAAATTGCCGCTCCTCGGCCTAGTAAAGCGATAAGAAGCAGTTTCCACTTAGTTAACAGTATATGATGCTCCTTGACAAGAGGTGGGAAATTTGCATGAAACAATACGAGGGGGTTATATGGACTCCCAAATATTTAAGTATTTTCTCCCTTCAGGTGTAGCAGAAAGACTATTTAAATTTGGACAGCAAAGGAGGGAGAATATTGATAGAAAGGGCTTCCGTTTTAGTGTAACTTATGTTATATCCCGACAGCTGGCTGTACTGAGTAACAGCATGATGGAGATTAGAAAGGGAAATTGAGGGATTAGTTAAAGTCAACAAAACATCATCGCAAAAAAAGATATCTTGAAGGATTTATCACGAATGGGGATTCATTGAATATCATGGTTAGCTCTAATCTGGGCCGATAACGGCCCAATGCTCAGCACATAAAGGAGGGGCGAAAGGGGGCAGCCCTCACAAGTAACATTTCTGATGGGGAATTTAGAAGAATGGACATTATACAATGAAAAAAAGGGGAAAAATTTGATATCCAATAACCCAAGAAATTATACAATCTCACAGGGAGGAGTAGAGCCCCCCCAAGAGCCTGGAGAAAAGGCGTTTTTTTTTTCTAAATTAGCAAATGCAAAAACCGGGTCAAAAATTCCTCCAAACGAACGGCGTGTTTTTTTTTTTATACCTTCCATTGATTTTAATAGAGGTTTAGAGGCAAAAAACACTCCAAGATAAGGCATGACTTTAAAAAAAAAAAAATTATCCGCATTTGCAGTGTTTCTTTTTGGCGCTGATTCAAAATACGGTTTGCATGTCAATATCAGCGTAAAAAAATGCTGTGGGAACAGGGCCTATGGAAAAATAGGGTAGTAAGACTAGTTATCAGCAACTGCACTTCTATAATATTAAGCACAAAGAATGTCACCAGAGATCCTGGTTAGGGTAGTCCATATCATGTTCTCCATTCAACGACTGATGCTAGTGTTTCCGAGATTGGACCCGCTGTCAAGAGGGAGGCAATGGAGGTGGTTAAGGAGGCAAGTCCTAGTCTAGTAGTGCAGGAGGGTCAAGGTGAAAGCTAAGACAGAAGTCCCAAAGTTCTTCTGTAGAACAAAATACAGCTGATCGCCTCTCTTTTCGGGCTGTTAAGCTAAAGGGGAAGCCCCACCTGTAGAGTACCGCATGTTCCTGAAGCAAAGTCAATAAAAGGCACAGGGACCAAAGTTGCTAGAGGATAAACCAGGAAAGGTCCATTGTCCGCAATTTGGCAAAGTGGACAAGCTTTCGTCATAATCTCTTCCTTAAGGAGAAAGTCTGTGATACAACAAATAATGTCCCGCGGACGGTTCCCCATTGTTTTTGAGGGAAAAGTCCTATGAGCTTGGTCAATTTTAATCAGCTGCCCTGATAGGCGGCATAATACAGAGCTGAAGATCGTTTGGAGGATTGCAGTTTCATCTTCCTCATCTTGAGATTTGGGGACCCCTCTAATTTTAATATTATGCCTGTGCCCCCTGTTGTCCAGGTCCTCCATGTGCTGCTGTAAATCCCGGATCGTTCAAGCATGAGAAGAGGCCTGGATTTCAAGCTGACGTATGGTGGTTCTAGTCCCATTGTGATCTTTTTCAAGCTAATCAAGTTGATGTGCAACATGTTTGACATCTTGGCGATTTGCCACTATTTCACTTCTACAGGTCTTTTTAACGACAGTAATAAGTGCATGAAAATCCTGCTGCTTGGTGAGCTTTTGTATATGAGACCACCAGTAAACAGGTGTCAGCTCAATCCGAGCAGAGGTGTAGCTTGAGGGGACATGCTGAGATAAGAGTACCACATCTAGGTAACCTAGGGCCTGAGGAGGTTAAGCGCCCATAGCAATGTCCTCCTTGGAAGGAGCAGGCGGATCCACGTGGAGCTGTCCCATGTGGAGAGGCTAAGCCAGAAATGGCCACCGGAGGGATCACCACATAGTGTTGTGAAGGGTCTCAACCTGGGCCCTGCCAGGTTGAGAGGGATGGTGGTGAGGGGTCCCGAGCTGAGAACGCAGGTATCAATTGTGCAGGCAACTAACCACTAGGCCCGTCAGTAGCTGAGTCGCGGGGAGTCGAGGAAAAATGCTGCGGCACCATGATGGAAGCAGCTGCCGGGTCTCTGTTCTCTCACATGAGGTAAGGCTCCAAGGTGAGCGAGGGTGGAAGGGATTTTATCCAGTGGTCGTTTGCGAACCTTCCCAGGTTGTCTTTTCTACATTACAATGGTGAAGTATGTTGATTTTTAGCCGATATGGGCACTTAGAGAGCAGAGCAGCAGTCTCCATGAGCTCCTGGCCACGCCCCAGCCTATGAAAAAATGTGACTCAAAGTCACTTCACATTTTGTTTCATTTTTTGTTCTTAATTTTCCCTATATGAACAAATCTATCGGCTACAAGCAACAACATTTTTAATAGCACTTTATGTTTCTCTTAACATAGGTTCTATGTTCCTCTGTTTTCTTCTACTGTTTTGGCACATTCTCTCTCTCTGTCTCTCACTGTCTTCAAATACAAACATTTCACAGTTCCCTGTCCCCCAACCCCTTTTTGTTTTCCATGCGTTTGAAACGGCAAGTTCATTGTGATATCCGGCACCCCTCCTAATAATATGACGCATGGTCCCATTTGTATAAAGAATGGCTGCTAGATGTTTGGTGTACTATCCACTACGAAACACACGCTTGCTAATTACTTGGCAGTTACAATAAATGTAAGTGGAGTCAGGATGTATGAAACCTATACCATATAACTGTTCCTGGTCTTCATTGCTGCTATATTTAACTACTTCTCTTAGCTGTTCTGTAACTTCATGTCGTGCAGTGATATGTACTATATCCAGTGGCGGATTAAGTGTACCATGGGCCCTGGGCTGTTGATACAACTTGGGCCCCCCTCACACAGAGTTCACAGCAGCACAGAATCTGCACGCTCCTCTCCTGAAATACTCTGTGCTGCTGTGAACTCTGCTCTTACCATTACGTGGTGACTTGCCAATCATTTGAAGGTGTTATTGAGGACAGGAGTGGAGGAGTGGTAACAGACTGAGCTACGTAATGGTAAGAGCAGAGTTTACAGCAGCACTGAATCTGCACGCTCATCTCCTGAAATACTCTGTGCTGCCTTAAACTCTGTGGACAGGTCAGGATCCTGTTTTTTTTTAAATGCTGCACTGTAGCGCAGCCTTATATAATGGATCGAGCGGGTTCCCCAGCAGCATTTAAAAGAAACAGGATCCTGACCTGTCCACAGAGTTTAAGGCAGCACAGAGTATTTCAGGAGAGGAGCCTGTGATTGGCTGCAGAGGCCGCTGCAGCCTGAGATTGGTTGCAGAGGCCGCTGCAGCCTGTGATTGGTTGCAGAGGCCGCTGCAGCCTGTGATTGGCTGCAGAGGCGGTCACGTGGGATGAAGCGTCATCCCTGGAGGCCGGCCTTCTGACGTCATCCTGACGTGCGTGACCGCCACTACAGCCTGTGATTGGCTGCAGCGGCGACATGGATGACACGTCACCGCTGGAGGCCGGACAGGAGGAATGTAAGTATGAACGTATTTTTTATTTTTTTTTATTACATTAAAATTGTATTTTCCGTGCGCCGAGCATGTACTGTCAAGGTTGTTGAAAGAGTTAGTGCAGCCCATTAACTCTATCAGCACCCTGGACAGTACCATGCTCGGCGCACGGAAATTACAGGTTCGGTCCGAAACAAACTTTTTCGTGAAATTCGGCGAACTAGCCGAACCGAACTTTTCAGAAGTTCGCTCATCTCTAGTCATAATGATGGCGGCTGCGCGAAAATCTCGCAGCCGCGCATCATACACTGATGACACATGGAGCCGTTAAGTGCCTTTTGCGCACGGAAAACGCCGCAGTTTTTGCGTGAGCAAAACGCACACGCTCGTGTAAATGAGGCCTAAAGGGTAAGTCAATTTTTAACAAACTTCTAACATGTCATAGTGACATGTCAGAACTTTTGATGGGTGGGGGTCCGGGTGCGGAGACTAAGCGGCAGAAGCGCTCATGTGAGCAAAGAGCCACTTCATTTCTGTTTGGCTTTTTCCGGAAAGCCAAAGTAGCGGTGTACGGGCTCATTGACTTTCTATGAGACCGTACATAAGCTGCTCAGCTTTCCGGAAACAGAAACCAAGTGGCTCAGCGCTCACACGAGTGCTTCCGACGCTTAGTTTTAGTGATCAGAGGGAGTCGGCGAGAGACACTGCTTCCGTAACCATCATTCAGTTTTATGGGACTTACGGATGGTGGATATGTCATACATTTTTCTTATGGGAAAACTGAGGGCTGTATGGGGGGATTATATTGCAAGGGGAGGTGAGTTTGTCTGACTTCTGGGGGCTCTATAGGGAGGTCTGAGTGTCTGATTCTGACATCTCTGTGGGGGGGGGGGGGTAGCCCCCCCCATAGAGCCCGTCGCTCAGACCCCCCTATACAGCCCCCAGAAGTCAGACAATTTGACTTACCCTTGTAATATATTAGTAACTAGTGAGGGCTCTATGAGAAGGGGGGATTATACTGAATGGGGGAGGGGGGTTCTAACCATCTAAGTGACTCCAGAGGACTCCATGAAGGGGGGAATAACCCCCCCATCCCATCCCCCATAGAGCCCTCAGTATTTCAGTATTTATTATACAGCAGGGAGATTTGAGCGTGTAACTCACTGCTGAGTGTCTATGGAGGGAAATTATTGTCCCCCCATAGAGTCCTCTGCAGTGAGTTACACCGCTCAAACCCCCCCTGCTGTATAATAAATACTGAAATCCTGAGAGCTCTATGGGGGATGGGATGGGGGGTTATTCCCCCTTCATGGAGTCCTCTGGAGTCACTTAGATGTAAATTAAGATGGAGACGAACATGAACACTAACCTCCTCGTTGCTCGACCACCGCCCTTCTCGTCTGTTCCTCACTGGCGGTACGTGAAGCGTCAGAGGGGCGTGTTCTACCACGACTAGCAGACGCACGTCTGCTAGTCCTATCCAGACATTGATATCCATCCCCCTCCTCCTCATCAGCACTGCGCTGCCCTCTGCTGCAGTCCGCCCGCCCCTCCCTCTCAACGGCCATTAGCGGCGCTTCTTGTGAACGGCCATTAGTGAGTCCGACCGGATTTAAAATGATGTGCGTTTCGGGTTGCGATGGGCCCCCTAAAAGCTTGGGCCCCGGGCGGCCGCCCGAAACGCCTATATTATAATCCGCCACTGACTATATCTGCCATAATATTCTGGTAATGTAAATAAAGGAGCTTGGTTAAAAATAGTTAACTCATATATCTAGCTGTCTGTAGCCACGACTTAGGCAAATTCAATGTATAAAAAAATATGATTCCAAATGCTTTCTAGTGGTGGCTGGCAGCTTTTTTTTTCATTCAGTAATTTTCTACATTGCTGGATACATAGATTTCATTTGAAACCCAAATAGTTTGAGAAGCTAGCTATTTTCTGGTTGTTACAATTGAACTATGCTTCCCAACATTTCATGTTGCTCAACATAAAATAAAAGTAAGTAACTAAGGAGAAAATATTGCACTCCGGGTGTATGGGTGAGAAATTGCCACATGTTAGCTAATATAGCTGACAATGATAGCAGTCTGACGAGTACTTTCTGCCCTGGAAACTAAAGGCAGGAGTCATCTTAACATTCCATATATACTATGTAGGGAAGAAACATAAGGAAACCTTTATGTAAATCCAATGGGAATAGCAATTTTTCACATGCAGTGTTCTATTTACAGCATTGTACAATGCCTTTTCCTGCACTATAAAGGGAAACATATGGAAAGTGTAATACTTGACGATACATATGGCTGTGCTTTGTATTATATGTCAACAAGACAGTGGAAGTGTATGCACCCACATACAGGTGTAACATACACCCCCGCTGTGTCAATGAATCCATTATACAATATAGTCTGTTTACATTTAATATTTATCCAATTGAATGGATATTATTTCAATTCCAAAGTAATATTCTCACAGGAAAATAAATATTGCAAGCAAAATCTTAGCGCATTTCAACCTTTCCTAATACATATTATAGTATTACCAATATTAGTTGTGTTTTTTCCAACTCTGATTTAAAAGTCCTTTATAGTTTTATAAATGTTGTGTCAGAAAGGCACCTTGCTATGTGTCTTGGTGGAAAAGCTGCGTCTTTTCCCCTTTATTCGGCAACCCTTTAGCTGTCATATACACTTCCAAATTTGGTGCTAGAATGCAGTGTTGGAGTTACACTATACAGATTGTATGAAATAAAAACATGAATAGTGAGATATCTCTGCCTAGATTCAGGAACATCACAGTAGCATCCCACAGCTTCATGCCACTTTCCCAAGAGAATACTTGAAACAGTAGCATTAATTGATTAGGCCTAATTCACACGAGCGTGTTCGGTCCGTGATATATGGTCCGTGTGGCGGCCGCATTTCCTGGACCGAACACACTGCAGGGAGCAGGGCTCCAAGCATCATAGTTCTCTATGACCCTAGGTGTCCCTGCCTCTCTGTGGAACTACTGTCCCGTACTGAAAACATGATTGCAGTGTGGGGCGGTTGTCCTCCAGCGAGGCAGTGACACCTAGCGTCATAGATAACTATGATGCTAGGAGCCCGGCTCCCTGCAGTGTGCTCGGTCTGGGAAATGCGTCCGACACACGGACCGTATATCACGGACCGAACACGCTCGTGTGAATTAGGCCCTAGGCAAATATGGCGCCCGTTGGTTAGTAATATATTCTGCATCCAGTGCTTGGCAGTACATTCAACATCTGTCCTTGCATCCTATACCTAGCAATCTTTGGAACAATCAGTGCTCAATCCCTGATCGTCACCTCTACGGTTAACGTTTAGTAGCGGATAGTCACCTGTGCAGTCAGTACATTGTACCTGTTAAGCATTTGTAAAATTGTTGTTGGGTGCATGGTAAGAGATGAATGTACTTCTCAAAATTAGTTTTTGGCCCAATTCGATCGAATACATTTTCCATGAATCGCAAGTGTCCCGGTAGCCCTTGTCTGACTCTCAGGCCCCCTTCACATCAAGTTATTGCCTTCAACGGAAGGCTGCAATATAGACTACTGTATAGGCATACAGTAGAATACGTTTCCTGAATGCTCTCTCTGCTCAGCCCGCTGTCTTATATGGACAGTTACATCACTGGAACTTCCCTGGGTCCCAGTGAGGTAACTGGCCATATATGATGTAGCTTCCCTGAGAGATAAAAAGCAGCCAGAGATCTGTCTACTTTGAAGGACGGATTGTCGAATTGGTGGATGGCTGGGTATTACAAAGGCCACGAGGAACGGGGTATCAGGAGAGGAGAATAAGTGGACTCCCTCTGGTGCGGGGAGGCCTGAGTGCAGGTCGCATGAATGAGGATGGTGGAGCACGTAAGTGCGCTCCCAGGCACTTAGATATCTCATTTAGGGCAGGGATCGCAGGAGCTTTCCCTGCCTGCCTCATGCAATAGACTCGGGGAACTGAGGCTGTTGTGTGAGGACAGTTACATCAGGTAGTTCCCTAGGGCATTGTACTCCTGATGCTCTGCCTGGGGACTTCGGCCCTGCGGAAACTCCGACGTATACCTCCGACGGAAGGCAATAAAGTGATGTGAAAGGAGCCCTTAAATGGCGGCCGACACTCTTGGGTGGCCACCATTTTGCCACAATTCGTGTGCTGGGAACCACGAAAGTTTTAGATTTCACCAAATGCCTACCTAGTAATTGAATGTTATAAAGTTTGCTCAAACCTCCTCAACGTGTATGTTATATTCTACTGAATACATACACATGGTCAGCAATTAATACTGTTCATACTAAAATATTTAGAGGTTTTATTATATATAGTTCGCTGATCACAATTTTTAATCCACTTTAGAATTACATTCTGGGAAGCTAATAAAAATAATGGGTCTTTGTTTTATAGGCAGGTATGTTATTAGGACATATTAAAAGCCATAATAAATTGACCAAATACAACTTGTTTCCAATAATCAAACAAACATTTTTATTCAAAAATAGTGGAATCCCTGTCTAATGTCCTTGTTATACAGAGAGTATTTAGGTGTGTTTCCAGCCAAACATTATGGTCCTGGTGAGAAGACATAAAAAGCATCTTACATATTGCTGTACGTCCCGTAACATAACAATACAAGCTGATTGCCGACATCAGCGAATAGTTTTATCAAGCACTTTTATAAAAAAAAAATATATACATATAATGTCCACCCAAAGTTCCGGAACACCCTCATAACTTTTGAACGGCTCAAGGTAGGGGGTTGAAATTTGGTGGGATTTAATGGGGTCATAAAATCTACCAGTTAACGCCAAAAAAAATCCACCCGACCCCCTTGGGGGCAGCAAAATCTTAAATGGCACGGGGGTCAAGTGGGGGCTCATTTGAAAGCTCTTTTCAATACAAAAAGATGCTGCAAACGATTTTGAGATATGATTTATTTTTGCTGAGATATTTAACGGTAAAGATCTTGCGAGATCTTTACCGTGCTGTCACATACACCCACATTAACTTTACTGAAGTGTCTTGAGAGTGAATAGACATCACCTCCAGCCAGGATGTCTATTCACACTCCCGACACTTCCGTAAAGTTTGTGTGGGACTTAATCGCTGCACAGTGTGATCTCGCGAGATCACGCTGTGAATGACTTAATCGCTGCACAGTGTGATCTCACGAGATCACGCAGTGCTGTAAATAAAGTCCCACACAAACTTTACCGAAGCGTCAGGAATGTTAATAGACATCGCGTTCTGGCTGGAGGTGATGTCTAATCACTCTCAAGACACTTCAGTAAAGTTAATGTGTGTGTATGTGACAGCACAGCATGATCTCGTGAGATCACGCTGTGCTGAGTGCAAATGGACATGAATGGAGAGAAGTGTATGACGCTGATTGGTCAGCGTCATACACTCCTCTTTACAACGCCCACTTGGCTAAAGGTTAAAAAAACGCCCAGTTGGGCATTAAGATACTAATTAGCATAAATCTAAAATTGCTCATAACTTGCTCAGAAATTATCGTTTTTCAAATAAAAAACACTGTTGTTATCTACATTACAGTGCCTATCAGATTATGTAGGAGATAGGGCACTTATAATGTGGTGACAGAGCCTCTTTAAGTCTACGTAAAGATTTAATCAAATGCTAAAGAACATAAAACTAGAAAAACAAAGATGTTTATACATAGGTTAATAGGTTATTAATATCCTTTAATTTAAATAAAAGTATTTAAAATATCCCAAATAAATATAATATACAGAGCTTCCTATAAAATAGGAACTGCAAATACATATAAATTAATAAACGCATATGTTTATATAGTAAGGGAGCTCCCTAGCAATTAATTGAATTCCGCGGGTCCGACTCCCTTAATGCTGTTATTATGAGAGAGGAAATGAATTATTGTATAGCCCACATTCAAATGAGAAGCTCTCTGCTCCCAGTGAGGGTATGTTCACATGCTAAACAGAAAATGGCTGTAAAATACAGAGCTTTTCCAAGGGAAAACAGGCTCTGATTTTCGGCCGTTTTTTAAGCATCAAGCGTTTATTGTTGCTTTTTTTACGGCCCTTTTTTTAGCTATTTTTCTTTTGACCTAATGAAAAACCGCCCTTCTTTTTATGGGGTGTATTTTTACCCCCAGTTTTTTCAAACGGGAGCGTAAAAAAATGCCCATGTCGGAGCGAAATGCCATTTTTTTCCATTGAAATGGGCAGATGTTTGGAGGCGTTCAACTTCCGTATTTTCAGCCATTTTTCAGGGCATTTATGGCTGAAAATAAGCTGTGTGAACATACCCTAATAGAGGAGGGAGGTCAGAGTGGGACACCCTCTGTATGTCGCCTTTGTGCCCTTTAAAGAATAGAATATATAACTATTCCCTAACACAGTTGTCATTGCTACGGGCCGTAAGGCTCACTCACTCAGCCATGGATCTGCAAGCGCTGGCCCAAGTCTCCTCCTCAGGAGACGCCAGTGCTCACTTCCACTTACCTCGGCCGGGTCCCATATTGTGTGCGCGCACGCTCGTGCCCACTCTTAAAGGGCCAGCATGCGCACCTGAAGGTAATGTTAAAATTAGCACATGAATACCCTGGACTATAAGAGGGCTCAGCCCCTTCCTCCCTTGCCTGAGCATTGTTGTCGTACCCTCAGTTTGTCTAGCAAATTGTCTCCTAGTGTTTTCCAGTTCCCAGTGTTCCCCGTTCCAGTACCTGTATCCTGTGCTACCTGGTCAAGTGACGTACTGAGCTGTACTCATGTGCTGTATCCCACGCCTGTCTTGCTACACCATGCCTGACGTCTGCCTGCTGCCTAAGTCCCAACCAAGCCTGTCATTGCTACTGTCCGAGTTGCCACAGGTAAACTATACGAACTATAGACTGTGACCTGCGTCCTGTTGGCCAGCTGCCATACCGTCAAGGCGGTGCGGCCCAGTGGGTCCACGCACCCAACGTGACAACAGCATATAATTACTATTGCATGTAGGAGAAGCTTATTAAAAAGCTTGCAGGGTTACCTTCAGAATCCCCTAGAAATATTGTTTAGATCAAAGAGTGAAGACAAGAAAATGACAGAATATGATGCCATGCTTTAGGCAACTTTACTGTACTAGTTTGTAAACATTTGTGCTATAATTGTAACCTAACTAATTACGAATTGGCATATATACATGCCCCATTAAAAAGTTTCAAATAGTTATAGTTGCCTTCTTAACTCTGCATTTTATGGTATTCAAAAGTTAATTTTGGCAATATGTTACTTCTACTTAGAATTTTTTTTTTTATGTATCCTTTATGTAACTTGAATGTGTTTTGTTATTGTTATTTTTATTATTATTATTTTTACTACCACTTATCAGTAAAGGGGAGCTGGGTATGAATATAGATTTGGATATGAAAGGGTTAAAGACAGCTTTTATTTCTACATTTACATTGTGCTAAACTAAAAAAGTATTGTATTACCTTTCAAAAGACAAGAATATGTGACTTATGAGGTGCAAACTAATTTCATTATTTAGATGCTGAGATAAATACCAGACATAGAAAGTGTTGTAAAGATCCTGGTGCCTACACATTTAGCCCCTCAAGCTAACGGACTTGCTTTATAAAGTGTGTCTTGAAGAATTAATGAATTTATGGTAAATATAGCACCCTGGAAAGTTGAAAGACCCTAGGTTTATTTTTTATTTTTTGCATTTAATAACATACAGTATTCATTTTTCATCTGTATGTCCCCTTCTAGATTCCAGCACTAATAGTTTTCTTTATTCAATTCTGGTGTCTTCTCCAAAATATGTTGCAGGAAATCTTAGGGCAAACATGTGCTGTATGCTCTACTGGCCATCGCTGCGCCAAACTACTATTAAACAAAAATCACAAATGAACCTCTCATCTATAGGCTATGTTCACACGGGGTATTTTGCCGAGTTTTTTGACGCGGAAACCGCGTCGCAAAAACGGCCCGAGAACGCCTCCCATTGATTTCAATGGGAGGCGTCGGCGTCTTTTTCCCGCGAGCAGTAAAACTGCCTCGTGGGAAAAAGAAGCGACATGCCCTATCTTCGGGCGCTTCCGCCTCTGACCTCCCATTGACTTCAATGGGAGGCAGGAGAAAGGGTATTTCTCGCTGTTTTATGCCCGCGGCGCTCAATGGCCGCGGGCGAAAAACGGCGCGATAATCGCCGCGAAAATCGGCGTGCAGGGAGAGGAATATCTGCCTCAAAGTTCCAAACGGAATTTTGAGGCAGATATTCCTCTCCCAAAATACTCCGTGTGAACATAGCCATACTGTGGAGATTTTGTGGATTGCAATGTTTTTCATTTAAAAAAACCAGCATTTAAATGTAGCAAAAACTTGTACTTGTAAACTAGTATAATTCAAGAACTAGTCATGTCACTTAGAGTATTATTAGGTTGAGTACTAGTTTAGCCCTTAAAATGTCTTTCCTTACTGGTCTGAAAATCATGTTGCCATGTAGCTATGTGGCATGTTCAGATCACTGGCACAGTGGGTTTTTGGATCCTCTCCTAAGTCTAGTACCCAAAAAAACATGCCATGTCAGCCCCTTTGTCTACACCTCTGATCAATGTGCCCTCATAGCTAGCATGCCTATTGTTTTAATGCATCATTATGGTAACTATATCCACATAAACCTGTATCCTCATATAATGCATTGTTGGGTAAAACAATGCAGTAGATTCACTTACTATATAATCCTGCACATTTATCCTGCAACAGTGCAGGCAGAGTCTACACAGTGCGTGTGCTAGATGACATTGGCTACAAATTTTAACCTTTTGTGTTCATTGTGTGTCCCTTCATGGACATCTTAATAGCAAAACAATAAAAGTTATATTTTATTATCATCAATCAATTAGTAGTTGGGAAACTGGGTTTCAGTGTGCCTCAGGCACATTTGTCTTTTTTTGTATGAACTATATACCTGCCAACTACTAGGGTCTTTTCAGTATTCCAAGAAACCAATTGTCACTCTGGCTGAGCTCCAAAGATCTTGTGTGCAGATGAAAGAAACTTCCAGGAGGTCACTCATCACTGCAGCACTCCATTGATCTGGGCTGTATGGCAGAGTGGCCAGAAAGAAGCCTCTCCTCTGTAAATGACACATGAACACCCGCCTGGAGTTTGCAAAAAAGCACCTAAAGTACTCCCTACTGTGAGCAACAAGATTCTGTGGTCTGATAAAACCAAGATTGAACTTTTTGACCTCCATTCTAAGCGTCATGTCTGGTGGAAACCAGGCACTGCTCATCACCTGCCCAATACCATCTCTACAGTGAAGCATGGTGGTGGCAGCATCATGATGTAGGGGTGTTTTTCAGCGGCTGGAACAGGGAGACTGGTCAGGGTTGAGGGGAAGATGAATGGAGCAAAGTACAGAGATATTCTTAATGAAAATCTGATCCAGAGTGCTCTGGAACTCAGACTTGGCCGAAGGTTCACCTTCCAACAAGACAATGACGCAAAGCACACAGCCAAGACGACACAGGAGTGGCTTGGGGACAACTCTCTGAATGTTCTTGGGTTGCCCAACCAAAGCCCTGACTTGAACCCAATTGAACATCTCTGCAGTGACCTGAAATGGCTGCCCACCGACGTTCCCCATCCAACCTGACAGAGCATGCGATGATCTGCAGAGAAGAATGGCAGAAAATTCCCAAACCCAGGTGTGGAAGACTGGAGGCTGTTATCGCTGCCAAAGGTGCTTCACCTAAGAACTGAGTAAAGGGTCTGAATACTTATGTCAATATAATATTTTAGTTTTTCTTTTTCAATTAATTATCAAAGATTACTAACATTTCGTTTTCATTTTGTCATTATGGGGTATTGAATGCAGAATGATGGAAAAACGTTTTATTTTTATTTTAGCACAGGCCTTAACATAACAAAATGTGAAAAAAGTGAACGGGTCTGAAGACTTTCCGAGTGCATTGTATATTTGAGTAGGGCACAAAATCATGAATAACATATCAAAAGGTACAATAATTGATGTGGTTTAGGCGATTTCTAGTAATATTGTTGGGTTATGAAATTATTCTAAGGCTGGGTTCACACGACCTATTTTCAGGCGTAAATGAGGCGTATTATGCCTCGTTTTACGTCTGAAAATAGGGCTGCAATACGTCGGCAAACATCTGCCCATTCATTTGAATGGGTTTGCCGACGTATTGTGCAGACGACCTGTAATTTACGCGTCGTCGTTTGACAGCTGTCAAACAACGATGCGTAAATTGACTGCCTCGGCAAAGAAGTGCAGGGCACTTCTTTGCAACGTAATTTGAGCCGTTCTTCATTGAACTCAATGAAGAGCAGCTCAAGATATACGAGCGTCACCGACGCCTCGTATATTACGTGGAGGAGCATTTACGGCTGAAACGACGCAGCTGTTTTCTTCTGAAAACAGGCTGTCATTTCAGCCGTAAAAGCCAGCTAGCATGTGCACATACCCTGTGTTCTACCACCATCTGCTGTCATTAGCATGAAAATACAGCCATAGAATATCTGGTTATACAGGTCAATGGTTTAATAGTTCTGTTACAATTGGCCCTTTTGGCTTAATTGAAACAATGATTGAATTCCCCAAAAAATTAAAAATGTGCTAAATACTTATATTCAATTTAAAACCTTTCGTGTATTAATAAAGCTGGTATAACCAATTCTAGCAGTCAAAAAAAGTTAAAATATGAACTACACAAATCACAATATACCTAAACAACCATCAACTAAAATGTCACTGTGATGAACTGTTAACTTATTAAAGAAGTAGTACCATCAGCACAGCACTTCCTCAAAACTAAGCATAACTTTTAACTTTATTTTGTGTTTTTTTTTTTTAATAATAAGGCATTTTGTAAGGGGAAAAAGTTGTTTTCTTTTCACTTTTTTATTTTTTTTATTAACTTTATTAAACTTTTTTTAAAACTTTTTTACTAGTCCCACTAGTGGCCCCCTTAAAAAACTAATGGGTGGCCACTAACGGGTTAAGGTCTTATTGTCTTAACTCACACATGTAAGGTTCAGTGCAACTCAATAACTTCTTACTTGTTTTTAGTGAATACATAGGGGGGATTGTATTAAAAGGTTTATACCCCTTTAGTGGTGTTGAAAAATCGCTAATTATGGCGCACGCCATGGACATCAGACAATGCAACAAATTTTATTAAAAGGTGTGTACCTCTTAATAAATTGGTCACATCTTAGGCTGGGTTCACACGACCTATTTTCAGACGTAAACGAGGCGTATTATGCCTCGTTTTACGTCTGAAAATAGGGCTACAATACGTCGGCAAACATCTGCCCATTCATTTGAATGGGTTTGCCGACGTATTGTGCAGACAACCTGTCATTTACGCGTCGTCGTTTGACAGCTGTCAAACGACGACGCGTAAAAATACAGCCTCGTCAAAAGAAGTGCAGGGCACTTCTTTCAGACGTAATTTGAGCCGTACTTCATTGAACTCAATGAAGAGCAGCTCAAAATTTACGGCTGTCAGAGAAGCCTCGCAAAATGCGAGGAGGAGCATTTACGACTGAAACGAGGCAGCTGTTTTCTCCTGAAAACAGTCTGTCTTTTCAGACGTAAAAGCCTGCTACCGTGTTCACATACCCTTAGGGTATGATCACACGCTTAACAAAAAACGTCTGAAAAATACGGAGCTGTTTTCAGAGGAGACAGCCTCTGATTTTCAGGCGTTTTTTAGGGTCTGTTCACACGACAGCGTCCGTAATGGCTGAAATTACGGGGATGTTTTCAGGAGGAAACATCCCCGTAATTTCAGCCGTAACGGCATGTGCAGGCGCTTGAACGCCGCGTCTATTACGGACGTAATTGGCGCTGCTTTTCATTGGAGTCAATGAATAACGGCTCCAATTACGCCCCAAGAAGTGACAGGTCACTTCTTTGACGCGGGCGTCTATTTACGCGCCGTCATTTGACAGCGGCGCGTAAATATACGCCTCGTGTGAACAGACAAACGTCAGCCCATTGCTTTCAATGGGCAGATGTTTGTCAACGCTATCGAGGCGCATTTTTCGGACGTAATTCGGGACAAAAACGCCCGATTTACGTCCGTAATTAGTGTGTGTGAACATACCCTTAAGCTGAGAATGAAATTTGGAGCTTCTTTTGAGGCTTCTTTTCAGACGTTTTTTGAGGCATTTTTCATAGTATTCAATGGAAAATCAGCTTCAAAAAACGCCTCAAGAAGTGACATGCTACTTCTTTTTACGGAGCGTCTTTTTACGCTCCGTTTTTTGACAGCAAAGCATAAAATAAATGCTCGTGGGAACAGAACATCGTAATTCCCATTGAAAGCAATGGGCAGATGTTTGTAGGCGTATTAGGGGCGTTTTTTCAGACGTAATTCGAGGCGTAAGACGCCTCGCAAAATGCGAGGAGGAGCTTTTACGTCTGAAACGACGCAGCTGTTTTCTCCTGAAAACAGTCTGTCTTTTCAGACGTAAAAGACAGTTCTCGTGTGCACATACCCTTAGGGTATGTTCACACGATAGCAGGCATTTACGGCTGAAATGACAGACTGTTTTCAGAAGAAAACAGCTGCCTCGTTTCAGCCGTAAATGCTCCTCCTCGTAATATGCGAGGCGTCTGTGACGCTCGTAAATCTTGAGCTGCTCTTCATTGAGTTCAATGAAGAACGGCTCAAATTACGTTGCAAAGAAGTGCCCTGCACTTCTTTGCCGAGGCAGTCAATTTACGTGTCGTCGTTTGACAGATGTCAAACGACGACGCGAAAATGACAGGTCGTCTGCACAGTACGTCGGCAAACCCATTCAAATGAATGGGCAGATGTTTGCCGACGTATTGTAGCCCTATTTTCAGACGTAAAACGAGGCATAATACGCCTCGTTTACGCCTGAAAACAGGTCGTGTGAACCCAGCCTTACACTTGTGAGCTTCATACTTAAACTACCGTATGAAATGCCAGTCTTAGTAAATCTGCCCCATAGAATTCTTCTGTATATCATATCTATTAACAGTGGATCACTATGAATAAAAGGCATCCATCACATAGTGTTTGCATGTGTGCTAATTGTATATTATTAGAGCTTTATGCTCCCTGTGGTACTGTTAGGCTGAGTTTACACTTCTTCTCCGCGTCAAATCTGCAACAAAATCTTCATCAAATCTGAAACAAATCCATGACGTGAACTCAGCCTCAGGCCTTCTTCATACGTACGTATTTCTCGTCTGTGTGCTGTCCCTTTTATCATCGGATAGCACTCTGACCCATACGAGTCAATGGGGCTATTAAGACATCCTTTTTTTTTTCTTGAAATGTTTGTCCTTTGCAAGAAACTCAAAGCATGCCCTTTTCTGGTCAGTTTTTGCGGTCCAGACTCGCCCATTGTACTCTATAGGTGCGTGAAAATATGTGCTGTCCATTTTTCATGGATCAGTCACTAATGAGAGGCAGAAAATAAAAAGAAACCAGGAAATGCTTGCAGAAGAGAAAAACAGTTTACACACAGAAACCACATGGACGCAACATGGACAATAGATTAAAAATAAACAGTTTTTTGGGGGTGGAGGGTGCAATGTGAATAAGGTCTAATGCTTAATTCAGATCTGCGCTCGGATTTTCTGTTCTGCTCTGTCACAGGAGAACAATAAAAAAAACTGAGTCGGCCGGATCCATAGCTTGAAGGCAACCAATGGCGCCCGACATAACCCATTGACTATAATGGGTTCTGTCGGGTTTCCGTCGTGGTGTCCATCGTTTTACTAGACAAAATATCGCAGCATACCCTTAACGGAGCCCCCAACACAGATGTATAAACAGTCTTACCGTATGGTTTCTACATTGTAGCATCTCATTGCCATTGTTTCCACTATACATTATTATGCACATTAGAAACTGTTTCAGATTTTCTGTGTATTACCTTACCATAGGTGTAGGTTGGCAGGTGTACACAGTCATGTGAGAGATAAGCTCTTGCTGGATATAAAGCATCTTGTGACTTAACAGAACTAAAAGATTCTCTTTAAAATATGGCCGGGATCTGCTAAAAAAAATTTCCTCAGAACTTACCTTTCTGGTTTTAACTGGTTGTGTTTTATTTCTTGTTCAAAGGCATGATTTTCACTGTAAAGTGGCACAACTTGTAAGAATACATGTTACTGTACCTCACATTTGGTTATCATTTTCTGTATACCTTTGTTGTTCACCATTAGCACATGTTGCTTTTTTTTTATTTTTTTAAAGTCTGGTATGTCAATTACCTGTCACCTTTATTATTATTATTATTTATCCAGGAGCGTAACTAGGAAAGACTGGGCCCCCTAGCAAACTTTTGACTGGGCCCCCTCCCCCACAACCAACATTAATACCCCAACCCCTACAACCCCCACCTTCCCGACAATGAACATTTATCAGTTCTGTGTGCAATGTAAAAATACAGCTAGGCTGCCAAGAGTACTCTATTAACCTTTAGTTACAGGGTTCCGAAAATTTTTCAAACAGTTAAGCACTGATATTTAAAAAAAAAAAAATTCACTTAATTATGCTATTTCATAGTCATAATAGTTAATTAAAAAATTGTTTCCATCTGTTCTTGCTAACATTTAACCTTTTCCCGACATCCGCCGTATATATACGGCGCTGTTGGGAAGGTGTTCCCGCAAAGCGCATTAGAGTTATGTCACGGTAAGGGTATGTTCACACGCTTAGCAAAATACATCTGAAAATACGGAGCTGTTTTCAGGCGAAAACAGCTCCTGATTTTCAGACGTTTTTGTAACTACTTGCGTTTTACGCGGCGTATTTTACAGACGTTATTGGAGCTATTTTTTAATGGAGTCAATGAAAAACGTCTCCAAAAACGTCACAAGAAGTGACATGCACTTCATTTTTGCGGGCGTCTTTTTACGCGCCGTCTTTTGACAGCGATGCGTAAAATAACACCTCGTGGGAACAGAACATTGTAAAACCCATTGAAAGCAATGGGCAGATGTTTGTAGGCGTAATGGAGCCGTTTTTTCAGGCGTAATTCGAGGCGTAAAACGCCCGAATTACATCTGAAAACCGTGCGTGTGAACATACCCTAAGGGCACGTGCAGACGTGGCAGAGTTTTTCCGCTGCAAATGTTGGTGAAGATTTGGGGCAATTACGCAACGAATCTGCACCAACATTTGCATATTTGACAGGTAATTCAAACATTGCAGATATCACAGCGGACTTGCCACAGATTTCTGTTTTTGCATTGCAAAGGCTGAAATATGAAATACGCAGTGAAATTTCGCTTCTTCTCCGCAACAGACAGTGCATGCTGCGGACTGAAAATTCCGCACTGCAGCCTATGGTCCGCAGCAGAGTTTTCCCGCAACATCTGAACTAACTTTCCTAAAAATATAGAGAAACAAATGTAAAAAACGGCCGCAGGAGAATTCCACTGCGGACTGTCCGCAGCAGAATTCCACAGCAATTCCGCCACGTCTGAATGCGCCCTAAGGGTACGGCCAGACGTGGCGGAATTGCTGTGGAATTCCGCTGCGGACGGTCCGCAGTGGAATTCTCCAGCAGCCATTTTTACAGTTGTTTGAATACATTTTCTGGCGTTAGTTCAGACGATGCGGAAAACTCCACTGCGAACCATACCATTACCTGTCAAATATGCAAATTCTGGTGCAGATTCGTTGCATAAATGCCCCAAATCTGCACCAACATTTGCAGCGGAAAACCTCCGCCACGTCTGGCCGTGACCTAATATTGCAGGCTCAGAAACTGAGCCCACACCATCAGATCCAGCCTATTAACCCCTCAGATGCTGCGCTCAATAGAGATTGCAGCATCTGAGGAGTTTTTAGCCACCGGCACCCCAGCGTCTCGACCATAACGACCCAAACTAGAAAACTATTTTGTCATTTATCCCACACGGTGAACGCCGTAAAAAAAAAAATTAAAGACAACGCCCTAATCGCTGTTTTTAGGTCCGATCGCCTCCCAAAAAATGGAATAAAAAGTAAAAAAGTCACATTTACCCCAAAATAGTACCAGACAGTCCGTCCCCCAAAAAAAAATAATCCCTGACAGTCTTGTCCACGCAAAAATAAAGAAGTTATGGCGACAGAAAACAAATGATTTGTTTTAAAAAGTGATTTTATTGTGCAAAAGCTTAGAAACTGTGGTACATAACCTTTTAACCCCTTCCCGACATTTGACGTATCCATACGCCAAAGTCGGGTAGGGGAAGTATGGAACTGGCTCACGGAGTGAACTTGCTCCATACGATGCCGGTGTCGGCTGTTTGTTGCAGCTGACACTTCAGAGTAACGAGCGGCATCGCGCCCGAGTGCGATAGTTTAACTTGTTAAATACCGCGGTCAATAGCGACCGCAGCATTTAAATCGTTAGAAAGAAGGTGATGACCCACTCTAATAGCTCATTGCGCCCCCCGAAATGCAATCGCAGGGGGGGCGATGGTTGCTATGGCTGCCTGGGGGCCTCATGAAGGCCCCCAGGTCCGTCATCTTTGTGCGCCTATGAAGCCCTGCCTCCGGCAGGGCTTAATAGATGCTTATCAGAATCACGATATACGGCAATACATTAGTATTGCAGTATATCGTGCAAGCGATCTTACGATCACTGGTTGAAGTCCCCTAGGGGGACTAATAAAAAAAGTAAAAATGAGTTAAATAAAGTTTTTGTTTTTTTTATGTAAAAGAAAAAATAAAAAGTTCAAAAAACCCCCCTTTTCCCATTTTCCCCCTAGAGCATAGTAAAAAAAATAAAAATAAACATAATTGGTATCGCCGCGTCCGTAAAAGTCTGAAGTATTACAATATATCATTATTTAACCCGCAAAAAGAAAAAAAATTGTAAACGCCATTATCTGTATTTTTTGGTCACCTAATTTCCCACAAAAAAATGAAATAAAAAGTGATCAAACGTTGCATGTACACCAAAATGGTATTATTAAAAACTACAGCTTATCCCGCAAAAAATAAGCCCTCATACCACTTAATCGACGGAAAAATACTTGTAAAAGTAGTAAAATATAGAAAAAAATATATATATTTTGTATCGCCGTAATCTTATTAACCCACAGAATAAAGTTAACATGTTGTTTTAATTGCACAGTGATTTCCATAAAAACGGCGCGCAAAAAAACATTGAGGAATCACTGTTTTTTTCATTTTCTACCGCACAAATATTTTTTTTCCCGTTTCCTAGTACATTATATGGCAAAATAAATGGTGTTACGAAAAACTACAACTCGTCCCGCAAAAACCAAGCCCTCATAGGACTATATCGACGGAAAAATAAAGAAGTTATGGCTTTTGGAATGTGGGGAGGAAAAAACGAAAATTAAAATCTGAAAAAGGGGTTAAACAGCTCCTTCCTGATTTACCCGACCGCTATTTTGATGTTAACAGAGTGCATACTGCTCCCCGCTCGGATGGCCTGCCCAGAGATGGTAAAACCTCATTATTACTCTGTGAAGGAAAAGGTCATGAAAGCTTCCAGATCCGCACAACAGCTGTGACATACAGATCTTCGCTGATTTGTCTCCTCGCACGATCCAGCGGCGTCTGTCCTTAAAACTCTCCTCCAAATTCTGTTTCGCCAGGAGATTAGATACAGATGGTCCTTCCCCTTTTGTCTCACATTTTCGCATCACAGTCGGCCATACAGTGTTGCTTCTATCCAGGAAGGAGAGGCCATTCTGGAGCGTCTGGGTCTACTTTCAAAAGATGGTACACCTCCGTCGAGGAAATCATCACCGCCAATCCTCATCTTCTACAGCACGTATTTGGCCACTCTGGACCTCCAGATCTTCGTCCCGACCTTCGACTTCTGCTATCTGATCTTATATATCTTTGATGCCATCTTGATACAACTCTCATAGGATCCTGTGATTGGAACTTTCTTCACGTAACTGTTCCCTTTGCTGCTTACTATTGACGTTTAATTTTACATTGCCAATGTCTTTAACCTCTTAACGCCGAAGGACGGATATATCCGTCCTCTGCAGCTGCTAGCTCGCGCTGGAGGACGGATATATCCGTCTTCTGATCGCGTGGGCACTGCCAGTGTACACATGCGATCATCGGCAGGAGCACGGCTGTTATACACAGCCTGGCTCCTGCCGCAACTGCCGGAATCAAAGCGCGCTCCGATTCCTGCAGTTTAACCCATTAAATGCCGCTGTCAATAGCGACAGCGACATCTAATGTGTTTGACAGAGGGAGGGAGCTTGTAAGGGTGCACCCGTACTTACCTCTCCCCGGGGGCCAATGCAGGAACACGGGCTTGTCGGGCGGCTCGGAAGTTCGGCTCCGGACGGAGGAGCGTCTTGGGCGTCATGGCAACGGCCGCACTGCCGACAGCCATGACGCATGCGCCCAACATGAAACAGGGCGAAGTCTCGCGATGCCGGGACTTGGCACAGAGGAAGAGACCGGAGGAGGAGAGAGGATGAGGGACACGGCCGGAAGTGGGAGAGCACCGGAAGAGAGGGGGTGGAGCAAGGAAGGGAGAGCGGGAGCGAGTGGTAGGAGGAAGAAGTAAGGTCAGGTGACCGGCCGGCAGAAAGAGAGGGAAAGAGAGAGAGGAGCCCACAGTGTGGGGACAAGAGGAGAGACGATAGAGGGCTGCCGGATCAGCAGCCGCAAGGAGGGAAAGCAGTGTGGCAGCATCAGGGAATCTACAGGAGGAACGTGCCTCCCTGCAGTGGAGAGAGACAAACAGGGGTGCGCCAAAATGGAGGACTGACTGGAGCAGGAGTGGAGTGGAGCATCAGCATCCACTACAGGTACCAGCCACGCCACGTAGCCCTAACTAGGACCCTCAGACCTTCCCAGGGAAAGTACCAGTAGCCGCAGTAGAGCCTGACCCTCCAAGAGTAGTACGTCCCTCGTTTATCCTGGTCACAGAGTACGTTAAAGACTAGCCTTACACTATCCTCGGAAGTTTATCCTGAATTAAGCCCAGTACAGGCTCGCTACCCAATTAACCGCGCCAGTGTCCATGCGTGACCTCCAGAGTATAAACAACTGTAGTAATTGCAAGGAACTGGTGTTGATGAATCACCGCCTGTAACCTTTGCATGGAACTGTTGTTGATGAATCACCGCCTGTAACCTTTGCATGGAACTGTTGTTGATGAAGCACCGCCTGTAACCTTTGCATGGAACTGTTGTTGGTGAAGCTTGTTGGATCAGGAGCCGACAGAAGGAACGGTCGGGTTGACGGGACTTTATTGGACTATTAACTGGACTTTGTGAAACCTTAGCGTCAACCCGCCGGTTCAGTTGCGTCCTAGGGGACCGCCGACTGAGGAGAGAGAGGGTTTGTCACGAAAGGTATCGGATAGCTCCGCAAGGACCCGTGACGGTGCCTGTAGGTACCGGTAGTTCACTGATTCCCACGACGCAACCCATGGGCCGGGAGTGTGACTCTTACCCTAGGGTAGGCTGTCAGTAGTGGGTAGCTCCCACCGTGACTGACGGCGGCGTGACCGTAGCCAAGCCTGGCAACGTGGGGTCAGGCACAACCTCTCTCCAGGGGACTTCGAAGTCCTCAACCTTAGGATTCCTGTCTGCTCCCTACTAGAGAATTGCCTGTTACCTGTTCATTGCAGTAAAGAAGTTGAACAAAAGAAGTTGTGTCTCTTGCATTGCGTACCGACAGTGGGTATTCCTCTTACAAGCTCCCTCTGTCACCCCATCGGCGCCCCCACAAAGAAATCACGGGGAGCCGTTGGTTTTCCATGGCAGCCGGGGGCCTAACAAAGGCCCCCAGGTCTGACGAAGTAAGCGAAATGCGCGTCGAGGTGGTCCTTAGATCGGTGTGTGTCTCTCCGATATGTCCACTCCAGGTAAATGACTAGTGATGTACTTTCTGCATTTAAATAGATTCATATCCTGCCATCCTAGTTGAATATTTGAGTATAGGGAATACTGGCTATTTTTCTGATATGTCTCATGCTATCATTCTGTCATAACACATGGTCATTTCCGTGGGACTTGAGGCACATTCCCATCTGGGGTGTTTTTAGTTTTTTGTATTTTAAATGTATGTTTTTTGTGGGTAACTTTTCCCGTATGGGATAATAAAGATTTACATATTTTATTTTTTTGTGCCTACTTGGTGTTATTATTGTTTACATCAGGTATATTTTTGGATTTCTGTCTTCAGCAAATGCCTGTTAGGCCATGCCGGAGGCACTGACAGGCAATAATGCTTTGATATACTAAGTATACCAAAGCATTATATATGCGATCAGCAGATCGCATAGTGAAGTCCCCTGGTGGGACTAAAAAAAATAAATGTAAAGCAGTTAAAGTTTGTGGAAAAAAATAAAAATAAATTTACAGTCAAAATAAAATAAAACCAAAAAGTGGTTTTATTTAGTAAAAGTGTCAAAACAAATAACACATACACATATATGATATCCCCGCGATCATAACGACTTGAACAATAAAATGAACACATTAATTAAACCGCCGGATGAACGGCGTCCAAAAAAAACACAAAAAACAACAGCAAAAATCCCTCTTTTCTTCCATTCCTCCCATAAAAAATTCAATAAAAGTTAATCTATAAGTCCTATGTACCTCAAAATAGTACTAATGAAAACTACAACTTGGCCTGCAAAAATCAAGCCCACATACGGCCACATTGACGGAAAAATAAAAAGTTACGGCTCTTGGAATGTGGCGATGCAAAAACAAGTAATTTTTTTTCTAAAAGGGTTTTTATTGTGCAAACGTAGGAAAACATATAAAACCTTTACATATTTGGTATCCCCTTAATCGTGCCGACCCATAGAATAAAGTTAAAATGTTATTTACGCTTCATAGAAAACGGCGTAAATTTATAACGTGAAAATCAATGCTGGAATAGCTGCTTATTTTCAATTCTCTCCTAAAATAAAGTTAATAAAAGTTAATCAATATATTATAAGCATCTAAAAATGGTACAAAAAATCCAACTCGTCCTGCAAACGACGGAATAAAAAAAAAGTTACGACCGTGAAAAATAAAAAAATAATCCTTGGTCATTAACGCGTAAAATGGCCTGGTCATTAATGGGTTAATATTGGAATTTATTATTTTTTTTCTGATGTTGTTTTTCAGCTAGTTCTGGACCGAGTTATCGTGAGCTGGCCCTCCCGCTGGGCGATAGCATGCCCTCCTTGGGATCTTGAAAGACACCCCTGATATTCTATTGTTCTCTGGGTGGTGCTCTCTCAACATCCCCTATGGCCCTGTTTGGGCGATGCTTTACTTTGTACTCTATAAACCGCAATAGTTTATGTTTATTGTCTTTTCTTTTATACTTTTGCTCCTCTCCCCTCCTTTCCTGTGACCTTCTTCTGATGGTCGAGTGTCTTGGGTATTTTGCTTTCTGTGAACATTTTGGTTGTGGCTGATCTTTCGTCTTCCTTTAACCCTTTCAAGACCGAGCTCATTTTGGCCTTCAGGACCAGCCCCATTTTTACAAATCTGACATGTGTTACTTTATGTGGTAATAACTCCGGAATGCTTTTGCCTATCCAAGCGATTCGGAGATTGTTTTCTCATGACATATTGTACTTTATATTAGTGGAAAAATTTGGTCAATAAATTCATTGCTTATTTGTGAAAAACACCAAAATTTAGAGAAAATGTGCAAAAATTATGATTTTTCTAATTTTTAATGTATCTGCTTCTAAAACAGATAGTAATACCACACAAAATAGTTACTATTTCACATATTCCATATGTCTACTTTATATTTGCATCGTTTTTTGAACATTATTTTATTTTTCTAGGACGTTACAAGGCTTAGTACTTTACCAGCAATTTCTCACATTTTCAAGAAAATTTGAAATGGCGATTTTTACAGGGACCGGTTCAGTTCTAAAGCGGCTTTGAGGGCCTTATGTACTAGATAGCAAAAACGTGAGGGGATGGCGGCGCTCCTCCAAGACTCTTATGAGGTGGTGAAGTGTAGATAGCCGGCTGCCACCCACTGCAGTCCCTTGGTGCTAAATCCTTAGTACCTGGGACAAGGTGAGAGTCAGAAGGTGAAGAGAAAAAAAAAATTGCAGTGTAATTACGGGTATCGGCGCCAGGCTGAAGAGGATCAGGAACGGAGTCAAGTGCATAGGATCTAGGAGATCTTTTATTGAGAAGACAACGCGTTTCTGGACCGGACTGGTCCCTTCGTCAGGTCAGTATACAATAGTTGCACGTGTAGTGTGCACATATATATGCAGTAAAAAGACCGGGAACACACCGGTGCACAACACTTCAATTAACATACAAATTAACAAGAGCCGTTACAGGATGACAGATCCTTTGTGGCTTCAAAGTTTAAAGCATCATGGTTTTATGTTATACACACATATTCACATGTGTTCTTATACATTTATTCATAATTGTGTACATTCTGTTCTAGCATCATGTTTTTCAAATAGATTCTCATGTACCTTTTTCTCAAAGCCGTTTTTGAGCTGTTATACTTTAATGCTTAAAAGTCTTGCTATAGTATTATGTACTAGATAGACCCCATAAATCACCCCATATTAAAAACTGCACCCCTCAAAGTATTCAAAACAGCATTCAGAAAGCTTCTTAACCCTTTAGGCGTTTCACAGGAATTAAAGCAATGTAGAGGGGAAATGGACAAATTTTTTTTTTTTTTTTGCTGCAATTCATTTGTAATACATTTTTTTCTGTAACACAGAAGGTTTTACCAGAGAAACGCAACACAATATTTATTGCCCAGATTCTGCAGTTTTTAGAAATATCCCACATGTGGCCCTAGTGTGATAATGGACTGAAATACCGGCTTTAGAAGCAAAGGAGCACCTAGTGGATTTTGTGGCCTCCTTTTTTTAGAATATATTTTAGGCACCATGTCGGGTTTGAAGAGGTCTTGTAGTGCCAAAACAGTGGAAATCCCCCAAAAGTGACACGGTTTTAGAAACTGCACCCCTCAAGGAATTTATCTAGGGGTATAGTTAGCATCTTGACCCCACAGGTCTTCTGCTATATTTATTGGAGTTTGCCTGTGAAAGTGAAAATCTACTTTTTTTCTGAAAAAATATAAAAAAAAAGATATTTGCAAGGAATAAAGAATAAAAAGCACCCCAAAACTTGTAAAGCTACTTCTCCAGATTACAGCAATACCCCATATGTTGTACTAAACTGTTGTTTGGACCCACGGCAGAGCTCAGAAGGGAAGGAGCGCCATTTGGATTTTGAAGCGCAGATTTTGCTGGATTGGTTTTCAGTGCCATGTCGCGTTTGCAACGCCCTGGAGGGAGCAAAACGGTGGAAACCCCCCAAAAGTGACCCCATTTTGTAGACTACACCCCTCAAGGAATTTTTCTAGGGGTATAGTTAGCATTTTGACCCCACAGTTTTTTTGCTGAATTTAGTGGAGTTAGGCCGTGAAAATTAAAATCTACTTTTTTCTGAAAAAACATAGAAATGTTTAATGTTTAATTTTTACAATGAATAAAGGAGAAAAATCACCCCAAAATTTGTAAAGCAAATGATTACAGCAATACGCCATATGTGGTAATAAACTGCTGTGTGGACCCACGGCAAGACTCAGAAGGGAAGGAACAATATTTGGCTTTTGGAGCTCAAATTTAGCTGGAATGGTTTTCGAATGTCATGTCGCATTTGCAAAGCCCCTGAGGTACCAAAACAGTGGAAACCTCCCAAAAGTCCCTTTAGGGGACTGGAACGAGCGATCCTTATGTCGCTGGTACAATACACTGCAGTACTAATGTATTGCAGTATAATATAATTTTTACAGGCTCCTGTAACAGCGCGATCGCTGTTCCTGTCCATTAGTCCTGGGTGTCAGCTGTAATACACAGCGGACACCTGCAGAATATGTCGCGGGCGCAGCGCATGATCCCGCTCCATATATAACCCCCCGCACCACGACATGCTATTAAGTCGTGGTGCGCGAAGACGTTAATGCGCAGCGGATGGTGCAATGTGAAAATTATAATTTTCCACTGATATGCCATTTTAACACACAATATGTTGTGCCCAGTTTGTGCAACTGAAGACAAATACCTCATACAATGTTGAGCGGGTTCTCCCGGATATAAAATATCATATATGTGGACGTAAGCTGGTGTTTGGGCACGCTGTGGGGCTCAGAAGGGAGGGAGCGCCATTTGGCTTTTGGAGCGCAGAGTTTGCTTGGTAACTGTTCTGTTTGGGGTTTTGCTGGTATTTCAGTTTATGATGTGGGGGTATGTGTAAATAGGGCAGAGTACATCTACATCAGGACATAATAAGAGGGTATAATAATTCGGTAAATAAATAATAATCCGCAGATATGTGGCCAATGTCGCATTGATAAATGGCGCCCGATCTTATCAGCTTTTGGACACTGCACAATTTCTGTCGCTATATTCTGAGAGCCAGAACTTTTTTTATTTTTTCTTCACCGGAGCCGTGTGAGGGCTTATTTGTTGCGGGACAATCTGTAGTTTTCATTGGTACCATTCTAGGGTACATGTGATTTTTTTTATCACTTTTTATTTGATTTTTTTGGCAAGCAAAGTGACAAAACAACAAATTCTGACAATGTTTTTTGTCTTTTTTTTTTACATTTTTCACCGTGCGCTATAAATTACATTTTACTTTATTCTGCGGGTCGATACGATTACGGCGATACCAGATGTATATAGTTTTTTTATGTTTTGTGGCATTTGCACAATAAAATCACTTTTCGATAAAATTATTTATTTTTTGTGTCACCATATTCTGAGAGCCATAACTTTTTTATTTTTCAGTCAAAAAAGCTGTCTAAGGGCTTGTTTTTTGTGGGACGGGTTGTCGTTTTTATTGGTACTATTTTAGGGTACATGCGACTTTTTGATCACTTTTTATTCTATATTTTTGGAGGGTTGATGACCAAAAAAATAGTGATTCTGACATTGTTTTTTAGTTATTTTTTTTGCGCTGTTTACCGTGCGGGAAAAATAATATTATAGTTTTATAGTTTGGGTCGTTACGAACGCGGTGATATGAAATATGTGTACTTTTTTTTAACATTTTCATTTTTTTCCTATAATAAAAGACTTATTATAGGAAAAAAAACATTTTTGTTTTTGTAACTTTTATAACTTGTTTTTACACTTTTTTACTTGTTTTACTTGAAGACTGGCAGCACTGATCGCTGCTATAGGTCAGTGTGACGCTGAGAGTCACACTGACAGGAAGTTTATGAGGACCGGCCTCCGGCTGGTTCTCATAGGCTGCTGTGCATGGCAGACCTGGGGGCTGTTGTATGGCCCCCGGTTTTGCCTTATAACCGATTGCTGCACCTGCAATCGGTCCCCGGGAAAGTTTGTTGTAGCAACAAACTTTCCAGTTTGGTTTAGTAACAAACTTTACATTTCGATGCTACAACAAACTTTCCCTGCGATCACATGACCGGGACCTGAACCAATTAGGTCCCGGTCATGTCTCCGGGACCAGAGGCAGGGGTTAACAGCGCGATCCGGGTGTCAGCGCTACTCTGAGACACCCGGATCGTGCTTTTAACACCCACCGTGAATTCACGTCGGCGCTGCACAGAGCCCAGCAAGCGCCGGCGTGAATATACAGTGGGCGGTCAGGAAGCGGTTAACATTGTTACTCACAATGTCCAGGGCCTCAACTCGCAGACTAAACGGCGGCAAGCCTTCCAGACAAATAAATCCTTGCATTGTGATATTGTGTTTTTACAAGACTTGCATTTCTCCACTAACTCTTGTCCTAAATGAATGAATAATCATTATCCTTTGTATTACTTAGCGGTGGCTGCGGAAAAGAAGAGAGGAGTGGACATCCATTTCAAACGTAACCTTCCCTTCGTACATCAAACCACGGTGCCAGACCCTGAGGGCAGGTATTTGCTTGTAACTGGTACACTACAGGACACTCAGGTCACTTTTATTTCTTATTATGCACCAAACGAGAGACAAATTGTTTTTTTCACTACAATGTTCAGACATTTACGTTGCCATTTTCTTTGTAAAGTGGTTTTAGGTGGAGATTCTAATGTAGCATTGGATCATCTCCTTGACAAAACGAATGCAGGTGTAATGTCCGTGGCTGCGGGCTGTCAGCTCCAACCTCCCCCTGACAGCCGCAGCCACGAGTTGGCATGTCAGAAGTTTGGATTGGTGGGAGTTCCGAGCACTCAGACCCCCGTCAATCGCTAGAACAAAGCAGCTGAAGCGCTCGTGTAAGCTCTCAGCCGCTTTGTGTCTGTTCGGCTTTTTCCGGAAATAAATGTATTGGTGTACGGACTCAATAGAAAAGTCTATGAGCCCGTATTCCGCTACATCGGGTTTCCGGAAAATTATATATATTTATTTGCATTGTGCACAGAGAAATAAGTATTTGATCCCTTTGGCAAACAAGACTTAATACTTGGTGGCAAAACCCTTGTTGGCAAGCACAGCAGTCAGACGTTTTTTGTAGTTGATGATGAGGTTTGCACAAATGTTAGATGGAATTTTGGTCCACTCCTCTTTGCAGATCATCTGTAAATCATTAAGATTTTGAGGCTGTCGCTTGGCAACTCGGATCTTCAGCTCCCTCCATAAGTTTTCGATGGGATTAAGGTCTGGAGACTGGCTAGGCCACTCCATGACCTTAATGTGCTTCTTTTTGAGCTACTCCTTTGTTGCCTTGGCTGTATGTTTCAGGTCATTGTCGTGCTGGAAGACCCAGCCACGAGCCGTTTTTAATGTCCTGGTGGAGGGAAGCAGGTTGTCACTCAGGATTTGACGGTACATGGCTCCATCCATTCTCCCATTGATGCGGTGAAGTAGTCCTGTGCCCTTAGCAGAGAAACACCCCCAAAACATAATGTTTCCACCTCCATGCTTGACAGTGGGGACGGTGTTCTTTGGGTCATAGGCAGCATTTCTCTTCCTCCAAACACGGCGAGTTGAGTTAATGCTAAAGAGCTCAATTTTAGTCTCATCTGACCACAGCACCTTCTCCCAATCACTCTCAGAATCATACAGATGGTCATTTGCAAACTTCAGACGGGTCTGTACATGTGCCTTCTTGAGCAGGGGGACCTTGCGGGCACTGCAGGATTTTAATCCATTACGGCGTAATGTGTTACCAATGGTTTTCTTGGTGACTGTGGTCCCAGCTGCCTTGAGATCATTAAGTTCCCCCCGTGTAGTGTTTGGCTGAGCTCTCACCTTCCTCAGGATCAAGTTTACCCCACGAGGTGAGATTTTGCATGGAGCCCCAGATCGATGTCGATTGACAGTCATTTTGTATGTCTTCCATTTTCTTACTATTGCACCAACAGCTGTCTCCTTCTCACCCAGCGTCTTACTTATGGTTTTGTAGCCCATTACAGTCTTGTGCAGGTCTATGATCTTGTCCCTGACATCCTTAGAAAGCTCTTTGGTCTTGCCCATGTTGTAGAGGTTAGAGTCAGACTGATTAATTGAGTCTGTGGACAGGAGTCTTTTATACAGGTGACCATGTAAGACAGCTGTCTTTAATGCAGGCACCAAGTTGATTTGGAGCGTGTAACTGGTCTGGAGGAGGCTGAACTCTTAATGGTTGGTAGGGGATCAAATACTTATTTCTCTGTGCACAATGCAAATAAATATATATAATTTTGACTATGTGATTTTCTGTTCTTTTTTAAATAAAATCTATCTCTCACTGGTAAAATTAACCCCTTCAGGACTGAGCCTGTTTTGGCCTTCAGGACGAAGCCGATTTTTAAAATCTGACATGTGTCACTTTATGTGGTAATAACTCCGGAATGCGTTTACCTATCCAAGCGATTCTGAGATTGTTTTCTCGTGACACATTGGGCTTTATGTTACTGGCAAAATTTGCCCCATAGATTCAGTATTTAATTGTGAAAAACACCAAAATTTAGCGAAAAATTGAAAAAATTAGCATTTTTCTAAATTTAAATGTATCTGCTTGTAAAACCGATAGTAATACCACACAAAATAGTTACTAGTTACCATCCCCCACATGTCTACTTTAGTTTGGCATCGTTTTTTGAACATTATTTTATTTTTCTAGGACGTTACAAGGCTTAGAACTTTAGCAGCGATTTCTCATATTTTCAAGAAAATTTCAAAAGGCGATTTTTACAAGGACAAGTTCAGTTCTGAAGTGGCTTTGAGAGTCTTATATATTAGAAAGTCCCCATAAATCACCCCATTTTGAAAACTGCACCCCTCAAAGTATTCAAAACAGCATTCAGAAAGTGTATTAACCCTTTAGGCATTTCACAGGAATTAAAGCAAAGTAGAGGTGAAAGTTACAAATTTCATTTTTTTTATACAAAATTCATTTGTAATACATTTTTTTCTATACCACAGAAGGTTTTTCACAAAAAATTTAACTTATTATTTATTGCCCAGATTCTGAAGTTTTTAGAAATACCCCACATGTGGCCCTAGTTCGGTCATGGACTGAAACACAGGCCTCAGAAGCAAAGGAGCACCTAGTGGATTTTGGGGCCTTCTTTTTTTAGCATATATTTTAGGTACCATGTCAGGTTTGAAGAGGTCTTGTGGGGCCAAAACAACAAAGACCCCCAAAAGTGACCTCATTTTGGAAACTACACCCCTCAGGGAATTTATCTAGGGGTATAGTTAGCATTTTGAACCCACAGTTTCTTTGCTAAATTTATTTGAATTAGTTTGTGAAGATGAAAATCTACTTTTTTCTGAAAAAACGTAGAAATTTTTATTTTTTTCAAGGTATAAAAGAGAAAAAACACCCCAACATATGTAAAGCAATTTCTCCTGATTATAGCAATACCCCATATGTGGTAATAAACTGCTGTTTGGACCCACAGCAGGACTCAGAAGGGAAGGAGCACCATTTGGATTTTGAAATTCTGATTTTGCTGGAACAGTTTTCAGTGCCGTGTCGCGTTTGAAATGCACTGGAGGGAACAAAATAGTGGAAACCCCCGGAAAGTGACCCCATTTTGGAAACTACACCCCAAAAGTTAGCATTTTGACCCCACGGTTGTTTTGCTGAATTCATTGGAATTATTCTGTAAAGGTAAAAATCGACTTTTTTTCTGAAAAAAGGTAGCCATTTTTAATTTTTACAGAATAAAGGAGAAAAAGCACCCCAACATTTGTAAAACAGTTTCTCCCGATTACGGAAATATGCCATATGTAGTAATAAACTGCTGTTTGGACCCACAGCAAGGCTTAGAAGGGAAGGAGCGCTATTTGGCTTTTGGAGCTCAAATTTAGCTGAAATGGTTTTTGGGTGCCATGTCGAATTTGCAAAGCCCCTGAGAGGCCAAAACAGTGGAAACCCCCCAAAAGTGGAAATTGCACCACTTAAAGAATCTATCTAGGGATATAGAAAGCATTTAGACCCCACAAGTCTTTTGCAGGATTTATTAGAATTAGGCCGTGAAAATGAATATCAACATTTCTTCCACTAAAATGTTGCATTTTTTTCAATTTCACAAAGGATAAAGGGGGTAAAAGCTGCCCAACATTTGTAAAGCAATTTCTCCCGAGTACGGCAATACCCCACGTGTGGTCATAAATGGTTTTTCATTAGAAAGTAATTAACCCTTTCTGGAGTGATCCATTTTTTTCTTTTCCTTCTTAGTTTTTTCCTCCCCGCGTTCCAAGAGCCACAACTTTTTTATTTTTCAGTCAATAGAGCGGTATGAGGGCTTATTTATTGAGGGACGAGCGGTCGTTTTTATTAGTGCAACTTTTTGGTACATACAACTTTTTGAGCACTTTTTATTACATTTTTAGGTAGAGCCAAGGTGACCAAAAAAACAGCGATTTTGCCGTTCTTAATTCTTTATTTTTTACGTGAGACGCTCCATACATCACCCCCCACACTAAGACATGCTATGTCATGGTGCACGCAGGGGTTAATGCGCAGCGCATGGTGCGGAGTGAAAATTACAATTTTCCACTCATATGCCATTTTAGTGCACTACATGTTATGCCCAGTTTGTGCCACTGAAGACAAATAACTCAAAATATTAACCGGGTTCTCCCGGGTATGGCGATGCCATATCTGTAGACGTAAATTGGTGTTTAGGCACGCTGCAGGGCTCAGAAGGGAGGGACGCCATTTGGCTTTTGGGGCACAGAGTTTGCTTGGTAGTTGTTCTGTTTGGGGTTTTACTGGTGTTTCAGTTTATAATGTGGGGGCATATGTAATCTGTGCGGGGTACATCAGGGTACATGTTATCTGTGCGGAGTACATCAGGGTATATTTGTTATCTGTGCGGGGTACATCAGGGCATAATAAGAGGGTATAATAATGCAGTAAATAAATAATAATCCGCAGATATGTGGCCAGTGTCGCACTTATAAATGGTGCCCGATCTTATCTGCTTTTGGAACACTCTGCACATTTTGCATCGCCATATTCTGAGAGCCAGAACTGTTTTATTTTTTCTCCACCGGAGCCGTGTGAGGGTTTATTCTTTGCGGGACAATCTGTAGTTTTCATTGGTACCATTTTGGGGTACCAGAAATTTTTTTGATCACGTTTTATTCCATTTTTTGGCAAGCAAGGTGACCAAAAACCATCAATTCTGACAATGTTTTTTATTTGTTTTTTTTATGGCCTTCACCCTGGGCTATAAATGACCATTATACTTTATTCTGCGGGTCGATACGATTACGGCGATACCAGATGTATATAATTTTTTTATGTTTTGCAGCGTTTGTGCAATAAAATCACTTATTTATAAAATAAATTAATTTTTGTGTCACCATATTCTTAGAGCCATAACGTTTTGATTTTTCAGTCAAACAAGCGGTGTAAGGGCTTGTTTTTTGCGGGACGGGATGTAGTTTGTATTGGTACCATTTTGGCGTACATGCGATATTTTGATCACTTTTTATTGTATATTTTGGTAACCAAAAATTGTGATTCGGTCAGTTTTTCATTTATTTTTTTCGCGGTGTTCACCGTGCGGGAAAAATAATATTACAGTTTTATAGTTGGGGTCGTTACGAACGCGGCGATACCAAATATGTGTACTTTTTTTAACGTGTTAATTTTTTTCCTATAATAAAAGTCTTATTATAGGAAAAAAAGCATTCTTTGTTTATGTCACTTCTAACTTTGATTTTTACACTTTTTCAAAACATTTTTATTATCTTTTTTTAACTTTTTTTACTTGTCCCACTAGGGGACACTTAGACTTGCAGCTCTGATCGCTGCTGGAACACATTACACTACACACGTAGTGTAATGCATTCCAACTGTCATTGTGACGTAACTGTCACACTGACAGGAAGCAGAGGAGGAACGGCCGGAGGCTGATCCTCCGAGGCTTCCGTACATGGCAACCCGGAGGTCATTGTCTGGCCTCTGGTTGCCATGATAAGGATCGCCAGCCCCCGCAAATACATTTGGTGGGGCTGCCGATCCGCTGTAAACCTCTTCGATGTGGTGATCGCAATCGACCACCGCATCGAAGGGGTTAATTGCCGATTTCAGCGGCGACAGGCCGCTGATCGGCAACGGGGAGAGCAGGGCTGACACCCTGCACAGTTAACCGCCGCTGCGGTGTAGCGCCGCGCGGCGGTTAACTTTTAAAGCGCGGACGTAACTGTACGCCCAGGTGCGCGAAGTTACTGCTTATCTGGACGTACAGTTACGCCAAGGTGCGGGAAGAGGTTAACCTAGCCTAAAAATTCTAGACTGTTCATGTCTTTGACAGTGGGCAAACTTACAAAATCAGCAAGGGATCAAATACTTATTTCCTTCACTGTATATATATATATATATATATATATATATATATATATATATATATACTGTTCAGCCATAACATTAAAACCACCTGCCTAATATTGTGTAGGTCTTCCCTGTCACCAAAACAACTCTAACCCATCAAGGCATGGGCTCTACAAGACCTCTTAAGGCATCCTGTGGTATCTGGCACCAAGACCTGTTACGGTAGTTGAGAGCTAGGGCATCTATGGATCAGAATTTTCAGCACATCTCACATAAGCTCCATCGGAATGTGATCTGGGGAATTTGGAGCCGAAGTCAACAACTTGAAATCTTTGTTAGGGTAAGGCCACACGGATCGGCCCTTACACGGTCGCAACGCAGCCAACAGTCGTGCTGGAACTATGTAGGAGCGGCTGTCAAATACCTCGTTAAGGAGTATTCCAGTTACATGCGCATGCGCACTGCCGCCCCATTCATTCTCTATGGGAGCGCCGGAGATAGCTGAGTGCAGTGTTCGGCTTTTTCCAGCGCTGCCATAGAGAATGAATAGGGGGTATTGTTGTTGTAATTTTCAAAATCGTGCGGTCATAAAGGGTGTATTAATTCATAGCTGCACGATTTTGCAGATAAAGGGACGGTTTACCCGCGTTTAACTTGCGGCTACTAACAGGCTGTTTGACAGCCGCACCGAACATGGTACCGGCGCGGTTGTTAACCGCGTTGCAACCGTGTCAGAGCCGCTCCGTGTGGCCTTACTCTTAGGTTCTCAAACCATTGCTTAACAATTTTTGCAGTGTGGCAGGGCACATTATCCTGCTGAAAGAGGCCACTGCTTCCACAAAAGGGTGTAATTGGTGTGCAACAATGTTTAGGTAGGTGGTATGTGTCAAACAAAGATTCACATGAATTCCAGGACCCAAGGTTTCGCTGCAGAATATTGTCCAGAGCATCTCCTTGTCTCCTCAGGCCTATCTTCTACCCATTAATGCATCCTGGTGCTATCTCTTCCCCAGGTAAGCGGTGCACACGCAGCCGGCCGCCCACATTCAGAAGTAAATTGGAGTGCATTCTTCAATGGGTTAGAGTGGTTTTGGCATCATGAGGGGACGTACGCAATATTAGGAAGGTGCTTTTATTGTTATGGCTGATCGGTGTGTGTGTATATATTATATATATATATACAGTACATATTGTATATCTATCTATCTTTATATATATAAATATATATATATATATTTATTTTTATTTTTTATTTATTTGTGATCATTTATGTATGAATGTCAATGAATTCGAGTGTGACAGTGAAAGAGTTTTTAAGAGGGTGTCCAATACAGCATATTAATGGCATTGACTTACTTAATGATAGACAGTCTATGGTAAAAGCCCTTTTACACAGGCTGCTGATAGGAAAACTATTGCACTTTCAAATGCTCTTTCCCAAACATCAGCCCATGTAAAATGTCCAGCGATAAGCCGACAAAGGAGCGAATTCTCGTTTATCGGCTGATCTGATCTTTTATGAGGCCACAAAAATTATCGTCTGTCGGCAGCACATCTCCCCTTATAAACAAACCGTATGGGGACAAACTATTGTATTAATGATTGTTTGTCCCCATACTCACAGTCATTGCTTCATATAGATGGAGCCAACGCAAGCCAATCGCCGTGTTATTATTGTTGATCGGTGCTCGTTACCAGCCAGGAAATCTGTAAAAGGACCTTTAGTAAATCTGATAGGACGTAACAAAAGGTGTAAAACTGGTCATACATATTAGATAGCTTTTCCAGCTACCCCAGAAGATGGAGAGTGTGAGGGAAACAGACCAGTGTCAGACACATCTGGCAGTAGCTTATCTTCCGTGGAGACAAAGGATCAGGCATGTTGAAATTCGTTATGCCCAATCCTTCTTTCCCCAATAGGGAGACGATCAGGAGGCCCCCAATCACATTAGCTGATCCCACCAAATCGTCAGGTACTGCCTACTTTGATCTAATGTGTATGCAATTTATTATTAGTTTGATACACCAGCCTTAAAATAAAAAACCACTGGAAATTATAGTAATTTTATCGGTCCATGGTCCCCTCCAGATAAGCCACGCCACTTGCGTAAAAATGAAAAATGTGCTAAATTTTAACTCCCGAAACACGTTTTTGCGCAAAACACTTTTTTGGCATAGAGTGTTTAATAAGTTCCTTTTTTGTATCTAACATTAGAAAAATTGGGGTTCAGACTAATGAATATATTTGTAAAGCTAGATGCTGACCTCTTTTATTAAAAACCAAAAACACAGAACAAGTTTCTACAGGAGAGCATTGTCAAAATTCTTCCCCTTAAACATTATAGCATCTAAAATGTTGTTATGTATTTTACTCAACATTGTTGTAAATGGCTTCATGTGAAATAAGTTATGTGAATACAGGTGTTTCTATGTGAGATACACTACTGAGCTTAGTACTACTAGTTTTCATATAGGTCATCATGCCAATTTTACTTAGGAGAAGCATAGAATAACATTTTTAACATTGTATTTTAGCAGTAGGGGTTGCCCATCTTGTAGTAGCAGACAGTCTGGAAGAGGTGGCATTGACATATAGCACAATGTTCACAGCAGGGTGGCACAGGAGGCTTACAGCTGGATTGCAGAGGCACGCAATTTTGTGGTGGTGGTGGATGTGTCTTCTTTTTAGGTAGTGTTTTTCTCTGCAATATAAAATTTTAAGAATATTTTATCTAGAAAAAGTAAGAGAGACAGTATCAATGGTAAAGAAGGCATTGGAAAATGCGGATATTTCCTCTGGCGCAGCCGGTGTTGGATTTGTTCGTTCTCCTCAGTCACAGGACAAGGTGAGTGAAACAGGTTTTTAATTCGTACACAATACAACAATAAAATGTTTAGAAACCGGACAGGTCTCTTCCTCAGGAGATGTACAAGTGGTTAACAATGGCAGGCTCCCTGTTATAAAGCCAGGAGAGGAGTTGGCTTAAAATAACGACTACCGGGTAAAGATGACAGGTCATATTATCGGTTAAAAAGTTATATCTGTATATAGATGAAAAAACATTTAAAAATAGGATATATAGTGTTACATCATGTATTAAAATAAATCTTATAGCGAAATGAACTATTTCTAAAAGGTTAAATGGTTTTAAAAAATAGCATAAAATACAGTCTGGGTTCACAGTAGATAAGTGTATCCTTGCGATTGTATATCATAAAAATGAGAATATTGATAAAATTAAACAAAATCTGAAGGAAATTGACTATGAATTTTAGTTTTTATTGCAAAGCGTCACTGGTTGCCATAGTGATATGCCGCTATATTTCTGATAAGGTTTTTTTTTTCTTTCTCACTATTTGGATATAATTTTCCAAAAATATGTAGTGGAACTTCCGAGTTACTTGAAAGATTCCACACAACTAATCAAGGATCTTAATTCAATCAATGTTAAAGAAAATTTATTATTCATCACTTTAGATGTGAGCTCGTTATATAGTAACATCAAACATGAAATTGGCCTAAAAAAACTAAAAACGGTGCTAAATAGAGACCCAGACCTATTACCGTTACAAAATAATTTTTTATGTAATAGTATGGAGTTTATTTTAATCACAATGTTTATCATCAAGTTAGAGGCACTGCAATGGGGACTGGAATGGCACCCAGTTATGCCAACATCTTAATGGGCATGTTTGAAGAAACACACATCTGGCAACACACATGGGCAACCACCCATATTGTATTTTTTTAAAGATACATCGATGATCTGTTTTTTATTTTGGAAGGGAATAAAACAACTGCAACATCTTTCTGCCAATCATTAAATAAAAATTTGTGGGGAATCAAGTTTACTTTTAATATCCAAAAAAATGAGATACAGAGAATAATCAAACGGACACATTTCAAAAAAGTGGATAGCAACAGCTATTTAGACTTTAATAGCGGACATTACTCAAAATGGCTAAAAAATATACCATACAGTCAGTATATGCGCATAAGAAAAATTGTACTTTAAATACAGACTTCAACATACAGAGCAGCATCCTGTATAAGCGCTTTAGAGAAAGAAACTATCCACGCACATTGCTTTCTGATGCTTATAAAAAAACAGAAAGTCTGAAACAATCGGAATGTCTATCTACTACTAACAATATAAAAAAGAAAATCCTAAGAGCAAAAATACAAATGAATTAGAACAATTAAACCCTTCAAAGTTAAAACACAATAATAAGTTTTCTTTCAATTTTGTTACAAAATATAATTGTGCACATAAAAATATCAGAGATCATGTTTAAACATTGGCATATCCTACAAACCGACCCTTATCTAAGCAACAGTTTACTATCTAAGCCGTTAATAACTTTCAAGACAGCAAGAACTATCAAAAATATTTTAGCACCTGGCCGTGTAAATTTTTCAAGTAAAAACAACTAAATAAAACCAATTATTGATGCAAAATTAAATAAAAAAGGCAGTTCCAAATGTGGAAAATAGAGATGTCTTTGCTGTGATATGATCATTAAGACTGACAGCTTCGAATCAAATCAAACTCGAAATAAATATAAAATATGTAATCTATTTAATTAACTGTCAATGTGGTCTACAATATGTGGGTAGAACAACACAACACCTACATTGTCGTGTCAACAAACACCGATCTAATTGCAAAAATAAATTTTTGTTACACAGCGTTTCTAGACATTGCACTATTGCACACAATAATAACTTTGATTGTTTTAATATTATACCTATAGAACAAATAGCTGAATCTAGAGCAAATCGTTTTGAGTCACTTTGTAAAAGAGAGAACTTTTGGATATATAAACTAAAAACGTTAATCCCTGAAGGACTAAATGAAATAATGGAGACAGTTACCTGATCTGTGAAGACTAGTTCAGTGCACTTCCTGAGAGAACACTGTAATCAATCAAAACTATGATATTAATTACTATCAAATCTTGCCTTTTGAGATTATACTGCCTCTACTAAAATATAATATATATGATAAGTTCTTCCACTTTGAGAACCATCCTTAACAAGATTTTAACAAAAAAACCTTATCAGAAATATAGCAGCATATCACTATGGCAACCAGTGACGCTTTGCAATAAAAACTCTAATCCATAGTCAATTTCCTTCAGATTTTGTTTAATTTTATCAATATTCTCATTTTTATGATATACAATAGCAAGGATACACTTATATATACTTTTATATCTACTGTGAACCCAGACTGTATTTTATGCTATTTTTTTTAAAACCATTTAACCTCTTAGAAATAGTTCATTTCGCTATAAGATTTATTTTAATACATGTTGTTACACTATATATATCCTATTTTTAAATGTTTTTTTTAATCTATATACAGATATAACTTTTTAACCGATAATATGACCTGTCATCTTGACCCGGTAGTCGTTATTTTAAGCTGACTCCTCTCCTGGCTATATAACAGGGAGCCTGTCATTGTTAACCACTTGTACATCACCTGAGAAAGAGACCTGTCCGGTCTCTAAACATTTTATTGTTGTATTGTGTACGAATTAAAAACCTGTTTCACTCACCTTGTCCTGTGACTTAGGAGAACGAACGAATCCAACACCAGCTGCACCAGAGGAAATATCCGCATTTTCCTATGCCTTCTTTTCAATGAAATATCGAGACTTTTCCAGTCCTCGAATCGGATCTCCGGCTGCACCAAAATACAAGTCCTAAAACGGCAAAGGACGACTGAACCATACGTTTTTGGATATTATGCTCCCATCATAACGCCTCAAGTTTAGCATTAACCTGTATCTCTTGCCTACCAAGCATTTTACTGTTTCATGCACTATGTGCGCTTTGTCTTTTTTCTCTCACCCTGTCTAGTATCAATGGTAAGACATCTAAAGTTTTAGACTATGTTCATATGTCATGGTTAATTTGCATTTTTTGCAGTGATTTTTGCAAAATCACAGCAGAAACCACATTGTTTTCCTGTAAAAATCGCAAATTAACCACAACATGTGAACCCAGCTTATGGATATAAACAAATGAGTTTAATCTTTGCTGAACACCACAATTCAGATACATGAACATAAAATTAATAACTTCATACTACACGAAAAATGAAAACATTTAGCGCCTTTTATAGTATTAATCTGGCAGTCTCGTTCGTATCTCTTCTTAAGCCCGCCCACCGCCAAAAACTGGCCTGCCCTGAATGCCGAAATTTCGTCTGAGATGGCGTGCATGCGTCCTTCATGTATGGTCCGACACTCGTCTCTGCTTCGTCCGGGCTTCAAATCTAGTTACTGCGCATGCGTCCCTATGGTGTCCTGTTGTGCGCACGCACCACAACAGGAAATCGATGCGCAAGCACGGAATTTCGTTTGTACTGCGGGGAGGCGAGGAGCTGTCAATCAAAAGTGAGGAGGCGGGGTTAACTCGGAAAGGCTTGAGAAATGAAGATATGACTCTTTTCAAACAAAGATATGACTCTTTTATGCTCATTCGCATAAGGTGCGGGAACACTAAAAAAATTAATACTAAAAGTATAGAGCCTACTTAGAAGAAAATTATAGGTTACATAAACATGATTTCTCACCCATTTCCACAAGGTATTGCTGGTTTAATAGGTGGAATGCTGGTGTCAGATTCCCTTTAATGTTGGAAGTCTAATGCTTGCGCGCGAACGCGCGTTGACGTTGTCACGACAATGGGAGTTAACTGCCGGGTGCCCTGTGCGCGTGCGCATGCGCAGGAGAAGGAGGAAGCCGGGGGGGGGGGCACAGGAGGAGAGGAGGAGTCGAAAGAACACAGGGGGAGGCAGTGTATAAAGAAGGGCGCGAAGGAGAGGAGGAGAAGGGCGGAAAGGAAAGGAGCGGAAGCTAGAAAAAGGGGAGAGATCTGTGTGTGTGTGTGAGGAGAGAAGAAGAAAAGGCAGCCTCGGAGAGGGGGAAAAAGAGAGAGACAGAGCGGGAAGAGAAGACCCGTGCAGGACGAGGTTGTCCTTAGAAGAGGCCGCAGTGAGCACCCAGCCCCCAACCCAGCAGCCACCAGCACTAGCCACCCAGCAGCCAACTGCAGTCCAGCCGTGCAGAGGTTCAGCCGTACAGAGGTTCAGCCATGCAGAGGTCTAGCCGTGCAGAGGTCCAGCCGTGCAGAGGTCCAGCCGTGCAGAGGTCCATCCGTGCAGCGGTCCAGCCGTGCAGAGGTCCAGCAGTCCAGCCGTGTAGAGGTCCAGCCGTGCAGAGGTCCAGCCGTGCAGAGGTCCAACCGTGCAGAGGTCCAGCCATGCAGAGGTCCAGCCGTGCAGAGGAAGCAAAAATCCCGCAGTCGTGACAGTGCACCAGAGGCTTCGCCACACGGGGAAGACGGAACAGACATTGAGCCCTGCACTTCAACGTCCCAACCTTCTGCCAGTGGTTACCTCATGCCTGTGTTCCGGCGCCCATTTGGGAGGTGGATGAGGAACAGTATGAAATCGAGATTCCCTCATTGAGGGTGGCCCTCACAGGGCCAAAGACCAGGAGGGTCGCCATAGTGACACAGGCGACTACAACGATATCTGAGATGTATGACCAACCCGAATGGGAGAGACGTCAACGGATAGATGAAGACAACAAGAGGGCCGCAGAATGGGTACGACAAGGAAAAGGGCCAACAACGGCCGAGAGAAACTGACTGACATTGCGAGCACGGAACTTGGCTCGCCAGCTCGAGCGGTTGGAGCTGAGAGATGGAGTCCTGTATCGCAGGGTGTGGGCTCCGAGAGAGTACCGGGAACTATGGCAGTTGTAAAGGATCTGCCAGGCACAACTTCTGTGTATACGCCCATAGGTAATCAGTCTGCACCTGAGTCTATGTCTCTGAGACTGACTCCATCTTCCACCACTCAGGATGGCAGGCTTAGGAGTGGGAGAGCCTATCGCAGCCTGGCCAGACGGAGCTAGCTCCCGCCCTCTGTCTATTAATACCTGCCTTTCCTGTTCCTCCTTTGCTTGTGATTCTTCTCGTGTGGTTTCCTGGCCCTGCTACAGCTCCTAACTATTTGACCCTGCTCCATACTGACCCTGGCTTACTGACTACTCTCCTGCTCTGCGTTTGGTACCTCGTACACTCCTGGTTTGACTCGGCTCGTTCACCACTCTTGTTGCTCACGGTGATGCCGTGGGCAACTGCCCCATTTCCCTTAGCTTTGTGTACCCTTGTCTGTTTGTCTCGTGCACTTACTGAGCGTAGGGACCGTCGCCCAGTTGTACCCCGTCGCCTAGGGCGGGTCGTTGCATGTAGGCAGTGACAAAGTGGCGGGTAGATTAGGGCTCACTTGTCCGTTTCCCTACCCCTTCCATTACAGCAGTTGGTGTTGCCAGAAGCAGACGTGAAGTCGGTATGCAAATGGATGCACGAAAAAGAAGGGCACTTTGCATGGACAAAACGGTCCAATCGATCCGTAACCATTTCTACTCCAAAGGATTAGAGAAAGTAACCAGACGCGTATGCAAAGAATGCGCGACCTGCGTTGTGCACAAAGCTACGGAACAGTGTGGGGAACCTATGGTCATCAGGACGGGGGAGCCAATGGAATGGCTGTCAGTTGACTTTTTGACCCTCCAAGAAGTCACGTCGGGTCATAAATATGCCCTAGTGTGTGTTTGACCACTTTTACAAATGTGCTGTAGTAATTCCCACCCGGGATCAGATGGCATCGACAACAGCCACGGCATTGTGGAAATACGTCCTACGCCCGTATTGGTGTCCAAGACGGTTATTGTCTGATCAAGGGCCGAACTTCGAATCAGAACTCATCCGAGAGCTATGTACTCTACATGGGATCAAGAAGTCGAGGACAACTCCATACAACCCGCAAGGTAACTGGGTCTGTGAGAGATGTAATCGCACACTCCTTGGTCTGCTGAGAACTCTTGGAGAGGAGAAACAGGAACGATGGCCCGAGTATGTAGATGACTTGGTGTGGGCTTACAACCACACGATACACCGCATTGTCAGTTGATGTTCGGCCAGCCCAGTCGGTTGCCATTAGCACTCCTGTGGGAGACCCCAGAGTCGCATGTGGACAAATCCCCCGCTGAGTGGGTGCAGGAACATCAGAAGCGTTTGAACATCGCGTAAGGTGGGTTGGAGAAAATTGGCTCCTAATAGCAACATCCGAACCGAGCTTGACTACATGCAATCTTTCATCCAGGAGATCGGGTACTGGTCCAGAACCGTGGGGCGACACGTGGGGGTAAGCTGGAACCCCGATGGGAAAGAAAACCATACGTCGTGATCAAGTGCATCGATCCTGAACTCCCGGTTTATGAGGTACGACCAGAAGGAGACCAGGGTCGGAGTAGGAATTTACACAGGAACCTGTTACGACCCTGCACCTTCCCGAAGCCAGAAGCGAGTTCATCGCCAAGACCAGCAGTACGAAGGGACTCAGTACCGACTCAGGTGGAAGAAGACTGGTGGTTGGTGATCCACTCGGACGACACCAATTCTTCTTTGGAACCACGGCCGACGGAACCAGTGGAGCTGCCTGGGTCCGTAGAATCACCTGCAAATGAAGTGGATCACGGATTACGATACCCGCAGAGATGTAGTCGTAACCGGCCACCGGCTTACTTACAGGACTATGAAGTTTAGTGCAGAGGACTGCACTTCAGAACAAGGGGGGGGGGGGAGTGTAAGGGGGGGTCATCACGGCCGGCACTGGAACGCTGAGAAGACAGCGCAGTAAACAGACACACCCACCGGAAGTCGGATGCTTGCGGACGCGCATTGTCGTCACAACAACGGGAGTTGACTGCCGGGTGCCCTGTGGGCACGCGCATGCTTAGGAGAAGGAGGAAGCCGGGGGAGGCACAGGAGGAGAGGAGGAGTCGGAAGGACTTAGGGAGAGGCGGTGTGTAAAGAAGGGCGCAAAGGAGAGGAGGAGAAGGGGGGAAAGGAAAGAGCGGAAGCTAGAAAAAGGGGAGAGATCTATGTATGTGCATGAGGAGAGAAGAAGAAAAGGCAGCCTCAGAGAGGGGGAAAAAGAGAGAGACAGAGCGGGAAGAGAAGACCCGTGCAGGACGAGGTTGTCCTTGGAAGAGGCCGCAGTGAGCACCTAGCCCCCAACCCAGCAGCCACCAGCACTAGCCGCCCAGCAGCCACCAGCAGTCCAGCCGTGCAGAGGTCCAGCTGTGCAGCTGTCCAGCCGTGCAGAGGTCCAGCTGTGCAGAGGTCCAGCGGTCCGGCCATGCAGAGGTCCAGCGGTCCAGCCGTGCAGTGGTCCAGCTGTGCAGTGGTCCAGGCGTGTAGCGGTCCAGCCGTGCAGTGGTCCAGCAGTCCATGCTCCTCTCTCACACAGATTGCTCCCCATGCTCCTCTCTCACAGGCTGCTTCCCATGCTTCTCTCTCTCACTCTCTGCTCCTCGTGCTCCCCTCTCCCACACAAACTGCTCCCCATGCCCCCTCTTTTACACAGACTGCTCTTCATTCCCCCTCTTTTACACAGACTGCTCTTCATTCCCCCTCTTTTACACAGACTGCTCCCCATGCCCCCTCTTAAAAGGACTGCTCCCCATGCTCCTCTCTCACACAGACTGCACCCATGCTCCTCCCTCACACAGACTTCTCACCATGCTCTTCTATCACACACAGACTGCTCCCCTCTTTCAGATTTCTCCCCATGCTCCCCTCACAGATTGCTCCCCATGCTCCTCTCACAGATTGCTCCCCATGCTCTTTTCTCACAGACTGCTTTCCGTGCTCCTCTCTCTCACAGACTGCTCCACATGGTTCCCCCTCACATACTGCTCCTTATGCCCCTCTTTCATAGACTGCGCAGAGGATTGTGCAACTACTGTACAATTGCACAGTCCTCTCTGCGATTGGGAGAGCTACATTAGCCTTATCATTAAGGGGAGTGCTCAGAGAATCTGCATGGGAGCAGTCTTTCCCTGAGTGGGGGTAAGATTTTAAGCTGTGTAGCCCCACTGACGTACAGTTTAAATGGAACAGTGGTGGAGATACATATTACATTGGCAGCAAACTCAATTTGCATGGTGGAGGAGTGTGGTTAGAATCTTATGAGCACCATAAAGGTGGGAAGAATTATGGACAGTTCTATGTGATCATTTTTTTATTCTATTTTAAATGTTTGCACCCTTTCAGTAGTAAAAAAAGAAAACCATCTCTAGTTCATAATGAAAATCAATCTTCAGATACATTAATATGAAGCAAAAAAGTGTTATTCTCATGAAAGAAAGAAAATGGTACCTTAGCCAGTTTATTCTTTTCAGCATCGACTCTGCTTATGCTTCGTGGCATCTTTGTCAAATCTGTGTGATACCAATAGCAATCAAACATTGTGACATTACATTTTTTTTCCACACATTTTTAGTTTAGTTTTATGACTATCATATCACAAAGAGAAAAATTAAATCTTGGCCATAAACCCCTTCCCGCCACAGCCATTTTTCGGATTTTCACTTTAGTTTTTTCCTCCCCACCTTCCAAAAGCCGTAACATTTTTATTTTTTCATCAATATTGCCATATGAGGGCTTGTTCTTTTGCAGGATGAGTTGTAGATTTTCATGGCTCCATTTGTTGTACCATATAATGTAGTGGGAAACAGGAAAAAAAATATTTGTTGGGTGGAATAGGAAACAAACAGCGATTCTTTAATCTTTTGGGTGATTTTGTTTTTACGGGGTTCACCGTGCGGTAAAAACAACATGTTAATTTTATTCTGCGGGTCAATATGATTACAGCGATACCAAATTTTATATAGTTTTTTTATGTTTTACTACTGTTACAAGGAAAAAACTGATAGTTAAAAATAAAATTTGAGTTTTGTCGCCACATTCTGAGAGCCATAACTTTTTTTCTTTTCCGTCAATTTAGCGATATGAGGTCTTTTTTTTGCGGGGCGAATTGTAGTTTATATTGGTCCGATTTTGGGATACAGGAGACTTTTTGATCACTTTTTATTTAATTTTTTTGTGGGAGATGAAGTGACCACAAAACAGCAATTCTGACGGTTTTAATTTTTTATTTTTTACGGCGTTCACCGTGCAGACTAAATAATTATATATTGTAATAGTTCAGACTTTTACGGATGCGTCGATACTAGTTATGTTAATTTTTTATTTGTTTTACATTGTGCTTGAGGGAAAATGGAAAAATATATATTTTTTTTACTTTTAATTTTTTTTATTTTTTTTTATTTATTGAAAAAAATATATTTCACAGTTTTCTAACTTTTTTTTTTTCTTGTCCCCCTAGGGGACTCGAACCAGTGATCATTGGATCACTTGCATGATATACTGCAATGCTAATGTATTGCAGTATATCGTGATTCTGACAGTCTCCGACAGGGCTTCATAGGTGTACAAAGATGGTGGACCTAGGGGCCTTTATCAGGCCCCCAGGCTGCCATGCCAACCAACGGCACCAGCGATCTCACCGTGGCGGGCATTGGAACTTAAAAGGGGGTCGTCTCCCTGTTTTCAGTGATTTAAATGCCGCAGTCACTATTGACCGTGGCATTTAACGGGTTACATGAGCGGGATCGCGCTCGTTACCTGGAAGTGTCGGCTGTGACACAGAGCCGACACACTCGTCCTATGAAGTGGGTTCAGCCGGTGAGCCCGCTCCATACTCCCCCACCCGATGTGCTTACTATATATACGGCGGATGTTGGGAAGGGGTTAAGAGAGAAAAAATAAAATATTTATTTATTTATTTTATTGTTGTAATTAAGAGCTTTACTGACCTACTATGGAAATGGGTGGAAGAAGATCAGAAAAACGGGCGACACTTCCACTGTTGCTTCTATCTGGCTTCTCCTCAAGAAGAATGTGAGACTGAACAAGAACCATCAACCAGGCAAGAAGAAGAAAAATGTATATACCTTTCATGTCTGTAGAAGAAGAAACAATTTAAAATGATGCACTGCTAAACTGATTTTTTGTTCACAGAGAATGATGTACAAAATAAAAAGACTTCCAGTAAGTGCCACATTTATGCTACATGCACAAAACCGTTTGTATTTTGTGGCCCGCAAACAACGGACCTGTTGTCCGTTTTTGCGGTCCGTGTGTCATCAGTGTTTGAACCGTATTCATGAATCCGCAAAAAAAATGGAAGGCAGGTAACCCCCTGAGAAGGTCACATAAAACCGTCGCCTAGCAACTCATCCGCAAAACACGGACAGAATATGGACAGCGCACGGATGGAATCCTTGTGCCGTCCGTGGCTTTCACGTCGCCATAGACATGAATGGACAAGACCGAGCCGCAAACACGGATAGGTCATTTTCACCTGCGTAAATCACAGTAGGTGCCGGAGGACACCTGCTAACCTCAATGCAGGCTCTGGATACCTTTCCAGAAGACCTCTGTCTCTGAAAAATCCAGTGACATTCCTCCAGGGAGTACCGATGCCTGCTTTTCAGCCCAGAACACATATGAGTGTCTAATGACCCAAACCTCCAGATGAGCACCTAAAGAAAGAACAATTAATCAGTTAAGAAATTCAGGTGAATAGAACGTGCAAGGCATGCAGAATGGCTGCAACCCAACTTCTTAACCTGTTCATCCGGAAGTCCCAACTCGATCACAGTCGGCGCTGCCCCAATACGAAACGAGTGCTTGCCAAACTCAGAGGCTGGCAGACCTAGCTGTAACAAGGCTTGATAAAAAACAGATATGACCTGGAAACTTGTGAGAAGGGCCCCATCTGCATGGGCTAAAAAATGAGAACTGGCCAAGCGAATCTGTAAAAAGGACTGAACCGTAGCCACAGGGTATGTCGCACCCCTGCAGAAGAGATGATTACATCCTCCACCAGTAAACCACCCACCCGGTTCACACTGGGGGAAACGAACTCAGAAATGCGTAAGACTTCGAAAAAGACCAGTGAGAAAGCTGTGCTGAAATGGAGCACTTCGAATTTAGAAGAACAAATTACGGAAAGAGAATGAAGCAAGTGCCCAAGAAGGTAAACTGTAGTTCAGTTTTTTGCCACATATTTTAACGTGTAAACCGCGACACAATCAACGCCAAGAAATGCCCTAAATCCCCCCCATTGATTTCAATGGAAGGCAGGGTTTTTTTTAATTATTCTGAGCGGCTTTGCTCCTTTGAGTGGTATCCGCCTCTGAACCTCCCATTGAAATGAATGGGAGGCAGAAAAAACCTGCGGCGCTCATTTTTTGCAACGGTTATTGCTTGCAGGTCTTGCATTAGATTCAACCACAAAAAAAAACTGACAAAAAACACGGTAAAAAAATGAAAAAAAGCGTAAAAAAAATGCTAGCAATACAAAATCTGCTCCAAAATTCCTGAAGCAATTTTGAGGCAGATTTTTTTGTGCCTGACAAAAAAATGCTGTGTGAACGTACCCAAAGCGATATTAAACGTGTGTGGGTGAAGCAAGCGAAAAACCTGCCACTGAAAGCAAGAAAGAGCATCAGACACAACATTTTTTATGCTATGGCGAGCGCAAAAACAAATATTGCATTGCAAGCGGTGAAGGACTAGTTGTAGGAGCAACATTAAAATCGGAACTGAAGAAGTTACATGATTAACAACATAGACAACAGATAAATTATTCGTAAATAAAAAACTTCAGAAACAACTATTCTGGATCTCCAAAGTTGCACCGCCAGAACTATTAGAAAAAAGTTAAAGTACGGCACCAACCTATTTGCAACCAATCATCAGGCCAAAGCCCCTGCACACCAGGAAGGGACAAGGATAGCTCCAAAATATTTAGAACCTGAGGCATGCGTTATCACTTCTATGCTGCAGTTAGTAATGAAAGTGGACCTGCAGCAGGTATGACCATTGTACAACGCCAAACCAGCAAATCGGCACAGAATCAATTTCGATACCCAGGAAGATAAGAACAGTCCCAGAGCCTCTGTCTTATCCTCAGACAAAGGGACCCTGAATGGAGCGCACAAAGTACTGCACGCCAAACCAAATTGGCAGCCCGGTCAAAAGAAACATAGGATACAGCTACTAATTCCATGCTAATGCCATCATTAACAGAAATGTCTGCAAATTTTTTTTTGCGGACCACACCCAAAGGGGAAACCTGTAAATTATGCAAAAAGCAAAGAATCAAAAAGCCCAGCCATCCGACCTAATTCCACAGGAGAGGGTGAATACACAAAGGGTGTGAATTGAAAAAAAAAACTCTTGATCTAGCTGGGCAGCCTCTCCTTTCTTATGTTAGAGATCTAGCCACGAGAACATCTCAATGAGGTGCACTGGCATTCTCTGTCTTACTAGTATCCTGAGGGCAGATATTCCTATTGGGGCACCCCTTACAGCCGATTACAAAGTGAGCACCCCCGTATGAGGAGCATTCATGACTGAACTTGCAAGTACCATAGCAGTGACCCTCTTTCACATTCCCTGTTGTCTGAACTGGTCTGAGAGGTAGGCGAGGGTTAAAATTTTGAATGATTTGAATGCTTTGCTTAGATGTCAATCTCAATCATCTACTGTATGGTGCTAGACAGGGCCAGCCTTAGGATAGATGGTGCCCTGTGCAAAATGATCTTTCGGCGCCCCACCCCATCATTAAAAAAAATGCCCCATAAAAAAAGTATAATGCCCCTTTAGTGCCCTCATACATTGTAATAATAATATTTAATAATATAATATATTAAAACCCCCTACAAGGACACAGTATTTTGTCCACTAATTGTGCCCACAGTATTATGCCCCCTGTAGTACCCCTACACAGTATAATGTCTGCTTAGTGGCCCCCACACAGTATAGTGCCCCCTGTAGATTTTGCAATGCAGCTTCCCTGTAGACAGTGCCATAATCCCCCACCTCCTCCTTGTAGATCGTGCCATACAGCCCCCCCCGCACCTCCGCCTTGTACAGTGCCCCCAAGCAAATACAAAAATTGTACTCACCTAGGCCCCGTTCCCACGACGAACAGAGCTGCTCCACAACAGGATCCTTGTGTAGGCCCGCATGATCATGTAGCCTAATACAGAGTTTCCAAACCTTTTCGGACTCGAGGCAGCACTGGAAATATAAAATTTCCTCAGGGCACCCCTACCAAATTTTTTGGGGAGAAAGACAGAAAACAGCTAAAAACAAGCACTACACTGTTATGGTATGTTCACACAGCGTTTTTTGTAAGGCAAAAAAATCGGCCTCAAAGTTCCTTCAGGAGTTTTGAAGCAGATTTTGTATTGACAGCGTTGTTTAAGCTTTTTTTGCGGTTTTTCTTAAGCCGTTGAAGCTAATGCAAAAGACGCAAGCAAACTAGCTCCAAACGAGCGCCGCAGGTATTTTCAGTCTCCTATTAATTTCAATTGGAGCTCGGAGGGGGAAACCACTTGAAGACCATCAGCCCCCCACTCACAGTAAAATGACCACCCGCCCCCCACTCACAGTAAAATGACCATCAGCCCCCCACTCACAGTAAAATGACCATCAGCCCCCCACTCTCAGTAATATGACCATTAGCCCCCCACTCTCAGTAATATGACCATCAGCCCCCCACTCTCAGTAATATGACCATCGGCCCCCACTCTCAGTAATATGACCATCAGCCCCCCACTCTCAGTAAAATTACCATCAGCCCACCACTCACAGATTCCCCCTGTAGATAGTGCCACACAGCCCCCTTATAGGTAGTGCCACACAGCCCCTTGTAGGTAGTGCCACACAGCCCCTTGTAGGTAGTGCCACACAGCCCCTAGTAGGTAGCGCCACAAAGCCCCTTGTCGATAGTGCCACACAGCCCCTAGTAGGTAGCGCCACAAAGCCCCTTGTCGATAGTGCCACACAGCCCCCTAGTAGATAGCGCCACACAGCCCCCTCGTAGATAGCACCACACAGCCCCCTTGTAGATAGAGCCACATAGCCCCCTTGTAGATAGCGCTACACAGCCCTCTTGTAGATAGCGCCACACAGCCCCCTTGTAGATAGCGCCACACAGCCCCTTGTAGGTAGCGCCACACAGCCCCCTAGTAGATAGCGCCACACAGCCCCCTAGTAGATAGCGCCACACAGCCCCCTCGTAGATAGCACCACACAGCCCCCTTGTAGATAGTGCCACGCAGTCCCCTTGTAGATGGCGCAACACAGCCCCCTTGTAGATGGTGTCACAAAGTCCCCTTGTAGATAGTGCCATACAGCCCCCTGTAGAGAGTGCCACATAGCCACCTGTAGAGAGTGCCACACATCCCCCTGTAGGTAGTGCCACACAGCACCCTGGAAGGTAGTGCCACACATCACCCTGGTAGGTAGTGCCACACAGCCCCCTGGTAGGGAGTGCCACATAGCCCCCTGGTAGGGAGTGCCACACAGCCCCTTGTAGGTAGCGCCAAACAGCCCCTTGTAGATAGCACCATGCAGCCCCCTTGTAGATAGTGCCACACAGTCCCCTTGTAGATGGCGCCACACAGCCCCCTTGTAGATGGTGCCACACAGCCTCTGTAGGTAGTGCCACACAGCACCCTGGTAGGTAGTGCCACACAGCCCCCTGGTAGAGAGTGCCACACAGCCCACTGGTTGGTGTGCCACATAACCCCCTGGTAGGTAGTGCCACACAGCCTTCTTGTAGGTAGTACCACACAGCCCCCTTGTAGATAGTGCCACACAGCCACCTTGTAGGTAGTGCCACGCAGTCCACAGCCCCCTTGTTGGTAGTGCCACACAGCCCACAGTCCCCTTGTAGATAGCACCCTCCCCCCTCTTCCTGTAGATAGCGCCACTGTAGCTCCCTGAAGGAGCGGAATCCCTGTGTGGCCGGGGATTCCGCTCCTGGAGCGCTCCGCTTGATTTCTCGGTCCATATATGGACAGTGACATCAAGGGAAATTCCTGAAGCGGAATACACGTCCACAGCGTTGCCGAAGCTATGACCGGGGATTCCACTGCAGGAGAAGCTCCTGTCGTCTGTGTCCATTTATGGACAGTGATGTCATTGGCTTCTCCTAGAGTGGAATCCCTGGTCACAGCGTCAGCAATGCTGTGGACGGGGATTCCGCTTCAGGAGTTTCCCCTGATGTCACTGTCCATATATGATAGACAGAATAGACGAGGAGACAGCACTTCCAACATATGTCAGCTTTTTAATCACCCGTGCTGACATATGTTGGAAGTGCTGTCTCCTCGTCTATTCTGTCTATCTGATATTGGGGACCGCGGATTCGGTCCTATTGAGGCGTGCACCCACTTGTGGTCCAGTGCTGTGGTAATTTTCTGCTTTGGATACTGTCCATATATGGACAGAGAAATCAAGCAGAGCTACAGTGGCGCTAATACATAGCAGAGCAGGGAGATACCTCCCTGCTCTGCTATAGTGCCGTCACTACAGGCTGTAGTAGCTGCAGCTGCTGCAAGCGGAGCCGCCGCCCATGGGGGGTGCGGCGCGCACGCCCTCATGCCCGGTGCCTTGCTAACAGCCGCTATATCTGCTACAGCGGTAGCGATGCCACTGAGTGAAGAAGCACCCAGGCGGAAAGGCGACTGCTGAGTCGTCGGGCCCAGGCTGTACTGAAACAAGCAGGGGAAGGGAGCCAATGCAGCGCCCCCTTCCACCTGCTGGAGTGATGCGCCCTGTGCGAAGGCACAGGTTGCACACCCCTAAGGCCGGCCCTGGTGCTAGACCTCTTTGCCAGAGATTTACGTTACTTTACTGTGGCTCATTTGTTCTTTGTCTGCTGTGAGATCTGTTTGTTGTTACCTTGTTGTCTGAATCCGGCTTCCCTGACCATTCTCTTGTATTCCAATTTTGTACCTCATTTGATTTGATTTATAGTGTTTTGACCTTGGACTGCTTGACTTATGTTGTGTTTCACTGCATTGTACTACGTTACCTCTGTGTTATTACCTCTGCTTGTCTGACTACTCTACCTGTCCGCTCCACCTAACAGCAGCTGCCAGGCGAAAGCAAGTTCACCTTTTCACCTGCTGGATCTCAGGATCTTTACATGTCCCTAGATTGCCCACTGCCCGAGTTCTCTGTCGGGTAGCAATGCCACGTCTCATTTAAATTCTCCTCTGGTAGGCAGGGTGAGTTCGCCACCACTTGCTTAGTCTGACAGCTTGTGCCAAGTCTGGTTGTGGGTATGCTTTTGCTGGACTGGTATACTGTCAGTATCCTTACGTCCTCATTATAGAGCCAGGAAATACTGGAGGGGCTGGCCACCCCTGGCCCCTCCCCAGCGATGTTTGAAATTGATCTGGAGGGGAGCAGATAGAAAGGGCAGAGTATGCAACATTATAGATCGGAGCCAGACATCAGTTGCCTTGCTATCACAACCAATATCAGGCCGCAAGGCCAACCGTTACTAGGCGAAGCATCCGTGCACCTGATGCGCACTAAAGATTGTATCCATGTACATCAATAGCTGAGGAGATCTCTCCGGAATCTTCTTACAAATAATACAGGCCAATATAGCATAAGGGTATGTGCACACGCTAGCTTGCTTTTACGTCTGAAAAGACAGACTGTTTTCAGGAGAAAACAGCTGCGTCGTTTCAGACGTAAAAGCTCCTCCTCGTATTATGCGAGGCGTCTGTGACGCTCGTAAATCTTGAGCTGCTCTTCATTGACTTCAATGAAGAATGGCTCAAATTACGTAGCAAAGAAGTGTCCTGCACTTCTTTGGCGAGGCAGTCAATTTACGCGTCGTCGTTTGACAGCTGTCAAATGACGACGCGTAAATTACAGGTCGTCTGCACAGTACGTCGGCAAACCCATTCAAATGAATGGGCAGATGTTTGCCGACGTATTGTAGCCCTATTTTCAGACGTAAAACGAGGCATTATACGCCTCGTTTACGTCTGAAAATAGGTCGTGTGAACCCAGCCTAAGTCTGTAACTAGTTGTTGATGATGGTTTTTGTCACCTTCTGTTTATTCTCAATGCCCTTTTAAAAAATGTTCTCAATATGCACCAAATGTCCACATATGAGTTTTTTTGAATTTTGTCACGAACCTCATCGGAAAGGTGAGAGCCTTTCGGAGAGACACTGCAAAATGAAGTATACCTAAACCCTATAAACTTAACAGGGGTGCAGTGGTAGCCACGTTGGTGGGGTCCAACTTACCAACCAAGGCCCACATCACTGATCCTGACCCAATGTCCCCCAAAGAAAAATCCCACTGTTAGTTACCACAACCAGAGGAACTACCAAAGGAACCACAGGCAGAGGCTGGACATCTTTGGAGAATTGAACGACGGGAGTTATACAGGCTCCTGAAAAACCTCTCGATCTCTTGTCCTTAGCTTCACCATGGCATTGATGGCACCTTCTCTGGGAGGATCTGACAGAGTTGGGGAAGCCAGAGCTAGTGTCTGATGATCCTAAGGATGAAGAGGTGTCTGATAAAGAAGCTTGCGACATCCGGAAGAGGCATAGTCCACAAGGTAAGGAGAGGTAGTCAGGAGGCATTTGAAAGCGGCGCTGCTATACCAGGCCAGAAGGCCGCACGAGGGAAGCTAGGAAATGCCGGGACAGCGCACGGCTGAGCCAAGCTAGTGGCGGGGCTAATCCCCGCCAGCATAGAGGAAGACGATGCATCACTTCCCGCATGTGTCGCAGCTTGAACACCCAGTGGAGCACAGTGAACTTTCACTTCTCCCCAGCGGGCAGATGACCGACTGCGCCAAGGCGATTGATAGGGAGATAAATAGCCGGAGAGGGTGTGCCTTACGAGCGGACTGGTAAGGAGCTTCTCCAGGAGACAGACCTGTAGCTGAGCTGGAGCCCAACTTAGTCATCAATTCTTGGAGCCATCCGGTACCCTCAGCTGAAATCCTGGCCTTCAGTTCCTCTATAAAGGTATTGATGGTAGCCATGTTAGGGACAGAGATACACCAGCAGACATAGCAGCGGGACAGCCAAGTAAGCTGGATTTTGCTGGGTGACTAGCACCCGCCCAAACTGCTATTATATACCCACCCTTTTCTACCAATCAGACAGAAGCCTGGGAAAGTTAAAGCATACCTCCAAAACTCATTGCATCATCTTGGGGTAATTCACTTTTAAAAAGTCTTTACTTAAAGAGACATTATACACTAGTGGGCTGTAAAAATATTCCACACATAAACAGGATTTACAAGGAGATGTAATAGAACTAAAGCTAAACCAGAAAACAGCTCGTTCTCATGCAGAAAAAAATTATCTAAATGTTTTTATAATATTACAGGTCAGGGATTATAAATCATAGTAGGAATAATACACTAAAAACCTTTCAATAAGGTTTACGAGGATACTGGTCTTTGATCTGATACTGAAAATATAAAAATGATGTGGGACAACATCTTGAAAACTTCCTTTTGTTTTATGCAAGCACTTTCAGAAAGTCATGTACAACAATTAACCCTATAGAATAGGATATTTTTTACATTGCTGGCAGCAGGGGCATAGCTAGGGCGGCCAGGCGGGGCATGGAACAGGAACAACTTAGAGGGGGGCGCCAGGGCCGCACCATCCATGACGGCGGCCTGCTGCCTCTCTGATGGGTCGGCGGCGCGACTGAAACGAGCAGCCACAACCTCTTGCACTATAATTGTACCTGCGTCTATAGGACACAGGTAAGATTATCAGCAATTAATGGCCGGGTACGTTCCGTGCCCGGCCATTCAGCGCCTTTCTATGAGCGAAGTGGCGCGATACTTTGCGTCACTTGCATTGTTGAAAGGCGCTGATTCACAGAGAAAGTCATTCTGCCCTGGCATTCGGCGCCTTTCATAGACGCAAGCGGCGCAATCACGTCATCGCGCAGCTTGCGTTGTTCAACCCCAGGAGACCTGCGCAGAAGAGAGCAGGCCTCCATTGCCGCCGGACGACACGGGAACGGGATTAAGGTGAGTTTGCATAGTTTGTTTTTTTATCCTAATAAAAAAGTGTGTGCCATTATCTACGGGGGGGGGGGGGGGGGCTTTATCTACAGGGGATCTGTCTACAGGGGGGCTATATACTGGGGTGGGATATATGTAGAGTACTATATACAGGGGTGGGCTATATGTGAAGCACTATATACAAGGGTGGGCTATATCTACAGGGGGGCTATATACAGGGGTGGGTTATCTGTGAAGCACTATATACAGGGGTGGGCTATATCTACAGGGGGGGGGCTATATACAGGGGTGGGCTATCTGTGGAGCACTATAGGGGGAGCTATATGTGGGACACTATATACAGGTGTGGGCTCTATGGGGAGCCCTATCTACAGTGGTGGGCACTATGGGAGGCCCTATCTACAGGGGCACGGTGTGTGTGTGTGGGACACAGTGTATTGTGCTATTATAATTAGAGGTGCAGTGTATGGCGCTATTATATTTAGGGGTGTAGTGTGTGGTATAACGAAGGCAGTTGCCGAAACGCGCGTCGGGTACAGACATCTCTTTCACGCTTCTTCCATGTCCACCGGTATGGTTTACAAATTCTCCTTGTTAGACAGCTGTCATTGAGCTTTTTATGTCATGTCTTCTTTTTTGAGCCCAAGTGCATGGTACACCTGACTTTTCATTGTTGATCCTCCAGTATTTACATTAGGGTCCTTGTTAGCCCTTCAGATTTATTCAGACCACCACTGCATTTGCGTACCTGTATGTATATGTAACTGTTGTTGTATGCCCTTACATAGGCGGGCCAGTACATACATACATTTTTGTTGGATCTTCTTGAACTGTTCCTCCTGTCATTACTTACCTCGGCTCCATTAGACGTAGATCTGCATGTATACTTACATCATCCTTGCTGTTTTACTACATGTTTAGTGCTCACATAATCACTTGATATTTACATCCGGTGCGTGATCGATTTGATGTCTTTTTATTGAGTGACTCATTCCCTGTTCCAATTTTATCTTGTTATGTTTTTATGTCAATAAAATTTTGTATTTTTTTCATAAATCTCATGTGCTTGAGTCGATCATATTTTCTTGGATTTTTCCTTTGTTTATAGGTGTAGAAATATTTGAAAAGTGAGAAGCTGAAGACATCTGAGCGGCAAACTGTAGAAATGGGCTGTGACCGGGAGATGTCATCATAGAGGTCTGGACTGGATGGAAACTTATGGAGGGAGCTGAAGATCCGAGTTGCCAAGCGACAGCCTCGAAATCTTAATGATTTACCGATGATCTGCAAAGAGGAATGGGGCAAAATTCCATCTAACATGTGTGCAAACCTCATCATCAATTACAAAAAAACTCTGACTGCTGTGCTTGCCAACAAGGGTTTTGCCACCAAGTATTAAGACTTGTTTGCCAAAGGGATCAACTACTTATTTCTCTGTGCACAATGCAAATAAATATATATAATTTTGACAATGTGATTTTCTTTTTTTTTTTTTTTTATATAATCTATCTCTCACTGGTAAAATTAACCTAGCCTAAACATTCTAGACTGTTCATGTCTTGGACAGTGGGCAAACTTACAAAATCAGCAAGGGATCAAATACTTATTTCCTTCACTGTATATATGTACTGAGCTTGGTTCTGGGGCTGTATTTATGTACTGAGCTTTGTTCTGGTGCTGTATATATGTAATGATCTTGTTCTGGAGCTGTATTTATGTACTGAGCTTGGCTCTAGTACTGTATATATGTAATGAGCTGGGTTCTGGTGCTGTATATATGTACTGAGCTTTGTTCTGGTGCTGTATATATGTACTGAGCTTGTTCTTATGCTGTGTATATATATGTAATGATCTAGGTTCTGGAGCTGTATTTATGTACTGAGCTTTGTTCTGGTACTGTATATATGTAATGAGCTGGGTTCTGGTGCTGTATATATGTACTGAGCTTTGTTCTGGAACTGTATATATGAAATGAGCTGGGTTCTGGTGCTGTATATATGTAATGAGCTTTGTTCTGGTGCTGTATATATGTAATGAGCTTTGTTCTGGTACTGTATATATATATATATATATATATATTTATATATATTGAGCTAGGTTCTGGTGCTATATACAGTGAAGGAAATAAGTATTTGATCCCTTGCTGATTTTGTAAGTTTGCCCACTGTCAAAGACATGAACAGTCTAGAATTTTTAGGCTAGGTTAATTTTACCAGTGAGAGATAGATTATATATAAAAAAAAACAGAAAATCACATAGTCAAAATTATATATATTTATTTGCATTGTGCACAGAGAAATGAGTATTTGATCCCTTTGGCAAACAAGACTTAATACTTGGTGGAAAAACCCTTGTTGGCAAGCAAAGCAGTCAGACGTTTTTTGTAGTTGATGATGAGGTTTGCACACATGTTAGATGGAATTTTGGCCCACTCCTCTTTGCAGATCATCTGTAAATCATTAAGATTTCGAGGCTGTCGCTTGGCAACTCGGATCTTCAGCTCCCTCCATAAGTTTTCGATGGGATTAAGGTCTGGAGACTGGCTAGGCCACTCCATGACCTTAATGTGCTTCTTTTTGAGCCACTCCTTTGTTGCCTTGGCTGTATGTTTCGGGTCATTGTCGTGCTGGAAGACCCAGCCACGAGCCATTTTTAATGTCCTGGTGGAGGGAAGGAGGTTGTCACTCAGGATTTGACGGTACATGGCTCCATCTATTCTCGCATTGATGCGGTGAAGTAGTCCTGTGCCCTTAGCAGAGAAACACCCCCAAAACATAATGTTTCCACCTCCATGCTTGACAGTAGGGACGGTGTTCTTTGGGTCATAGGCAGCATTTCTCTTCCTCCAAACACGGCGAGTTGAGTTAATGCCAAAGAGCTCAATTTTAGTCTCATCTGACCACAGCACCTTCTCTCAATCACTCTCAGAATCATCCAGATGTTCATTTGCAAACTTCAGACGGGCCTGTACATGTGCCTTCTTGAGCAGGGGGACCTTGCGGGCACTGCAGGATTTTAATCCATTACGGCGTAATGTGTTACCAATGGTTTTCTTGGTGACTGTGGTCCCAGCTGCCTTGAGATCATTAACAAGTTCCCCCCGTGTAGTTTTCGGCTGAGATCTCACCTTCCTCAGGATCAAGGATACCCCACGAAGTGAGATTTTGCATGGAGCCCCAGATCGATGTCGATTGACAGTCATTTTGTATGTCTTCCATTTTCTTACTATTGCACCAACAGTTGTCTCCTTCTCACCCAGCGTCTTACTTATGGTTTTGTAGCCCATTCCAGCCTTGTGCAGGTCTATGATCTTGTCCCTGACATCCTTAGAAAGCTCTTTGGTCTTGCCCATGTTGTAGAGGTTAGAGTCAGACTGATTAATTGAGTCTGTGGACAGGAGTCTTTTATACAGCTGTCTTCAATGCAGGCACCAAGTTGATTTGGAGCGTGTAACTGGTCTGGAGGAGGCTGAACTCTTAATGGTTGGTAGGGGATCAAATACTTATTTCTCTGTGCACAATGCAAATAAATATATATAATTTTGACTATGTGATTTTCTGTTTTGTTTTTTTTTTTAAATATAATCTATCTCTCACTGGTAAAATTAACCTAGCCTAAAAATTCTAGACTGTTCATGACTTTGACAGTGGGCAAACTTACAAAATCAGCAAGGGATCAAATACTTATTTCCTTCACTGTATATGTAATGAGCTTTGTTCTGGTGCTGTATATATGTAAAGAGCTTGATTCTGATGTTGTATTTATGTACTGAGCTTGGTTCTGGTGATATATATATGTAATGAGCTTGGTTCTTTGTGCTGTATATATGTAATGAGCTTGGTCCTGGTGTTGTGTATAGAACTATATTGCTTGTAAAATGTACAAATGTTTTTATGCTCGAGTTAGATAAAAAAAATGTGGAAACGAAATGACACGTCATTGATTGGTAGAGAAAATAAACATGGTGAGGGGGAAGGAGAGTTTGGGAAAGAGGTTGCATCTTTGCCCCAGGTGCTGGTGAACCTAGCTACGCCTCCGGCCGGCAGCATTGTGTGGTTTTCTGAGGTTCATTCGATTCTTGAAAAATCACTTTAATGTTAATTGTTCTATCTATTTTAATAGGAAGATATTAAATTTATAGGACAATTTTTTACCATGGGTACAGCTATAACGGCTTGTACAGGTTTTTGTGTGTGTGTGTGTGTGTGTGTGTGTGTGTGTGTAGGGGGGGGGGGGGCGGGTCCGTATGAATCTGACTGAAAATAATGAACTTATTGCCCCATAGATGTCTATGGGTGGCGTATTACAGTTCTGTACAACTGGGTTGAACAGTTGTATGGCTGTTTGAGGCCTTAATATGGTAGTGTGCCTCACCACAACGTGGAAAGCATTACTAATTTTCTGATGGTGAATAATCTGTGCTTTTTCTCAGTGCAAGCAGTTGCCTTATACCGAAGTCACCACTAGGGCATCTTTTTTACACCTATCGGTTTAACAAAATGTATGGACCACATCCTTTTCATACTGCTGTTAGTTTTGTTATTATTTGATTATGAAAACAATATAAAAATAACATATCCTTAAAAAAAAATGATGCTTCAAAAACAGCATAGAAAATTATTTACGACACCTTTAATATGCAATTCATTTTTGAATTCCAACATTGACACCTTGAAACTGAATGAACATCTAATACATATAAAATAAATGGTTAGAAGAGATGAATGTGATAAACATTCCGATAAGGATTTGTGGGATTTTTTCCTTCCAAAAAACATAGTGAAAGATATTTTCTTATCACTCATGCTCCTGATATGAAATTTAAATGACAATACCAAATTTTTAGGGAATAAAAATGTAGGGAGGAAATATGACTATGCCTATACCATAGAAATTAATAGAATCTGCTGACTGATCCACATAATTTTTTTAACCGAAAAACTGCTATGTTAAACTTTGATCACGCGGCATATTTTCACGCCTTTTTCAGAACGTAAAACGCTCGTGTAACGCTCTGAAATTAACATAAAATATGCCTGTGTAGTTCATACGTGGTGTATTTTTACGGTGGCGAATCATAGAACGCCTTGCAACAATACGATTCATAAAAAATGTAAGTGACATGTCACTCCCGTAAGCATAGGTGATTTTTCTCATTGACACTTCCAAAAATGCTTTAAAAATATGTCTCAAAAAAAGCTTGCAAAAATAAAAAAGCGCTTTGAAAATTAGCTCCTGGATTACAGAGGCTGTTAAAATCAACCTTGTATTTTTCAGCCTGAACATATGCCGTGTGAACATGGCCTAAAAGGCAACCTTTCACATTGATCGTGGTATCTGATCTGCATGATAGCAAATTGATACATAGTTTAGTGGGAAAAGATTCACTTTAACGGTCTGCAAAGATTTTGCGCTTTTTATCGTAATAATCCGGTGTTCCTTTGTGCGCACACCACAGAAGAGGACATCGATGCACAAGCGCAGGATTTTGTGTGCTGGGGGAAGGCGTGGAGCTGTCAATCAAAAGTAAGGCGGCGGGGTAAACCCGAAAAGACTTGAGGAATGAAGATATGACTCTTTTCAAAGCAGGGAGCTGTCAAATCTCCCTGATCTCAGCTACCAGATGTAGCTGAGGGCTGGGGGTATCCCTGCTCGAACGTGTGAGATCGATCTTACCCGTTTAACCCTTCAGATGCGGTGCTCAATAACGTGCACCGCATCTGAGTGGTTTTGGAGAGAGGGAGGGAGCTTCCTCTCATCCCACCGACACCCGGCGATAAAATGGCCGAGTGTCTGTGTCTCCTATGGCAGCTGGGGGCCTAATAAAGGCCCCCAGGTCTGCCTGTAGTGAATGCCTGCTAGGTCATGCCAGAGCATGACCTAGCAAATGCCTGTCCGTTTTACACGGACAGGCATAATACACTGCAATACAGAAGTATTGCAATGTATTATAAATGCAATCGGAGGATCGTATAGTGAAGTCCCCTAGTGGGACTAGTAAAAATGTTTCATAAAAAGTGAAAAAAAAAAAGTGAAAAAAAAATAATGAAAAACCCACTTTTCCCCCTCACAAACTGCTTTGTTATTAACAAACCAAATAAAGTAAAAAAGTTACACATATTTGGTATCGCCACGTCCATAACGACCCCGACTATAAACTTATTACATAATTTAACCCGCACGGTGAACGTCGTAAAAGATAAAATAAGAAACCATGCAAAAATTGCTGTTTTCTTTGAATCCAGCCTTAAAACAAATGTAAAGGCGGATTCACACGAACGTGAGCATTTTGCGCCCGTTAAAAATGCTGCGTTTTGTGCGCGTGGCAGCAGCGTGACAGCTCCGTGTGTCATGTTCATATGGATGCGCGGCTGCGTGCTTTTCACGCAACCGCCATCATTATGACACTCCGTTTGGGTGTTTGTAAACAGAAAAGCACGTGGTGCTTTCCTGTTTACATTCATACTTTTGACTGCTGTTGCGCGAATCACGTGTGGTGCGCGTGATTTTCACGCACCCATTGACTTTAATGGGTGCGTGATGCGCGAAAAACGCAGAAATATAGGACCTGTCGTGAGTTTTACGCAGCGGACTCACGCTGCGCAAAAATCACTGACAGTCTGCACTGCCCCATAGACTAGCATAGGTCCGTGCGACACGCGTGAAAATCACGCGCGTTGCACGGACGTATATTACACGTTCGCGTGAATCCGCCCTAAGAAAGAGTGATCAAAAAGTCTCATCTACTCCAAAATGGTACCGATAACAACTACAAGTCGTCCCGCTAAAAAAAAGCCCACCTACAATTGCATCGGTGAAAAAATAAAACCGTTACGGCTCTTCAAACATGGAGACACAAAAACAAATAATTTTGAAAAAAATGTGTTTTCACTGTGTAAAAGTAGTAAAACATACAAAAACGATACAAATTTGGTATCGTTTCAATCGCAACATCCCACTGAATAAATTTATTGTGTTATTTATACCACGCGGTAAACGGCGTAAATTTAGGACGCAAAAAATTGTGCCGAAATTGCTGTTTTTTTCAATTCCCCCCCAAAAAAAGTTAATCAATAAATTCTATGTACCACAAAATGGTGCTATTAAAAATTACAACTTGTCCCGCAAAAAACAAGACCTTATACAGCTATGTCGACGCAAAAATAAAAAGGTTATAGCTCTTAGAATGAGACGATGGAAAAACGTAAAAAATGGCTTGGTCATTAGGGTCTAAAATAGGCTGGTCATTAAGGGGTTAAAGGGAATGTGTCGCTAGAATTTTTTTTTTTTCAGTTAAACAATGAGTAATTCATTGTTTTAATTTTTTAAATTTTTTCACAAGTCAGGAAATATTTTAAATTAGATTCTAATTTATAACATTTACATGTGCTGGGCACTAGAGGGAGCAGTTCCCAAAATTGCAGCATGGTCACTGTGGTAAAGCAACCTCATTGATTTATGCTGCAAATTTGGGGTGGACACACTCTCTCTGGTGTCCTCACACAATCCCCCCTCCCTTCTTTTAGCTAGTGCCAGGAGAAGGAAGGGTTTGAATCTTCAAACCTCCTACACTGTGTGCCGCCATTTTCTGAGCGACTGAACAGTGCTAGGAGGATTAGATACAGGGCTCAGCAGACAGGATAACTCGAACATAATACACACATCACATACACTAACATAAATTACCTGCCGCCGCCTCCGTGGTCTACGCTCCTATTCCTTGTGCCTGAACATATGGCCGGAAAGCCGCGGCCGGAAGTCATCATCTTACTGTCCGGCAGCGGCTTGAAATGGCGCCGGATTTCGCTCTGCGACCGAGCTTCGTTTTGGTCTGTGTGGGAGCGGCACGTACGCTTCTGAGAATGGAACGGCTCCCGTTCGCATTCTCTATGGTGTTGTATTTGCCGTATTCCATCTCTGTATTTGACGTTAATCGACACATACAGAGATTTAAAAAAAACAATGGCATCCCCCATAGAGAAGTAAAAGTTTGAACACAGTAAAAATTAGAAAGTGACAATACTAATAAATAACATTTTTGTTTATATTTTATTAAAAGCAATATAATAATAATTAAAAAAAAATCATGACACCTTCCCTTTAAGTGTCTGCTCACTGTGGGCTTATGATTCCATTGGGTGGAGTGACCCAATGAATGACAGCCTTCACTGTATGAGTGTGCTGAATTAGAAAACACGGAATATGTCCGCTTTAAAAAGGCTCTGTCACCACATTATAAGTGGCCAATATTGTACATGATGTGATCGGTGCTGTAATGTAGATTACAGCAGTGTTTTTTATTTAGAAACGATACTGCAGTAATGTTAGTGTGTGTATATGAGGCTGCAGATAGCTATATCGCTATCTGCAGAGTAAATGAATGGAGAGAAGTGTATGACGCTGATTGGTCACTGATTGGTCAGCGTCATACACTTCTCTCCACAACGCCCACTTGGTCATATAGTAAAACACGCCCAGTTGTCCATTAAGAAACTCATTAGCATAAAGCTAAAATAGGTCATAAAATGATGGTTTTTCTAAATAAAAAACACTGCTGTAATCTACATTGGGCGCCGATCACATCATGTACAATATAGGCCACTTATAATGTGGTGACAGAGTCTAATTGTTATCACTACCAATAAAGAACAGACCAGTATAACTAACAAGACCCATCTGTTGTGTCACTTTAAATAATGTAATATTGGACGATTGAGCGGCCTAGATAAGCGTAAAATCTTCTTGATTGAATAAACCACTTCACACAGGAAAGTACAAGCCTTCAAGTCCAACTTGTTTGCTTACCTAATCTGCGTTTTATGACTCCTCCCTAGTGTCCCTTTATTCCTACGTACTGGGATAATCACAAGATTGGGGTGGGGGGCTCTTTTAATTTTAAAATTCAATGTGTTCTGATAATTCTAAGTCGCTTTTCAAGCGGACTGCAGCCGCGAATTATAGTTGTTTCACACAGGCAGTGCGGTCATCAGAGATGGTGGTTTGACACTGCACTCAGATAGTACTAACTGCAGAGCAATATTAGCATTACTATATAGAGACTTTCAGTTCACATTATGCTTTTAATCTTCATTTGTATGCTTAGGGTATGTGCACACACACTAATTACGTCCGTAATTGACGGACGTATTTCGGCCGCAAGTACCGGACCGAACACAGTGCAGGGAGCCGGGCTCCTAGCATCATAGTTATGTACGATGCTAGGAGTCCCTGCCTCTCTGCAGGACAACTGTCCCGTACTGAAAACATGATTACAGTACGGGACAGTTGTCCTGCAGAGAGGCAGGGACTCCTAGCATCGTACATAAGTATGATGCTAGGAGCCCGGCTCCCTGCACTGTGTTCGGTCCACTACTTGCGGCCGAAATACGTCCGTCAATTACGGACGTAAATAGTGTGTGTGCACATACCCTTATAGTTATTTACAATAAAGTTATACGTTATAATATTATTAACCATTCAACCTGGGAAACAAGGGCTAATCTTTTTGCCTTTGCAATATTGATGTGTTTTTGTGTGTATCTCAGCCCACCAGATACCTGGGTCCTCTGTTTTTGTTTTTTTGTGTAATCACAAGATAAAGAACATTCCCGTCATGTAGTTAGCTAGAATGCAAGGTTATTCTCTATATTCCAAGAAGATTGTATTTTTACCAAATGAACAAAGAGTAAACACAGCCTGTGTTTTGTAACCAAAGGAATTCCGTCTCCATTTGTCTGAAAACCTCTCCCTTTTCCTTGTGCTTTTATAGAGCATTTTAATGCAGCGTCTCAGCAGGGGGAATATTCGCCGAGCAAAGCTTTACTATAGTCTAACAGATCATAAATATTTCCTTTTAACTCTGGGCTGAAGAACAAGAACCTGCTTTCCTGTAATATTATTAAAAAGGCAGAGGGCGGATTATTACCCATGACCAGGATTTTACATTTTAATCTTTGGTATAAATTGCACGCATTATAAAGCCTCATACACACGAGTGCATGCATTTTGGCAAGTAACATGGTCTGCAAATCTGAACTTGGTGGTTCTAGGCAGCGTCGTACTGGTGTTCCTAGGGCCCACCAGGAGAGATGATATTGAGGGCCCACCCTCCGTCTTTATAGTACATGTCCATTATTCATTTCATCATAGTCCTTGCTGTTAGACCCTTGCCTCGACACTGCCAGTGCTAACTCTAAACTAACCAAAATAAATCCTATATGTTCAGCCATTTTCCTGACAATAGGTAATTGCACTCAGGCACTCAAAGAGGAGCCACAGGTCTTAGCCAATGCTTGGCCAACAATTGAAACAAACATATCAAAGTTGTTCTCTCTTTGCCTCTCACCACCATGCAGAGAATGGAAGGGACAACCGCTCTGAGAACATTTGTGCTCACAGCAGGGAATGCCAAAAGCGTAACTTGAGGCTCCTGTGCCCCAATGCAAAATCGGAAACCGGGCCTCCAAATTATTATGCGTTATTTATAGTACTGGTCCACTCATAAGATTCCTCTTAGGCTCCAGGGTGCACGTGAGACCTCAGCCTCTGCACCCCCTATAGTTATGCCCCTAGTGGATGCCATATTTTACCAAGACAACTCGCACATTCCTTAACTTAATTTATATTTTCAAAAAGATGATTAATATGAAAATTCACTTTGCAGTCTTATTGCCATTGGGACAAAAATAGTGCCTGCACGAAAATGGAGACCAAAATTGTGAAATACGGATTATATATTATCTTATATGGGGAAAATATGGCTCCATAATAGGAATTGGCCGCTGTCCGCATAGATTCATTCATTTCCACAAGCCCATTTGTTCTATATTGCCCTTAGCTAGGTGCCCATTCTACATGTGCTGAAGAACTGATAAATGGTACTTTATGGTAGAGATGAGTTGCTCGGTTGATAGGACTGGGGTTGTTCATTTTCAGCTGAACAACTAAGTCACGAGAGACACCCTGCAGTGATGCCACTAGCACAGAGCATCCAGGGCACCCTTCTGGCCCAGCGCCCTGCATCCCTGGGCAAGCGCCACTTTCAACTGTATCCCGGTCATCAGGGCTTCGAGTCCTGCCATTCTCTGTCTTGCAGGCACAGGTCATTTTGAGCCTGTGGACTGAACGATGTCACGACCACTCACAGGACATCAGCATCCCGGCGCAGGTGGTGCAATAATGTCACTGCATTGCACCGCCTGTGCAGGGCTCCTGACTTTACAGGCTAGAGGAAGCCTCAGCCGCTCAGATTATCATGAAACCGGGGTAAGGTTAATACGAGGTTTTTTTTTTCTGGGGAACAAATGGGGCACTATTAAGTATTAGAGGGCAAAATATGGGAATTTTAATTATGTGGGAGCACAAAAGGGGTTGTTATAATGTTTTGGGGAACACAGGGTGCATTATTACTTTCTAGGGCACATATTTAATTTATGTTCCCAATTAGTATTAGATCATTTTAAACATCCATTACAGAATTTAATTTTAAGGCTAACTTCTAGCATAGAGAACAGTTTTTGCAACAAGCCCGCACAAAGCCACTGAGAAATCCATATTTTGGTATGGATTTCCCTATGGACGAGTGTCTAAATCCCAAAAAACACCACTATATTCACACCTCCCCCTTGTAGACAGTGCCATACAGTCCCCCATCTCCCCCTTGTAGACAATGCCATACAGTCCCCCACCTCCCCCTTGTAGACAGTGCTCCCAAACAAAAACAAAAATTGTACTCACCTAGGCCCCATTCCTATGACGAACTGAGCGGCTCCACGACGGGATCCTGTAGCCTAGTACAGAGTTTCCCAATCTTTTCAGACTCGAGACAGCACTGGAAAAATACAATTTCCTCAGGGCCCCCTTACCAAAAATTGTTTCGAGAACGACAGAAAACGGCTAAGAACAAGCACTACACTCGTAGGGTATGTTCACACAGTGTTTTTTGTAAGGCAAAAATAATCTGCCTCAAAATTCCTTCAGGAAGTGACAGCGTTGTTTGACCTTTTTTTTGTGTTTTTTCTTAAGCTGTTGAAGCGAATGCTAAAGACGCAGTAAAAAAAGCTCCAAACGGGCGCCGTAGGTATTTTCTGCCTCCTATTCATTTCAATTGGAGGTCAGAGGCGGAAACCACTTGAACACCATTTGCCCCCCACTCACAGTAAAATGACCATCAGCCCGCCACTCACAGTAAAATGACCATCAGCCCACCACTCACAGTAAAATGACCATCAGCCCACCACTCACAGTAAAATGACCATCAGCCCACCACTCACAGATTCCCCCTGTAGGTAGCGCCACACAGCCCCTTGTGGGAAGCGCCACACAACCCCCTTGTGGGTAGCACCACACTGCCCCTTGTAGGTAGCAACACACCTCCCCCATTGAAGGTAGCGCCAGACAACCCCCTTGTAGATAGCGCCAGACAGCCCCCTTGTAGATAGCGCCACACAGCTCCCTTGTAGGTAGCGCCACACAGCCCCCTTGTAGATAGCGCCACACAGCCCCATGTAGGGAGTGCCACACAGCCCCCTGTAGGGAGTGCCACAAAGCCCACTGGTAGGAAGTGCCGCACAGCCCCCTGCTATGGAGTGCCGCACAGCCCCCTGGTAGGGAGTGGCGCACAGCCCCCTGGTAGGGAGTGGCGCACAGCCCCCTGGTAGGGAGTGCCGCACAGCACCCTGGTAGGGAGTGCCCCACAGCCCCCTGGTAGGTAGTGCCGCACAGCCCACTGGTAGGAAGTGCCGCACAGCCCCCTGCTATGGAGTGCCGCACAGCCCCCTGTAGGGAGTGCCACACAGCCCCCTGGTAGGGAGTGCCGCACAGCACCCTGGTAGGGAGTGCCCCACAGCCCCCTGGTAGGGAGTGCCCCACAGCCCCCTGGTTGGTAGTGCCACACAGCACCCTGGTTGGTAGTGCCACACAGCCCACAGCCTCTTAGTTGGTAGTGCCACATAGCCCCCTGGTTGGTAGTGCCACACAGCCCACAGCCCCCAGGTTGGTAGTGCCACACAGCCCACAGCCCCCTGGTTGGTAGTGCCACACAGCCCACAGCCCCCTGGTTGGTAGTGCCACACAGCACCCTGGTTGGTAGTGCCACACAGCCCACAGCCCCCAGGTTGGTAGTGCCACACAGCCCACAGCCCCCTGGTTGGTAGTGCCACACAGCCCACAGCCCCCTGGTTGGTAGTGCCACACAGCCCACAGCCCCCTGGTTGGTAGTGCCACACAGCCCACAGCCCCCTGGTTGGTAGTGCCACACAGCCCACAGGTTGGTAGTGCCACACAGCCCCCTGGTAGGTAGTGCCACACTGCCCACAGCCCCCCTGTAGGTAGTGCAAGGACTACGAAATGACCCTGATAGCTGGCGGGCTATAGACATTCAAAAAAGGACAACTGTGCAGGAGCACACAAAATACCCATCTTTCCCGGTTATCAAATAAATGTGTGGAAATAAACTAAGATATAACTTTTATTTAGACTAGCTAAAGGATTAATCCTTTTAGCTAGATTAAATAAAAGTTATATCTTAGTTTATTTCCACACATTTATTTGATAGCCGGGAAAGCTGGGTATTTTGTGTGCTCATGCACAGTTGTCCTTTTTTGTAGGTAGTGCACCACAACCCACAGCCCCCCTGTTGATAGAACCCCCCCACAACCCCTTCCAGTATAGATAGCGCCACTGTAGCTCCCTGAAGGAGCGGAATCCCCATGTGGCTGGGGATTCTGCTCCTGGAGCGCTGCTTGATGTCTCTGTCCATATATGACAGTGACATCAGAGGAAACGCCAGAAGCGGAATCCCCGTCCACAGCGTAGCTGACGCTGTGACCGTCGATTCCACTCCAGGAGAAGCTCCTGTCATCTGTGTCCATTACATCATTGCCTTCTCCTGGAGTGGAATCCCCGGTCATAGCGTCTGCAACGCTGTGAACGGGGATTCCGCTTCAGGAGTTTCCCCTGATGTCACTGTCCATATATGGGCAGAGACATCAAACAGCGCTCCAGGAGCGGAATCCCCGGCCACATGGGGATTCCGCTCCTTCAGGGAGCTACAGTGGCGCTAGTAGATAGCAGAGCAGGGATACCTCCCTGCTCTGCTATAGTGCTGTCGTTACCGCTATAGCAGCCGCTATGCCCGGTGTCGCCGCTAGCTCCAGCGGTAGCGACGGCCACTAAGTTAAGAAGCGCCCGGGCGGAAAGGCGAGTGTAGTTAGTGTGTGTATCCCCGCTGGTAGTTGCAACGGCGCGGGGATACACACACCCGCTGGCACCCCTCTTGCAGTGTGGCGGCTGGCTACCTGTGCGACCGCACTGGACGAACATATCTAAGGCCGGCCATGGGTGTGGGTCCCATCGGTCGGACCCCCACCGATCTAGCATTTTTCACCTATTCAGTGAATAGGTGAAAAAGACTAAAGGCTGGAATACCCCTTTAAATGTGCTATCCCTTGCTTTTTTTTTGTGAAATCCACTTACTTTCTGAAATTTTCAGCTTTTTATTTTATAGCTTAGCAGACAAGTTTTTTTTCCTACCAGCTTTTCTATCAGTAAGACTCTACTGTGGTTAGTTCTGTGTGAATGAATAACAGGTTGCTGCAAGACTCCCGACACTCCAAGTAAGTATTATTTGTGCCTGAATCCTTTTGCAGACAAAAGGATGTACTGCTCCTCCTGCAAAGTTATCACCAAATTACACTAGAACCTAAGCTCAGAGATGGTGGTCAGCTTTGAATCAAATGTCCTGCTGACAGAAACCAAAATGCAAAAAAATACAGTGCCATTCAGGTAGGGGGAAGCTTTAGAGACTAATAGAGAAAGAAAAAAAAAAATCAATGGAGTCTCACTTTAACCAAATGTGAGTTAAAGAGTAACTACACTTTTATCAAAGTTTTGATATGTCTTAGAAACATATTAAAAGTTTGGACCGGTGGGGCTCCAGGTGCTGTGACCCCCACCGCTACTGAAATGAAGGTGGAGCAGCACTCAGCTAAGCGTCCTGCACCTTTGGCTGTGATCGGCGCTCCCGCTCAAGCTGCAGATAGATCACATAGACGTTCTATGTTAGCTGTCCTCAGCCTGACGAGGAGCACTGATCACAGCCGAAGGAGCAAAGCACTCAGCTCAGGGCTTTTGCACTTCAGTTTAAACATTGATCTCAGCACTCGGACCACCACCAATACAAACTTTTGATATGTCTGCATGAAGTAACAAAAGTTTAAAAGTGTAGTTCCTATTTAACTGTGGCCATGTCTGTCTGTGCCACATGAAGTAGGAGAAACATAGGAAGGATGGAACATGGTACTAACAGAAGGCACTTTAATCAAAGGATCATAGAAAACCCCTTTTAGATTAGCTCCATTCCGGCTATTGGCCTGGCAAACAGCTGAATTTGCCGGCAAGAAGCCTCAGCCAGGCAGACATTTTCCCTGCAGAGGCCACTGGGAGGGAAATGTTGTATTACATGGTGGCTATTGAATGGACTTCATGTAATTCATGGATGGCTCAAGTTTGCCAGAACGAGACCTGTTCTTAGAGAGTGGCTCTCTGTTCTGGCTCTTATTCCCTAATAGGGCAATAGACAACCGCTTTAATTAGATAAGGTAGAACAAATGAAATAAAATAACTAGTTCCTAATGGAAATCACGGTCTTGGAGACGTCTTCTTCTTGAGCAAACAAATTTATTGATAAGACAGAGCAGCAGAGCAGGGCACAGATAGAGCTTAGGCAAATCGAGGGAATTTACTGCAGCATTAAAGTAAGAAAAGGGCGCAATAGAAAGAAATAAGGGTCTACAAAAGTTAAAAGTTAGGACATATTGTATAATATGATTTTAAGTTAGGACACAGGAATTTCTGATGTGTTAGGAAATAAACATTGTGAGGTAATGAGACACAGCATTGCCTCCTGGTACATAATACACAGCTGTGTAGCATTAATACCACTATACATGTCAAAGTCAGTCTAGAAATGCCACATCACCAAGGTCCTTAGACCATTATTAATATTCATATACAAATATACAAGCTTTAGATGTTGTTATATAACACTCAACTACCATCACAGATATTGAACTCTGTCATGGGGACTGTGGATAACAAGACATGGGGCCTATAGAGGATGGTGTGGTGTGGACCCACTGCGTCACCAAGGGATTTGGCTTGGGGTTAATCCAGAGTCCCTGGGTATTCACCCTTTAACCCAGGGGTCTCAAACACGTGGCCCGCGGGCCACATGCGGCCACTGGGGATGTCATCTGCAGCCTGCAGGGCACCGTAGCTCCCTCGGAAGAGGAGAGAGCAGGCCAAAGGAGGAATGCGCTGGTGCTCCTTCATGACATCATGAAGGAGCACAGTCTGTTGGTGGTAGGTGAGCAATAGCCACACAGCCCCTGTAGATAGTGCAACCCCCCCATAGATATCGCCTCACACACACCCCTGTAGATAGCGCTACTTTCCCCCCAGAGCAAATCTCCCAACCGTCCTGGATTCATCGGGACAATTCCGGATTCTGGGCTGTGTCCCACTGTCCCGGGCGGCTGGGGGTATGTCCCGCTGTCAATTGTATCTGCATCCTCAGGACGCAGATACAGTTGAATCCAATGCTGAAGCAAGGAACCGTAAGCTCCCTGCTTCAGCATTAGTTCAGAGCGGAGGAACAAAGGGAGCTCCTCCGCTTGCCGTAGACTCCCTGGACACAGCGCTACTAAGTGCTGTGCCTGGGGAAGCCTTGGACGTCACTGTCCATATATGGACAGTGACGTCAGTGGCTACTCCTGGAGCGGAATCCCTGTTGCCGACTCTCTGGCAGAGGATTCTGCTCCAGGAGTAGCCCATGACATCAATGTCCATGTATGAACAGTGACATCAAGTATTCCCTCTAGGAGCAGAATCCTCGGCCTATGCTCTGGCTGGGGATTCCACTCCTACAGGGATTCCCAATGGCGCTATCTACGGGAGAGGGGGTGGCACTACAGAGGGCAGTGTGGCATTATCTATAGAGGGCAGTGGGGCATTATCTACAGAGGGCAGTTTGGCATTATCTATAGAGGGCAGTTTGGCATTATCTACAGAGGGCAGTGTGGCAGTATCTACAGAGGGCAGTGTGGCATTATCTACAGAGGGCACTGTGACAGTATCTACAGAGGGCACTGTGGCAGTATCTACAGAGGGCACTGTGGCATTATCTACAGAGAGCACTGTGGCACTATCTACAGAGGGCACTGTGGCACTATCTACAGAGGGCACTGTGGCACTATCTACAGGGGGCACTGTGGCAGTATCTACAGTGGGCACTGGCAATATCTACAGAGGGCACTGTGGCAATATCTACAGAGGGCACCGTGGCAATATCTACAGAGGACAGTGTGGCATTATCTACAGAGGGCAGAGTTGCATTATCTACGGAGGGCACTGTGGCATTATCTACAGAGGGAAGTGTGGCAGTATCTACAGAGGGCAGTGTGACTGTATCTACAGAGGGCAGTGTGGCAGTATCTACAGAGGGCACTGTGGCATTATCTAGGAGGGGTGTGGCATTATAAAGAATAAACATTTACAATAACTGACCAACAGGTGACGTCTTCTCAGATTCTAGTTCTTGTTTTTTTTGCATCCGGTCGAGACCTCTATGATGACTTCTCCCGGCCACGGCCCATTTTTGCAGTTTTCCGCTCATATGTCTTCAGCTTCTCACTTTTCAAACATAATGCCCCCCATAGATAGTGCCCTACATACATACCCCTGAAGATAGTGGCCCCCATAGATCACCCAGTAGATAGTGCCGAAAATTCAGCCCCCTGTAGATAGTGCTCCACATATAGCCCCTCACACTTTTAACAGAGAAAAAAACTTTACATACTAACCTAAACCCATTCCCGCTCTGTCCTCTTGCAATGCAATGATGTCAGTTGCGTCGTTGAACGGTGCTGTCATTCAACGACGCAAGCAGATCTTGCAGCATATCTCATTAAAAGGCACTTATGTGCTTATGCATGCAATTGTATCTGCGTCCTGTATCTGCTCATCTCGCCTCATGGACGGTGCAGCCCTGGGCAGGGGCAATCCACAGGTATAACAAGCAAACGACAATGTAAGGTTTCACCAGGGGCATAACTAGGAAAAACTGGGACGCATAGCAAACTTTTGACTGGGTCCCCAGGTCCCCCTCCCTCCCCTAGGTGCCACACACAGCCCCTCTTGTAGATAGTGCCCAATGTAGATAGTGCCCCTGTCACGCACAAATAAACGGTAAACAGTGAGGTCCCTGTTCTTTCCAAACCTCTGTCCCTACCTACTTGTACGACCCGACCTATATGACGGCGCACAACTGGGCGGCGTTCCCTATACTAGTACAAGTGAAACTGAAATACGGATAAGACAGAGACAGTATGAAATAACAAAGGGTAAATGGGAAGTAAACGGGGGGAGAGGCAGGGTAATAGCGCCACGGACAAGTCCGGGCGCAAAAGGCAGAGTCAGGCAGGGTCAAATCGGGAGAGTGCGGAAAAACAAACAGTCAGAAGGCAAAGAAAAGTGAGGAGTCCAGCCGGGTTTAGGGGTCACAAAGGAGTCAAAATGCAAGTCGCTAAGGGGAGTCTGAATTACAGGCAAAGGCTGAACTAAATAAGGAGAGGGCGGGAGCTCAGGAACATCAGCCAGGCCTTGATTGGTGACTCTCGATGTCCTGGAGACCGAGGGAGCCGCAGGAAGGGAGTACGTGACAGTCCCCCATGTAGATTGTGCCATACAGCCCCCTTTAGACAGTGCTATACAGCCCCCCCATGTAGACAGTGCTATACAGCCCTCCTGTACACAGACACACCCCACTTGTAGGTAGCGCCATTCAGCCCCCCTGTAGATTGCCCCATACCGCCCCTGTAAATAGAGCCATACAGCTCCCCCTGTAGATATCGCCATACAGCCCCCTGTAGATAGCGCCATATAGCTCCCCCTGTAGATAGCGCCATACAGACCCCCTGTAGATAGCGCCATACAGACCCCCTGTAGATAGTGCCATACAGCCCCCCTGTTGAGAGCGCCACACATCACCCCCCTGTAGATAGCGCCATACACCCCACTGTAGATAGCGCCAAACAGCTCCCCCTGTAGATAGCGCCATAAACCCCCCTGCAGATGGCGCCAAACAGCCCCCCCTGTAGATAGCGCCATTCAGCTCCTCCTGTAGATAGCGCCATATAGCAACTGCCCCTCCTTTACATAGCGCCATATAGCGACCCAAAACAAATAAAACAAAAAAACGTCATACTAACCTAGGCCCCGTTCCCCTGACAAATGGATCGGATCAACACCGACAGGATCCTTGCGTGGGCCGGCGTGATCCAGTGACGTCATCACGCCGGACTGCGCAGGGATCAATCTATGTCTGCTACATCGGTAATTACGTCACAGGGTTTCACTAGCAAACTAGGAGGAACAAAATTGCTTGGGCAATTACCAAACAGATGGTGTAAAGACGGGGTAGGGAGACAGACAGGTGAGCCCTAATCTACCCGCCACTCAGTCCCTGCCTACTTGCAATGGCCCATCCTAGGCGACGGCGTACAACTGGGCGACGGTTCCTACTCTCACTATGTGCACGACAGACAGACAGACAAGGGTACAAAGAAGCTAAGGGAAAAGGGGCAGATGCCCACGGCAACACCGTGAGCACAAGAGTAGTGAACGAGCCGAGTCAAACCAGGAGTGTACGAGGTACCAAACGCAGAGCAAGAGAGTAGTCAGTAAAGCCAGGGTCAAAATGAAGCAGAGGACAAATAGTACAAGCAACAGCAGCAGAGCAAGGAAACAAGCAGAATCACAGGCAAAGGTGAAGCAGGAAATGAAGGTATAAATAGACAGAGGGAGCTAGCTCCGTCTGGCCATGCTGTGATAGGCTCTCCCACTCCTCAGCCTCCCAGCCTGAGTGGTAGAAGAAGGAGTCACTCTATCAGACTTAGGAGCAGGTGCAGACTGACTAATCACGGGCGTCGACACAGAAGCTGTGTCTGGCAGATCCTTTACAGATGGGAGGTTCCTTTATACCCTGGTGAATAGTGGCCAAGATGCAAGAGGAGAACGGCGGCGATGGACGCGGCACTGGCAAAGAGCCAGAGGATGCCGTGGAGAGGTAAATATTCAGCAGCCGTTATAAACTTAAGTGTTATTTATTTGAAAAATTACTTTTTTACCGCGTTGAACATATGAAAACCCTACAACTACCCTACTGTAAAATGGATAACACTTTCTCTTGCCTCCTTAAAGTGAACCCCTGAGGAACATTGTTTGGTAAACATGGCTACAAAAATATATATAATAATAGTTACAGAGTTTTTAATGCACTAACAGTAATAAACTAGTTAACCTGAGATTTCAAGGTGGTTAGGCATATACATTGTAGACAATGTATATGATTGTATACCTGTGTAAACCGCCATTTATATTACAAGCATAGTAGGGTGTTGGCAACATATCCATGTGAACATCCACGTTACATACTGCATTTTGTCCAGGACTTTTTTTTATTCATTGTATATACATTTTCTGTTTTAAGAGCTTAATCTGAAGATAAAGTATCCCTATAAAATCCTTCAAAATTCTACATTTTAAAGTAAGTAAAATGAACACTTTTTTTTGTAAATAAAGCCACATCGATTTTTGTGTCTTTCTCCATTATCATAGTCTTTTTTTTTTTAGATTTTTTTCATTGCAGACTGAGATGAAAATGTATTCTATGTGTCCGTAGAGGTTGTGTCAGAGTTAATGTTCAATTCAATCCTGGAATTCACTAAACTCATTGGTGCAGAGCAGAACTTTTTAGCTCTAGCCTGTGTGTATTTCTATCTAAATTGCCCTTGCACTTCATGTTTACGAGATTATTATGCCTTCAAGCGTCTAATATGGTTTATGTTGCTGCCCGATGATAAGGTCCTACTATGAAACTGGTGCTATTAGTTGTGTATCAAACTTGAGCAGACTTGGCCTATTTATTGACTATCCCATTGGGCCTTTTTTGCTGCTGTATACTGTTAAAGTTGTCAAAACAAGATGCACGAATACATTCAACCAGGGTCAGACTGGCCCACTAGAGTACCAGTGGATCTTACGGTTGGCCCATACCAGGGCCAGCTCCAAGTTTATGTGGGCCCTTGGGTGACAAAGACTTAGTAGGCCCCTTTTCGGGGGAACACACGGCGGCAGCAAAATGGCAGAAAACGTCACTTTGTGCCCCCATATAGATGTTAGGCCCTGTTTATGCCCCCATATAGAAGTTAGGCCCCCAGTTTTTACCCTCATAAATTTAGTGCCCCCTGTAGATAGGGCCACACAGCCCCCCTCCCAGGTAGTGCCACACAGCCCCCTCCCTGGTAGTGTGACACAGCTTCCCTCCTAGGTAGTGCCACATAGCCCCCACCTCCTAGACAGTGCCACACAGCCCCCACCACCTAGGTAGTGCCACACAGCCCCCGCCTCCCAGGTAGTGCCACAGAGCCCCCTCCTCTCAGTTAGTGCACACAGCCCCCCTCCCTGGTAGTGCCACACAGCTACCCTCCCTGGTAGTACCACACAGCCTCCCTCCCTGTAGGTAGCACCTTTGGGGGTTCCCTCTAGGAGTGGAATCTCGAGACAGAGCATTGCCGATGCTCTTGCTGGGGATTCCGCTTCAGGAGAAACCCCTTATGTCACTGTCCATATATGGACAGTTTTGTCAGGGGCAACCCCAGAGCCATAGTCCCAGGCAGAGCACTACTAGCACTCTGCCTGGGACTCCTGCTCTGCTCTTGACATTACTGTCCATATTTGGATAGTGATGGCCGGAGAAGAGTTGAAGTCCCGGGCACAGCGCTAGTAAAGGCTCTGCTCCAGTGCTCCGTCTCTGGGGAAGCCCCTGACATCACTGTCCATATACGGATAGTGATGTCAGGGGCAATCCCAGAGCCAAATTCCCGGGTAGAGCGGTACTAGCACTCTGCCTGGGACACTCCTCTGCTCCTGACAACACTGTCCATATTTGGATAGTGATGTCAGGGGCTTTCCCAGAGACGGAGTCCCAGAGCAGAGCCGTTTGTACTGCTCTGCCTAGGACTCCTTCTTTCCCTCTGACATCACTGTCCATATATGGACAGTGATGTTAGGGGCTTCCCCAGGGACGGAGTCCCAGAGCAGAGCCGTTTGTACTGCTCTGCCTAGGACTCCTTCTTTCCCTCTGACATCACTGTCCATATATGGACAGTGATGTTAGGGGCTTCCCCAGGGACGGAGTCCCGGAGCAGAGCCACTAGTGCTCTGCTTGGGACTCCTTCTCTCCCTCTGACATCCCTGTCCATATATGGACAGTGATGTCAGGGGCTTCCACAGAGACAGAGTCCCAGAGTAGAGCCACTAGCGCTCTGCCTGGGACTCTACTCTCCTCCTGACATAACTGGACAGTGATGCCGTGAAGACGGAAGCGACAGCATCCAGCGGCCAAGTGGGCCCCCCAAGGGTAGTGGGACCGGAACTTGCCCGGGTTTGCCGGGTGCTGACGCCAGCCCTGGCTCAGACTCTGACACAATAATGGGTCCCAAAGATCCAGCATCAAACGTTGTATCCAATTACTTCCCCCTAGGGTCTATTTCTTATGCATTAATTCACAAATAACCTATTAGACCTTATTAATGACATGTCCTTCAGAAAGAATACAATGCAATTAGAAAAGAATGTACACATCGTCTGCGCACGTGGAGTGTGAACCCTCACAATTATTTCCTCTGCTGGGCCCAAGAAACCCCTGTCGAATACTGCGTTCAACCATAAACTTACAAAGAAAAATCAAATAAAAAAAGGTTCATATTAGTTTTGATACAAACCTGGAATCTATGATGCAATTTTTTTTTTATATCTAATGGACGGGTTCAAATGATTCTACCGATTAAATGATGTCATGTACTATAAAGCTGAAAGTTTCAACATATGTTATGGGTCTTTAACCATCAACTTGTATCAATTGCTTATTAAACTAAAACACGAGTAGGATAAAAGCTCGGAGAGTTTATTGCATGTAGGAAAGGGCATACAGGGTTAGAGAAATTGTTTTCATCCTTAGTCACAATATGACATTCCAGATAATACAACAAGCTCTAATAATATTCTGTGTCAGGCGACTTACCCAGGTTTTCACAGTTTGCTTTCAATAGAAGACTTGGCAAAACAATATGTAGACAACTTGTGTCATACCAAACACAAATGCTTCACTCGGTCCAACGTTTTCAAGGATAACTGATAAAAACCAGCAGTAAATCATTATTTTGAGGAGCAAAAGACAGAATTTTTGGCAATAACATGATATAATCCATATGTTTATGAAGAACTTTTAATACCAATGCTACAACCATACAGGGTAAAAAAAAAAAGGGATGGTTTGTTTTGGTTAAAAAGGATGTCCTCCCACAGATGAACAGAATATGGGCCATGGAAATGACAACGATTTGCCTCAGTCTTGTGATGTATGCACAAAAATACCTCATAGCATGTGACAAATATGCCCTACATGTCCTACAATGACTGACATGTTGAACATTTTCTGCCTGAATGGGTTTGTTACAATGTGTCAGTCTATACTCTGAGCTAATTTACATACAAAAGAGAAAGAAGGGAGTCATATACTACATATGGTACAAAAAAGTCTAAATTTTATTAAATATATTAGGTCATATTAGTTAAAAAATGTACAGGAGAACCCAACACAATCAACTGTTTAAGGGCCATATAAAGTACCAGGACATTAATAAATAGTAATTACCAAACATGTATGGATACCAACATAAGATGATGTCACTGATCTAATACAATGGGTATGACTAATCATAGATGGGACAAGAAGGAACCAGTCATAATCTAAATAGAATGACACATGAGAATGCCTGAGAATCCTAATGACAGATAAAACAACTGAACAGAGTAACTGTCTCGGTATATATCCATAGTAGAGGGGGAGGGGAAAGTAGTAATATCTGTTCCAAATAAGAGTCCACAGAGCCACATGTGAAATAGATATGACCCAAGATTTATACTATACCCAGCACAATGGCGGAGGCTAAAAAAACAACATGCCGTCATTCTAAAAATTAGGTGCACACACTTGTTAAGGTCCCATAGACTGTAAGAGTCCGAGTATATTGCCCATTATGTTGAAGTAATCAATGTGCCCAGGAAGCGCAACGACGTGCGTTTCGCGTGATTAGCTTTTTAAAGGGACCCCTTGAAAAATACTGATAGTACACAGGCAGTTATTAGGGTATACCTAAGCATGCCCTAACAACAAGAAATATGGTCAGACAGCCCCAGAGTCCTCTGATGAGATTAAAAAAGGGTCCCCACTCTCATTATTCCTCTTTGAATACCATTGCATTCAAAAGGTCAACTGTGGAGATCAAAGCCTTCTCTGATCTCTTCCGTTGGAGCGGGGCTGCGGCTGTCTATTACAGCTGTTGCCCTATTCCTGATTGCATGGGCACCATTTACATTCGTTGGCAACCGGTTAATATTGATATTAATATAGTGCATACAGAACATAAAGTAATACATTTGGGCAGATTCACTAATACAGCTTAGAATTGGACTAGATGCGCCAAATTAATCACAGTGACCAATGGTGAATGATAAATTTGGCTCATCTTTAGACACCCCTGTCTAACTGTATACCACCTTTTAGTTGGCTTAATTTAGACCGCATCTTGAGACATGCACCTTTTTCAGCTAAGCTAACCCACCCTTGACGGGCGAGACAAAAACAAATAATTTTGAAAAAAAAAAGTGTTTTTACTGTGTACAAGTAGTAAAACATAAAAAATAAAAACTATATAAATTTGGTATTGCCGCAAACATAACGACCCGCTGAACAAAGTTATTATGTTTATACCACACGGTAAACGGTGTAAATTTAAAACGCAAAAACGAATGGCAAAATGTCTGCGGTTTTTTCCATTACTGCCAAAAAAGTTAATCAATAAATTATATGTACCCCAAAATGGTGCTATTAAAAAATACAACTTGGCTCGCAAAAAACAAGACCTTATACAGCCGTGTGGAAAAAAAAAGTTGTATCTCTTTGAATACAACGATTGAAAAACTTAAATAATTGCTTGGTTATTAAGGTTTAAAATACTTTTGGTATTAAGGGGTTAAAGGGATTGTCCGAGATACGATAACACTTTCAAAAAGTGTGTCATACATTACCCCTTATACAGACAACCTAAATAAAGCCATATTTAAAAAAAAAAAAAATCCACTTACCACATATCTTCTTTGAATTTAGCGCCGTTTGTTTACATGCACTCCAGGTCCGGTTTGTTGATGTTTCCTTCTTTTTTTCCTGCATGCTATGCAGGCTGTAATGAGCTTGCATGTAGGGTCCATGTGTGACACTGTTTGTTAGACCCTGTATCTAAGCCTAACACAATGTAGGCTTAAATACAGAACCCCAGCAGACAGTAATATTATAGGGTATAATGTTATAGGCACTGCACCGGGACTCTGTGGAATCCCCTGACATCGGAGCAGAGCCTATACTAGCGTTATGAGGCTCCTCCTTGGGTCTGCTCTGTCCTCTCCCTAGGGAGCAACGGGCAGCAGATAACAGCCTCAAGGGCTGCATGCGTCCCGTGTGCCTCGTGTTTGATAACTCATTATCAAAGCCTACTATGTGTAGGCTTTGGCAGTGTATGTAGTTCTAAAAGTTATAAGTGCCGGTGCTGACATTGTACCTCATAGACCGGGATAGTCATACGCAGGTGCCATCCTTGTTCACTGTGAACACGCACAGGCGTGCTCACAGTGAACAACTACATAGGCTGCGCAGGCACTTAAGAACAAGCCTCCGCAGAAACGAGACGTCATCAGTGATGTGTTGTGTACCATCCGAGGTATCTCTGGTCCGAGACCATGTGATCGGTATACGACACGACAGTGGAGGAGGCAGAAAACGTGACGTCGGAGCTCATGTGATGAGCAGGAAAAAGCAGCCAGAGTGGAGGACAGAAGCAAGATTGCAAGGGTAAGTATATTATGAAATTGTAAATATCTGCAATGTGGTTTTAAATGTACAAAAAAAAAAAAATATCGGACAAACCCCTTTAATATCAGAAAAATATATATTTTTGCAATTTTGTTTTGTTTATCTTAGACTTGCAATTGCAACAAAAACCACAACCATCAAGTCCTCCACTAGATGCCAAACGCAGATTTAAAATAAGCAAAGTCTAGATTCTGTGGCTTGTCAATAAATCCCAATTACGTCTATAAGGTATTTTATTCAGAAGAATATTGCATTTATCTTATGCTTTCTTTACATTTCACGTTTGATACAATATTCAGCATGTAGTTTGTGATATTCTCCTGATATACACAGACGTGCCATAGATTTTTACTAGTAAAATGTTTGCTATACGTTGGCACTGATCTTCAGACATGCCACATTGATTGTTATTAGATGCGACCGCCATGGTTATCTGGCCACAGCAGCTGAACTACATAAATTAATAACTACCCCCTTCAGAAATGGAGAAGGTGGTGTGGAGGGGAAGCCCACTTGCGCTTACAGCTGCCAAGATTCTGTCGGGCATTGACTGCTATCTCAGTCACTTATGTGACTATATAATAAACTGAGTAATTTATTAAATGGCCGCAAAAACTGGCTGAGATGACAGTTACTGTCAGTCAGTGTTTGAGCAGCTGTAAGCGCGGGTGGGCTTCACTTCGACCCCACCTCCTCCATATTACTGCAGCCCCTCCTCCGGTCTCCTCACCAGTCTTCTTTCTGCCCTGCGTGAGCACGTCATGCAGGGCTGCAATTGCAGATTACTTCCTATTGCTGGCTGCCTGTCCAGTGTCCACATCCTCCTAACTATAGTAAAGGAGGAGCGGCAGCGGGAGCAGGAAGAGAACAAGCCCAGTTAGCAATGAATAAAGTGAACCAGTCCCACAATGGCATTCCCCATGGACCCGACCATTTTCAGACACTGAGCCTCCATAGAAGAAATTAATACTTCAAAGCACCTGGTATGCGAAGGACCTGTGACTCTCCGACTACAACTCCCAGCATATCCTGACAGCAGTAGACTTTCTGGGAGTTAAAGTTTCCCAGCAATGCCTGTAGATCTACAGCTCTCAGGATGGGCATGACCACACATGGCGGAATTCCTCCGCAACTGTCCGCATCAATGCCGCACAGAATCTGCGTTGCAGATTCTGCAGCGGATCTGCACAAAATGTGCAGAAAATTGATGCGGACTGGCCGCTGCGGACTGCAGGAAAAGTGCTTCTCTTCTCCCTATCAGTGCAGGATAGAGAGAAGGGACAGCACTTTCCCTAGTGAAAGTCAAAGAATTTCATACTTACCGCCCGTTGTCTTGGTGACGCGTCCCTCTTTCGGCATCCGGCCCGACCTCCCTGGATGACGCTCCAGTCCATGTGACCGCTGCAGCCTGTGCTTGGCCTGTGATTGGCTGCAGCCGTCACTTACACTGAAACGTCATCCTGGGAGGCTGGACTGGAGACAGACGCAGGGAGTTCTCGGTAAGTATGAACTTATATTTTTTTTTACAGATACATGTATATTGAGATCGGTAGTCACTGTCCCGGGTGCAGAAACAGTTACTGCTGATCGCGTAACTCTTTCAGCACCCTGGACAGTGACTATTTACAGACGTCTCCTAGCAACGCTCCCGTCATTACGGGAGCCCCATTGACTTCCTCAGTCTGGCTGTAGACCTAGAAATACATCGGTCCAGCCAGAATGAAGAAATGTCATGGTAGTAAAAACAATACGCTCCGCAGCACACATAAGATCTGCGGACTTCATTGCGGAATTTTGACTCTCCATTGAAGTCAATGGAGAAATTCCGCCATGAGTCCGCAACCAGTCCGCCACTGCTCCGCAACAGACAGAGCATGCTGCGGACAACAAATTCCGCTCCGCAGCCTATGCTCCGCAGCGGAATTGTACGCATCGTGTAAACGAACACTGCTAAATTAAAGTGAAAGTCAATGGAGAAACGGCTCCGCTGCGGATTAACGCTGCGGAGTGTCCGCAGCGGAATTTAAGTGAAATTCCGCTATGTGTGAACCCGCCCGATATGCTGGGAGTTATAGTTTACCAACAGATGAATGGATAACCCTCTTTGATAACCGTGTCACCCTCCATCTGTTGGAATGCTACAACTTCCAGCATATCCTGAAAGCTGAAGACTTTCAGTGATAAACACCACAACTCCCAGCATGTCTGGAAGGTCTACAGTTCTCACCATATGCTGAGAGTTATAGTTCCCAACAAATGAACAGTCAACTCCTTTGATGACCACTGATTTGTGTAGTTGTGTGTGGGGGAAGGGTAAGTTTTGTGAACAGCTCAGGGTCTATGGTACATTTAATCCACCACTGTATGTTGGTATAATTTATTTATTGTATTAAAAGTATATTTTGCAAAATTCGATGTCATTATAGTTGTCACGACTATGGGGAAGTTGGACCCACTGGGCCCCTCCGCCGTAGTGAAGTAGCAGCTGGTCAACCGGAAGTTTACGACAGACACTAGGGCTAGAGTACCTGGGTAGCTGGCTTGTACTGGACTATCGGAAGCAGGCTTGTGCCATACTATCGGAATCAGGCTTGTGCTTTATAACCGGACTTGAACACTGAAGTCGTTTTGGACACTTGACTTGACACGGACACGAGACACGGATTGACCCCCAGATGAAGGCTTCTGCCAAAACATGCATTGCAGTGTGACGCCAGACAACCGGACACGGTGCTATGGGTAAGACTGTTATTTGGTATCCAGAATATGTTGTATTTTGTACCTCTGTGTTCATGTGACTTGCATTGTCCAGCCACTTCACCTACCATACCTTGTGTTTGGTGGGTGATGGCCTGACGTGCTACCAACACATGTCACCATATGTTTGTGAGATTTACCTGGGCTATCACATAAGTCACTCCCCTATCAGTATTTCAAGTAAAACTCATATACATTTTGTATATATACATCCATATCCTCGTTTCTTGCCATATATGTATTACATGCATATTATCATTTCAGATTTATGCTGTCTGGTTTCCATCTTCACACACTGTGGTCGCTATCATCTCTGTAACTTTTTTATGTAATAGCTTTTATGTATTTGTACACAATAAAATGTATACGTTTTATAGCAACTAGTGGTATATTAACGCCTTTTTAGGTTATTATTACGGATAGTGCAGTCGTCTAAGTCCAGGGTGTGCTGGTAAAGGGTGGGGTTAATATTCCTGGTACGCACCCGCCCCTTTAAGAACGGGGACGAGCGTGCGTGCGAATCCTATGGGCACAGAGCTGTGGAGAGAGCAGAGTGCGGAATGTCCCGAAGCAGGGAGATGCCGGCGCAGAGGACAAAGAGGATGGTGGCTGTTGGGGTGAGTGAGACCAGCGGCCGCCGGTGCTACAATAGTCAATGCTTGTTCACATCTATGCGTGGGCATCCACAATTTGATCCGCTATGAGACAGAATCTCTATGAGATCGTTGCATGCGTTGTTTTCTTCTCTGGCCAAAACAATAATTCTGTCACATAGCAAATTAAATTGTGGATGCCGATGGATAGGTGTGAACATACCTTAATTCCTGCAGATACCCAGGGGCACAGAGGCTTCTTAGCTCGCTAGGGGAGAAAAGCTCTCTACACACAGCATGTCATAAAGCAAGCCATGATTTTAAATGGTCAGATTCGTATGGAATGCAACAAAAAAAAATCTCCTACTGCCTATGTATGAAATAGATAGAGGCCAGTGGCATAACTACCGCTGTAGCAGCCATAGTGGTTGCTGCGGGGCCCGCGGCTTGAGGGCGCCCATGCGCCAACCCCCCCATATGCCCGGTGGCGCCGCTAGCAGCTGTTATGGCTGCTACAGCTGAAGCGATGCTACTACGGAGCCCGCGTCGACACAGGCCCTCTCATGCCAGCGACAGCCATCCTCTCTTGCAGTAATTGTACCTGCGACTACAGCACGCAGGTACAAATACATGAATTAGCGCTGGATAGCTGTGCATGTTCTCTGCCCAACCATTCAGTGCCTTACAATGACGCTGATTGCAAAATGACTTGCCACGCCAATCAGCGCCTTTCAACGACACTAGCGGCACGCTGACGTCATCGCACCGCTTCTGTGCTTAAAAGGTGCTGATTGATGGGGCAAGTCATCCTGCCCTGCCAATCAGCGCCTTTGAACGACACGCCGCTTGCGTTGTTCAGCTCCAGCAGACCTGGTCATAAGAGAGCAGAACTGCATTGCCACCGGACAGCGCGGGAAAGGAATCAGGGTGAGTATTTTTTTTTTTTTATCTACTAAAACTGTGAATGGCGTTATCTACAGTGGGGGCTCTTTCTACAGGGGGGATCGTCTATATGTGAGGAAGTGAGACACTATATACAGGGGGTTCTATATGTGGGGATGTGGGGCTCTATCTACAGGGGGGGGGCTATATGTGGGGATGTGGGGCACAATCTACAGGGGGGTCTATTTGTGGGGATGTGGGCCACTATATACAGGGGGGTCTATATGTGGGGATGTGGGCCACTATCTACAGGGGGGCCTATATGTGGGGATGTGGGGCACTATCTACAGGGGGAGCTATATATGGGACACTATATACAGGGGTGGGCTATATGTACAGCACTATCTATAGGAGAGCTATTTGTAGGGCACTATCTATAAGTGTGGGTTATATGTGGGACACAATATATACAGGGGTGGGTTACATGGGGGGCACTAGCTACAGGGGGGCTATATGTAGGGCACTGTCTACAGGGGTGGGCTAAATGTGGGACACTATATACTGGGGGAGCTCTATGTGAGGTACTATCTACAGAGGTTGGCTATATGTGGAGCACTATCTATAGGGGGAGCTATTTGTAGAGCACTATCTACAGGGGTGGGCTATATGTGGGACACTATATAGAGGGGGCTATATGTAGGGCACTGTCTACAGGGGTGGGCTATATGTGAGGCACTATCTACAGAGGTGGGCTATGTGGAGCACTATCTATAGGGGAAGCTATATGTAGGGCAGCACGGTGGGACAGTGGTTAGCACTATTGCCTTGCAGCTCTGGAGTCCATATGTAGCCACTAGCTACAGAGGCCTGTATGTGGGGCACTATCTACAGGGGCTTCTATGTAGGGCACTATCTACAGAGGCTCTATGGGGGTCACTATCTACAGGGGGCACGGTGTGTGTGTGTGTGTGTGTGTGTGTGTGTGTGTGTGTGTGTGTGGGACACAGTGTATGGTACTATTATAATCAGGGGCACAGTGTATGGCGCTATTATAGTTAGTGGTGGAGTGTATGGCGCTTTATTATATTTAGAGGTGTTGAGAATTTTAACTTCGTTTATACACTGGAGGAAATAAGTATTTGATCCCTTGCTGATTTTGTAAGTTTGCCCACTGTCAAAGTCATGAACAGTCTAGAATTTTTAGGCTAGGTTAATTTTACCAGTGAGAGATAGATTATATAAAAAAAAAAAAAAAGAAAATCACATTGTCAAAATGATATATATTTATTTGCATTGTGCACAGAGAAATAAGTATTTGATCCCCTACCAACCATTAAGAGTTCAGCCTCCTCCAGACCAGTTACACGCTCCAAATCAACTTGGTGCCTGCATTAAAGACAGCTGTCTTACATGGTCACCTGTATAAAAGACTCCTGTCCACAGACTCAATTCATCAGTCTGACTCTAACCTCTACAACATGGGCAAGACCAAAGAGCTCTCTAAGGATGTCAGGGACAAGATCATAGACCTGCACAAGGCTGGAATGGGCTACAAAACCATAAGTAAGACGCTGGGTGAGAAGGAGACAACTGTTGGTGCAATAGTAAGAAAATGGAAGACATACAAAATGACTGTCAATCGACATCGATCTGGGGCTCCATGCAAAATCTCACCTCGTGGGGTATCCTTGATCCTGAGGAAGGTGAGAGCTCAGCTGAAAACTACACGGGGGTACTTGTTAATGATCTCAAGGCAGCTGGGACCACAGTCACCAAGAAAACCATTGGTAACACATTATGCCGTAATGGATTAAAATCCTGCAGTGCCCGCAAGGTCCCCTTGCTCAAGAAGGCACATGTACAGACCCGTCTGAAGTTTGCAAATGAACATCTGGATGATTCTGAGAGTGATTGAGAGAAGGTGCTGTGGTCAGATGAGACTAAAATTTAGCTCTTTGGCATTAACTCAACTCGCCGTTTTTGGAGGAAGAGAAATGCTGCCTATGACCCAAAGAACACCGTCCCCACTGTCAAGCATGGAGGTGGAAACATTATGTTTTGGGGGTGTTTCTCTGCTAAGGGCACAGGACTACTTCACCGCATCAATGGTAGAATGGATGGAGCCATGTACCGTCAAATCCTGAGTGACAACCTCCTTCCCTCCACCAGGACATAAAAAATGGCTCGTGGCTGGGTCTTCCAGCACGACAATTTACCCGAAACATACAGCCAAGGCAACAAAGGAGTGGCTCAAAAAGAAGCACATTAAAGTCATGGAGTGGCCTAGCCAGTCTCCAGACCTTAATCCCATCGAAAACTTATGGAGGGAGCTGAAGATCCGAGTTGCCAAGCGACAGCCTCGAAATCTTAATGATTTACAGATGATCTGCAAAGAGGAGTGGGCCAAAATTCCATCTAACATGTGTGCAAACCTCATCATCAACTACTAAAAATGTCTGACTGCTGTGCTTGCCAACAAGGGTTTTGCCACCAAGTATTAAGTCTTGTTTGCCAAAGGGATCAAATATTTATTTCTCTGTGCACAATGCAAATAAATATATATAATTTTGACAATGGTATTTTTTTTTATTTTTTTTTATATAATCTATCTCTCATTGGTAAAATTAACCTAGCCTAAAAATTCTAGACTGTTCATGTCTTTGACAGTGGGGAAACTTACAAAATCAGCAAGGGATCAAATACTTATTTCCTTCACTGTAGGTGCAAAAATGTTTTCAAAATGAGAAGCTGAAGACATCTGAGCGGATAACTGCAGAAATGGGTCGTGGCCGGGAGAAATCCATCATAGAAGTCTGGACCGGAGGGAGAAGAAAAGAACTAAAATCTGAGATGTCACCGGTGAGTCAGTTATTGTAAATGTTTATTCTGCCTCTAATCAATACTGTAGTCACTGTATGATCTGCAGCGAGATGATGGGTCATATGATTTTTTTTTTTGTGAAACCGCATCTCCCAGCATAACCTTAATATTGTTCGGGCCATGCTGGGAGCTGTAGTTTTATGGCGTACAAACCTATATGGCAGGGCTTGCACTAAATTGAGCTGTATTTGTGCTGGTGTTGTATTTATGTACTGATCTTGGTTCTGATGCTGTATTTAAGTACTGAGCTTTGTTCTGGTGCTGTATATATGCACTGAGCTTTGTTCCAGGAATGTATATATGTACTGAGCTTCGTTCTGGTGCTGTATTTATGTACTGAGCTTGGTTCTGGGGATGTATATATGTATTGAGTTTGGTTCTGGCGCTGTATTTATGTTCTGAGCTTGGTTCAAGGGATGTATATATATGTACTGAGCTTTGTTCCGGTGCTGTATTTATTTACTGAACTTAGCTCTGGGACTGTATTTATGTACTGATCTTTCTACTGGTATTGTCTATATGTACTAAGCTTGGTTCTAGTGCTGTATTTATGTACTGAGGTTTGTTCTGGTGCTGTATATATGTATGAGCTTGGTTCTAATGCTGTATTTATGTACTGAGCTTGGTTGTGGTACTGTATATATGTATGAGCTTGGTTCTGGAGCTGTAATTATATAGGATATATTTTGTTTTCATTTCATTGTATATTTAATGGGAACCTGTCTGGTAGTTTTAACCCCTTGAACCGCCACCATGCGGTAATACATGAGTGACAATATTTCCAAATGTATGTTTTTTTCAGATGCAGCAAAATCTTTAAAATCCACTTTTAAAACGGCGCACACTTTATGCTAAGTACTCATTAAAGGGTCATGGGGCTGTGCCGTCATCCTGAAGAGTCACATAGTCTTGCCCCCAAACCCACCTTTCCATGTTTGATTGACATCTCCCTGGCTGATACAACTTTCTCGAATGCGCCATTGCCTTGTGGCACTATACACAAGGGGGGCTGTGTAGCACTATACACAAGTGGGGGCTGTGTGGCACTATATACAAGGAGCTGTGTGGCACTACTAAGTGGGGGGGTTGTGTGGTACTATCTACTAGGGAGGCTGTATGGCACTATTTACAAGGGGGGCGTGGCTCTATCTACAGGCGGCTATGTGTGGCGCAATCTACAGGGGTCTGTGTGTGGCCCTGTCTACTAAGGGGGGGGGGGGGGGGGCCTGTGCAGCACTATCTACTAAGGGCGGGCTGTGTGGCACTATATACAAGGGAGGGGGGCTGTGTGGCACTATATACAGTGGGAGCTGTATAGCGCTATATACAGAGGGGCTATATGGCAATATCTATGGGAGGGGCTATATGGCACTATCTACAAGGGGGAAGTGGGGGGTGGCCCTATCTACAAGTGGGTTGTGACACTGTCTATAGGCGGGGCTGTATAGCACTGTCTACAGGGGGGCTGTATGGCACATTCTACAGGGGGCACTATCTATAAGGGGGGCTGTTGTGGCACCTGGGGGGGGGGCCCAGTTAAGAGTTTGCTATGGGGCCCAGTCTTTCATAGTTACGCCCCTGATAGAGGCCCCCATGCACTTGAATTGGAAGCCTATTTTGGCTCCATACAAAACAGTGATGGTGTGCTCACATGTTGCGTACTTGCATTGCATGCCTATGGGAAAAATATTCTTTGTAAAGTTCATTGTAAAGTTTTCCCGCAGCGTAAATTTACGCTGCGGAAATACGCCATGTGCATGAGACTTAAAGATGTCCATACATTTTAGATTTAGGCTTTGTCCACATGTTCAGGATTTCATGAGGAAGTAGGCGTGGATCCCACGCTTAGATTCTCATCAAATCCGCTCACATTCCACATCTAATGCAAGTGAATAGGGTATAAAATAACCCATTAATATTCAGCAGTAATAAATTGGCATGGATTTTGTGATAAGCACATTATTTCCGTGGATTCCCTATGGAAAATATATGGATTAACCCCATTTAATGACAATAGGTTTAAACCACGTGATGATCCACTGGCACATCCACGGCAGAAATCTGAGTATCAGTCTTGGATTTCTGCTGTGGATTCATTGTAAAATACACAAGTATTTGCCACTGGCAAATCCTGAATGTTTGAATATATCTAAAAGTTTGCTGATCCTTCTCTTTACAAGAGAATGTGTAGCAGCTTGTAAACAAAGAGTTGGGATCGCTGTCAGCTGGATACCAGAAGTACTTCAAGATTAAGTCAATAACAAATGTTCCTTCACTGCAAAAACACAAGGATCATAATCATCTATGGTTATACCAATCTGTGTTGAGGGTTTTATGGATGCACAAAACTTTATATGTGATATACAGGGCCGGACTGGGACTTAAAATCAGCCCTGGCATTTTTAAGCACACAGGCCCACCGCAGGCCATACGCAACCGTCAGTTTTGGGCTGGAGTACATGGGACCACCTTTCAGCTATACAAGACATGGGGAGATTTATTAAAACAGGTGTAAATGAAAGGAGGAATAGTTCCTGATAGCTCCAACTCCAACGAATCCACTGCTCTTCTACGAGAATAATGAACATGCTCTATATTCTAGAGGATTTTTTTTTGCGGAGCGGGAAAAAATTCAAGCAGACTTATTTCCGTTGCATGTGAATGGGGTATAAAATTGCCCGTTCACATGTAATCGATTCAGAATGTTAGTGGATTTGAAAGGGATTTAGGTGTAAAATAAGGGACTTAGTCCTAATCAAATCCAAATTATACCATTATACAATGCTAAAATATCACCATACTGTAACTAAATAGTATGATTTATATTTTATATTCAGCTATATACACACACACTCACATGCTGGACACATGATGCACAGATGCAACTCACAGGCTGGACACATGCTGCATTTGTGCCACTCACACCTAGGACACATGCGCACGCACACCACTCACACCTAGGACACATGCGCACACACACCACTCACACCTAGGACACATGCGCACACACCACTCCACAACTAGGACCCATGCGCATGCACACCTCAGGACACATGTGCACGCACACCTCTTACACCTAGAACAAAGCCCCACTCACACCTAGCACATATGCCGCACATGCACCACTCACACCTAGGACACATGCGCACGCACACCACTCACACCCAGCATATATCCTCCACTCTCGCCACTCACATCTAAGACATATGCCGCACGTTGACTACCCACACCAAGGACACATGTTGAACACGCACTACTCACATCTGGCAGAGATACTGCACACACCACTCACATACTAGACACATACCAGACACTAGACACATACCGCACACACTACTTACACTAGAGACATACCGCACACACCACACAAATGCTAAACACATACCTCACATAACACTTACACACTAGATCTATACCACACATGCCACTCACACTGAAAACAACACGCACACAAATGCCACTAATACATTAGAAGAAGACACAAAACTCACACAAATGCATGTTTGTGCTCAGGGGGCAGTAGAAAGAGCAAGCCCATCACTGATTGGCTGATGCTCAGCCAACCAGCATTAGGTTTGATTTGTACATGCAGACTGGGTAGGTACTGATTCTCCTTTTCCTCTGTGGCACCAGAGATGTGCGCTAATGGGCGAGGCATCAGTGCAGAAAACAAGTCTAGAGCTGATTAGCTGTGGCTCGGCCAACATGCACTATACTTCACTTCTGCAGTGCTCCTTCCTATCATTGCAGAGTACACAGCAATAAATCTCGGAGAGATGTGATTTTAAAAACCAGGCGTCAGCAATTATTATAATATTGGTGCTTTATGGTCACCACTCTCTGCAGGGCCGATTCTAGCTTTTCTGCTACCTGAGGCAAAAATTGAAAATGGCGCCCCCCAGATTTTGATTGACATCCCCCTGGCTGTTCTACATCACGGGCAGCCTCCTCCAACTCTTGCGGATGCACCATTGCCTTGTACTGGCATGCGTGGTGCCGCCGGGCAGAGTACACCTCATTGCACGGTGTGTGCCCAAGTATTACAAGGCAATGGCGCATCCGAGAAAGTTGGAGGAGACTGGTAGTGATGTATAACAGCTGGGGGGATGTCAATCAAGCATGGAAAATTGGATTTGAGGCAGGACTCTGACTCTTCAGGTTAGCGGCACCAGCCAATGACCCTTTAATAAGTAATTAGCATATAATGAGCGCCATTTTAAAAGTTGATTTTATAGATTTTTCTGCATCTGAAAACAACATACACAGAAATGTTTGAAAATATTGTCAGGTCATGTATTACCGCATGGCGGCGGTTCAAGGGGTTAAAACTACCTGACAGGTTCCCATTAAATATACAATGAATTGAAAACAACTCCATCTGCCCTGTAATTTTGTTTTTATAAATATATTCTAAATAATTACAGCATCAGAACATATATGCAGCTCCAGAACAAAGCTCAGTACATATATACAACTCCAGAACAAAGCTCAGTACATATATACAGCACCAGAACAAAGCTCATTACATAAATACAGTACCAGAACAAAGCCCAGTACATAAATACAGATCCAGAACCATGGTCAGTACATAAATATAGCTCTAGTACCAAGCTCACTACATAAATGCAGTACCAAGCTCAGTACATATATACAGCTCCAGAACCAATCTCAGTACATAAATACATCACCAGAACCAAGCTCAATACATATATACAGCTCCATAACCAAGCTCAGCACATATATACAACACCAGAACCAAGCTCAGTACATATATACAGCTCCAGAAATAAGCTCAGTACATAAATACAGCACCATCAGACATACAGCTGAATTTAGTGCAACCCCTGCCGTATGGGTTTGTATGGCGTAAAACTACAGCTCCCAGTATGGACCGAACAATGGTAAGGATATGCTGGGAGTTGCGGTTTCACAAGAAAATATTGTACCACCCATCATCTCTTTGCAGATCATATAGTGACTACAGTGCTGATTAGAGGCAGAATAAATATTTACATTAAGTGACTCACTGGTAACGTCTCAGATTCTAGTTCTTCTTTTTCTCTTTTCTTCTCCATCCGATCCAGACCTCTATGACGACTTCTCCCAGCCACGGCCCATTTATGCAGTTTGCCGCTCAGATGTCTTCAGCTTCTCACTATTCAAACATTTCTGCACCTATAAACGAAGATACAATTCTCATGGTGACACACACTGCACCCCTAAATATATTATCGCCGTACACTGTACCCCTAAATATAATATTTCCATACTCTGCACCTATAATTATAGCACCATACACTGTGCCCCGATTCTAATAGCACCATACTCTGTGTCACTGATTATAATAGCACAATACATTGTGTCCCACACACACAGTGCTCCCCATAGATAGTGCGCATGAAGTCTTGTCCCTCTGTCAACAACTTAGATGCTGAAGTAGCAATTGACCTCAGCATCTAAGGGGTTAAATAGCTGGAATGTTCCGGTGTAGGCTATTGCAGCGGCAGCCCTGCTATATATTACAGCCACCTCCTGTTGTTGATGAGGCAGGCTCAAGTTCTTAACTGTAACTGTATAGCATTTCCTGGGAACCACTTCCCACCCATAGTGTAACTATACGTCCTGGGGCAGGAAGAGGTTAAATTAAGAACATCTGTAGGAAACCCTAATGCTCTTTCTTTACATTGTTAGGTTGAAAAATGACACAAAAACACATATCCATCAAGTTCATCCTTTCCCTGATCAATTATACATAATTTATTGCTAAATAATTTATAACCTAATGCCATTTGTTATGAGCATCTAGCCCTTTGTTGAATGCTGTTGTAGTATTTACCATTACGAACTTCTGGCATAGTGCATTCCATCGTTTAATTACTCTAACTGTAGAGAACCCTTTCCTATATAGATGTCTGAAACACTTTTTCTCTGAACATGAAGAATTTCCCCTTGTTCTTTCTACAGTTCCTGCACTGAATAAATCATGTGCTAGTTCTTTGTATTGATCACACATAAATATGTATACAGGCTAATAAGATCCCCTCTAAGGAGTCTTTTTTTTTTCATTTGAACATGCCAGGTTTTCCTAGCTTCTCACTGTAAGGCTTCGTTCACATCTGCGCCAGGGCTCTGTTCCGTTGGAGCTTTCCGTCAAAACAGAGCACTGACAGATACAAACGGAAACCAGAGGTTTCCGTTTCCATCACCATTGATTTCAATGCTGACGGATCCGGTGCCAATGGTTTCCGTTTGACTCAGTTGTGCAGGGGTTCCATTGGGTTCCGTCATTTTGACGGAATCAATAGCGTAGTCGACTACGCTATTGATTCCGTCAAAACTACAGAATCCGACGGAACCCCTGCACAACTGAGACAAACGGAACTACGCCATTGATTCCGGAGAATATAACGGAGAAGTCTGGAGGCTACATCCGGCGTGGCTTGATAATACTGAGATAGTGTCGGAGGTCTCGGCCTCTCATGTAGTTTATTGGGAAAACAATTCCTCCCACCCAGACCCACTAGTTATGTGGGATGCATACAAAGCTACGATGAGAGGAGCATTTGTAGCAGGAGTGGCAAAAGAGAGTTTCCTGACATGTGAGGACCAACGGGCTGAAAAAGATTATATTGCGAACCCCCGACCTGACACCAAGAGCCGGTGGGCGGGAGCAGGGGCGTAGCAAGGGGGGGGCTGGCGGGGTATGTGCCCCGGGAGCAACTTAGAGGGGGCACCAGCGCCACCCTCTCCTGCACTATAATTGTACCTTCGTCTATAGGACACAGGTACAATTATTAGAAATGAATGGCCGGCCATTCAGTGCTTTTCCACGAGTGAAGCGGTATCGCGCTTCCGTCGTTGAAAGGCGCTGACTGACAGGGAAAGTCATTCTGCCCAGCCAATCAGCGCCTTACATAGACGCTTCGTTCAACCCCAGGAGACCTGCGCAGAAGAAAGCAGGTCTCCATTGCTGCCGGCCGGCGTGGGAACGGGATTAAGGTGAGTTTGAATAGTTTGTTATTTTATTGTAATACAAAAGTGTTTGGCTTTATCTATGGGGGGGCTTTATCTATGGGGGGGCTTTATCTACAAGGGGGGGCTTTATCTACGGGGGATTTATCTACGGGGGGGCTTTATCTACAGGGGGCTTTATCTACAGGGGGCTTTATCTATGAGGGGGCTTTATCTACGGGGGTGGCTTTATCTACAGGGGGCTTTATCTACTGGGGGGGGCTTTATATTCGGGGGGGGGGGGGCTCTATCTACAGGGGGGCTATATACTGGGGTGGGCTATCTATGGAGCACCATATACAGGGGTGGGCTATATCTACAGGGGGGCTATATACAGGGGTGGGCTATCTATGGAGCACTATATACAGGGATGGGCTATATCTACAGGGGGGCTATATACAGGGGTGGACTATCTATGTAGCACTATATACAGGGGTGGGCTATATCTACAGGGGGCTATATACAGGGGTGGGCTATCTATGGAGCAATATATACAGGGGTGGGCTATATCTACAGAGGGGCTATATACAGGGTGGGCTATCTATGGAGCACTATATACAGGGGTGGGCTATATCTACAGGGGGCTATATACAGGGGTGGGCTATATGTGGAGCACTATACACAGGGGTGGACTATATGTGGAGCACTATATACAGGGGTGGACTATATATGGAGAACTATATATAGGGGTGGGCTATATCTACAGGGGGGCTATATACAGGGGTCGGCTATCTGTGGAGCACTATAGGGGGAGCTATTTGTGGGACACTATATACAGGGGTGGGCTATATGGGGGCACTATCTACAAGGGGCTCTATGGCAGGCACTATCTATAGGGGGCACGGTGTGTGTGTGTGTGTGTGTGTGTGTGTGAGACACAGTGTATGGTGCTATTATAATTAGGTGCAGTGTATGGCGCTATTATATTTAGGGGCGGAGTGTGTGGTATAATGAGAACTTTATCTTTATTTTATAGTTGTAGAAATGTTGGAAAAGTGAGAAGCTGAAGACATCTGAGCGACAAACTGCAGAAATGGTCTGTGACCGGGAGAAGTCATCATAGAGGTCTGGACCGGATGGAGAAAAAGAGCTAAAATCTGAGACGTCACCGGTGAGTCACTTAATGTAAATGTTTATTCTGCCTCTAATCAGCACTGTAGTCACTGTATGATCTGTAGTGAGATGATGGGTGGTATGATTATGATATGATTTATTTTTTGTGAAGCAGCATCTCCCAGCATATCCTTACCATTATTTGGGCCATGCTGGGATCTGTAGTTTTACGCCGTACATACCTATACGGCAGGGGTTGCACTAAATTGAGCTGTATTTGTGTACTGAGCTTTGTTCTGGTGCTGTATATATGTACTGAGCATGATTCTGGTATTGTGTATAGAACTATTTTGCTTGTAAAATGTACAAATGTTTTTATGCTCGAGTTACATAAAAAGAAATGTGGAAAAGAAATGAAACATCATTGATTGGTAGAGAAAACAAACACGGCGAGGGGGAAGGAGATGTCAGGAAAGAGGTTGGGGGGGCGCCAAACTGAATCTTTGGCCCGGGTGCTGGAGAACCTAGCTACGCCTCTGGGCGGGAGCCCAAAGAGAGTTGCTTCTTATACACACTGAGCAGACTAAGAAACGAGTAATAGCTACTGAGGCATCTGTATTTGAATTCGGGGATAGGAACGGTAAACTCCTGGCATATCTGTCGCGCTCAGAGTGTCCCTGTGTGTCCATTCCATCTGTTCTCTCCCTAGAAGGAGTGATGTGTACTACACTGAAGGAGATAAATCAGATCTTTTGTGATTTTTTTTATTCTGTACTATATAGTTCCAAAAGTAATAGTCCAGTAAGCTCTGTAGAGCGGTTTCTGCACTCCCTTCCTTTGTGGTGTCTGTCAGCTGCTCAGCCACATTATAGTTGAAGAAATAGAGGCCACTATTCCGTCCTTGCCTTCGGGTAAAACACCGGGACTTGATGGATTGGGGGGGGGGGGGGGGTGAATGGTATGGGGCCAATAGTGAGGTTTTGGTGCTGAGACTTTGTGACGTTTATTCTAGTGCTCTTGAGTTGGGTGGGTTGCCGGCATCTATGCGGAAGGCACTTATTGTGGTGGTGTTGAAGCCAGGGAAGGACCCTACTCTATCCGATTCCTACCGTCCTATTTCACTTATTAATTCTGATGTTAAGATACTAGCCAAAATCCTTGCTAATAGATTAAAGAAGATTATATTGTCTTTAGTTCACCCTGACCAAACGGGCTTTATGCCGGGGAAGTGTACAGACATTAACATACATAGATTGTTTCTGACTATTGATGGGGATGGGGGGGATGAGTCTCCTGGGTTCGTTCTCTCTCTGGATACATATAAGACATTTGACTCGGTTGAGTGGCGCTATTTATGGATGCTTATTTCCAGGTTAAATTTTGGTCCGAGGTTTCTGACACTTGTTCGTCTCCCCTATGAAGGGCCTTGTGCTAGGGTGAGAATGAATCTGGATATATCGGACTCCTTTTTATTGGACGTGGTACCTGTCAGGGCTGCCCACTTTCCCCGCTGTTATTTGTCCTGGCCATCGAACCCCTGGCAGTGACTATCCGCAATTCCTCTGATATACACGGTATAACGAGAGGCCTAATAACGGAAAAATTAGTTTATATGCAGATGACACTTTGGTATACTTGGCGGTTGATGGTCCTTCCTTGACTTCTCTCTTTGAGTTGATTGATACATTTGGTTGTTTATCTGGTCTATCGGTAAATTGGGCCAAATCCGTTATGTTTCCACTTACTCCTAGTTATTGCTCCCGCCAGGACCTCCCTGTACTATTGCAGATAGTCTCCCAATTTACATATTTGGGGATTGAGATCTCCCTTAAAGGAACAGTGTCATCACAAATTTTTTTTTAATATGTTAAAGATGTTAGTGCTTTATTAAAAACGTTTATATTTATTTGTGTGTTTGTGTTTTACTTTTTCTTATTCTTACACTTTTTCTTCCCTATGGGGGCTGCCATTTTGTTTTCCATTTCTGTATGTGTCGATTAACGACACATACAGACATGGAATACGGCAGCCACAGTCCCATAGGGACTGCGAACGGGTCCCGTCCCATCCACTTCTGTGTACGCCGTCTGTGTGGGAACTGCGCATGCGCCGCTCCCACACAGTCCAATTTGAAATGCGCGCCGTCCGGCGCCATTTTCCTGTGGACCGGAAGTCGCGGCCGGACAGTAAGATTACTACTTCCGGTCGCGGCTTCCGGACTTGTGCACTTGGACCAGCGGCAGCAGACGGAGCGGACGGGCCGGAGGGAGCCGCGGCGGCAGGAGCAGGTAAGAGATTTCTATGTATGTTCGTGTTTGTGTGTGTTTACTACTGTATGTAAACCTACTACACTGTGTGTTAGCTCAAAAAATGGCGACACACAGTGTAGGAGGTTAGACCGTTCAAACCCCTCGTTTATCCCGGCACTAGCCAGGATAAAGGAGGGGGGGATTCTCAGAGCTCACTAGAGCGAGTGCTTTTTTCCCAATTTTGCTGCAAAAAGCAATGTGGTTGCTTTACCACATGCAATGCTGCAATTTTGGGGAATAGCTCCATCTAGTGACCAGCAATGGGAAATATTATAAATTAGAATCTAATTTATAATATTTCCTGACTCGTGAAAAAAAAAAAAAAATTTGAACAATGTTTAATCACCTACACACTAAATGTTTAATTTAAAAAAAAAAACATGTTTTGCTGGCAACACATTCCCTTTAACTTAACAAGATATAGGGAACTGAATCTTGACCCTTTGGTGGTGGCCACTGAGAGACAGTTGAACACCTGAAGGACCCTTCCTCTGTCACTGTATGGAAGGATTAATTTATTTAAGATGATATACTTACCTAAGTTTTTATATCTATTTTGAGCCTGTCCTATTGCGTTACAATATTTTTTTTTAAACAGCTTGATAGCATACTGAGGTCATTTTATTGGCAGGGTGGAGTTCCACGGTTTAGCCTGAGTCTGTTGCCGGCCCCTAAACGTCGGGGGGGGGGGGGGGGGGGGGTGATTGCTGCGCCAAATCTTCATTCTTATTATTTAGCTTCTCAACTGGTGATTGCTCGTTGGTGGATAGATATAGATCAGAGTAATACAGCCACTGTACTGGCTCTGGCTGGTGCGCTTATGACATCTCATGAAAGTCTGACAAATTTGCTTTACAGATTTAAATCCCTGGGCTGTATACCAATCCCACTTCGGACGGTGGCTGTAGCCTGGAGGACAACGCATGCTCTGCTAAAGGTTACTACGGTCCCCTCATACTCACCTAGGACTCCACTATGGAGTAATCCTTGGTTGCCTCATCTTGAATCACTATCGGGAGCGTTGATGTGGTCAGGAGCAGGGGTCAAATTCCTGGGGCAGGTATGTAATACAGATTCTGGCTTGGTACCTTTATCTGATCTTCAGGAGAGATATAATATTTCGGGGACATGTTTTTTTTCATTATCTCCAGCTACGACATGCCTGTTGTGCCCAATTTGGCTCTACGTCGCCTCAGATGGGTTTCTCTGGATTAGAGGACCTGATTGGTGCTCCAGATCTATCAGGGGTTCTCACTAAATTGTACACCTTCATTACATCCATGGGAACTAGACCATTTGATAAGGCATTTTTACGATGGAGGGATGATGTCCCTACCTTGACAGAGGAGGACTGGCAGGAGGTGGAATCCTCTTTTTTTGATTCAGTGGTGAGTGCAAGGGATTTTCTTTCGCTTTGTCATGTTCTGTGCCCGGAAGATCTTAATTATAGCTTGGAAGAGCACAGAACGCCCGAGTTTGATACACTGGATGCAACTAGTAAATAAATATATACCTATGTATAAGAAGCTCTACCTTAGTAGGAAATGTCCGGATAAATTCTGGAAAATTTGGTCGAGGTGTTTGGAGGCTCTAGAGACTGCGGTTTAATTGTCACTTCAAAGTGTCGGGAGGTGGGGGGGTTTGAGCACAAGGATGAATGTGTGTGTATGGTAGTTGGATTCAGTTAGGCTCTTGGGGAAGATAATCTCAATTATTTTGTATATGTTATATAATGCATCTGCTCTGGTTTGACGTTTCTTTCTGATACTCATGCCTTTCTGAATGTCTTTTGTTTTGTATTGATTGTATATTGGTACGTGTTTTGTACAACAAAAGTTTTTGAAAATAAAGCCTTTAACTGGTTGCCGACACAGGACGAGTATGCTCGTCCTGAGCGGCAAGCACTTCGCGCATTAGGACGAGCATACTCGTCCTGTGTGACAGCCGTCCCTGCGCGCGTCTGTGCGCGCGATCGAGAGCGGGGCAACGGCTGTAATACACAGCCACGGCCCCGCTCTGACAGCGGAGAGGAGAGAAAGATCTTCTCTCCGCTGTTAACCCTTTGAACGCTGCGATGACAGCTGATCGCGGCGTTCAAAGAGAGGGGACTGCACATTGATCGCGTCACAGAATATAACTGTGACGCAATCAAAGCCCACAACTCGTATGGCCAGACAGCCCAGGGTCCAGTGAAGGACCCCAGGGTTGTCTGAACATATTTCCTGTTGTTAGGGCATACTGAGGTATGCCCTAACAACTGCCTGTGTACGATCAGTAACAGGCTAATGTACTGGCATATAGATCTATGCCAGTACATTGCAGTTACAAAATCAAAATCAAAATGATAAATCCCTTTATGGGATTAACAAAAAAAGTTAAATGAATGTAAAAAAAAAATAATGGTAAATAAATAAATAAAAAGTAAATAAAATACACAGAAATACACATTTTTTATAATAAATAAACTTTTTAAAATATAAGTCCCAAAACATGAAATAATATAGACATATTTGGTATCGCCACGACCGTAACAACGTGTACAACAAATGTATACCATTATTTATGATGATCGGTGTATGGTGTAAAAAAATAAATATTAAAACTGCTGCGCAACTGCTTTTTTTCTGCATTTTAATCTAATTAAAAATTTATAGAAATTAAACGATAATGTATTTGTACCAAAAAATGGTACGTACATAAAGTACAACTCGTCCCGCAAAAAACAAAGTCTCATAAAACTACGTCGTACAAAAAATAAAAGCGTTATGAGCGTCGGGATGCAAAGAGGGAAATGTAAAAAAAATTGCTCTGTCCTCAAGGCTAAAATTGGCCGTGTCCTTAAGGGGTTAAGGGAAAAAAAAAAAAAAAAGTTATACTGCGCATTCATATAAGTCTCTTAGCCCAAAATATATACTTGGTTTATGGGTTAAAGCCTGATTGTAGTACTCGAAAAACATGAATTTGCTTGTAGACATTCAGCAACAGACGGATAACGTTCTAGAAGGCAGATTTAAAATATGCTCTGATGAACAGACATTCAAAAAGTAGTAGGTTACACCCACTCCTTTTTAAAATAGCCCTAGACCCACTGCTAAGACACCTACACACATGGTGGGGCTTCCTGGGCATGCACTTTGGTTCTGAAGAACCAAGATTTACTGCATTTGCAAATCATATAATTCTCTTTATTCCAACACCTAAGCACACCCTACAATCCCTGCTACACAAGACAGAAACAGTAGGTGCCTTGATGGGCTTCTCCATCAACGTTCATTAATTGGAAGTACTTCTACTCACAGGTACCACTCATCTCATAATTACCTCGTAAAATAGCAGACACATGTTTATCATATCTAGGTGTCCAAATCACTCCCACACCCTCCAAACTATATTCTACTAAGCCGAAGCGTTTTGTCACCTCAGAGTGCAAGCAGATATAACTGCATGGTGTGGCTTCAGGGCTCTAGTTCATTGGGAGGGCAAATCTTTTAAAATAACTTTCCCAAAACTAGTCTATCTATTTGTCTCTGCCCCATACATCTACAACCCAAAGATGAAAAAGCAAGAAATGGTCTGTGCCGCTCTTTCATATGGAATTCTAAAATACAAAAACAAAATGGGTTTCCACATCCTACAACACAAATAAATGGAATACATTTGCCAAATATTAAAATGTACAATCTTTCAGCCAACGCCAGGATCATCAAAGACTGGTTTAACAACTGCTCCCACTAGACGCCATTTCCATTGAGTACTTTCTCTGTGCCACTAACCCTGTAGACCAACCCTATGCTGAAGGCCCTTGAGATCCTCCCTCTTTCTTTCCACCTGGCGCTCTTGGATGATTATGCGATGACGTCAATGCCTCCTTATAATAGCCCATCATTCCAACAGGGCTCCGCACACCCAATTTTTAGAATATAGTATCTCGAGAGTAAAAGACCTTATTGACACACACAAACGCCACTCTCCTACTCTCAAGTTTGAGCTAAATTTAACTTCTTGCTCCCCCACTTTTTCCATTTTCTCCAAGTTCAAAGCTCTGTCCAATGACTCTTGCACACCCTGGGAGAGAGGGACTGGGAAGACACCTTTTGTATAAGATTGACCACTTTAACTAACCCAAGGACACAGGTCTCTGGTTAATCTTATGAACCCAAAAATACTATGACACTACTTCCTCACGCCGTACATTATACTATAATACTTGTATAAAGCTCTGAAAAGTATCCTAGCCATTTCCTATTGGGAAATGTTTTTAAAAATAGGGCATAGGGGTTACATTTCTCCTCAAAGGAATTTTTGATGGGTAACATCCGGTAGGCAAATTGTTCCAGATGCGGGGAGGAGGTGGCAGACATTAGTCATTGATTTTCGGCATGTGCACTTATCCAATCCTTCTGGCAGAGGATACTACTTTTCATAAACACACCCATTCCCCATCATATGCCGCTTACCCCTGGATGGGCCCTCTTTGGTCAACTTCCATCCGGAATGGGGGGCAGGATCCCTCCACCAACAAAACGACTAATCTTCTACATCTCTGTGGCAGCAAGCAAATAAATTCTACAAACATGCTGATTACAAAAGGAATCCAAAGTTAAATTCTCCTTTGAAACATGGAAACCCCTTATTCTAATTCTCCCACCACACATTACACCCAGGATTCATAACTGCTTCCAAGCTACTTACCTTATGGTTCCTAGAGCAAACTATAGAAGGTATAATTGAGGAGAGACTACTATCTAAGTTAGAACCCATAGGATCTGCAAATCACAAAGACCATCTTCCTACGGCTTGGAGTATATATTGCAGAGGTGACTCTACTCTGAAAGTCCTAATTTCCATCCCCCCCCTATATTTGTAATGGTATGTGAAAAGGTTGATGGTGTAATTAAGGTACTTGAAGCACTATCCGAACTTGAAGACCTGTAATCTCTAGTTCCCGCAATCAATGCCAAACTGACTTTTACAGCGCAGATCTTAGATAGTGGTGTCTCCTCAATTAGAGCTCCTAGAACAATAACTCAATAAAAAATCTCGAAACAGACATTCCTAACATTAAGGCTGGGTTCACACGACCTATTTTCAGGCGTAAACGAGGCGTATTATGCCTCGTTTTACGCCTGAAAATAGAGCTACAATACGTCGGCAAACATCTGCCCATTCATTTGAATGGGTTTGCCGACGTATTGTGAAGACGACCTGTAATTTACGCGTCGTCGTTTGACAACTGTCAAACGACGACACGTAAATTGACTGCCTCGGCAAAGAAGCGCAGGGCACTTCTTTGCAACATAATTTGAGCCGTTCTTCATTGAACTCAATGAAGAACAGCTCAAGATTTACGAGCGTCACAGACGCCTCGTAAATTACGAGAAGGAGCATTTACGTGTGAAACGAGGCAGCTGTAAACAGTCTGTCTTTTCACACGTAAATGCCTCTCATCGTGTGAACATACCCTAAATGTCTTGAAATGCATTGATTGCGCTTGCTTCTCTACCCCCTCTGGAATCCCCTTTTCCCTTCCTCCCCTCCCTCCTTCACCATCCTTATTAGACTAAACAATTTTTTTTGTTAAAATGTTGAGTAAATATCTTTTGGAAAAACAAGAAAAAAATGATGTACAATTGGTTATTGTGTTCAATATCCACTGAGAAATGATCCCAGTGATTTCACTTTTGGATTCAGGGATTTTTTATGTTCTTTTATTTAGATCTTTGCTTTATGGATTCTTTTAGGACTTACATGTGCTCAGTGAGATTTATAAGCACAGAAGGGGAATGCTGTAACAATGAGAAAGATTTTAACTCGGCTGAAGTTAAACTCGTCTCCTAAACAGTATAGGAAGACATGTGGAACAAATCTCTTCTATCCGATTTGCCTTACAGAAATATAATTGGGACCAGGATATGTTCCCCTAGCCTCAGGGAAATAAGGGGAACAGTCTGATGTCTCTTAGGCCTCATTTACACGAGCGTAATATACGCGTGTGCGACGTGCGTGCTTTTCACGCGTGTCGTACGCACCTATATTACTCTATGGGGCAGTTTAGACGATGCGTGAATTTTGCGCAGCGTGAGTGCGTTGCGTAAAACTCACGACATGTTCTATAATCGTGCGTTTTTCACGCAACACGCACCCATTGAAGTCAATGGGTGCGTGAAAACAACGCATGCCACACGGACGCTACTGCGTTGCATGCGCGAAAATCACGCAAGAGCTGTCAAAAGGATGAATGTAAACAGAAAAGCACCACGTGCTTTTCTGTTTACAAACATCCAAACGGAGTGTCAAATTAGAGATGAGCGCACCGAACTTCACCGGGTTCGGCCGAACTCGTTTTGACCGAACTCGGCAAAAAATGTTCGGGTACGCGACGTCAGGAGACAGTCACTGCCCACGGTGCTGAAAGAGTTAAACTGTTTCAGCACCATGGACAGTGACTTTCGATCACAATATACATATACGTGTAAAAAAAAACAGAAGTTCGGACTTACCGATAAGTCCCGGCTCCTTCCTCCAGTCTGACCTCCCGGGATGACAATTCAGGCCAAGTGACAGCTGCAGCCAATCACAGGCCAAGCACAGGCTGCAGCCAATCACAGGCTGCAGCGGTCTCATGGACTGCCGCATCATCCTGGAAGGTGGGGCCGGATGACAAGAGAGGGACGCGTCACCAAGGCAACGGCCGGGAGACCGGACTGGAGGAAGCAGGCAGTTCATGGTAAGTTTAAACGTCTTTTTTTATTCACAGGTTGGTGTATATTGAGATCGGAACTCACTGTCGAGGGTGCTGAAAGAGTTACTGCCGATCAGTTAGCTCTTTCAGCACCTTGGACAGTGACGGGCGTCGACTAGCCTCATCTCTATGATGGCGGCTGCGCGAAAATCACGCAGCCGCGCATCAAACACGGATGACATACGGAGCTGTCAAATGCCTTTTGCGCGCGCAAAACGCAGCGTTTTTTGCGCGCGCAAAACGCACACGCTCGTGTAAATCAGGCCTTAAGCAGAGGGCTTAAAACTAGTGGGTCTTTCAACACTCTAAATTAGGAGAAACATATTAAAGAGGCTCTGTCACCAGATTTTGCAACCCCTATCTCCTATTGCAGCAGATCGGCGCTGCAATGTAGATAAGAGTAAAGTTTTTTGTTTTTTTTAAACGAGCATTTTTGGCCAAGTTATGACCATTTTTATATTTATGCAAATGAGGCTTTCTAAAGTACAACTGGGCGTGTTTAAAGTTAAAGTACAACTGGGCGTGTATTGTGTATGTACATCTGGGCGTTTTTACTTCTTTTACTAGCTGGGCGTTGTGAATAGAAGTGTATGATGCTGACGAATCAGCATCATCCACTTCTCTTCGTTACCACCCAGCTTCTGGCAGTGCACAGACACACAGCGTGTTCTCGAGAGATCACGCTGTGACGTCACTTCCTGCCCCAGGTCCTGCATCGTGTCGGACGAGCGAGGACACATCGGCACCAGAGGCTACATTTGATTCTGCAGCAGCATCGGCGTTTGCAGGTAAGTCAATATAGCTACTTACCTGCAAATGCTGATGCTGCTGCAGAATCAACTGTAGCCTCTGGTGCCGATGTGTCTTCGCTCGTCCGACACGATGCAGGACCTGGGGCAGTAAGTGACGTCACAGCGTGATCTCTCGAGAACACGCTGTGTGTCTTTGCACTGCCAGAAGCTGGGTGGTAACGAAGAGAAGTGGATGATGCTGATTCGTCAGCATCATACACTTCTATTCACAACGCCCAGCTAGTAAAAGAAGTAAAAACGCCCAGATGTAACACACATAATACACGCCCAGTTGTACTTTAGAAAGCCTCATTTGCATAAATATAAAAATGGTCATAACTTGGCCAAAAATGCTCGTTTTTAAAAAAAACAAAACGTTACTCTTATCTACATTGCAGCGCCGATCTGCTGCAATAGGAGATAGGGGTTGCAAAATCTGGTGACAGAGCCTCTTTAAGATTATTCCCTTGGAAATCATAAAAAAGCCCTGTGCATAGAAGCTGCCTAAACCCAGTTTACAGTGTAAATGTGAAAATTTAATTGGGCTTAAACACTGTTATGTACTAAATACGGGAACTTGTTTAGATCACTCATGAAGTATTGCCTACCCCCAATCGTATCGCCCCGCAGAATAAAGTTAACATGTTGTTTATACTGCACGGTGAACACTGTAAAAAAAGAAACGTGCTGGAATGGCAGTTTTTTGGTTTCCTCATCTCCCAAAAAATGGAATAAATAGTGATAAAAAAATCGCATGTACCCCAAAATGGAACCAATAAAAATTACAGCTCGTTCCACAAAAAACACGCCCTCACACAGCTCCGTCAACGCAAAAATAACACGTTATGACTCTCGAAACGCAATGATGCAAAAGGATTCTAAATGACGGTCCGGACTCATTTTTAGGTCGAGTAGAATTTCACTAAATACCCACATCATCATTTGCTGGAACCCACAGGTGGACCTTGTAGATGCAGCGGAGATGAGGAAACTTTAGGGCCTTGTGCGGCTTATGGGGCTAGTGAAGAAGTCAAATATAAGGCAACACTGGAGCGCAGATATTTTGTATAATACCCCAAAAACCCGCCCTGTGCATAAAGGATTGGTTCAAAGCGTACCACACCAATCCATGGATTATTCATTCACCCCATTATTACATCATCCTATTATGACCCGTTGCACTCCGCCCAGTTTACATATACCCTGATGTATTCCACCCAGTTTATATATACCCTGATGTACTCTGCCCAGTTTACATATACCCTGATGTACTCTGCCCAGTTTACATATACCCTGATGTACTCCGCACAGATTACATATACCCTGATGTACTCCGCCCAGCTTACATATACCCTGATGTACTCCGCACAGATTACATATACCCTGATGTACTCCGCCCAGCTTACATATACCCTGATGTACTCCGCACAGTTTACATATACCCTGATGTACTCCGCCCAGCTTACATATACCCTGATGTACTCCTCACAGCTTACATATACCCTGATGTACTCCTCACAGCTTACATATACCCTGATGTACTCCTCACATATTACATATACCCTGATGTACTCCTCACATATTACATATACCCTGATGTACTCCGCACAGCTTACATATATCCTGATTTACTCCTCACAGCTTACATATGTCCTGATGTTCTCCGCCCAGCTTACATATACCCTGATGTACTCCGCCCAGATTACATATACCCTGATGTACTCCGCCCAGCTCACATATGCCCCCACATTATAAGCTGAAATACCACTAATACACCAAGCAAAATCTGCGCTTCAAAAGCCAAATGGTGGTCCAACTGAGCTTGGCAGTGCACCCAAATGGCAATTTATGACCACATATGGGGTATTCTGGAGAACCCGCTTAACAATTTATGGGATGTGTGTCTACGGTGGTACAAGCTGGGCACAACACATTGGGCACTGAAATGGCATATCTGTGGAAAACAGCAATTTTCAATCTGCAACATCTATTGTTTACTCATTTTTGCAAAACACTTGTGCGGTCAAAATGCTCACTACACCCCTAGATCAATTCTTTGAGGGATCTAGTTTCAAAAATGGGGTAATTTTTTGGGGGGTACCACTGTGCTGATACTATAGCTCAATGCAACATCGTGTAAAGGATCTGCCAGGCACAGCTTCTGTGTCTACGCCCATAGGTAATCAGTCTGCACCTGCTTCTATGTCTGTGAGACTGACTCCATCTTCCACCACTCAGGATGGCAGGCTTAGGAGTGGAAGAGCCTATCACAGCCTGGCCAGACGGAGCTAGCTCCCGCCCTCTGTCTATTTATACCTGCCTTTCCTGTTCCTCCTTGCTGGTGATTCTTCTCGTTTGGTTTCCTGGCCCTGCTGCAGCATCTTGTACTATTTGTCTTTGCTTCATATTGACCCTGGCTTACTGACTACTCTCCTGCTCTGTGTTTTGTACCTCGTACTCTCCTGGTTTGACTCGGCTTGTTCACTACTCTCCTGCTCTGCGTTTGGTACCTCGTACTCTCCTGGTTTGACTCGGCTCGTTCACCACTCTTGTTGCTCACGGTGTTGCCGTGGGCAACTGCCCCATTTCCCTAGCTTTTGTGTACTCTTGTCTGTTTGTCTGTCATGCACTTATTGAGCGTAGGGACCGTCGCCCAGTTGTACCCCGTCGCCTAGGGTGGGTCGTTGCAAGTAGGCAGGGACTGAGTGGCGGGTAGATTAGGGCTCACTTGTCGGTTTCCCTACCCCCATCATTACACATGGTGTCAAAAAACGAATCTTATAAAATCTCCACTCCAAATATTAAATGGCGCTCCTTCCCTTTTAGAGCCTTGCTGTGTGTCCAAATAGCAGTTTATGACCACGTGTGGGGTATTTCCCTACTCTGAAGAAGTTGCTTTACAAATGTTATGGTGCATTTTCTCCTTTATTTGTTTAGAAAATGAATTTTTTTTAACCAATGCTGCGTCTTATTGGAAAATAATGTAATGTTTTATTTTCACTGCCTATTTCTAATAAAATATATGAGACACCTGTGGGGTCAAAATGCTCACTACACCCCTAGATGAATTCCTCAATGGGTGTAGTTTGCAAAATGAAGTCACTTTTGGGGAGTTTCCACTGTACTGCTACCTAAGGGGCTTTGCAAAAGCGACATGGCGCAGAAAAACCAATCCAGCAAAATCTGCTCGCCAAATGGTGCTCCTTCCCTTCTGAGCCCTGATGTGTATTCATACAGTACTTTATTACCAAATATGGGGTATTTCCGTACTCTGGAGAAGTTGCTTTACAAATGTTATGGTGATTTTTCTCCTTTATTTGATGAGAAAATGAAACATTTTTACCTAAAGCTACATCTTAGTGGAAAAAAAATGAAATTTTTCATGTTTAATGCCCAATTCTAATGAAATCTATGAAACACCTGGGGGGTCAAAATGCTCACTACACCCCTAGTTGAATTCCTCTAGGGGTGTAGTTTCCCAAATGGAGTCACTTTTGGGGGGTTTCCACTGTACTGGTACCTTAGGAGCTTTACAAATGCGACATGGTGCCGAGAAATCAAACCAGCAAAATCTGTACTTCAAAAGCTAAATGGCGTACCTTCCCTTCTGAGTCCTGCCGCTTCTCCAAACAGCTGTTTATGACCACATGTTGGGTATTTCCGTACTCTGGAGAAGTTGTTTTACAAGTTTTGGGGTGCTTTTCATCATTTATTTGTTGAAAAAAATAACAATTTTCAGGTAAGACTACATCTTATTGGAAAATAATGTAATTTTTGATTTTCACTGCCCAATTCTAATGAAATCTATGAAACACCTGTTGGGTCAAAATGCTCACTACAGCCCTAGATGAATTCCTCAAGGGGTGTAGTTTCCTAAATGGTGTCAATTTTGGGGGGTTTCTACTGTTCTGGTACCTTAGGAGCTTTACAAATGCGACATGGTGCAGAGAAATTAATCCAGCAAAATCAGCGCTCCAAAAGCGAAATGGCGTGCCTTCCCTTCCGAGTCCTGCTGCTTGCCCAAACAGCAGTTTATGACCACATGTTTGGTATTTCCGTACTCTGGAGAAGTTGCTTTACAAATGTTGGGGTGCTTTTCCTCATTTATTTGTTGAAAAATATAAAAATTTTGAGGTAAAACTACATCTTATTGGAAAATAACGTAATTTTTCATTTTCACTGCCCAATTATAATGAAATCTGTGAAAGAACAGTGGGGTCAAAATGCTCACTACACCCCTAGATGAATTCCTCAATGGTATAGTTTCCCAAATGGAGTCACTTTTGTGGGGTTTCCTTTGTTTCGGCACCACAAGACCTCTTCTAACCTGACATGGTGCCTGAAATATAATTTAAGAAGAGGAAGGCCCAAAAATCCACTAGGTGCTCCGGAGTCCGGTGTTTTAGTCCAGTAGCACACTAGGGCCACATGTGGGATATTTCTAAAAACTTCAGAATCAGGGCAATAAATATTCAGTTGTGTTTCTCTGGTAAAAAAACTTCAGTATTACAGGAAAAATGGATTCAAATGGAATTTCTGCAATGCAAATTTCCTTTCCACTTTGCTTTAATTCCTGTAAAACGCATAAAGGGTTAAGAAGCTTTGTAAATGCTGTTTTGAGTACTTTAAGGGGTGCAGTTTTTAAAATGGGGTGATTTGTGGGGGTTCCTAATATATAAGGCCCTAAAAGCCACTTCAGAACTGAACTGGTCCCTAAAAAAATAGGCTTTTGATATTTTCTTGAAAATTTGAGAAATTGCTGCTAAACTTATAAGCCTTGTAACGTAAAAAAATAAAAGGATGTTCAAAAAATGATGACAATCTAAAGTAGACATATGGGAAATGTTAGCTAGTAACTATTTTGTGTGCTATAATTATCTGTCTTACAAGCAGATACATTTGAATTTAGAAAATGCTAATTGTTTGCAAATTTTCTCTACATTTTGGTATTTTTCACACAAAAATATTGAATATATCGACCAAATTTTTTCACTAACTTAAAGTACAATATGTCACGAGAAAACAATCTCAGAATCGCTTGGATAGGTAAAAGCATTCCAGAGTTATTACCACATAAAGTGACACATGTCAGATTTAAAAAATGAGGCTGTGTCATAAGGTCCAAAAGTGGCTGTGTCCTGAAGGGGTTAAAGAGGTTAACAGTTTAGTGTAACCTCTCCAAAGTGCATAAGTTTTGTCCCTTCATGGAGATTAACCCCTTAAAGGAACAGTGTCATCAGAAATAATTTTTTTATATGTTAAAGATGTTAGTGCTTTATTAAAAACTTTTATATTTATTTGTGTGTTTGTGTTTTACTTTTTCTTATTTTTACACTTTTTCTTCCCTATGGGGGCTGCCATTTTTTGTTCCATTTCTGTGTGTGTCGATTAACGACACATACAGACATGGAATACGGCAGCCACAGTCCCATAGGGACTGCGAACGGCTCCCGTCCCATTGACTGCAGTGTACGGCGTCTGTGTGGGAACTGCGCATGCGCCGCTCCCACACAGTCCTATTCGAAATTGGCGCCGTCCGGCGCCATTTTCCTGTGGACCGGAAGTCGCGGCCGGACAGTAATATTACTACTTCCGGTCGCGGCTTCCGGATTTCTGCACTTGCACCAGCGGCAGCAAACGGAGCGGACGGGCCGGAGGGAGCCGCGGCGGCAGGAGCAGGTAAGAGATTTCAATGTATGTTCGTGTTTGTGTGTGTTTACTACTGTATGTAAACCTACTACACTGTGGGTTACCTCAAAAAATGGCGACACACAGTGTAGGAGGTTACACCGTTCAAACCCCTCGTTTATCCCGGCACTAGCCAGGATAAAGGAGGGGGGGATGCTGAGAGCTCACTAGAGCGAGGGCTTTTAACCCAATGTTGCAATGCTGCAATTTTGGGAACAGCTCCATCTAGTGACCAAAAATGGGTAGTATTATAAATTAGAAATAATTTATAATATTTCCTGGACTCGTGCAAAAAAATAAAAAAAATTTGAACAATGTTTAACCACCCACACACTAAATGTTTAATTTTTTAAAAAAAAACATGTTTTTCTGGCAACACATTCCCTTTAATGACCGGGCCTGTTTGGGCCTTAATGCCCAAGCCAGATTTGTTAAATCTGGTATGTGTGACTTTATCAGAGAATAACTCAGCGAAAGTTTTGAATATCCAAGTAATTCTGACATTGTTTTTTCGTCACATGTTGTACTTTATTTTAGTGGTAAAAGTAGACTGATACAATTTACGGAAATTAATAAAAAAATAGAAAAAATGAAGAAATTTTGTAAAAATTATCATTTTTCCCTATTTTTAACGGCAATATGTCACATATGTACATACATACAGTACAATTTTTTGTATTAAATATATATTTCCATCTCTTTACTCTATTTTGGTAGCACTTTTGAAAAAAAAATATTTCTTTTGAGCAATTTAGAAGACTTACAAGTTTAGTAATAATTTTATAAATTTTGAAGTACATTTGGTTTTCCTGCACCAAGCCAGGTTTTCAGAGGCTCATAGGTGTCAGAATGGTGGAAACCCCCACAAGTGACCCCATTTTGCAAACTACACCCCTTAAGGTATTTATTAAGGTGTGTTGTAAGTATTTTGACCCCACAGTTTTTTTGTAAGAATTCATGCAAAGCAGGCGTAAAAAAATATAATCTCACTTTTTTCATAAAAGTATTGTTTTAGGCCCTACTGTATATTTGGAGAGGTTTTGAGCTACCAGAACGATAGAAACTCCCCATAAACTACCTCATTTAGAAAACTAGACCCCTTAAGGTATTTATCTAGGGGTGTAGTGAGTATTTTGACCCCACAGTTTTTTGCTAAATTTAATGCATAGCAGGTGAAAAAAAAATAAAAAATCACTTTTTCCATAAAAATATCAATTTGAAGACCGATTTCTGTGTAAAGCGACCATAAGAATGAAGAAACACACCCCAAAATCTATCACCCTGTTTCTCCTGTTTTCAAAAATGCCCCCATTGTGACTCTAATGCATTGCCTGGACACACAGCAGGGCTTGAAAGGAAGGGAGCACCCGGAGACTTTCAGGACTCATATTTTGCTTGAAAATGTTTTAGGCCCCACTGTATATTTGGAGAGGTTTTGAACTACCAGAACGATAGAAACTCCCCAAAAATGACCCCATTTAGAAAACTAGACCCTTAAGGTATTTATCTAGGGGTGTAGTGAGTATTTTGACGCCACAGTTTTTTGCTAAATTTAGTGCATAGCAGGTGAAAAAAAATAAAAAATCACTTTTTTCATAAAAGTATCACTTTGAAGACCGATTTCTGTGTAAAGCGACCATAAGAATGAAGAAACACACCCCAAAATCTATCACCCTGTTTCTCCTGTTTTCAAAAATGCCCCCATTGTGACTCTAATGCATTGCCTGGACACACAGCAGGGCTTGAAAGGAAGGGAGCACCCGGAGGCTTTCAGGACTCATATTTCACCCGGTTTCTCCTGTTTTCAAAAATACTCTCATTGTTGCCCCAATCTGCTTATTAGACGTGTGGCTGGGCCAAAAAGAGAGGGAGCACCCTTTGGCTTTCAGGGCACAATTGAATAAATTCTCGGCCCCATATCATGCATTTAGAGGCATTGAGCTGCCTGAACAAAAAAAACACGCAGAAATGACCCCATTTTAAAAACTAAACCCCTAAAGGTATTCATCTAGTGGTGTAGTGGGCATGCGGACCAAAAATTTTTTAAAGGAGGAAATAATGGGTATCATTTCAGACACTATGGGTATATAATGTTTTCTTCTCTTATTACGTTTCCACATGAAATAGAGGAGACGTGGTAGAAGGTTATTTTGTTAGAAATATGCCACATTAATAAATCTGTGCGGCATACAGAAGAGAAGTGAAGCCGTGTATTCATAACGGATACATGTCGCTATAGACGTATTTGCCTGTACTTATGACTATGTCTTGCTGAAGAAGCAGTTGGTGCCATTATGATGTCATTGTGGACAGAATTCTGTCCTAATATAAAATCAGTCAGAGAGGATAAAATAAACTGTACTGGAGTGACGGGCAATATCTTCAAACAAATGGAGGAAAATGTATCCAACTATGTTGCAAACTCGAGTCTGTTCACTAGAAAGAAGAACACCTGCAGGACTGTCAAGACAAGGTTTTTTTTTTTCAGTGACTGGTTGTACAACGTCTCTTTAGCTCCATCAACCCTTATGAGGGACGAATGTGCCAAGTGACGCGGTACACCATAACAGGCCCCTGCCCGGCAAGGTAGGAACCGCTATGTGCACAAAACAACCAATCACCTACAGAATATATAGAGGGACAATGTCCAAAACCATCTATAGGAACAGTAAAGGATCACTAATCCTCAAAATGATGTCAGTATTTCCAGAAGAACCGTAACAAAGCCCATGGTGTATTGATAAGGAACAGCTCGATTATTAGAGTTCCTCCAAAAAAAAAATATCATGCCCGTATCACGGTACAGAATTAGGAATGTAACAGCTGTATGTGGCAGGACATAGTCATAAGAAAAAGGAAATACATCCCCAATTTATTCTTGTAACCATTGCTAAAATGCACAACTTCCACTAATTCAGGGGCGGCACGGGCCACAGGTGTTGGATTTATCTACTAATAAATGCAATGCCCACATTTATTTTTTATTTCAAGAACACTTGTGGGGTCCATGTTCTGAATAGACAGATGTGGGCTCCTGCACAATAAACTGTATTAATTTGTGAGTGATCAAGTCCTGGATTTAATTGTCCAAGAAATGTATAAAAAAAAAAAAAAAAAAAAAAGGGGAAAATTCGTTTTACAGTCTGAAATAAATAATTTACTACCTCCCCGTGAGAATCCCTCCCTCCCTTGGAAAGCTCAGAAACGAAAAATAAAATGTGAATAAATGAAATTGACTCCCTAAAAAGAATCCCCCCCACCCCACCCTTTTTGGTGTTCCCTAAATTATAGATAAAATTAATAATTAGAAACGGTGTGTTAGGTCTCAAAACAGGGGTAGTTGCACAGGCCTGGATTTGAAGGGCACATGGGGCAATAAAACCGGGAATCCCTCCTCCTTCCGTGTTTACTGCACACCCGGCATCTCCTTTGGGGGTATTCCTTACTCTCAGTGGCAGGGACGGGGTGAAGGAAGTGGCGCTCAGTGAGCCTTTTGACATTCTCTGACTCAAAGGAGTCTCCAGGTGCGGGGGAGTCAAACAGGAGGTGCTCTATAATTTTCTCCTGATACTGGAGGAAACTGAGCGTTCCCTGGGTCTTATAGAGCACATAACTGTTATAAGTGGCCATCTGGATAAGGTAGATCGCTACCTTTTTATACCAGGCCCTAGTTTTGCGCTTGACCAGGTACGGTTGTAGGACCTGGTCAGATAGATCGACTCCCCCCATGAACTTGTTATAGTCCACCACGCAGACCGGTTTCCTCTTATCAGAGGTAGCGCCCCTCTCTCTTACTGCCACTGTGGTGTCCTCGTGCACTGTGGAAAGCATGTACACGTCCTTTTTGTCACTCCATTTTATTGCGAGCAACTGGTCACTGGTGAATGAGAGTGACGCACCCCTTACTAGTCGCCTGGACACCAGCTGTTGAGGGAAGCCGACTCTATTTTTTCGTACCGTCCCACAGGCCCCTGTATTCGCAGCATGGAGGGACTTATACAGGGGGACACTGGTGTAGTAATTGTCGGTGTACACATGGTACCCTTTCTGTAGGAATGGCACCATGAGTTCCCAGACAATTTTCCCACTAATGCCAATATCCTCTGGGCATCCTGGGGGATTAAGGTGGCGGTCCCTGCCCTCATATATAAAAAAGGCACAGGTGTAGCACGTTGTGCTCTCGCACACCTTATAGAGTTTCACTCCGTATCGGGTTCTTTTGGAGGGGATATATTGGCGAAACGATAGACGGCCCTTGAAGGCCATAAGGGACTCGTCTACCGCTATTTTTTGCCCTGGGGTGTACAAATTCAGAAAAGACTCAGATAGGAGGGAGATGAGGGGTCTCAACTTGTTGAGGCGATCATGGCCTGGGTCACTTTTTGGGGGGATTTGGGAGTTGTCCGAGAAGTGCATGAAGCGCATTAGCATCTCATAGCGCGTTCGGGTCATGACAGCAGCAAATACAGGGGTGCTATGGATAGCGCTAGTAGCCCAGTAGGAGCGGATAGACGTTTTTTTTACTATCCCCATATTTAGGGTAATTCCCCAAAATTTTTTCATTTCACAGACGGTTGTGGGGATCCATCCTCTGGAATAGTAAGAACTGGGATTTTGGGTGACAAATTGTCTGGCGTATAAATTCGTCTGCTGGACGATTAGTTCCAGGACCTGATCGCCTATAAACAAATTAAAAAAATTATAGGGGGTACAATTTGTGACATCAATTTGCTGAGGCACATTTATTGTAACGGCGGACGCCGGTATTCGTTGAATACCGGCGATCGCCGGTATGGGGACCGCAAACAGCGGTCCCCAGTCACCTCCGGCAGCTGAGAGCAGGGAGCTAAACCTCCCCCCGGCGGCGCTATTTTATTCCGATGCCGCGACGTAAAAAGTCTATGGCATCGGAATAAAGGCCGTTAGTGACCGACGTAGAAACACGATGGGTCGGTCACTAACGGGTTAAGGCTGCATCGCTGGGTCTCCTAAGTGACCCAACAATGCAGCACTAGCAGCCAGGGGCGTCACTAAGGCTGGGTTCACACACCCTATTTACGGACGTAATTCGGGCGTTTTAGCATTGAATTACGTCCGAAAATGCGGCTCAAAAGCGTTGGCAAACATCTGCCCATTTATTAGAATGGGTCTTACGATGTTCTGTGCCGACGGTCATTTTTTTTACGCGCCGCTGTCAAAAGGCGGTGCGTAAAAAAGACGCCCGCGTCAAAGAAGTGCGTGTCACTTTTTCAAACGTAAATGGAGTCGTTTTCCATGGACTCCTTGGAAAAACAGCTCCAATTACGTCCGTAATGGACGCAGCAAAAAACGCCTGCACATGCAATTACGGCTGAAATTACGGTGTTGTTTTCTCCTGAATACAGCACCGTAATTTCAGCCGTAACGGACGCTGCCGTGTGAACATACCCTCAGGGCTTAAAATGTCAGGGGAAATAGCCCCAATACATATGTGTCCGCCCAAAAAAAAATGTGTGTATAGGAGACAGCATAGCATATCTATAGCACTACGACCCTATAAACTATGGATAGGATTAGATACATTGGCTCAGCAGACAGTATCACACATGATAGGATTAGATGCAGTGGCTCAGCAGACAGTATCACACATGATAGGATTAGATACAGTGGCTCGGCAGGCAGTATCACACATGATAGGATTAGATACAGTGGCTCAGCAGACAGTATCACACATGATAGGATTAGATACAGTGGCTCAGCAGACAGTATCACACATGATAGGATTAGATACACAGCTCAGAAGACAGTACCACACATGATAGGATTAGATACAGTGGCTCAGAAGGCAGTATCACACATGATAGGATTAGATACACCAGCTCAGCACACAGTATCACACATGATCGGATTAGAGATAGGGCCCAGCAGACAGTATCACACATGATTGGATTAGATATAGGGCCCAGCAGACAGTATCACACATGATAGGATTAGATACAGTGGCTCAGCAGACAGTATCACACATGATAGGATTAGATATAGGGCCCAGCAGACAGTATCACACATGATTGGATTAGATACAGGGCTCAGCTCGCTGACATTGCGGCTCCAGCGCTGGACTCAGGAAAGGTAAGAATAATAATTTTGCTTCTTTATGTGTTACTGATTATTTTTTTGTGTTTGTGTTTTTTTACAGGTTCGGTTGTTGGACTTCGGATTCGAGGACTTCAATGACGGCGTTTTTTTTATTCTCAATAAAATGGTTAATGAGGGTTGTTTATGTTTATTTCAATAAAATATTTTTTCTATGTGCTTGTATCTTTTTAAACTTTATTATCACCGCCTTAGTAATGGCCGCTGGCTGATTGACAACCTCCATTACTAAGGCGGGGCTTAATGGTAGCCGATGCAGAGGCCAACACTAACCCCCATTATTACCCCGGTACCCACCGCCACCAGGGGTACTGGGAAGAGCCAGGTACGAACCAGTACCCGACCATCTGTAGTGACGGGCAGGCACCGGGGCGGCCGCAGGCTGGTAGGATTAGGCTGGGGAAGGCCAAAAACAGTGGCCATTCCCACCCTTGTAATGCTGCCTGCTGCTACTTTATTGTATCTGGCTAGTTATGAAAATTGGGGGGGACCCAAAATCGTTCTTTCCAATTATTTTTTTTTTTTTTTTTTTTTAAATGACGTGGGGTCCCCCCCATTTTTCATAACCAGCCAGATACAAAAAAGTAGCAGAAGCCTAGCATCACCAGGGTGGGAAGGGCCACTGTTTTTGGCCTTTCCCCTCCTGATAATACCAGCCTGCGGCCACCCCAGTGGCCAACCATCAATACAGATGGTCAAGTACTGGATGGTACCCGGCTCTTCTCAGCACCCCTGATAGCAGTGGGCACCGGGTTAATAATGGGGGTTAGTGTTAACCTCTGCACCGGCTAACACTAAGCCCCGCCTTAATAATGGACGCTGTCAATCAGCCAGCGGCCATTACTAAGGCGGTAGGAATATAGTTTAAAAAAAAACACAAAGACATAGAAAAAATATTTTATTGAAATAAAAAAAAAACCCACATGTAATGATGGGGGTAGGGAAACAGACAAGTGAGCCCTAATCTACCCGCCACTCAGTCCCTGCCTACTTGCAACGACCCGCCCTAGGCGACGGGGTACAACTGGGCGACGGTCCCCACGCTCAGTAAGTGCACGACAGACAAACAGATAAGGGTACACAAAGCTAAGGGAAATGGGGCAGTTGCCCACGGCAACACCGTGAGCAACAAGAGAGGTGAACGAGCCGAGTCAAACCAGGAGTGTATGAGGTACCAAACGCAGAGCAGGAGAGTAGTCAGTAATCCAGGGTCAGTATGAAGCAGCGTCAAATAGTTAGAAGCTGCAGCAGGGCCAGGAAACCACACGAGAAGAATCACAAGCAAAGGAGGAACCGGAAAGGCAGGTATAAATAGACAGAGGGCGGGAGCTAGCTCCGTCTGGCCAGGCTGCGATAGGCTCTCCCACTTCTAAGGCTGCCATCCTGTGTGGTGGAAGATGGAGTCAGTCTCAGAGACCTAGAAGCAGGTGCAGACTGATTACCTATGGGCGTATACACAGAAGTTGTGCCTGGCAGATCCTTTACAGTAACCCCTCTTTTATGAGCGGCCACCGGACCATTTCTAAGTGGACCTGGTTTATTGGGGAAACGAAGGTGGAACTTCCTGACCAATACCCCAGCGTGAACATCCCGGGCGGGTACCCAAGTCCTCTCCTCAGGCCCGTATCCTCTCCAATGGACCAGGTACTGGAGGGAGCCTTGGACCATCTTGCTGTCCACAATCTTGGCCACCTCGAATTCCACCCCCTCAGGGGTGAGAACGGGGACAGGAGGTTTCCTCGAGGGAGCCAAGGACGGGGAGCAGCGTTTAAGGAGGGAGGCATGAAACACGTCGTGTATTCGAAAAGATGGGGGCAATTCCAGTCGGAAGGAGACAGGATTGATGACCTTATACGGCCCTATAAACCGGGGAGCAAACTTCTTGGACGGGACCTTAAGGCGCAAGTTCTTAGACGATAACCACACCAGATCCCCGACCATAAACAAGGGGTTAGCAGAACGTCTTCTATCAGCCTGAGTTTTTTGTATGCTCTGGGATGCCTCTAGGTTCTTCTGAACCTGGGCCCAGACTGTGCACCGTTCCCGATGAACGACCTCTACCTCGGGATTGTTGGAACTACCAGGTGAAACGGAGGAGAGACCGTGGATTAAACCCAAAATTACAGAAAAAGGGGGAGACCTCTGACGAGTTACTGACCCGGTTATATGGGGAAAATTCGGTGAGGGGAATGAATGAGACCCAATCATATTGACAGTAAGAGATAAAACACCTTAAATATTGTTCTAGAGACTGATTAGTCCTCTCAGCTTGGCCATTAGTTTTAGGATGGAAGGCAGAGGAGAAGGACAGATCAATCTCCAACTTTTTACAGAAGGCTCTCCAAAACAATGAAACAAATTGTACCCCTCTGTCCGAAACAATATTGACAGGGACCCCATGGAGACGCAGGATGTGTTTGACAAACAAGGTAGCTAACGTCTTAGCATTGGGTAGTTTCTTGAGGGGCACAAAGTGGCACATCTTACTGTAGCGGTCTACTACAACCCACACCACCGACTTGCCTTGAGATGGAGGCAAATCGGTGATAAAATCCATGGAGATATGGGTCCAAGGTCTCTGTGGAATGGGCAAAGAACGCAGTAAGCCCGCTGGTCGGGACCTGGGAGTCTTGGACCTAGCACAAACCTCACAAGCGGCGACGTAGGCCTTAACGTCTTTAGGCAACCCAGGCCACCAATAGTTTCTGGCAATGAGGTGTTTGGTACCCAGGATACCTGGATGACCAGATAGTGCGAAGTCATGATTTTCCCTAAGTACACTTAGCCGCAATTGCAGGGGAACAAACAGCTTGTTCTCAGGAAGGTTCCCGGGAGCTGAACCTTGATCAGCCACAATTTCAGAGACTAAATCAGAATCAATAGAAGAAATGATTATACCAGGAGGCAAAATACAAGCAGGATCTTCCTCCGAAGGAGGGCTGGCCATGAAGCTACGCGACAGTGCATCGGCCTTAATATTTTTAGACCCAGCCCTATAGGTAACCAAAAAGTTGAATCTGGTAAAAAATAGCGCCCATCGAGCTTGTCTCGGGTTTAGCCTCCGGGCAGATTCTAGGAAAACCAGATTCTTGTGGTCGGTAAGGACCGTTACCTGGTGCCTAGCCCCCTCCAGGAAGTGGCGCCACTCTTCAAATGCCCATTTAATGGCTAAGAGTTCGCGGTTGCCAATATCATAGTTACTCTCAGTGGGCGAAAACTTCCTGGAGAAGTAGGCACAGGGACGAAGATGGGTGAGGGACCTGGTACCCTGGGACAAGACAGCCCCCACTCCCACCTCGGATGCGTCAACCTCCACGATAAATGGCTCCATTTGGTTGGGCTGAACCAGCACCGGGGCCGAGATAAAGCACTTCTTAAGGACCTCAAAAGCCTGGACAGCCTCAGGAGGCCAGTGGAGGAGATCAGCACCTTTGCGAGTGAGGTCCGTAAGAGGCTTAGCGATGACCGAGAAGTTAGCAATAAATCTCCTGTAATAATTAGCGAACCCCAAGAAACACTGTAACGCCTTCAGGGAGGCAGGTTGGACCCATTCCGCTACAGCCTGGACCTTGGCGGGGTCCATGCAGAATTCATGAGGAGTGAGGATTTGACCCATGATGGTATCTCCTGCACCCCAAACACACATTTTTCGGTCTTCGCAAACAGTTTGTTTTCCCAAGGGACCTGGAGCACTTTCCTGACATGCTCAATGTGGGAGGACAAGTCCTTGGAAAACACAAGTATGTCATCAAGGTACACTACCAGAAATACCCCCAGGTAATCTCTTAAAATCTCATTTATGAAATTCTGGAAGACCGCGGGAGCATTACACAACCCAAAGGGCATGACGAGGTATTCGAAATGACCTTCGGGCGTGTTAAACGCAGTTTTTCACTCATCCCCCTCTTTGATGCGGATAAGGTTATACGCCCCCCGTAGATCAAACTTAGAGAACCATTGGGCACCCTGAACCTGATTAAAGAGATCAGGAATCAAAGGAAGGGGATACTGGTTCCTTACAGTGACCTTATTCAAGTTACGGTAGTCAATGCATGGCCTAAGACCACCATCCTTCTTCCCTACGAAGAAGAAGCCAGCACCTACCGGAGAAGTAGAGGGGCGGATGTAACCCTTGGCCAGGCATTCCTGGATATACTCTCTCATGGCTTCATGTTCGGGACAAGAAAGATTAAATATCCTACCCTTAGGGAGCTTAGCTCCTGGTACCAAATCGATAGCGCAATCGTATTCTCTATGAGGAGGTAACACTTCGGAGGCCTCCTTAGAGAAAACATCAGCGAAGTCCTGAACAAACTCAGGTAGCGTGTTCACCTCCTCAGGGGGAGAAATAGAATTAACAGAAAAACATGACGTCAAGCATTCATTACCCCATTTGGTAAGCTCCCCAGTATTCCAGTCAAACGTGGGATTATGCAACTGCAACCAGGGAAGGCCTAAAACCAAATCGGACGATAATCCCTGCATCAACAGTACAGAGCACTGCTCCAAATGCATGGAGCCAACAAGGAGTTCAAAAACAGGGGTATGCTGTGTAAAATAACCATTAGCAAGAGGAGTGGAGTCGATACCCACTACCGGGACAGGTTTAGGCAAATCAATCAAAGGCATAGCTAGAGACATAGCAAATTCCACAGACATGATATTAGCAGAAGACCCTGAATCCACGAAGGCACTGCCGGTAGCAGACCTACCACCAAAAGAGACCTGAAAGGGAAGCAAGATTTTATTACGTTTCATATTTACGGGAAATACCTGTGCGCCCAAGTGACCTCCCCGATGATCACTTAGGCGCGGAAGTTTTCCGGCTGCTTATTCTTACGCCTAGGACAGGTGTTCACTTGATGCTTGTCATCCCCACAATAGAAGCAGAGACCATTCTTCCTGCGGAACTCTCTACGTTGTCGGGGGGACACGGAGGCCCCGAGTTGCATAGGCCTCCGAGTCTTCCGTGGAAGAGCGAAGCAACTGGACCTCGGGAGGCATCATGGGGGAGTCAGAGGGGAAAACACAAAAACGTCAGAGTTGTCGTTCCCTGAGACGTCGGTCAAGTCGTACCGCTAAAGCCATAACCTGGTCTAGGGAGTCAGAAGAGGGATAGCTAACTAGCAGGTCTTTCAGGGCGTTCGACAGACCCAACCTAAACTGGCACCTTAAGGCAGGGTCATTCCACCGAGAAGCTACGCACCATTTCCTAAAGTCAGAACAATACTCCTCAACAGGTCTCTTACCCTGACGTAAGGTCACCAGCTGACTCTCGGCAAAGGCAGTCCTGTCAGTCTCGTCATAAATAAGTCCGAGAGCAGAAAAGAAGAGATCAACGGAGGAAAGTTCAGGGGCGTCAGGAGCCAAGGAGAAGGCCCATTCTTGGGGCCCCTCTTGGAGACGGGACATAATTGTACCCACCCGCTGGCTCTCAGAACCTGAGGAGTGAGGCTTTAAACGAAAGTAGAGCCTACAACTCTCCCGAAAGGAGAGACAAGTCCTCCGGTCCCCTGAGAACCGGTCAGGCAACTTGAGGTGGGGTTCAAGAGGTGAGGTGAGGGGCACTACCATGGTAGCATCAGGCTGGTTGACCCTCTGAGCCAGGGCCTGGACCTGTAGGGAGAGACCCTGCATTTGCTGAGCCAGGGTCTCAAGGGGGTCCATAGTAGTGTGAGGGACCAGGGTAGCCTAGGTATATGGGCTTGTGATTATGTAATGATGGGGGTAGGGAAACAGACAAGTGAGCCCTAATCTACCCGCCACTCAGTCCCTGCCTACTTGCAACGACCCGCCCTAGGCGACGGGGTACAACTGTGCGACGGTCCCCTTGCTCAGTAAGTGCACGACAGACAAACAGACAAGGGTACACAAAGCTAAGGGAAATGGGGCAGTTGCCCACGGCAACACCGTGAGCAACAAGAGAGGTGAACGAGCCGAGTCAAACCAGGAGTGTACGAGGTACCAAACGCAGAGCAGGAGAGTAGTCAGTAATCCAGGGTCAGTATGAAGCAGGGTCAAATAGTTAGAAGCTGCAGCAGGGCCAGGAAACCACACAAGAAGAATCACAAGCAAAGGTGGAACAGGAAAGGCAGGTATAAATAGACAGAGGGCGGGAGCTAGCTCCGTCTGGCCAGGCTGCGATAGGCTCTCCCACTCCTAAGCCTGCCATCCTGAGTGGTGGAAGATAGAGTCAGTCTCAGAGACCTAGAAGCAGGTGCAGACTGATTACCTATGGGCGTATACACAGAAGTTGTGCCTGGCAGATCCTTTACACCACACAACCCTCATTACCCATTTTATTGATAATAAAAAAAAAGCCGTCATCGAAGTAGTCCTGGAATCCGCCGTAGTCCAACGACCGAACCTGTAAGAAAACACACAAGAAAAACAATTACTAACACATGTGTTAGGCTTAGATACAGGGCCCATGTGTGATACTGTCTGTGGGACCCTGTATCTAAGCCTACCACAACGTAGGCTTAGATACAGGGTCCAGCAGACAGGATCACACATGGGTCCTGTATATAAGCCTACCATGTGATTGGCTTAGATACAGGGCCCAGCAGACGGGATCACACATGGGCCATGTATCTAAGCCTACCATGTGATTGGCTTAGATACAGGGCCCAGCAGACAGGATCACACATGGGCCATGTATCTAAGCCTACCATGTGATTGGCTTAGATACAGGGCCCAGCAGACAGGATCACACATGGGCCATGTATCTAAGCCTACCATGTGATTGGCTTAGATACAGGGCCCAGCAGACAGGATCACACAGTGCTTGACGTCAGGACCTCCGTTGCGATACGGAATCAGGAAGGTAAGTAAAGTCTGTTACTATAGTAACAGGGGCCTGCGGCCCGAGTTACTATAGTAACACTTTATTGATGTGGTGCGGGGGGCTGTGGGCCCCCCTGGCTTCAGGGCCCGGTCGCAATTGCGACCGCTGCGACCCCTATAGCTACGCCAGAGTCTGTGATCTGTAGGTTAAGCAACCTAAAAATCATGAGGACTTGTCCTGTGCAACTAAAATAATCAATATTCTGCAACAACAAAAGTGAGCTCTCTTAATAGTTACGCAACTGCTAGAGCGGAGAAATGGCAAATCTTCATGATAGAAGGTGCTCAAAAGAGTGTCAGGATGCCAAATAGTTGAGGGACACAACAACAGGAACGTCTGGAAAATTATGGTTTAGATGGGGCTCCAAATATTTCCTATTAGTAAAAAGTTACAAGCGACCTTGCAACTAACGCATAATGCCCAACACAGAATTGTTGTCATAGTCGCATTTTTTCTCACCATATCGTATATTTGGAGTCACATTTTGACCACAATATTACAATTTACCAAAGTCTTTCTGGTGCCAACATATCAATAAGGGTAAGGCTATATGGCGATTATTGAGAATTGGTTGATATTGTGGCTCCAATTATACTCTTCGGGGTAAAAGTTGTTAGCAACTTTGCATCATTCGCATAAATTCTAAAGTGGAATTGTTGTATTGTCACGAAGCGGGTTAGTGGACCCACTAGGCCGTACCGCCGTAGCGGGAAGGCAGCTGGACAAACCACAGGAAACCCCAGAAATACAATGTCCCGCACAAGGGTACCTGAATAGTCCAGATGGTGGCCGCAGCTCTGGCACAGATGAGATGGGTGCAGCGGATGGCGCCAAACGTGGCGGATGTCACAGGAGCCGCGAGTTGCGCCAGACGTGGCGGATTCCTCCGGACGTGGCAGATGACACAGGACGTGGCAAATTCCTCTGGACTTGGCAGATGACACAGGACGTGGCAGATTCCTCAGGACGTGGCACGACTTGATACTAAGGCAAAGCACGGGAAACAGGAACGGGGAACAAGGCACGGGTAACAACAAGAACGGGAAACACTAAGGGACCATTTGCAAGACAGACTGGGAAAACTAACAACGCTCAGGCAAGGATTAGAAGGCCAGGAGCCTTCTTATAGACTAGGAAATCGTGGCAGTTGATGATGATGACGATTTCCTTATTGCACGCACTGGCCCTTTAAGGCCGGGCGCGAGCATGCGCGCGCACCCTACGGGACACAGCCGAACGGAGCGGAAGTGAGCGCTGGCGTCTCCTAGGAGGGAGACGGGGACCAGCGCTCACAGATCCATGGCTGCGGGCGTCGGGAGGTGAGTGAACCCGACGGACCGCGGCCATGGACGCTACAGTATCCCCCCTCTTAAGCCCCCTCTTCTTGGGGCCAGAGTGAGAGAGAAACTTTTTAATAAGAGCAGGGGCCCTGAGGTTCTCTTCTGGCTCCCAGGACCTCTCCTCAGGACCAAACCCTTTCCAGTCCACCAAATAGAAAGTCCTTCCTCCTACACTTTTGCAGTCCAGGATCTCCTTTACCTCGAATATATCAGAGGGACCGCAGGAAGCAACTGTGGAACTAGAAGTCTTGTTGTAGCGGTTCAGGACCACTGGTTTCAGGAGGGACACATGGAAGGAGTTAGGGATTCTGAGGGTAGGAGGCAGCCGCAGCTTATAGGAGACAGGGTTGATTTGTTGCAGGATCTCGAAAGGACCAAGGAACCTGGGAGCGAACTTGTATAAGGGTACCCTCAAGCGAATGTTCCAAGAAGACAGCCAGACTTTAGTCCCAGGAAGATACTGAGACGGCACTCTTCTCCTAGTATCCGCCTTATGCTTCATGCGATCTACCGCCAGCAAAATAGAGGACCGGGTCTGTTGCCAGATTTGCAGGAAGTCCCCATATGCAGAGTCAGCAGCGGGTACCTGAGATGAAGTTGATACAGGAAGAGGGACTCTGGGGTGTTGACTGTACATGATGTGAAACGGAGTGGAAGTAGTGGACTCGCTTGTGTGGTTGTTGTAAGAAAACTCGGCCCATGGAAGAAGCTGTACCCAGTTATCGTGCTGTGAAGAGATGAAGTGGTGGAGATAATTCTCCATGATCTGGTTGATCCTCTCAACTTGCCCATTGGACTGGGGGTGATAGGCAGAGGAAAAGTCCAAACTCACATCCAAGAGTTTACAGAAGGCCCTCCAGAACTTAGAGGTAAACTGAACACCCCGATCTGACACGATGTGAAGAGGTAAGCCATGCAAGCGGAATATGTGCTGAATGAAGAGACTCGCCAGACGAGGAGCAGAGGGTAGGCCGGTCAGCGGGATAAAATGAGCCATCTTAGAGAACCGGTCCACCACCACCCAGACAGTGTTACATCATGCTGAGGGGGGAAGGTCTGTGATGAAGTCCATCGCAATGTGCTGCCAGGGGGCACTGGGTACAGGCAGAGGTTGAAGTAGGCCGGCAGGCTTGCTGTGAGTCACTTTGTTAGAGGCACACACCGTGCAAGCAGAGACAAAGTCCAGAACATCTTTAGGTAGCGTGGGCCACCAGAAGTGACGAGCAATCAGGTCTTGGGTTTTACGAACACCGGCGTGCCCAGCCAGTTTGGAACAGTGTCCCCAGCGGAGAATTCTTCTGCAGTCTGCCAACCGAAGAAAAGTCCTCCCAGGAGGGATGTCTCTAACCTGCAGAGGATTAGCAGTGACAATGCAGGACGGGTCTATGATGGTCTGAATGCGATGGACTCTTCAATAAGTTTAGAGCACGTGGCTACCCAAAAAAGTAGCTACACAGGGCATATGCTAGGGCGAGGGCTTCTGAGAGAAGCGACCTATTATCGAACAAGGGGAGTAAATCTATTAAAACCGGATCATCTAGTGCCATTCGTTGCATAGGCACTTTTGATGCCTGCTCTCCCCAGGTTGTCCAAATCCTAAAAAAACATTGGGCTATCCTCACTGCTGACCCTGACCTTAAGGATGCAGTGATGGCTAATCCTAGTGTCACCTACCGTAGGGGAAAGAACTTACGGGAGTTCCTAGTACATAGTCATTATTCTAGACAATCTAACACTCCTTCCACATGGCTTAAATCACCATTAAAGGGTTTTCATCCGTGTGGCAGATGCTCTTTCTGCCCCCTGATGCCGACCGTTAAGAACTTCTCTAATCCTATCGATGGTAAATTATATCGAATAGAACAATTTTTGAATTGCCAGAGCAGTGGGGTTGTCTATATTGCCAAATGTCCCTGCCCGAAGCTATATGTGGGTAAAACCATTCAGGAGTTGAGAAGACGTGTTTCCAGACATATAAGTACTATAAATTGTAATGAGGATACGACTCTTTCAAGACATATTACAAAATTTCATGGGGGTAACCCTAAGCTGCTCAAATTCTGGGGCATTACCCAAATCAAAATGGGTCCTAGAGCGGGTAATCTAGACCGGAGACTTCTGCAAGAAGAAGCGCGGTGGATTCACCGACTTAACACCATATCTCCCTCAGGTCTAAATGAGGGCTTTACCTTCAGTGCGTTTCTTTGACTTTACAGCAATGAATTGAGATTTCATTTTCTGTTTCATCTCTATCTACACTACTAGGTGGTTGGAGAGATACATATACATATGTAAAAACTATAATACTATCGTGTACCTGCCATATACCAAGTGATTTATAGGTACTTTAAGAATTTTTCCAAATAATATGATGACCATGCATATTCTAATGTTATGGTCTGGTGATACGTTTATAACTATACTACCATCTTGACCACATAGTGGCAGCGGCTTGTTGTCACAGACACGCTATATCTATTATTGATCCTGAGGTATTTGTCAGATGTATATCTCCATACGGGGATCTTCGGAGTACTGTCAGAGTTCACGAATAGCAGTTTCTTATATATAGGAGACTAACCTTGCTATCTAATATTTTTACCACATTCTATACAGGAAGCGGCCCTTTCTAGCCCTAATTCTAAGTGCGTCTACCCCAGTAATGCGCATGCGCTATTTCTCAGTGATATTCTGAACATCAAACCGGAATAATCTACTTGCTTACATCCAAACTCTGCCTGTAATTTGATTTACGGCATAGGTGCTGTCAGTTTAATTCTATACTCATGGTTGTTGTGACATAGGATATATATGGGTCTCCCTTTTTTTGTTACTATATTAATTTTCACCCTCTATTGTTTATTGGTGCTAGTAAATACTTATTTCACCCTTACATAGCCACAGGCCCCTTATCCTTATTCTCTGCAGTACCAACATATCCTGAGAATGCACATATGCCGGTCGTCGGCAGTCCGACGATGACAGAAATTTATACACTTCTTTATCCATTGGTTAAATCCTGGGCTGGTAGAGTGAACTTGCTGGCACTAAGTTGAAATTTCGTTATCTACGCATGCGCCCGAAACTCACTCGGATAGTTACTGTCCGGGTGATGTCGATTGCACTAAGTCTTTGTTTCACCGCTATACGCATGCGCCGCTTCCTGTCTCTCTTTGGAGTGTCTTATCCCTTTGCTTATTCATTGGTCAGCTACAGCTGAGAGGCCATAGTGTCTTCCTCACTGTTATAGGCTGCCTGTCTTGACACACCCTCAGATCTGTCATCTTACACATCTATATTAGGATCTCTTTCATTCCGCGCCGCCATTAGCCCCGTGTACCCCTGAGGACGCTACTTGGTAGCGAAACATGTCGGGGGGGCTGCTAAGATTTTAAACACTCACCGCTGACCGGACTTACTGTCATACATTAGTTACTTTAATAATCTAACTGTCTAGGGAAGATACTAGTGCTCCTATGTCAATTACTACATGTGCCTGTTAATACAGGGAACATATGTTTACGTCCGGCCATCAGGTAGTGATAATTTTAACCCATTGTTTGTGGTCTGTCTAGCTATACGTAGCTGAATAAAGGTTATTAATTTTACTATATTTTTGGTAGTTGGGAAATTGGGCTTGGTTGCTTGCAGGCAACCTTTTCTTGTGTAATTGTATATTGTGCCCGCCAACTACCAGGGGTCATATCCTTGTATTGTTCTATGATGGTCTGAAGGGACTCCACCGAGTCTTCCGTCTCAAACGATCTGGACAGGGCATCGGCCCTCACATTCTTGTCCGCGGGACGGTAGTGGAGCAGAAACTGAAAACGGGTGAAGAACAGCGACCACCTGGCTTGACGAGGATTCAGTCTTTGAGCGGACTGATGGTAGGTGAGGTTCTTGTGGTCAGTGAAGATCAGGATGGGGTGAGCAGCGCCCTCCAGAAGATGTCCAACTTGACGGCCAGCAGCTCCCGATCTCCAATGGAGTAATTGCGCTCAGCAGAGGAAAACAGTCTCGAGTAGTTGCCACATACTACTGCCTTTCCTTTGGAGCTCCTCTGGAACAGAAGTGCACTTGCACCAACAGAGGAAGCGTCCACTTCCAGTGAGAACTGCCGAGTTACGTCAGGATGATGGAGGATCGAGGCTGAAGTGAAGGATTTCTTGAGGCTAATAAATGCGGACTCTGCCTCTGGAGTCCACACTTTGGCGTTCACACCCTTCTTGGTGAGGGTCGAGATGGGAGCCGTCAGAGAAGAGAAGTTAGGAATAAACTGCCGGTAGAAATTGGCGAATCCCAGGAACCGCTGTATGGACCTTAAGCCTTGGGGATGTGGCCACTCCAGGACAGCCTTCACTTTCTCAGGATCCATTTTGAGGCCTTGATCCGAGATGATGTAGCCCAGGAAGGGCAGAGAGTTATTCTCAAAGACGCACTTCTCTAACTTGGCGTATAAATGATTCTACCTCAATCGTAGTAGAACCTGACGGACATGCCTCCGATGAGTCGTCGGATCTGGGGAGAAAATCAAAATATCATCGAGATAAACAAAAACACAGACAGAGTAGATCCCGGAAGATATCGTTAACGAACTCCTGAAACACTGCGGGAGCGTTACACAGGCCGAAGGGCATCACCAGTTATTCGTAGTGCCCGTCCCGGGTGTTAAATGCTGTCTTCCATTCATCACCCCGGCGAATCCAGACTAGATTGTAAGCCCCACGCAGGTCTAGCTTAGAAAAATTTTTGGCCCCTCGTATGCAGTCAAACAGCTCAGAGATGAGAGGCAGCGGGTATTTGTTTTTGACTGTGATCAGGTTGAGGCCCCTGTAGTCAATGCAGGGACGAAGGGATCCATCCTTCTTTTTAACGAAGAAGAATCCAGCCCCGGCCGGGGAGGAAGATTTTCGTATAAAACCCCTCTCCAGATTCTCCTTGATATAGGCTGACATGGATAGAGACTCAGGCAAGGAGAGAGGATATACCCGTCCACGGGGGAGAGAGGCATTAGGAACCAGTTCAATGGGGCAGTCATAGGTCCGATGTGGAGGCAGCGTCTCAGCCTCCCTTTTGCTGAAAACATCTGCATACTGAGCAAATTGGGAAGGCAATCCCGCCAACGACTGAGGCAGAGGTGGCTTGACAGGATGGATCTGCAACAGACAACGACCATGGCACTTGGAGCCCCATTGAAGAACCTCTCCAGAATTCCAGTCTAGGACTGGGGCATGTAGTTGAAGCCAAGGCAGGCCCAGCAGAACAGGATTGATGGCCTTGGGCAAAACAAGGCAAGAAATAAATTCAGAATGAAGTACTCCAACCTGGAGCTTCAACGGCTTGGTTTTAGAGATAATGGGATCAGGCAGAGGCAGTCCATTAACTGAGGCAACAGCCAAAGATGTCTCCAGGGGAACTGTGGGCAACTGAAGATGATCCTTTCTGGATGAAGTTTGCAGCAGAGCCAGAGTCAAGATAGGCAGAAACTTGATGCGTCCTCTCGCCGGATACCAGGGTCACAGGAAAAGTCAATTTGGAAGCGAATGCTCTGTTAGGCTCCGTTCCACCTAGGGTTGTCTCTCCAATTAATCCTAGGCAAGGGGGTCTCTCTGGCTTCTGGGGACACAGACGCACAATATGGCCTCCATGGCCGCAATACAGACAAAGTCCAGAAGTGCGTCTGCGTTGTCTCTCCTGGGTGGACAATTTGACATAATTGCCCTGCATCGGATCCTCTGGTGGGATGACTGAGGGGATTTGTGGAACAGCAGAATCCAGCCTGGGGAGTTCTCTCCCCTGGAGAACCTCTTGGGAACGTTCCCGGATCCTCATGTCTACACGGGAGGCGAGTAGGATAAGATCGTCCAGGGTGGATGGCAGATCACAAGCAGCCAGCTCGTCCTTGATCCCTGAAGATAGTCCCTGCCAGAATGTAGCCACCAAAGCCTCGTTGTTCCAGGACCGCAGGAACGGGTGCGGTGACAACTGTGGTTGGAGCGAGCAACCGATGGGCTATGGCGTTCACAGACAGGAGGAGCTGGTCTTGTTGTGACTGGAGATCCTCCATCTCAGCCATCTGGCTTGTGTCGTCAAAGTCTCAGGTTGACCAACGTGGTCCATGGCCTGATCGTACTGTCATGAAGCGGGTTAGTGGACCCACTAGGCCGTACCGCCGTAGCGGGAAGGCAGCTGGCCAAACCACAGGAAACCCCAGAAATAAACACGCACAAGGGTACCTGAATAGTCCAGATGGTGGCCGCAGCTCTGGCACAGATGAGATGGGTGCAGTGGATGGTGCCAAACGTGGCGGATGACTCAGGAGCCACAAGTTGCGCCAGACATGGCAGATGACACAGGACGTGGCAGATTCCTCTGGACGTGGCAGATTCCTCTGGACGTGGCAGATGACACAGGACGTGGCAGATTCCTTTGGATGTGGCAGATTCCTTTGGACGTGGCAGATGACACAGGACGTGGCAGATGACACAGGACGTGGCAGATGGCACAGGACATGGCAGATTCCTCTGGACGTGGCAGATGACACGGGACGTGGCAGATGACACGGGACGTGGCAGATTCCTCTGCACGTGGCACAACTTGATACTAAGGCAAAGCACGGGAAACAGGAACGGGGACCAAGGCACGGGTAACAACAGGAACGGGAAACACTAAGGGACCATTTGCAAGACAGACTGGGAAAACTAACAACGCTCAGGCAAGGATTAGAAGGCCAGGAGCCTTCTTATAGACCAGGAAATCGTAGCAGTTGATGATGATGACGATTTCCTTATTGCGCGCACTGGCCCTTTAAGGCCGGGCGCGAGCATGCGCGCGCACCCTACGGGACACAGCCAAACGGAGCGGAAGTGAGCGCTGGCATCTCCTAGGAGAGAAACGGGGACCAGCGCTCACAGATCCATGGCTGTGGGCGTCGGGAGGTGAGTGAACCCGACGGCCCGCGGCCATGGACGCTACATGTATCAGTCACAAAGTCACATCGTAACCACAATGTTATCATGATTTACCATGATTTTAATCTCTGTGTAGCCCCAGCCTAAGTATGAACGCAGTATAATAGCATGAATCGCTTGCCACAGGACCCCAATAACCAGAACAGTCACAGGATCCAATAACAGTGACAGCCACAGGACTCCCACAGTGACAACAAGAGTACCCCAAAACGGTGACAGCTACAGTACCCTCATAACAGTGACAGAAAAAAGATCCCCATAACAGTGACAGACGAAAAATACCCATAACAGTGACAGCCAAGGACACCCAAAGCAATGACAGCTACAGGACTATCACTATCACCATCACTAAGTACCTTGAGGGGTGTTATCCCTGGGTGGAAGAATTTAACTACTGTGACTCTGGTCCAGTGGGTGGCAGCAGGAAAAGAGCAGTCACTCAGTTGCACCAGCGCAGTACACCCTCTTTCTACCCCACCTTCCACAAAGAGCAGTACATCTTCCCTTTCGCCCCACCTTCCTAAACTAGAGTCTTGACCAGCCAACAATGCAATGTGTGCCAGGACAATTATCACGTGGGCATGCATATTTCTAATATACGATTGTGTTTCTTTGTGATTATGATGGTATCCTTAGATGCACTACACAGTTTTTGTACCATATCGGGAATATAGTTCTATGACATTTTTTACCAACATTCGAAACTTATTTTTTATTTTTTGTGCACTTATAATCATTCACTCCCAGTATAATTTATTGTGTTATTTTCAAAGTTAATTCTAATGTTCAGCTTTTGTAGAACTTTAATTATATATATATATATATATATATATATATATATATATATATATATATATATATATATATAAAAATCCTTATAATGTGATTTAACACCTTGGGATTCACACAAAATTATATTTGTTTTCTTTACAATGACCAAAGTATATATAGTTTAAATAAAAAACCAAGAATATATTGACAGGCTCAATAATTTTATTTAGTCCGTCTCTATCATTTGTCCTTTGGCTTCTACTACTGGCTTTGCATCTGCTTTTGAATAAATATAGATAATCTTAATATTCCAACATCTGTAGTGTCTTACACTCTCTCACTCCATAAATAAAACACCTTAAGTTTCATCCACTACAGAGTGTTCTAAATTTTCATGTCCTTACACCCAAGAAAGCAATTTCCTGTGACCACCACAAGTAATTTTTGCACATTTTGCCTTTATGTGTATAAGTGATTTCACACTCAAATGGTCACAGCATAGATGGTTTAACTTCAATTCTTCCTTTACATGCTTTCTATAATAATGTTTGTTTTTTTATTCTGCTGTATATAAATGGTATGACTTTTTGTATATTTTATCAACCTTCTCCTGACAGCTATTGCTATGGCTATTACAGCAAAATTTGTTACTGTTGTAGCACTATTAGTTCTATTATTTTCCATCATTTTTGCACTGTTTATTAAATACAGGCATTACGCAGATGATGACCATTCCTGCTTTTGTGTTAGCATTTCTTGAAGACAAATTTACTGATTTCGGCATTTTGTGTTTCAGATGTATAGCATGAGCTCACTCATCTGAGCCACATCCTCTAACCTTTAACTTCTGCTAATATTTTGAGCTGCCCTGACAGATTCTCAATGCGTTCTGTAGTGTTAGATCATGTTCTCTTAAAAACAGTTTTTTCACTTTGTGATCATTAAATCCAATGACAAGTCTGTATTTAATTATCGGAATCTCAACCGAACACAGTTACACTTTTCAACCTGAGATCTGTCACATATTCATTCTTCAATGCTTTCATCTAAAGAATGGACCATGGCGTTACAGATAAATATCACATAGATGTCTCATTACTTTGGGTGTACAGCATTCCTCAAATATTCTCATCACTACTTCAAAATGTTCTCTTAAATGTTAGTGCTCACATTTTTCACGATTCGCCATTCTCGGCATCTTAAAAAAAAGAGCAAAGGTTGCGCTATTGTTGCAAAATGAATGAAAACACACTCGGCTGTCTCTGATCGTTCTACCCTCCCCTGTCATCTATGCTCTCATATTTTGTGGATGACACAGAGAGCAGATTGGAGAGTTTCTGCCCCTCTAAAATTGCTTTAATAGTTGACTAATTTCTTGATATTGTCAACAAAAAGACAAAGAAATAATGTATTGGTATAAATCTCATGCATAGCATTGATTTTTAGAACTGTTATTGAAGGTGGAAGATACCAATTATAGAGTCTTTTCTCTAAAGCGAAAAAGAGATAAACACAACTTTTCTGAAGTTTTCTATATCCAATGCGGCACTTCTGTCACTATTTGTTTCTAGCTTTTTCTGATATTATGGGTGGTTCCGTTTTATAAAATGAAAACTTTTCATCAAAACAACACATTTCAAGTAAATAGTCATGATACTAACCACTTTTCAACTATGGGCTCTGACTCACATAATTTTCTTTTTAAATGTTTTTTTTAGTTTTTAAATATAACATAGAAAATGAAGGAACAAAAATGCTAAATAAAATACAAAGTACAATAACCCTGAGAAGCCAAAAATACATTGTCTGAATGGTATACACAAAATTGTATGGTAGCTCCAGAATAGAGTAGCGTTAGGGCGGGTTCACACATGGCGGAATTCCACTTAAATTCCGCTGCGGACACTCCGCAGCGTTAATCCGCAGCGGAGCCGTTTCTACATTGACTTTCACTTTAATTTAGCAGTGTTCGTTTACACGATGCGTACAATTCCGCTGCGGAGCATAGGCTGCGGAGCGGAATTTGGTGTCCGCAGCATGCTCTGTCTGTTGCGGAGCAGTGGCGGACTCATGGCGGAATTTCTCCATTGACTTCAATGGAGATTCAAAGTTCCGCAATGAAGTCCGCAGCTGTCATGTACATGTCATGTGTGCTGCGGATGCGTCTTGCTTTTTTTACTTGACATTTCTTCATTCTGGCTGGACCTAGGTATTTCTAGGTCTACAGCCAGACTGAGGAAGTCAATGGGGCTCCCGTAATGACGGGAGCGTTGCTAGGAGACGTCTGTAAATAGTCACTGTCCAGGGTGCTGAAAGAGTTAAGCGATCGGCAGTAACTGTTTCTGCACCCGGGACAGTGACTACCGATCCCAATATACATGTATCTGTAAAAAAACATATAAGTTCATACTTACCGAGAACTCCCTTCGTCTGTCTCCAGTCCGGCCTCCCAGGATGACGTTTCAGTGTAAGTGACGGCTGCAGCCAATCACAGGCCAAGCACAGGCTGCAGCGGTCACATGGACTGGCGCGTCATCCAGGGAGGTCGGGCTGGATGCCGAAAGAGGGACGCGTCACCAAGACAACGGCCGGTAAGTATGAAAATCGTTTACTTTCACTAGGGAAAGTGCTGTCCCTTCTCTCTATCCTGCACTGATAGGGAGAAGGGAAGCACTTTTCCCGCAGTCTGCAGCAGCTAGTCCGCATCAATGTACTGCACATTTTGTGCAGATCCGCTGCAGAATCTGCAACGCAGATTCTGTGCGGCATCGATGCGGACAGTTGCGGAGGAATTCCGCCATGTGTGGTCATGCCCTTATACAGAGACAGACAGCTTTTTAAGAGATTAAAGTTACGTCACATTTTAATCGATAATGATGAACCCAGCACAAATTAGTTATATGAATAAGAGGGAAAAACACCTCACATCATTTTTAATGTCAGTTTGATAGCTGGAAACTGTCACAGTCATATCTGTGTTCCAGCGATGAGAAACGAAGTAACTTAATAAGTAAATGTAGAAAAATAAGTACAAACAAATTCCAAAATATCCTGTCGATGATGAATGTATAAATGTACCTATGTGATATTGTATAAGTGTCATGTAGAATGTTTTATTATTCTAAACCCAAAAATAATAATCCATGTCTAATTCCGATAAGTTCAGTGATGGCCCTATGTGCCCTTACTCCTATTCTAAAAATATAAAATATTTGTGGCATACCATGCTATGGGACTTACAGTATTATAATGACTCTAAAACACAAAAATGAAAACGATTTGCAGAAAGACCAAAGATTATGAATGATCATGATGAATCATGCAAAAAAAAAAGGTAAAGATCAGAATAAGTCAACACAAAATTCTATAAACTCCATAGCAATATAAAGCTACACAGAATGAATGTCAAAACACATTTCAGGCTGTAAATTATATGCAAACAAAATTTTGACCACTTTTGAGCAGCCCTTTTTAATCTGCCGTATGTCCAAGAATCGAAAGCATACAACCATTTTACCTTTGCAAGAAGTCCCGAAGGTGTATTTTTAGCCTTAAATTTGCTGCAAGGAGCTCTTTTCACAAACTAATTTCTCCAATGCTAATAGCCAACACATTTAGATGCAGGGAGGACCCTCTTATTACGCTTGATATATGGGAGGCGAGAATGATTTAAAAGGGGCTGTCCAATCCATCTAAGTATTTCACAATAAATTATGTCACTTAACTTGACATTGCCAATAAATAATCAAAACAAGTAGCAATAGTAATCCACATGATTCTCTTTTATACATGTAGTCTACTAGTGAAAAAGTTAAGTATTAGGTCTTCTGAGAAAAAAAAAAACTATACTTAGCACTGATCTGTGACTTATCTGTACCATTATCTGTAGCTCTGCTGACTGCAAAGTTCCAAACCTCCTCTGGCATTAACATCCGCACAAAAACTGTAAAGCTTGGTAGAGGATGAATATGATATAAAGATACTTTTCAGGGGTTGGCCTAGACCCTTTAGTTTCAGTGAAGGGAAATCATAATGCTTCAGCATACCAATACATTTTGGACAATTGTATTCTGACTAACTTTGTTGGAACAGTTTGGGGAATGCCCCTTTCTCTTCCAGCATGACTGAGCTCCAGTGCACAAAGCAAGTGTAACAGCCGCGGTCGCAGACCGTAGACCCCTTTCATCCTGCCAACATCTTCCTCCCCGAAGATGCCAGCACATGCGGCCGTCCTGTCCTGCAGTGACCACTAGGGTGCGCGCACGACCTCATTCCTGGCCCTAAAGGGCCGGCGTGCACACATGTTAAGAACTAAGAAATTACTCCCAGATCGCCCTGCCCCTTTACTCTTTGCCTGAGCATTGTTCGTATTCCTCTGTAAGACTTGCAAATGGTTCCTTAGTGTTATCCTGTTCCTGTTGTTCCCCTGCCCTGCTACCTGTATCCTGTATCCCGTGTTTTTTAGTTGTTTCTGTGAGCGCTATAGTGTTGGAGTCAAGTTCTGCCATCGGCCACATCTACTGTCTTACACCATGTCTGGTGTCATCTGTCTCGTCTGCATCACCTGCTGTCAAGATCCCATCTGTTCCTAGCCGTTGCTACTGTCTGGACTATCACAAGTACCCTTGTGCTTGGTCTATATATATTAACTTGGTACACTGTTTGGCCAGCTGCTATCCCTCTACGGCGGTTATGCCCAGTGGGTCCACATACCCACAGATTGTAAAAGAATGGTTGTGTAAGTTTGATGTGGAAGAACTTGACTGGCCCGCACAGAGCCCTGACCTCAACCCCATGAACACCTTTGCGATTAACTAGAACGGAGATTGCGAGCCAGGCCCTCTTGTCCAACATCAGTGTCTCACCTCAAAAATTCTCCTTTAGAAAATTGGGGAAAAATTACCACAGACACAATCAAAAATCTTGTAGAAAACCTTTGCAGAAGAGTGGAAGCTGTTCTAGCTGCAAAGGGAGGACCAACTCTATATTATTGGCTATGGATTTAGAATAGGATGTCATAAGAGCTCCTGTAGGTGTAATGTTTAGGTGTCACAATATGTTTGTCCATATAGTGTAGGCTAAATGGAGACAAAAATCTGTGATGTCCACATAGCCTAATACCAAGAAATATTTTACATGGTATTGTAATATTGTCTCATCCCAAATGTCACCAATTTATAAATATTTTTTATACCTATCCATATTACCTGGCAAATTCAACTCAATATAATAAATTGGCCATCCTAAAGGTTTATAACAAATTCCTAAATATACATTAATAGTAGTTCTAAGTAGCAGTAATGGAAAACACAAATCTAAAATCAATAAAAAAAAATTAGTTAATGGATCCTTACAGAAACCATCAAGGGGAACAACCAATTGTAACATCTGAGCAGACGTCTCATAAACAAGGGATACAGCCCATCATTAACTGACTGTAACCAAGAGAGAGATCAACATCTGCAAAACCAATTAGCTGCAGTACAGTAGATCAAGTTCCACTGATAGTTACATCCCACCAGGGGCATAACTAGGAAAGACTGGGCCCCATAGCAAACATTTGACTGAGCCCCCCTCCCCTCGGTGCCACACACAGCCCCTTCTTGTAAATAGTGCCCCCCTGTAGATTGTGCATTACAGCCCACCAGTAGACAGTACTATACAGCCCCCTGTAGAGTGTCACACCCCACTTGTAGATAGCGCCCCCACCACCCCCTTGTGCCATTCAGCCCCCCTGTAGATATAACCATAAAGCACCCCTGTAGATAGCGCCACACAGCTCCCCCTGTAGATAGCGCCATACAGATCCCCCTGTAGATAGCACCATACATACCCCTGTAGATAGCGCCATACAGATCCCCCTGTAGATAGCACCATACAGCCCCCCCTGTAGATAGCACCATATAGCGACCCTCCAAACAAATAAAACCAAAAAACGTCATACTCACCTAGGTCCCGTTCCTGCGACGAACGGAGCGAATCAATGCCGACGGCATACTCGCATAGGCCGGCGTGATCCAGTGACGCCATCATGCCGGCCTGCGCTAGGATCCCGTCCCTGCGCCTGATAGGCTGCAGAGCCCACATGGCCTGTAGCCAGGGCTGGATTTAGACAAAGTATGGCCCTGGGCAAATTTAAAAGCGGGGTCCCAAATGCTGAATTAAGGCCTGTTCACAGCTCCGTTGATGGCTTCCAACAGACATTTGTTTTGGCAGAAACAATAGTGCAGTAGACGGAAACCAAACGCTGATGTGAACACACCCTTACTGTATGAATAATTCAGTCAATTAAAGAAGGCGGTGTGCAGAGAACTGCATCACTGATTTCTAGCGTGTGCAGGAGTGTTGTAAGCCCCAAAACATATGTCCCCCCTCTCACACAAGAAATTATCTACAGTATGTACATATTCAGTTATTAAATCACACCACTATACCAGATAAAATATTACCTGCATACTGTTACTGAACATAACTCACTATTATAAGACCAATATTACCAATAATAATGATACAATATAAGGTCCAAATAATACCGCCACACAATAATCACATAATGACTGAATAACACTCCCATACTGTTACTGAATAATACCACCACACCATAACCACATAGTGACTGACTAATACCCGCATACTGTTACTGAATAATACCGCCACACCATAACCACATAGTGACTGAATAATACCACCATACTGTTACTGAATAATACCGCCAAACAATAACCACCTAATGACTGAATAATACCACCATATTGTTACTGAATAATACCGCCACACCATAACCACATAGTGACTGAATAATACCCCCATACTGTTACTGAATAATAACACCACACAATAACCACCTAATGACTGAATAATACCCCCATACTGTTACTGAATAATACATCCACACCATAACCACATAGTGACTGAATAATACACCCATACTGTTACTGAATAATAACACCACACAATAACCACCTAATGACTGAATAATACCCCCATACTGTTACTGAATAATACATCCACACCATAACCACATAGTGACTGAATAATACACCCATACTGTTACTGAATAAAAACCACTATAAGACCAATATTACCAGCATATAGTGACCATATAGTGGTAAATGCTAGTTATACACAGGAGCTCTGCAGGCGATATAAGTGATTACAGTACATTTATATATAGTGACTCACAGGTGATGTTTTTTCTGGGTCATTCACGTTCCCAGTTATTCTCCATCCGGCCCAGACCACGACTCGTCTCTGCAGAATTTAACACAGAAATGTTAGTACCTCGCTTTTCCAGCACCCTCCCTACCTTTACCCCATCCTCTAAACAAACTCGAAATCCACGGTACACCAGATGATAATAATGATCCCTTAGTGCTCAACACAATAAAAGTGCCCCATCAGTAACTGTGTCCCATTTGTGCCCCCACAGTAATAATGCCCCCCTAAAGATAGCGCCACACACAGCCCTCCTGTAGATAGCGCCACACACAGCCCCCCTGTAGATAGTGCCACACTGCCTCCATGTAGATAGTGCCGCACAGCCCCCATGTAGATAGCGCCACAGTCATCTCCTTGTATATCGTGTCCCACAGCCCCCTAGTAGATAGTGCCACTCAGCCCCCCTTAGTAGATAGTGCCACACTGCTCCCCCCAGTAGATAGTGCCACACAGCCCCCCTCTTGTATATAGTGCCACATAGCCCCCCTCATGTATATAGTGACACACAGCCCCCCTTGTGTATAGTGCCACACAGCCCCCTTGTGTATAATACCACTCAGCCGCCCCTTAGTAGATAATGCCACACAGCACCCCCATAGTAGATAGTGCCACACAGCACCCCTATTGTATTTAGTGCCACACAGCCCCCCTCGTATATAGTGCCACACAGCCCCCCTCCCTTGTATATAGTGCCACATGGCCCTCTTCCTTGTAGATAGTGCCCCACAGCCCCTGTAGATAGCACCACAAAGAGCCCCCTGTAGATAGCACCACAGTTCCCACCTTGTATATAGTGCCCTCTAGTAGATAGGGCCACACAGCCCCACCTTAGCAGATAGTGCCACACAGCTCCCCTCTTGTATATAGTGCCACACAGCCCCCCTTGCATACAGTGCCATACAGCCCGCCATTGTATATTGTGCCACACAGCAACCCCCTTGTATAAGGTGCCACAAAGCCCCACAATGCATATAGTGCCACACAGCCACCCCTTGTATATTGTGCCACATGACCCCCCTCCCATGCAGATAGTGCCACACAGCCCACTGTAGATTGCGCCACACACAGCCGTCTGTAGATTGCACAACACACAGCCCCCAGTAGATTGCGCCACACACAGACCCTGTAGATTTTGCCACACACAGCCCCCCTGTAGATAGCACCACACAGCCATCCTCCTCATGTAAATAGTGCCATACAGCTCCCCTTAGTATAGTGCCACACAATCCCCCATAGTATAGTGCCACAAAGCCCCCCTTTTATATAGTGCCACACAGCACCCCCTGTCTTGTATATAGTGCCACACTGCCCCCCTTGTATATAGTGCCACACAGAAACCCCCCTTGTATATATTGCTACACAGCAATCCCCCTTGTATATAATGACACACAGCAATCCCCCCCTCTGTATTGCCACACAGCCCCCCCAAAAAATAAAACAATATTAGTTACCTTGCCCTTTTCCCGCGATGGACAGAGCGCTGTACAGCCTCCCAGAGGGACGCTTGCGCAGACCAGCATGATGCAGTGACGTCATCATGCCAGCCTGCGCAGGGAGTGGCCTGCAACCTATAGTATTCATTTGTATCTGCGTCCTGAGGACGCAGATACAATTTAATGTGCCTGTCGCTAGCACCATGCTAGCGATGCCACTGGGCATGAGGGGGCTCATGCCGCCCGGACTATAAATGTTATTGGCCGGGCCGCCTAGGGCCCCGTAGCAGCCACGGGCAGGGGTCCCTAAGAGAATGGGGCCCTGGCCAATTGCCCAGTTTGCCCCCCCCCCCTAACGCCGGCCCTGCCTGTAGCCTAGTAAGTGGCAGAGTAGGCAGGTACCTCCCTGCTCTGCCATAGCCTTCAATAGTATATGCGTCATAGTGACTGTTAGCGGCGCAATCGGGCATGGGGCGTGATGGCGGGCGGAACGGCCGCGGGCCAAGTAGCATCCGCTATGGCTGCTACAGCGGTAGTTACGCCACTGCATCCGACCCACATGTGAAGAAGCTACAAAGGGTTGCAAGAGATCTCCAACCTACTGTACATAGGGAGGAAAGATTGTAAGAAAGAATCTTGTTCAAATATAGAAAGCGTTCTGGTCACATATTGGATCATCTTCAATCTTTCCTAGGGTGAAAAAGGTATAAAATCGTTAAGACACTAGGAGGAAATATATACCTATCCAGTTAAATAAAGCAAAACCACAGAAAAATCATCATCCCAAACCTAATTGTATATAGGTTGCTAAAATGTCACCCCCAGGAAGATTCAAGAATTCTTCAAAAAAATTACCTGTGAACACAATGTCAACAGTACTGAAATGACTATTGGCTGAATTTAATTTTATCATATGAGTGATAAGAGATGAGAAAAATAAACCAACAGAAAACAAATAACAAGAGGCATGAAATAAGGGGAAATGTCCGACCAAATAACAAATTCATCAAACCAGTGTTTATTGCAAGGGGCAAATCTAGCAAAATCTATTTCCAGCGGTTAAGAGTTCATGCCCCTGTGTTAAGCAGTTTAATATATCAGTCTCCGTTGTCCAATAGTGCTTCCTATGATCTGAATAGAAGTTGATATTTGGCAGGATCTCAACTCCTCTCCCATTGATCTCATATTAATAATCAGATTTATCAAATTTCTATGCATCAAACACAATAACTTCAATATAATCATAGTTCCAAATACGAAATAATTCATATTTTTCCCAGCTATTAACCCCTTTAGTGACCAGCCTATTTTAGGCCTTATTTTTACGTTTTCCTTCGTCTCATTAAACAAGCTATAACTTATTTATTTTTGCGTCGACATAGCTGTAACAGGTCTTGTTTTTTGCAGGACATGTTTTTTTTTAATAGCACTATTTTGTGGTACATAGAATTTTTAAATGAACTTTTATCAACCTTTTTTGGCAGGGAATAGAAAAAAAACCTAATTTTCGCCACACTTTTAAATTTATGCAGTTTACCGTGTGGTATAAATAACACAATAACTTTATCCAGTGGGTTGTTACGATTGCAATGATACCAAATGTATATAGGTTTTGTATGTTTTACTAGTTTTACACATTAAAAACACTTTTTTTTCCAAAATTATTTGTTTTTGTGTCACCATATTTCACGAGCCATAGCTTTTTTTATTTTTCTACCGATGCAGCTGTATGAGGGCTTTTTTTTGCGGGACAACTTGTAGTTTTTATTGGTACCATTTTAGAGTAGATGCGACTTTTTGATCACTTTTTACCACATTTTTTTTAAGGCAGGATTCACAGAAAACCGCAATTTTCTCATTGTTTTTTTATTTTATGTTTTACGGCGTTCACCGTTAAATAATGTAATAACTTTATCGTTGGGGCCGTTACGGATGCGGCATTACTTGTAAAAGTTTTAAAATATAGGAAAAACTATATATATTAGGCATCGCCGTAATCGTATTGACCCCCAGAATAAAGTTAACATGTTGTTTTAATTGCACATGAATTCCATAAAAACGGCGCGCAAAAAGCCATGGAGGAATCACTGTTTTTTTTCATTTTCTACCCCACAAATATTTTTTTGCCCATTTCCTAGTACATTATATGGCAAAATAAATGGTGCTACGAAAAACTACAACTCGTCCCGCAAAAATCAAGCCCTCATAGTACTAATAGATGGAAAAATAAAAATGTTATGGCTTTTGGAAGGTGGGGAGGAAAAAATGAAAAATCTGAAAAAGGGCTGCGGCGGGGAGGGGTTAAACACGTTTTATTAGTCCCCCTAGGGGACTTGAACTAGTGATCGTCAGATCGCTGGTACAATACACTGCGATACTAATGTATTGTCATTTTGACCACCTTAACAGGAGCAGAAAAAAGGCAGACCTGGGGGCCTTCGTTAGGCCCCCTGTCTGCCATGACAAACATTGGCACACTGTTAGTGCGAGGTTTCAGCTGTAATACATAGATGACACCTGCAGTGTATAGAATGAGCTTAGCGCTTAAGCCCGCTCCATTCTTCAACGCCCACAACAGCACGTTCGTCGACGTTGTTGTGTGTAAAGAGGTTAAATATTATGGACATATTCTGGCTGTTAGTTACCTGGTGAACAACCTGATTGGGCAGAACTGTAGGATCCTAAACCACCACCTGTATCGTTATACGTCTAACACAAAGGGGGCAAATTTACTACTCTTTCTGGATCTAAAAATGCACTAAAGTTTGATGTTTGCACCTCCCTAGATACTTATTAACCCCTTGCTGTCGTAAACCATTTTCATTTTTCCCTCCCCACTTTCCAAAAGCCATAACTTTTTTAAATTTTTCCGTCGATATAATCCTATGAGGGCTTGATTTTTTGCAGGACGAGTTGTAGTTTTTCATAGCATCATTTATTGTGCCCTATAATGTACCAGGAATTGGGAAAAAAAATATTTGTGGGGTAGAAAATGTAAAAACAGCAATTCCTCCATAGTTTTTTGCGGTTTGTTCTTACGCAATTAAAACATGCAATTAAAACAAAATGTTATCTTTATTCTGTGGGTCAATACGATTACGTTGATACCAAATTTAGATCGTTTTTTTTCTATATTTTTCTACTTTTACAAGGGAAAAACTAAGTGTTAAAAATAAAATTTATTTTGTGTCGCCAAATTCTGAGAGCCACTTATTTCTTTTTCTGTCGATTGAGTGGTATTAGGGCTTATTTTTTGCGGGATAAGCTGTAGTTTTTAAAGCTACAATTTTGGGGTACATGCAAGGTTTTGATCACTTTTTATTCCATTTTTTTGTGGGAGATGAGGTGACCAAAAAAATAGCAATTCTGGAGTTTACTTTTTTTATGGCGTACACTGTGTGGGTTAAATAATTATATATTGTAATAGTTCAGACTTTTATGGATGCGGCTATACCAATTAATTTATTTATGTTTTTACAATGCTTTAGGGGTAAATGGGAAAAGATTGCCATATATGAAAATTTATTTTTTTCCCTTAAGAGGCAGCAGGGTATATAGGGGGCAGCAGAGTATATAGAGAGCAGCAGGGTATATAAGGGGCACCAGAGTACATAAGAGGCAGCAGAGTATATAGGGGCAGCAGGGTATATAGGGGCAGCAGGGTAGATAAGAGGCACTAGAGTATATAAGAGGCAGCAGAGTTTATAGGGGCAGCAGGGTATATAAAGGCAGCAGAGTATATAGGGGCAGCAGAGTATATAGGGGCAACAGAGTATATAGGGTACAGCAGGGTATATAAGGGGCACTAGAGTATATAAGAGGCAGCAGAGTTTATAGGGGCAGCAGGGTATATAGGGGCAGCAGAGTATATAGGGGCAGAAGAGTATATAGGGCAGCAGGGTATATAGGTGGCAACATAGTATATGGGAGGCAGCATAGTAAATAGGGGCAGCATAGTATATAGGGGCAACAGAGTATATAGGGTACAGCAGGGTATAGAAGGGTCACTAGAGTATATAAGAGGCAGCAGAGTTTATAGGGGCAGCAGGGTATATAGGGGCAGCAGAGTTTATAGGGTACAGTAGGGTACATAAAGGGCACTAGAGTATATAAGAGGCAGCAGAGTTTATAGGGGCAGCAGGGTATATAGGGGCAGCAGAGTATATAGGGGCAGAAGAGTATATAGGGCAGCAGGGTATATAGGTGGCAACATAGTATATGGGAGGCAGCATAGTATATAGGGGCAGCATAGTATATAGGGGGCAGCAGAGTATATAGGGGCAACAGATTATATAGGGTCAGCACAGATATCTTAATTGTATCTGTTCTTTAATATTAAACACACTTACAAAGAGACATAAACACACACACGAACACACACACACACACACATACTGTAACATATGCACATACAAACAAACTTATATACACACAGAGACATATAGACAAACGTAGAAGCTTACCATCCCTCCATGCTGACAGAATCACAGGTTTCTTGCATGACGGCTGTGGGCGGAGCTTCTTCCTCTGCTCCTCGACTATTGTTTACGCCGTGTGTGTGTAACTTGGAGCAGAGGAGAGAGCAAAGCCAGAGCCCATTGGCACCCCCTACATACTGGGAGGGTGCAGCGCCCTGTGCACTCGCACAGCTCACACACACCTAAGGCCGGCCCTGAGCGTATCCCTCCCCTCCAGTTGCAAATGTTGTGCAATGTAGTCATGTGAATTGGCTTAACTGGTGCTGCATTTCACAGGTAGCCGCTCCTTTTTCTGGGCCGCCATTGGGTCACCTAATTTTCAGTCAGACTCCCTGTATCCTACAGCAACTTCTATAGAAACCGGTGGTCAGTCTCTCAAAGCAAGTCAGTAAGACTCCCACCAAGGCATTCATAGACTTACATTGAAAGACTGAAATAGGTGAACGCTGTAAAATAGGAACCCAAAAAATTGTGGAGGAATAGTGGATTTTTTTTTCTATTCCTCCTCACAATTTTTTTCCCATTTTCAGTACAATATATGGTACAATAAATCTTGTTGTTAAACTATAACTCATACCGCAAGAAAAAAACAAAAAACTATTATACGGCTATGTCGACGGAAAAATAAAAAAGTTATGGCTTTTTGAAGACTGGGGGGATAAAATGAAAAATGACTGCGGCAGCAAAGGGTTAAAATAGGAGACTAGGACAGGGGTGCTATCATTAGAGGACATGAGGGTAGGGAAGTATAAGGCAAGATGGTAAGATCTCAGAATTAATTTATAGTAAAGAAAGTTTGCATTTGAACAAAACTTCCTACATTAGTACTCAGCAGACCAAGAGCAACTTTGTAAGTATTGGTTTAGGATTGTGTGCCAAGGATGTCATCTACAGTGTATGCAAATATAGACTGTGATCACAGTGCAATGAGGTTAGGGCAGTGGTTCTTAACCTGGGTTCGATCGAACGCCAAGGGTTCGGTGAGTCAGCTTCAGGGGTTCGGTGGAGGTCAAGACACACATCCGACTCATATGATTTGTAATGACACACCCCGCTTGGCCATCATTGGCTGCAGGTGATAACGCTACATCGCTTGGCCTATCTGTGCTGCGGGGAATTTGGTGCGCTCAGTAGTCGACTTGTGACTGTCGTGATGGTACGTCGTGTGATTTCTTTCTTAATATTTTAATCCCTTCATACTAACCATGTCAAGCAAAAAAATAGCGGTCGGACGAATATGTACAATATGGATTCACATGTATAACGGAACGTGATGGGAGTCAGCGTCCTAACTGCATGATTTGCAATGCCAAGTTGAGCAATTCTAGTCTAGCACCGGCAAAACTAAGAGAACACTTCCTTAAGCTGAATGGAGATGGAAAATACAAGAATACAACACTCGCTGACTTCAAGGTGAAGAGAGCCAGAGTCGATGAAAAGGCTACTCTGCCTGTTCTTGGCTTTGTACCCATCAACAAACCGATCCTCACAGCATTGTACGAAGTTGCTTACCTGATCGCAAAGCAGGGCAAACCACACACCATTGGTGAAACACTCATAAAACCAGATGTGTTGAAGATGGCGAATATCCTGCTGGGAAAAGAGGCTGAAGTTAAGTTATCCCAAATTCCTCTTTCAAATGACACCATCAGCGACAGAATAGAGGACATGAGCAAAGATATCTTGACTCAAGTAGTTGCATATCTGATTTCAAGCCCGGCAAAATTCAGCCTCCAACTCGACGAGACCACAGCGTTTCCAATCTAAGCCAGCTTGCTGTATCCGTGCGCTATGTGAACGACGACGTGATGAAGGAAGATTTTTTTATTTTGTAAGCCTCTTACAATAACAACTAAGGCAGCCGATGTGAAGAAACTTGTGGATGACTTTTTTCAAAGACCACAATCTTTCGTGGCATATGGTTTCTGCAGTTTGTTCGGACGGAGCTCCAGTCATGCTGGGAAGAAAGTCTGGTTTTGGTGCGCTAGTGGAAGCTGATGCACCACACATCATTGTTACGCATTGTGTTCTGCACAGGCATGCGTTGGCAACAAAAACATTGCCTCCAAAACTGGCTGAAGTATTAAAAATTGTAGAGGAATGCGTGAACTATGTGCGAAATAGTGCTCTGAGGCACCGCATCTTCAGTGAGCTGTGTAAAGAAATGGGCTCTGAATTCGAGGTACTTCTGTACCATTCTAACATTCGGTGGTTATCCCAGGGACAGGTGCTGAATCGTGTTTTTGCCGTGCGTGTGGAATTAGCCCTGTTTTTGCAAGAGCACCAACATTGTCATGCAGATTGCTTCAAAAATTCTGAGTTCATTCTCATTTTAGCGTACATGGCTGATATCTTCGCAGCTCTTAATCCCCTCAATCAACAGATGCAGGGTGGTGGAGTCAACATCATCGAAGCGGAAGAAAACCTGAAGGCTGTAATGACGGGGGGTAGGGAAACGGACAAGTGAGCCCTAGTCTACCCGCCACTCTGTCCCTGCCTACTTGCAACGACCCGCCCTAGGCGACGGGGTACAACTGGGCGGCGGTCCCTGCGCTCAGTAAGTGCACGACAAACACGACAAACATACAAGGGAATACAAGCAAGGGAAAGGGGCAGTTGCCCACGGCAACACCGTGAGCAACCGAGTGGTGAACGAGCCGAGTCAAGCCAGGAGTGTGCGAGGTACCAAACGAAGAGCAGAAGAGTAGTCAGTAAGCCAGGGTCAGTATGGAGCAGGATCAAAATAGAAGGAGCTGTAGCTGGGCCAGGAAACCACACGAAAAGAATCACAAGCACTGAGGGACAGGAAGGGCAGGCTTAAATAGACCGAGGGCGGGAGCTAGCTGAGTCTGGCCAGGTTGCGATAGGCTCTCCCACTCCTAAGCCTGCCAGCCTGAGTGGTGGAAGCTGGAGTCAGTCTCAGGGATGTAGATTCAGGTGCTGACTGATTAATTATGGGAGTTAACCCCGAAGCTGTGCCTGACAGATCCTTTACAGTACCCCCCCCTTTTATGAGGGGCCACCGGACCCTTTCTAAGTGGACCTGGCTTACTGGGGAAACGCAGGTGGAACCTCCTGACCAATACCCCAGCGTGAACATCCCGGGCGGGTACCCAAGTCCTCTCCTCGGGCCCGTATCCTCTCCAATGGACCAGGTACTGGAGGGAGCCTTGGACCATCTTGCTGTCCACAATCTTGGCCACCTCGAATTCCACCCCCTCAGGGGTGAGGACGGGAACAGGAGGTCTCCTCGAGGGAGCCAAGGACGGGGAGCAGCGTTTAAGGAGAGAGGCATGAAACACGTCGTGTATACGAAAAGACGGGGGTAACTCCAGCCGGAAGGAGACAGGATTGAGGACCTCAATGACCTTATAGTGCCCAATAAAACCGGGGAGCAAACTTCTTGGACGGAACCTTGAGACGCAAGTTCCTAGACTACAACCACACCAGATCCCCGACCATAAACAGGGGGTTAGCAGAACGTTTTCTATCAGCCTGAGTTTTTTGTACGCTCTGGGACGCCTCTAGGTTCTTCTGAACCTGGGCCCAGACTGTGCACAGTTCCCGATGAACGACCTCTACCTCGGGATTGTTGGAACTACCAGGTGAAACGGAGGAGAACCGTGGATTAAACCCAAAATTACAGAAAAAGGGGGAGGCCCCTGACGAGTTACTCACCCGGTTATTAAGGGAAAATTCGGCGAGGGGAATGAATGAGACCCAATCATATTGACAGTCCGAGACAAAACACCTTAAATATTGTTCTAGAGATTGATTAGTCCTCTCAGTTTGGCCATTGGTTTCAGGATGGAAGGCAGAGGAGAAGGACAGATCAATCTCCAACTTCATACTGAAGGCTCTCCAAAACAATGAAACAAATTGTACCTCTCTGTCCGAAACAATATTGACAGGGACCCCATGGAGACGCAGGATGTGTTTGACAAACAAGGTAGCCAACGTCTTGGCGTTGGGTAGTTTCTTGAGGGGCACAAAGTGGCACATCTTACTGAAGCGGTCTACTACCACCCACACCACCGACTTGCCTTGGGATGGAGGCAAATCGGTGATAAAATCCATGGAGATATGTGTCCAAGGTCTCTGGGGAATGGGCAACGAACGCAGTAAGCCCGCTGGTCGGGACCTGGGAGTCTTGGACCTAGCACAAACCTCACAAGCGGCGACGTAGGCCTTAACGTCTTTAGGCAACCCAGGCCACCAATAGTTTCTAGTAATTAGGTGTTTGGTACCCAGGATGCCTGGATGACCAGATAGTGCAGAGTCATGATTTTCCCTAAGTAACCTTAGCCGGAATTGCAGGGGAACAAACAGCTTGTTCTCAGGAAGGTTCCCGGGAGCTGAACCTTGATCAGCAGCAATTTCAGAGACTAAATCAGAATCGATCGAGGAAATGATTATACCTGGAGGCAAAATACAAGCAGGATCTTCCTCCGAAGGAGGGCTGGCCATGAAGCTACGCGACAGTGCATTAGCCTTAATATTTTTAGACCCAGCCCTATAGGTAACCCAAAAATTTAATCTGGTAAAAAATAATGCCCATCGAGCTTGTCTCGGGTTTAGCCTCCGGGCAGATTCTAGGAAAACCAGATTCTTGTGGTCGGTAAGGACCGTTACCTGGTGCCTAGCCCCCTCCAGGAAGTGGCGCCACTCTTCAAATGCCCATTTAATGGCTAAGAGTTCGCAGTTGCCAATATCATAGTTACTCTCAGTTGGCGAAAACTTCCTGGAGAAGTAGGCACAGGGGCGGAGATGGGTGAGGGACCTGGTACCCTGGGACAAGACAGCCCCCACTCCCACCTCAGATGCGTCAACTTCCACGATAAATGGCTCCATTTGGTTTGGGCTGAACCAGCACCGGGGCCGAGATAAAGCACTTCTTAAGGACCTCAAAAGCCTGGACAGCCTCAGGAGGCCAGTGGAGGAGATCAGCTCCTTTGCGAGTGAGGTCCGTAAGAGGCTTAGCGATGACCGAGAAGTTAGCAATAAATCTCCTGTAATAATTAGCGAACCCCAAAAAACACTGTAACGCCTTCAGGGAGGCAGGTTGGACCCATTCCACCACAGCCTGAACCTTGGCGGGGTCCATGCGGAATTCATGAGGAGTGAGGATTTGACCCAAAAATTGTATTTCCTGTACCCCAAACACACATTTTTCGGTTTTGGCAAACAGTTTGTTTTCCCGAAGCACCTGGAGCACCTTCCTGACATGCTCAATGTGGGAGGACCAGTCCTTGGAAAACACCAGTATGTCATCAAGGTACACTACAAGAAATATCCCCAGGTAATTTCTCAAAATCTCATTTATGAAATTCTGGAAGACCGCAGGGGCATTACACAACCCAAAGGGCATGACGAGGTATTCAAAATGGCCTTTGGGCGTGTTAAACGCAGTCTTCCACTCATCCCCCTCTTTGATGCGGATAAGGTTATACGCCCCCCGTAGGTCCAACTTAGAGAACCATTGGGCCCCCTGAACCTGATTGAAGAGATCAGGAATCAAAGGAAGGGGATACTGGTTCCTTACCGTGACCTTATTCAGGCTACGGTAGTCAATGCATGGCCTAAGACCACCATCCTTCTTCCCTACGAAGAAGAAGCCAGCACCTACCGGAGAAGTAGAGGGACGAATGTAACCCTTGGCCAGGCATTCCTGGATATACTCTCTCATGGCTTCACGTTCGGGACAAGAAAGATTAAATATCCTACCCTTAGGAAGCTTAGCTCCTGGTACCAATTCGACAGCGCAATCGTATTCTCTATGAGGAGGTAACACTTCGGAGGCCTCCTTAGAGAAAACATCAGCGAAGTCCTGAACAAACTCGGGTAGCGTGTTCGCCTCCTCAGGGGGAGAAATAGAATTAACAGAAAAACATGACGTAAAACATTCATTACCCCATTTGGTTAGCTCCCCAGTATTCCAGTCAAACGTGGGATTATGCAACTGCAACCAGGGAAGGCCTAGAACCAAATCGTACAATAATCCCTGCATCAACAGTACAGAGCACTGCTCCAAATGCATGGAGCCAACAAGGAGTTCAAAAACAGGGGTATGCTGTGTAAAATAACCATTAGCAAGAGGAGTGGAGTCGATACCCACTACCGGGACAGGTTTAGGCAAATCAATCAGAGGCATAGCAAGAGACTTAGCAAATTCCACAGACATGATATTAGTAGAGGACCCTGAATCCACGAAGGCACTGCCGGTAGCAGACCTACCACCAAAAGAGACCTGAAAGGGAAGCAAGATCTTAGTACGTTTCCTATTTACGGGAAATACCTGTGCGCCCAAGTGACCTCCCCGATGATCACCTAGGCGCGGAAGTTCTCTGGCTGCATTCTTACGCTTAGGACAGTTGTTCACTTGATGCTTGTCATCCCCACAGTAGAAGCAGAGACCATTCTTCCTGCGGAATTCTCTACGTTGTTGGGGGGACACGGAGGCCCCGAGTTGCATAGGTATCTCTGAGTCTTTCGGGGAGGAACGAAGCAACGGAACTTCGGGAGGCATCATGGGGGAGTCGGAGGAGAAAACACATAAACGTTCACATTGTCGTTCCCTGAGACATCGGTCAAGTCATACCGCTAAAGCCATAACCTGGTCTAGGGAGTCAGAAGAGGGATAGCTAACTAGCAGGTCTTTCAGGGCATTCGACAGACCCAACCTAATCTGGCACCTTAAGGCAGGGTCATTCCACCGAGAAGCTACGCACCACTTCCTAAAGTCAGAACAATACTCCTCAACAGGTCTCTTACCCTGACGTAAGGTCACCAGCTGACTCTCGGCAAAGGCAGTCCTGTCAGTCTCGTCATAAATAAGTCAGAGAGCAGAAAAGAAACAATCAACGGAGGAAAGTTCAGGGGCGTCAGGAGCCAAGGAGAAGGCCCACTTTTGGGGCCCTTCCTGGAGCCGGGACATAATTATACCCACCCGCTGGCTCTCAGAACCTGAGGAATGAGGCTTTAAACGAAAGTAAAGCCTACAACTCTCCCGAAAGGAGAGAAAAGCCCTCCGGTCCCCTGAGAACCGGTCAGGCAACTTGAGGTGGGGTTCAAGAGGTGAGGTGAGGGGAACTACCAAGGTAGCATCAGGCTGGTTGACACTCTGAGCCAGGGCCTGGACCTGTAGGGAGAGACCCTGTATTTGCTGAGCCAGGGTCTCACGGGGGTCCATAGTGGTGTCAGGGACCAGGGTAGACTAGGTATGGGCTTGTGATTATTTAATGACGGGGGGTAGGGAAACGGACAAGTGAGCCCTAGTCTACCCGCCACTCTGTCCCTGCCTACTTGCAACGACCCGCCCTAGGCGACGGGGTACAACTGGGCGGCGGTCCCTGCGCTCAGTAAGTGCACGACAAACATACAAGGGAATACAAGCAAGGGAAAGGGGCGGTTGCCCACGGCAACACCGTGAGCAACCGAGTGGTGAACTAGCCGAGTCAAGCCAGGAGTGTGCGAGGTACCAAACAAAGAGCAGAAGAGTAGTCAGTAAGCCAGGGTCAGTATGGAGCAGGATCAAAATAAAAGGAGCTGTAGCTGGGCCAGGAAACCACACGAAAAGAATCACAAGCACTGAGGGACAGGAAGGGCAGGCTTAAATAGACCGAGGGCGGGAGCTAGCTGAGTCTGGCCAGGTTGCGATAGGCTCTCCCACTCCTAAGCCTGCCCAGCCTGAGTGGTGGAAGCTGGAGTCAGTCTCAGGGATGTAGATTCAGGTGCTGACTGATTAATTATGGGAGTTAACCCTGAAGCTGTGCCTGGCAGATCCTTTACAAAGGCTTTTAAAAAAAAAAGCTACCGTTATGGAAACGACGAACAGAGAACGATAACTTCGCAAACTTTCCCCTGCTGGATGACTGTGTAAGTAAGATCGAAGATGTATCTGGAATCGAAGACATTTCTGTACCCGCGGAACTGAAGCAAGCAATTGCCACGCACATGAGCTTGCAAAGTCGCTCGACGGATACTTCCCTACAAGAGTCATATCCAGCATGGGTGAGACAACAGGTGTCAATGATGAATACCTCGATGAAATCATTGAAATTCAGCAGAGCCAGGTTCAACAGCAACTCTTCAGAACAACAACGCTCTTAATGTTTTGGTGTCAACAAATGGTAACGTACCCTGTTATTGCTAAGAAAGCTCTGGAGATTTTCATACCGTTTGTTACAACATATCTTTGCGAGTAATCCTTTTCGAGGATGCTGGACATAAAAACGGAGAAAAGGAACAGACTTTTGCGAAAATGACATGAGAGTGGCACTTGCCAAGGTGAAGCCCCGCATTTCTGAACTGATCTCTGAAAGGCAACAGCAGAAGTCACACTGATATGCAGTAAATATTCATTATTATGTTTTTGTGTGAAAATCATGTTTTGATGGTTTTGTTCTTTGAATACAGTGATGTTGATGCACGCTTCATTTTGTGCACCAGTAAAATATATACCGGTGTTTTGAATTTGAAAAAAAATCATATTTTATTTTTCCAATTAAGAAGGGTTCGGTGAATGCGCATATGAAACTGGTGGGGTTCAGTACCTCCAATAAGGTTAAGAACCACTGGGTTAGGGTATGAAAGAGTTGGTAATAAATAAAATATTAACATTATAAAAACAAAAGTCTCAGATCCAAGTCGCAATAAGAAACAGTGTAATAGATTTTTGTGTGAAATATATCTTCTGCTATGTCTGTTTTGATGCAGACTGAGTAAGAATTCCCTAATGCACATTTAAAAGGCAAAGGTAGTGGAACCTTACAGGTAATGTAAAGTAAATAAGGTTAGCAGGTTTTTTATAATGTGGCTGCAAAACTTGAGTACAATGCATTTTAGAGCTTTACAGGCTATGGAAACCTTTGATGTGCGTTTTCTTTTTAAATATATAAATAGGTCAGTCAGTGTGTTTGGTGTAACTTTTTAGTTATTCTTTATTAAAAATGTGTTTTATTTTTTGAGATACAGCTGCTCAGTATTCTCTATACAGAGCAGCTGTATCTAGCGCTAAATCCTGTTCTATGTTATGAACTTAGATGTAAAAGATTACAGGTGGATCCTGTCTGTCAGATACATGCAGGACCCGCTGACACTGAACCCGTCAGGTCCGTGCGACTGACGGATTCAGGTAATAGCGAACAATACAACTGCTCTGTATAGAGAATACAGAGCAGCTGTATCACAAAAAGAAAAACAAATTATTAATAAAGACTAATTACAAAGTTACAACAAACACACTGACTGACCTGTTTATTTATACATATATATATATATATATATATATATAAAATCCTCAAAGGGGTTTTCCAAAAATCATAAATTATCCTCTATCCACAGGATCAGAATGGGAGTCCAAAACTCCTCACTGCACACCCCGCCCCAGAGTAAGTAGAAGCTTCAATGGAGTGGTGGTCGAGCATGTGCCCGTCACTCCATTTACTATCTATGAGAATGACGGAAACAGCCGAGCGTTGGCCTTGGCTGTTTCCGTCATTCCCATAGACATTGATTGAAGCAGCATCGCGCATGCTCAACCGCCGCTCCATTTAATGTCCTCCTCGCTGCAGTCGAGCGGTGAGGAGGATATGGGGGATTGTGAGCCCCGTTCTAATAATCAGTATGCGTCCCAGTGGTGCTGCCCCCAGCGAACAGAAATTCTCACTTATCTTGTGGATATGTGATAATTTATGATTTTGGCAATATCCCTTAAAGGGAACCTGTCACCAGCATTTTACGTTTGAACTTTACTTATCCCTCCCTGGCCGCTCCCATCAAAAGTTCATTGCCGTTATCCCCTCTCCTAAACTCCTCCTCCGACTGTAAATAACGGTCTGCAAACATTTCGCGCCTTTTATCATAATAATCCGGTGCCCCATTGTGCGCACACCCCAGAATAGGACATCAATGCACAAGCGTGGGATTTTGTGTGCTGGGGGAAGGCGAGGAGCTGTCAATCAAAATTAAGGAGGCGGGTAAACTCGGAAAGACTTAAAGAGGCTCTGTCACCAGATTTTGCAACCCCTATCTGCTATTGCAGCAGATAGGCGCTGCAATGTAGATTACAGTAACGTTTTTATTTTTTAAAAACGAGCATTTTTGGCCAAGTTATGACCATTTTCGTATTTATGCAAATGAGGCTTGCAAAAGTACAACTGGGCGTGTTGAAAAGTAAAAGTACAACTGGGCGTTTATTATGTGCGTACATCGGGGCGTGTTTACTACTTTTATTAGCTGGGCGTTCTGATGAGAAGTATCATCCACTTCTCTTCAGAACGCCCAGCTTCTGGCAGTGCAGGTCTGTGACGTCACTCACAGGTCCTGCATCGTGTCGGCACCAGAGGCTACAGATGATTCTGCAGCAGCATCAGCATTTGCAGGTAAGTAGCTACATCGACTTACCTGCAAACGCCGATGCTGCTGCAGAATCATCTGTAGCCTCTGGTGCCGATGTGTCCTCGCTCGTCTGACACGATGCAGGACCTGTGAGTGACGTCACAGCGTGATCTCTGGAGAACACGGCTGTGTCTGCACTGCCAGAAGCTGGGCGTTGTGAAGAGAAGTGGATGATACTTCTATACACAACGCCCAGCTAGTAAAAGTAGTAAACACGCCCCGATGTACGCACATAATACACGCCCAGTTGTACTTTTACTTTTCAACACGCCCAGTTGTACTTTTGCAAGCCTCATTTGCATAAATACGAAAATGGTCATAACTTGGCCAAAAATGTTCGTTTTTTAAAAATAAAAACGTTACTGTAATCTACATTGCAGCGCCTATCTGCTGCAATAGCAGATAGGGGTTGCAAAATCTGGTGACAGAGCCTCTTTAAAGGAACAGTGTCATGGCAAATAATTTTTTTTATATGTTAAAGATGTTAGTGCTTTAATAAAAACGTTTTTATTCATTTGTGTGTTTGTGTTTTACTTTTTCTTATTTTTACACTTTTTCTTCCCTATGGGGGCTGCCATTTTTTGTTCCATTTCTGTGTGTGTCGATTAACGACACACACAGACATGGAGTACGGCAGCCACAGTCCCATAGGGACTGTGAACGGCTCCCGTCCCATTCACGTCCGTGTACGGCGTCTGTGTGGGAACTGCGCATGCGCCGCTCCCACACAGTCCTATTCGAAATTGGCGCCGTCCGGCGCCATTTTCCTGTGGACCGGAAGTCGCGGCCGGACTGTAATATTACTACTTCCGGTCGCGGCTTCCGGACTTGTGCACATGGAACAGCGGCAGCAAAGGGAGCGGACGGGCCGGAGGGAGCCGCGGCGGCAGGAGCAGGTAAGACATTTCAATGTATGTTAGTGTTTGTGTGTGTTTACTACTGTATGTAAACCTACTACACTGTGGGTTACCTCAAAAAATGGCGACACACAGTGTAGGAGGTTAGACCGTTCAAACCCCTCGTTTATCCCGGCACTAGCCAGGATAAAGGAGGGGGGGATGCTGAGAGCTCACTAGAGCGAGGGCTTTTAACCCAATGTTGCAATGCTGCAATTTTGGGAACTAGCTCCATCTAGTGACCAAAAATGGGTAGTATTATAAATTAGAATTAATTTATAATATTTCCTGACTATTTCCTGACTCGTGAAAAAAATAAAAAAAATTTGAACCATGTTTAATCACCCACACACTAAATGTTTAATTTTTAAAAAAAAAACATATTTTTCTGGTAACACCATGCCTTTAAGGAATGAAGATCTGACTCTTTTCAAACGAAGATTTGACTCTTTTCAAATGAAAATATGACTCTTTTCTGCTCATTAGCATACGGTGTGGGAACAAAAAAAACTGAATACTAAAGCTACAGAGCCAACTAAAAAGACAATTATAGGTTATATAGAAATGATTTTTCACCCACTACCACCAGGTAATGCTGGTTTAATAGGTGAAATGTTGCTGACAGGTTCCCTTAAGGCTGGGTTCACACGACCTATTTTCAGACGTAAACGAGGCGTATTATGCCTCGTTTTACGCCTGAAAATAAGGCTACAATACGTCGGCAAACATCTGCCCATTCATTTGAATGGGTTTGCCGACGTATTGTGCAGACGACCTGTAATTTACGCGTCGTCGTTTGACAGCTGTCAAACGACGACGCGTAAATGGACTGCCTCGGCAAAGTGCAGGGCACTTCTTTGCCACGTAATTTGAGCTGTTCTTCATTGAACTCAATGAAGCACAGCTCAAGATTTACGAGCGTCTCAGGCGGCTCGCAAAATGCGAGGAGGAGCATTTACGTGTGAAACGAGGCAGCTGTTAACAGTCTGTCTTTTCACACGTAAATGCCTCTCATCGTGTGAACATACCCTTAAAGAGGCTCTGTCACCAGATTTTGCAACCCCTATCTGCTATTGCAGCAGATAGGCGATGCAATGTAGATTACAGTAACGTTTTTATTTTTTAAAAACGAGCATTTTTGGCCAAGTTATGACCATTTTTGTAGTTATGCAAATGAGGCTTGCAAAAGTCCAAGTGAATTTGAAATACTGGTAATAGTGTATGACTCCTTTGTTCTTGTGTATTCATCTTGGTGACGAGTCCCTCTTCTTCCTCCAGTCCGACCTTCTTTTCTGACGCGGCAGCCTGTGATTGGCTGCAGAGGCCTCTGAAGCCTGTGATTGGCTGCAGCGCTCACATGGGCTGTATCGTCATCCAGGAACGTCGGGCCAGATGTCGAGAGGGACGCGTCACCAAGGCAACGGTCAGGAGACCGGACTGGAGGTAGCAGAAAGTTCTCGGTAAGTATGAACGTCTTTTTTTTTTACAGGTTACTCTATATTGTGATCGGTAGTCACTGTCCAGGGTGCTGAAACAGTTACTGCCGATAAGTTAACTCTTTCAGCACCCTGGACAGTGACTATTTACTGACGTCGCCTAGCAACGCTGCCGTAATGACGGGTGCACACATATAGCCACCCGTCATTACGGGGCCTCATGCACACGACCGAAAAAACACCCGTTATTACGGGTCGTAATTACGACCCGAAATAGCGGGCCCATAGACTTCTGTTAGCCACGGGTACCTTCCCGTTTTCTCACGGGAAGGTGCCCGTGCCGTTAAAAAGATAGAACATGTTCTATTTTTTTATTTTACGGGCCGTGCTCCTATACTGCACACGACCGTAAAAAACCTCAGTTTTTGCGGACCGCAATTGCGGTCCGCAAAAACGGACCCATTCACTATCATTGAACGCGGACACCTTTCCGTAGCACTACCAATCATTGGCAATCATGATACTTGCCAATCATGTGAAGGTGTTATTGAGGACAGGAGTGGAGGAGAGGTACAACTGAGCTACGTAATGGTAAGAGCACAGTTCACAGCAGCACAGAGTATTTCAGGAGAGGAGCGTGCAGATTCTGTGCTGCTGTGAACTCTGCTCTTACCATTTTGTAGCTCAGTCTGTTACCTCTCCTCCACTCCTGTCCTCAATAACACCTTCACATGATTGTCAAATCACCACCCCGCACAAGATCCGCACGCTCATCTCATGAAATACTCTGTGCTGCTGTGAACTCTGCTCTTACCATTACGTGGTGACTTGCCAATCATGTGAAGGTGTTATTGAGGACAGGAGTGGAGGAGAGGTACAACTGAGCTATGTAATGGTAAGAGCAGAGTTCACAGCAGCACTGAATCTGCACGCTCATCTCCTGAAATACTCTGTGCTGCCTTAAACTCTATGGACAGGTCAGGATCCTGTTTCTTTTAAATGCTGCACTGTAGCACAGCCTTATATAGTGGATCGAGCGGGTTCCCCAGCAGCATTTAAAAGAAACAGGATCCTGACCTGTCCACAGAGTTTAAAGGGTTATTCCCAAGTTGATAAATGTAGCTATGAAGCTCCCCCATGTAAAAATAAGAAGTTTTCTAATTACCTGTCCGTCACCCAGCGATGTCGTTTTCCTGCGATTCTTGATTGAAGTCCAGGTCGGTCCCTCTTTGTATGTTGCGCGTTGTCTAGGTTCCCGGCCACCGCTATTTACCTTTAGCGGTGGCCGCGCATGCGTAATGGCATCCTCTCCTTCCTGAGGAGAGGATGTCATTTATCTTGTGAACGCGCATCTCGGCGCATGCGCCGTAGATGCACGGCGAGACACCAGTCGCACGGTATGTATATATATATATTTATATATATGTGTGTGTGTGTGTTTGTGTATGTGTGTGTTTGTGTATATAAGTCCACAATTCGAACTAAGAAAATTGACCTACCCTTACCTAAACACTTTGTTGAAAAAAACCATGGGGAGAATGATTTTAAATTATACATCGTAGATCATGTACCGCGTCATAGACGTGGTGGTGATAGGATCTCAAAATTGAAACGGCTGGAGCTTGAGTGAATCTTTAAACTTGACACCCTATCCCCTAGAGGTCTTAACGTAGACTTCAAGATTTTCCCCAGCTTTTCTAGATAGCCCAGCGTTACACTTCGATATGAACGTCTGCCCGTGGGTTTACCATCTTCCCTGCATTGCTCCTCCACCTCTGTGGTTAGGAAATTGATAACAGTTTGACTATTTTTGTACTATGAATGTATATATTCTTATAATATATTTTCTATATACATTATCTATACTGTAGTGGTTTAGATATATTATTAATATTCTATAAACAGCAAAATATTGTATACAATCTAAAATATTTAATATATTTTTTCCTCTTCTTTAGATATTTTCTCTCAAAGTTTGGCCTCAAGGTTCGGTTGAAGCTATACGTATACACTGCTCCTATGTTCTATGTACCCTACTCTAAAAATATATATTCTTTCCATTTTGTATATTTGTCCATGTTCTACCTCCAATTTAATACCATCCTCTTTGTGATGCGGATATTCAATTCTTATATGATGAAACTCCTATCCCTATATTCTCTATGGGGTATTGGGATCTATCATTTATTACAAACATTAGTATAGAGACATAATATTTGTCTCCTTAATATCAAGGTATAGTGGCACTCCATACACTATATATTGCTATTTATATTGCTGCCTGTACCTGCATATGTATTCTTGGTTTTACGAGAGGACAACATGGACTTATAACGTATGATGTGGTTTTGCCCTCTTTTTAAATGGCGCAGAGTATCTTCAGTGAGTTTTGCGCATGCGCGAACTGGTGAAATACACGGTGATTCACATTCGAAATTGAGTGGATGTGATGTCATTTATATGTAAAATGTAAGGGCAAGTAGCCCACTTCCAAAATGGTGATTTTCGCTATGAGTGGACTATGCGCATGCGTGATATGACGCGATGTGCGATGACTCACATCAACAGGTGATAGGACTACATACCATTTAGATCTACGTAGTAGAGAGTGTTAAATACCATCAGCCGATCCAGCGAGGGTAAGATGTTTTTTAAACTCAATTTTACAACATTCACCTGTCTTTGGACATTGTTCACATGTTATTATACACATGTAGCCCATCAGATTGATTGGCCTTATTATAATAAACACACTGTTTATATTGTACACATTTAACTATTCACAAGTACTTTCCTATGTATGTGTTGATATATGCATAGGGGATTACATTGATATAATGTTATGTATATTTGATATATTATGTCTTCACGATTTTATAATATGTATGTAATTGGTTTTGTGATTCTGTACTACATATATATGTGCTTTGAGTGTCACACTGTTATGCTTGAGAAAGGCTTACAAACATACATGCAAACATACATACATACATACATACATATATACAAACATACATACAAGCATGCACATATATACATGCAAATATACATACATGCAAACATACACACATATATACATACATGCAAACTATCATACATACACACGCGCGCACACACACACACATACATGCAAAGATACATACATACATATATACAAGTATGCACAAATCTACATGCAAACATAAATACATGCAAACATAAATACATACATGCACATATATATAAACATACATGCAAACATACATGCAAAAATAAAAACATGCAAACATACATACATGCACATATATACATTCATACATGCTAACATGCATACATGCATACATGCCAACATACATACATGCAAACATACATGCAAATATATACATGCAAATATACATACAAACATACATACATGCAAACATACATACATGCAAACATACATGCAAAATGATTTACCAAAACCCCAGGTATTTTTCATTATTATGTATACTCGCTTCTCTTGGACACAGCCAGGTCTTTGATGCTGGGAGAGCATGGTGTGTTGTTGTTTGGCATAGCAAGCAGGGTAGCCCGCTCTATGAATTATCAAGGCGTCACAAATAGGCTTCTACCTGGCTATACACGTTGTGCCTCATGACGTACACACTATCCCTCCATGTTTCACTCACTTGCACCCCATTATCCATTTATTCCCATTGAGGCACTTCACTCATTACTGCCCCCTATATTTCACTTATAGTATTACACTTGCACACACACTATTCATTTATTATTTCTTACTACACATCCCATGCACCACACACCACTCCCCTCAAGACTAGTGGGAGTGGCTATTATTATTTAAAGGGAATGTGTTGCCAGAAAAACATGTTTTTTTTAAAAATTAAACATTTAGTGTGTGGGTGATTAAACATTGTTCAAATTTTTTTTATTTTTTTTGCACGAGTCTGGAAATATTATAAATTATTTCTAATTTATAATACTACCCATTTTTGGCCACTAGATGGAGCTGTTCCCAAAGTTGCAGCATTGCAACATTGGGTTAAAAGCCCTCGCTCTAGTGAGCTCTCAGCATTCCCCCCTCCTTTATCCTGGCTAGTGCCGGGATAAACGAGGGGTTTGAACGGCGTAACCTCCTACACTGTGTGTCGCCATTTTTTGAGCTAACCCACAGTGTAGTAGGTTAACATACAGTAGTAAACACACACACAAACACGAACATACATTGAGATCTCTTACCTGCTCCTGCCGCCGCGGCTCCCTCCGGCCCGTCCGCTCTGTTTGCTGCCGCTGGTGCAAGTGCACAAATCCGGAAGCCGCGACCGGAAGTAGTAATATTACTGTCCGGCCGCGACTTCCGGTCCACAGGAAAATGGCGCCGGACGGCGCCAATTTCGAATAGGACTGTGTGGGAGCGGCGCATGCGCAGTTCCCACACAGACGCCGTACACTGCAGTCAATGGGACGGGAGCCGTTCGCAGTCCCTATGGGACTGTGGCTGCCGTATTCCATGTCTGTATGTGTCGTTAATCGACACACACAGAAATGGAACAAAAAATGGCAGCCCCCATAGGGAAGAAAAAGTGTAAAAATAAGAAAAAGTAAAACACAAACACACAAATGAATATAAACGTTTTTAATAAAGCACTAACATCTTTAACATATAAAAAAATAATTTGTGATGACACTGTTCCTTTAAAGCACCTGCTCACCCTTTCATTTGCGTTTCTGACCTGGCTGTGTCCATTTGTAAGTATGGCCTTTTTCGGTGTTTTTGTATATGTCCCCTTGTTTTTATCGGTTCTGTTTGTGCATCAGGAACGTTCTGTTCCAGTTTAGGATTTAGGGACTCGCAAGTCTGGGGATCCTTGTCGTGGATTGCGAGCTTGCGTCCTTTTGGCCAAAATGATTACCAATACCCCAGGTATTTTTCATTATTATGTATACTCGCTTCTCTTGCACACAGCCAGGTCTTTGATGCTGGGAGAGCATGGTGTGTTGTTGTTTGGCATAGCAAGCAGGGTAGCCCGCTCTATGAATTATCAAGGCGTCACAAATAGGCTTCTACCTGGCTATACACGTTGTGCCTCATGACGTACACACTATCCCTCCATGTTTCACTCACTTGCACCCCATTATCCATTTATTCCCATTGAGGCACTTCACTCATTACTGCCCCCTATATTTCACTTATAGTATTACACTTGCACACACACTATTCATTTATTATTTCTTACTACACATCCCATGCACCACACACCACTCCCCTCAAGACTAGTGGGAGTGGCTATTATTATTTAAAGCACCTGCTCACCCTTTCATTTGCGTTTCTGACCTGGCTGTGTCCATTTGTAAGTATGGCCTTTTTCGGTGTTTTTGTATATGTCCCCTTGTTTTTATCGGTTCTGTATATATAAACATACATGCAAACATACATGCAAAAATAAAAACATGCAAACATACATACATGCACATATATACATTCATACATGCCAACATTCATACATGCTAACATGCATACATGCAAATATATACATGCAAATATACATACAAACATGCACATATATACATACATGCTAACATACATACATACAAACATACATACATACATGCAAACATACATACAAACATACATACATACATGCAAATATATACATGCAAATATATACATGCAAATATACATACAAACATGCACATATATACATACATGCCAACATACATGCAAACATATAGAAATTATCGAGGCACTCACCGGATATTCAACAAACTTCTTTATTTCTGGATCTCGGTCAGGATGTGGAATTAGCCTACGGCCGTTTCACGTGCGTACACGATTTCTCAAGGCCTTGGCGTCACTTCCTCTACCTGCCTTTTTATCCAGATGTCAGTACAAAATGTTATGCAACAAAATACTAAAAGACAGGGAAATACACAATATATAATATGGTGGAATAATATATCGTATTTATATCAAAATAAAGTAACAATGTGTTACTATTTATTCATTATGTTTAAAAACAACAAGGTTCTTTTATGTTATAAAGGCACTAAGATCGTTCCGGTCATTAAGGCCGAGAGGTCCTAGTGCCCCTGTCTGTGAGATGATTTCTGCCTCTTTTTGCAATAGAACTCGATGCCTGTCTCCTCCACACTAACGGTTTAATGTGAACTATGCCCACAAAACGCATGCATCTAGCATTACCTTTATGTTCCTCCTGCATATGCTGTATCAATCTAGGACAACCCTCACTTGTGACTAGTGATCTAATATGTTCACGAAATCTAATATGCATGGGTCGGATAGTTTTACCCACATAAAATCTGCCACAGTTACAGACAATAGCATATACAACATATTGAGTTCTGCATGTTATCAGCTCATTAATTTCAAACGCACAGCCCCCTAAATTAAGGTTCCTAGTGTGAATGATGGAGTTGCAATAATTGCACTGTCCACATTTATGATTACCTTTCGGTCCTATGGCTGATAACCAATTCTCATTTCCCTTCTCTTTTTGGGAAAAACGACCTCGAACTAATATGTCCTTCAAATTTTTGCATCTACGGAAAGATATTATTGGTTTCCTAACTGCGACCTCTATTAATGGAGGATCATTTTCCACAAGATGCCAATTTTTTCTAATGCTCATACGGATAACATCGCTCATTGGACTGTGACCAAAAGGATAAAACAAACCTTTTATCTTCCTTTGCATTACATTTTTTCCTTCTCTTATTATTGTGTTGTAATAGAGATAACTGTTTATTGTTATTAGCTTTATTTAAAGCTTCTTCTACCAATCTAGAGGGATAGCCACGAATTTCTAGCCTTTTTCTCATTTCATCTGCCTGTTCAAGGAATATCACATCACTGCTATTAATTCTTCTTAAATGTAAAAATTGAGCATATGGTAAAGATTGAGTTACATGTTTTGGATGGTAACTATCATATCGTAAAAGTGTATTAGTAGCTGTGGGTTTTCGATATCCTTTTGTTTGTATTTCATCCTCCTCTATCGTCACATATACATCCAAGAATTCGATTTCCTGATCACCAAACTTGTGTAAAACTCACATTCATACTATTTTTATTTAGATATTGAACAAATTCTAAAAATTGTTCTTGAGTTCCAGACCACACTATGAAGATATGCTATATATCTACAGATATACCTGCGCTATATAGATGATAAGGATTGGAAAGATTATAAATAATTTTTTCCTCAAAATCTGCCAAAAATAAATTGCCGAAGGTTGGGGCCACTGGTGTACCCATTGCCGTTCCTGACTTTTGACGATACCAAATGTCATCAAATTGAAAAGAATTATGACCCAACACGTACAGTAAAGCTTCACAAATGAAGTCAATAAATGTAGGATCACCTTTTGTATGCTGTAATTGACGTCTAATTGCCTGTACACCCGCATCCTGTGGGATGCGGGTGTATAGGCTTTCAACGTCAATACTAGCTAATTTAAAATCCTGCTGCCAACCGAAACCCATCAGAATGGATAGAAAATCCTGAGTATCCTGTAAATATGAAGGAATGTTTTTTTTAATAATGTGCGCATAACCCAGTCCAAATAGCGTGAAAGTGGCTCAGTAACTGACCCAATTCCTGCTATAATTGGACGCCCAGGAGGGACTTCAATTGATTTGTGTACCTTTGGAATAAAATATCAATATGGTCTTTTTGGGAATGGTATAATTAATTTCTCTGCAAATTTTTCCGAGAAAAAAACACCCTCAACCCCCTTTCTTAATAATGATCTTAGTAACCGCAAATACAATGATGTCGGTTCCTGTTTAAGAATCTCATAAATTCTATCATCATCTAACTGAGCTTCCTGTATATAATACTCTCTAGACAGCAACACTATATTTCCTCCCTTGTCTGCCGGTTTTAGTATAACATTTTTATTGGAACTTAACCATTTCAAAGCTTTTCTTTCTCCCACTGATAGGTTATGAATGGCTGATGGATAAATCAAACATTTCACATCACGTAGTACTAATTTGTTCAATATCTAAATAAAAATAGTATGAATATGAGTTTTACACATAAGTTTGGTGATCAGGAAATCGAATTCTTGGATGTATACGTGACGATAGAGGAGGGTGAAATACAAACAAAAGGATATCGAAAACCCACAGCTACTAATACACTTTTACGATATGATAGTTACCATCCAAAACATGTAACTCAATCTTTACCATATGCTCAATTTTTACGTTTAAGAAGAATTAATAGCAGTGATGTGATATTCCTTGAACAAGCAGATGAAATGAGAAAAAGGCTAGAAATTTGTGGCTATCCCTCTAGATTGGTAGAAGAAGCTTTAAATAAAGCTAATAACAATAAACAGTTATCTCTATTACAACACAATAATAAGAGAAGGAAAAAATTTAATGCAAAAGAAGATAAAAGGTTTGTTTTATCCTTTGGTCACAGTCCAATGAGCGATGTTATCCGTATGAGCATTGGCAAAAATTGGCATCTTGTGGAAAATGATCCTCTATTAATGGAGGTCGCAGTTAGGAAACCAATAATATCTTTCCGTAGATGCAAAAATTTGAAGGACATATTATTTCGAGGTCGTTTTTCCCAAAAAGAGAAGGGAAATGAGAATTGGTTATCAGCCATAGGACCGAAAGGTAATCATAAATGTGGACAGTGCAATTATTGCAACTCCATCATTCACAGTAGGAACCTTAATTTAGGGGGCTGTGCGTTTGAAATTAATGAGCTGATAACATGCAGAACTCAATATGTTGTATATGCTATTGTCTGTAACTCTAGCAGATTTTATGTAGGTAAAACTATCCGACCCATGTATATTAGATTTCATGAACATATTAGATCACTAGTCACAAGTGAGGGTTGTCCTAGATTGATACAGCACATGCAGGAAGAACATAAAGGTAATGCTAGATGCATACGTTTTGTGGGCATAGTTCACATTAAACCGTTAGTGTCTGGAGGAGACAGGCATCGAGTTCTATTGCAAAAAGAGGCAGAAATCATCTCACAGACAGGGGCACTAGGACCTCTCGGCCTCAATGACCGAAACGACCTTAGTCCCTTTATAACATAAAAGAACCTTGTTGTTTTTAAACGTAATGTATAAATAGTAACACATTGTTACTTTATTTTGATAGAAATACGATATATTATTCCACCATATTATATATTGTGTATTTCCCTGTCTTTTAGTATTTTGTTGCATAACATTTTGTATTGACATGTGGATAAAAAGGCAGGTAGAGGAAGTGACGCCAAGGCCTTGAGAAAGCGTGTACGCACGTGAAACGGCCGTAGGCTAATTCCACATCCTGACCGAGATCCAGAAATAAAGAAGTTTGTTGAATATCCGGTGAGTGCCTCGATAATTTCTACTTGTTTTATTCAAGCTACATTGTGCTGTACTGATCGATGAGCACCTCCGGGCAACTTGGCTGCTACAACCAGCAAAGATAAGAAAACCGTTTTATACACTCCGTTTATACAAGTGATTCTGGTTCTGCAGTGCCAGCCGTTTTTTCCTTCTTCCTAATCAATACATGCAAACATACATGCACATATATACATACATACATGACAACATACATACATGACAACATACCTACATGACAACATACATACATGCAAATATACATGCACATATACACATACATACATAACATACATACATACATGCAAACATACATACATGCAAACATACGTACGTACGTACGTACGTACGTACGTACGTACGTGCAAATATATACATGCAAACATGCACATATATACATACATGCCAACATACATGCAAACATACATGCACATATATACATACATACATGCAAACATACATACATGCAAATATATACATGCAAACATATACATACAAACATGCACATATATACATACATGCCAACATACATGCACATATATACATACATACATACATGACAACATACATACATGACAACATACATACATACATACACTCACCTAAGACGTTCCCACAAAGATTTGTAATGTAGTGTAGTGTAGTGTAGTGTAGTGTAGAGTGCGCTGCAGCCTGTGATTGGCTGCAGACGCGGTCACGTGGGATGAAGCGTCATCCCTGGAGGCCGGCCTTCTGATGTCATCCTGACGTGCGTGACCGCCACTACAGCCTGTGATTGGCTGCAGCGGTGACATGGATGAAACGTCATCGCTGGAGGCCGGACAGGAGGAAAGTAAGTATGAACGTATTATAATTTTTTTTTTATTACATTAAAATTGTATTTTCCGCGCGCCGAGCATGTACTGTCAAGGTTGCTGAAAGAGCTAGTGCAGCCCATTAACTATCAGCACCCTGGACAGTAGCATGCTCGACGCACGGAAATTACAGGTTCGGTCCGAATCGAACTTTTTTGTGAAATTCGGCGAACTAGCCGAACCGAACTTTTGATAAGTTCGCTCATCTCTAAGGAATAACGCTATTTCTGCCAACTATGTGGAGAAAGAGGCATCTTCTGGAGTGTGCAGGATATTTAGAACTCTATATATAATGTGTGCTGCTGTGCATAGCTCAGTACATGCTCACTGTATGGTAGTTATTACTTCAGGCTTCACTGCCCATGAAAGATACAAACAGACAAAACATAAATAGTGCCTGTTAAAGGGGTTTTCTCATAAAAGTTTGTTAGATGCGGGTTCCACCTCTGGGACCCGCATCTATCTATGTAACGGGACCCCTTAAATCCAGTTCTAGTTTACTCGGCTACATCCTGGTATGGTGGTCGGGATTTACAGAAACAGCCGAGTGCTCGCTGAGCTACGCTGCTTCAGTGAATGGAAGTTACTGAAACAACGTAGCAGGGCGATCTATGCTATTTCCAGAACTTGGTAGCTATGGAAACGGCATAGCTCGCTGTTCTACGCCGTTTCCATTAACTCCCATTCACTTCTATGGGAGTTACGGAAACAGCGTAGCTCAGTGAGCTCGGCCTTTTCCGTAACTCCCGACCACCTAACCAGGATGTGGCCAGGAGAGCCGTGTAAGCTAAAACGGGGTTTAGGGGGCACCGTTCTAGAGATAGGTGCGGGTCCCAGAGGTGGATATGCCATAATTGTCCAAGATGAGAAAACCCCTGTAAGCTGGTGTAGAAACTACAAACTGTTTGCTCTGCAGGCCTACAAGGATTGCCTGCCAACCAACTGGGAACAGACAAGGAACTGGAGGGAAAAAGCCATAAAAGTGGTCACTGATTTATTAAAAAAAGAAATAAAAAAAAAACCCTGCAAATGCTTTGTATTTAGATATATATGCAATACAGACACTGCCAATAAAGACTTGTCATTATAAAAGGCAGGCGGCCGCGGACCATTCAGTCTGTCTCAGCAGACTCCAGGGGGTATTATTATTTTGGGGGGCATAGAGGGGATTATTACTTTGGGGGCACAAAAAGGAATACTATAAGGGTAAATTCACACGTATCGTAGATACTGCAGATTTTCTGTAACGGATTTAGTTGCGAAAAATCCGCAGGATAATGCAGTAGCAACAAAGTGGCTGAGAGAAATTGACCTGCGGTGCGATTTTTAATCCGTAGCATATCAATTGTATTTTTATTTTTTCTGCGGGTTTTCCCCATTGAATTCAATGAGGATGTAAAACCCGCCACAAATAGCAGATGTTGCGTTTTTTTGCAGCGATTCAACTTGAAAAAAAAAAATGATCTTATACTTACCCAGAATTCTGTGTTTCTTCATCCAGGCTGGTCTTCTGGAACACCTTATGTGAACGCTGCAGCCTATCAGAGGCTGCACCGGTCATATGGCATAAAACATCATCCCAGGCGGCCTGCCTGCAGGACGGCAGAGGAAATTGTCGCCATGGCTATGTAACAGTATGACTTTTTTATGTGCAATTCCCCACAATTTGGTGCGTTTTTTTCGACCGGAATTCCCTGCGCTGCAGCAAATCCGCCCTATGTGAACATAGCCTAACTTTGTAGAAGCATTGGGGGTAGCAACAGAATAGGAAGTGTGTGCACAAAAACGAGTCATGACTGGAACTTGGAAGAAGTCGAGAAGAGAAGGGAAAGAGAAGACATCACATTTAAGTCATTGGATGTAACTGTACTATGTTCACTATTCACTGTGTAGAACTGGTATTTGACACTTTTTGGGGGCTGCATTATTTTGAGGTATGGGGGGCGGTACAAAGCATATGTCTTTGGGTTTGTGCCCATGATCTTTTCTGATCATAGCAATGCCTCTGGCTGCTAATGCTGCATCAATGGGTAACTTAAGAAACCCAGCGATGCAGCTGTAAGTTATAGGTGGGCCACAGACATCGGCCATAAAGACAAGTTGCGGGGAAGGGGGGCCCAAGCTGAACTTTTGGACCAGGTCCATGAGCCTTTAGCTACGCCCCTGCTAAGTAGGTACATTCCACACCATACAGACCAAGATCTTGATGAATAAAAAAGTTTTATTGCCGCAAACGGTGAGTGCCTCGATTCTTCTACCTTCAAGTATTACAATTCAGCATGCTGTACTTGTCGATGAGCACCCGGTGGGCAAAACAAAAAAGCCGACCCTATATTATATGGAAAGGATCTCCATGCAGATGTAACATTGTGTCTGAATTTGTCCAGTGCTAACCCTCTTCCTCTTCCTCTCTTTTGAAAAATAATAAAAAGTTTCTTACAAAATTAATTTATATAGTGCCTATTTGAGGATTTTTTTCCCCATTCTTCTCAGAAGAACTCTTTTAGTTTATTTTAAAGTGCCATTAATTCCAGGAAGATGTACATATGAAATACAGAAGGGTTTAAATACATAACATGAGACAATAAAAAATACAATAAACATGAGCTTAAAGAGGCTCTGTCACCAGATTTTGCAACCCCTATCTGCTATTGCAGCAGATCGGCGCTGCAATGTAGATTACAGTAACGTTTTTATTTTTTGCATTTTTGGCCAAGTTATGACCATTTTCGTATTTATGCAAATGAGGCTTGCAAAAGTACAACTGGGCGTGTTGAAAAGTAAAAGTACAACTGGGCGTGTATTGTGTGTGTACATCGGGGCGTGTTTACTACTTTTACTAGCTGGGCGTTCTGACGAGAAGTATCATCCACTTCACTTCACAACGCCCAGCTTCTGGCAGTGCAGATCTGTGACGTCACTCACAGGTCCTGCATCGTGTCGGCACCAGAGGCTACAGTTGATTCTGCAGCAGCATCAGCATTTGCAGGTAAGTAGCTACATCGACTTACCTGCAAACGCCGATGCTGCTGCAGAATCATCTGTAGCCTCTGGTGCCGATGTGTCCTCGCTCGTCTGACACGATGCAGGACCTGTGAGTGACGTCACAGCGTGATCTCTCGAGAACACGGCTGTGTCTGCACTGCCAGAAGCTGGGCGTTGTGAAGAGAAGTGGATGATACTTCTATACACAACGCCCAGCTAGTAAAAGTAGTAAACACGCCCCGATGTACACACATAATACACGCCCAGTTGTACTTTTACTTTTCAACATGCCCAGTTGTACTTTTGCAAGCCTCATTTGCATAAATACGAAAATGGTCATAACTTGGCCAAAAATGCTCGTTTTTTTTAAAATAAAAACGTTACTGTAATCTACATTGCAGCGCCGATCTGCTGCAATAGCAGATAGGGGTTGCAAAATCTAGTGACAGAGCCTCTTTAATGAGAGACAGACTGGTACACAAGAAGAGAGGACCCTGCCCGCAATGGACTTACAATCTACGAGGGAAGGGGGAAGGAGACATTAGGGAAGGTTAGAAGCTGCTTATATAGTTGTGTAGTGGAGACAGAAGGAGGTCCTGCGAGGACCAGAGATTACATCGGGAGATTAAGGCAGGGATGTGTGAAAGGGACAGGTTTTGCTTTGTATATCATTGCCAGTATTTACAAGATCATGTATAGCCAGTGAAGGGACTGGCAGAGGGAAAAGGCATTAAAGGAATGAAGGGAGATGTTAAGGATCTGCCAGGCACAGCGTCTGTATCCACGCCCATAGGTAATCAGCCTGCACCTGCTTCTATGTCTGTGAGACTGACTCCATCTTCCACCACTCAGGATGGCAGGCTTAGGAGTGGGAGAGCCTATCACAGCCCGGCCAGACGGAGCTAGCTCCCGCCCTCTGTCTATTTATACCTGCCTTTCCTGTTCCTCCTTGCTTGTGATTCTTGTTTTGTTTCCTGGCCCTGCTGCAGCTTCTTTAACCATTTGACCCTGCTTCATATCGACCCTGGCTTACTGACTACTCTCCTGCTCTGCGTTTGGTACCTCGTACACTCCTGGTTTGACTCGGCTCGTTCACCACTCTTGTTGCTCGCGGTGTTGCCATGGGCAACTGCCCCTTTTCCCTTGCTTGTGTGTACCCTTGTCTGTCGGGCACTTATTGAGCGTAGGGACCGTCGCCCAGTTGTACCCCGTCGCCTAGGGCAGGTCGTTGCAAGTAGGCAGGGACTGAGTGGCGGGTAGATTAGGGCTCACTTGTCTGTTTCCTTTACCCCGTCATTACAGGAGATTTAACAGTTTCAATAGTCTAGCAGGGATATGATAAGGATAAGGGCACGTGTAACCATTTTTGTTACCTCAAGAGCAGACTGGAGAAGGGCTGAAAGGCATGGCCTGAAGGACAGCGCAGAATCAAAGGCTATTTCGAGGCAGCGGATTTGTGATACTGGGGAAAGTGTGGAGGATAGTTCTGGTAGGTGGGTCGAATGAGATAGGGTGGGAAGATTGATGAATTTGGTTATGTACGTACGTATGTAGGTGCAGCAGTATCTGTGATCTGACACAGTAGACATTTTAGTATGTTTACAGTACCTGCTTTGTCACATGAAAATCATCAGCTATATATATATATATTTATTTATTTTTTTCCATCTATATAGCCATATGAGGGCTTGTTTTTTGCGGTACAAGTTGTAGTTTTTCATGGCACCATTTATTGTACCGCATAATGTACTGGGAAGCTGCTTTGTGGGGTGCAATGGGCAAAAGAAAGCGATTACGCCATTTTTTGGGGGGGTTTTGTTTTTACCGCATCCATCAGGTGGTAAAAACTACATTCACAATTCTATTCTACAGGTTGATTCGATTACGGCTCCAAAACCAAATTTATATGTTTTGTTTTATGTTTTAAAATAAATAAACCATTTGCTAAATTAAAAAAATCTTTTGTGTCGCCATGTTCTGAGAGCCATAACTTTTTCATTTTTCCATCAATTTAGCGAAGTGAGGGCTTAAATGTTGCGGGGCGAGATGTCGTTTTCACGAATACCATTTTGGGGTATATGCAACTTTTTGATCACTTTTTATTTAATTTTTTTTAGCGCTACGGTGACCAAAAACCAGCAATTTGAGTTTTATATATATATTTTTTTTTACGGAACTCACCAAGCGGGTTATACAAAGCTTTATTGTTATAGTTTGGACTTTTACGGACTGCGGCGATACCAGTTATGTTAACTTTTCTTTTTTTAACATTGATTTAGGGAAAAAATTTGAAAAGGTGTTTTTTTTTAAACTTTTAATACTTTATTTTTTTTGGAACATAAAAAAAACCTTTATTTAACTGTTTTTTACTTATTTTATTAGTCCCCCTAGGAGACATGGATCGCTTGCGTGATATACTGCAATACTAATGTTTTGCAGTATATCGTGATTCTGACAGTCTCCTTTAAAGCCCTGCCAGGGGAAGAGCTTCAAAGGAATACAAAGATGGCACACCTGGGGATCCTTTGTTAGGCCCCCAGGTTGCCATAACAACTGTTGTTACCGGCCGATCGTGCTGCGGAGGGGGGGGCGATGGCATGTTTGAGGGGGTGCCCCCGTGAATATAACACTTTACATGCTGCTGTCACGATTGACCGCGGCATTTAAGATTTTAAACGGGCAGAATCAAAGTGATCTTTTATTCCGCCCGTTACAGTGAGGTGTCGGCTGCATAACACAGCCATCACCCGCTGTGTATGGAGCGAGCTGAACCCGTGAGCTCGCTCCATACTTCTCTTTAACTCTCATCACGTACAGTTACGTGATATTAAGTTAAAGGGGTTGTCCGAGATAAATTATTTAAAGGTGTTATTAAAAATATGTTAAGTTATAAATATAAATACATTTGTAATATACTTACTTTTCCAAAGTGGCCCCGTTTCCAGATCCTGCCGTCGGGAACTTGACTGTTGATGTCTCTCTCTGCTCTGGCTCTGCCGCTTTGTTGATCTTGAATTCTTGCCGGGTATACGACACGTCACTTGTGACGTGGTATATATCAGCTTGTTCTGTTGTAACACGCATGCGCGGCCCCTGCTGTTATCTCGAGAACAGCAGGGACCACGAGAACAGCAGTGACAGCGCATGCGCGATACGGGATGTGAAGCAGAAGGCGGCGATATATGACACGTCACCAGTGACGTGTCGTATACCATCCGAGGTCTCTTTGGTACGAGACCATGTGATCGGGATACGACACGACAGTGGAGGCGGCTGAAACCGGTGACGTCAGAGCTCATGTGACCAGAAGGAAGAAGCAGCCAGAGCCGGAGAACAGAAGCAAGATTGCACGGGTAAGTATATTATGCAATTTTTAATATGTGTAATGTATTTTTAAATGTACTTAAAAAATAAATCTCGGACAACCCCTTTAAGGGGTTAAAATGTCAAAAATATTCTTATCTGCTAAAAAAAAAAAGTTACTACAGGAAATCTGTCCCATCACACTTATTGTTCAAGACTCAAAATTCTTCATGGGTTTTGGGACATCATTTTGACTGAAGAAAATATCCTAATGTGTGAACCCAGCCTTCCTGGAGTAAGAAATTTGTTTTTTCGTTAATATTAATATATACTTTATTGAAATAAGTGCTACCTCTGTCATTTTCTATATAAACTAAAGATGAAGATGCCAATAAACTAGAAGTATGAGAAAATAGAAAAATACTTTATTGAAAATAACACATTAATATACAATGATTAAAAAAGAATCCATCAACCGACAGGTTAAAAAAAGAGACATAACAAGCCATGCAACTTACAGGGTAAGTGAACCATGTGGATGTAAATAATGAATGCCCAATGGCATAACCTGGCACTGGGTACGTCTGCAAGCTATATACTGCCTTGATGAGTACAAATAATGAAAGTATATGCCATAAAAAATGGTCTAGGAAAAAGTACTCAAGTACATTTAAATAACAGCAGAAAAATAGACAATGCTGATGTATGAAAAAAAATGTTCACAACAAGTGATGACAATTAAACATACCCATTTATAGTCCAGGTTAGAGTGCACAGCGAGATGTCTGCCCCAACGCGCGTTTCGGCGCAACTGCCTTCGTCTGGGGGTAGCATTGGACAGTGCATATACCACTTTTAAAGCAAGAGCCGACCAATCATGGAGTATCCAAATCAGGGATCCCAGATGTAAGGGTATAATAATAATAATATATCGCCACATAATTACCGGTCGCTGCCTCGAGGTGGGAACAAGATGGCCGTGCCTACCGGAAGCGCCGATCACGAGGGGCCGGAGCCGGATACACGTCATCGCGTCAGTTGACGCGGTCACGTGAGTCCGAAGTCCGGCGCGTCATGAGCGGCGGAACGGAGGCCGGCCATTCGTCCACCAATCAGGGGAGCGACGCAGCGAAAAGACAGGTAACCTTGGATACGCAATGTTTATGGGCAACGGCCATGGTCCCTAATGAAACTTTTAAAAAACCAGTGAGAGAAATTGTGACATAGGTGTGAATAAGTTCTGAAAAAGCATACATGGATAAGACATTTTAAAAATGCCGTAACAAACAACATAAGTACAACAATCATGAGTTGTAAGACCTATGGTTGTGAAAATAAATATAATGAATGAATGAGTGCGATGTGCTATGTAATTTTCTGTTTAACGTTTACAAAATCAATAAGAATTAATCTTTCTCCATCAACAAAAATGCCAGCTGATCTATTATTACACTGAAAGCAATGAGGACCCTTTCTAAAATATATTTGACATGCACTAAAACATCAGCGTTAGTACCGCACTCCGATATCATAAAAACACTTCAAAAGGAAAGAAGATATAAAATATGTACATTTATCACAGAGACAGACAGGCACATACACAGCTCTGTTTTCACAAGTGTTCTGTCTAACAGCAGAGAAATCTACACCTAAGATATGACTGATAGTCTACATGCATTATTATGAGCCTGTAGTCTCCCTATCGTAACCTGAAGAGTGTTAGGGCTCATTCACACAAGCGTGATTCTCGTCCGTGTGCTGTGCGTTGAAACAACGCACAGCACATGGCCCCATTGATTTCAAGGGGCTATTCACACATGCGTGAGTTTTCATATGGCGAGAGTCCGTTGCCTGAAACTCACTGCATGTCCTATATAGGTGCGTTTTCACGCGCCTAGTCGCCCATTGAAGTCAATGGGTGTCTGAAAACCATGGACAGCACACAGATGCATAACCGTTTGCTGCCCGTGTTTAAAGTGTAGCTAAACGTTTGACAAACTTCTAACTTGTCATAGTGACATGTCAGAAGTTTGGATTGGTGGGGGTCCGAGCACTCGTGTGAGCGCTCAGCTGCTGCGTGTCTGTTCGGCTTTTTCCGGAAATAAATGTATCGTGTACGGACTCAATAGAAAGTCCATGGGACCGTACTCCGATACATCGGCTTTCTGGAAAAAGCCGAACAGAAACGAAGCGGCTGAGTGCTCACACAAGCGCTTCAGCTGCTTCGTTCTAGCGATTGGTGGGGGTCTCCTTGGACCTCCACCAATCCAAACTTATGACATGTCAGAAGTTTGTCGAACGTTTAGCTGCACTTTAACTCATCAATTACATTGAAAAAAAAAGTGCTTGCGAGTGTGTGAAAAGCACATACCACTCGTAAAGGAAACTGATGCAAAACACAACCCACACGGACAGATTTACACGTGTTTTTTACGCGCATAAAATCTGTCACGCTCGTGTAAATGTAGCCTTAGGGTATGTTCACACGGCAGCGTCCGTAACGGCCAAAATTACGGGGCTGTTTCCAGGAGAAAACAGCCCTGTCATTTCAGCCGTAACGGCATGTGCAGGCGCTTGAACGGCATTACGGACGTAACTGGAGCTGGTTTTCCATGGAGTCCATGGAAAACGGCTCCATTTACGTCTGAAGAAGTGACATGACACTTCTTTGGCGTGGGCGTTTATTTACGCGCCGTCTTTTGACAGCGACGCATAAATATACGCCTCGTGTGAACAGACAAACGTCAGCCCATTGCTTTCAATGGGCAGATGTTTGCCAACGCTATCGAGGCGCATTTTCGGACATAATTTGAGGCGTAAAACGCCCGAATTACGTCCATAAATAAGCCGTGTGAACATACCCTTAGGCTGGGTTCACAAACCCTATTTACGGACGTAATTCGGGCGTTTTAACCTCGAATTACGTCCGAAAATACGGCACCAAAGCGTCGACAAACATCTGCCCATTCATTTGAATGGTCTTTACGATGTTCTGTGCCGACGGTCATTTTTTTTTACGCGCCACTGTCAAAAGACGGCACGTAAAAAAGATGCCCGCGTCAAAGAAGTGCCTGTCACTTCTTGAGACGTAATTGGAGCCGTTTTCCATTGACACCATGGAAAAACTGCTCCAATTACGTCCGTAATGGATGCACTTACCATTACGTCTGAAATGCCGGAGCGGTTTTCTCCTGAAAACAGCTCCATAATTTCAGCCGTAACGGAGGCTGCCGTGTGAACATACCCTTAGACAGAATGCATGTGAAAACAGAACTGTGGATGTGCCTGTAGATGTAGCAGTTTCTGTTATCGGTATATAACTTAGTATCTATCCAATATCTATCATCTTTCTATCTATATTTAACCGCTGTCACAAGCAAAGAAAGCCCAGTTCTTTTTGGCTGTATTATATATTAACTTGTTCACATTATTTGAATTGCACAAGGTACATTTCTTTTAAAACATCTACCAATCATGATTGAATAAGAAAAGACGATATTTGATAAAGTGTTGCAGGAACATGTTTAAAGCGTCCATGTGTGTAATTCAACCTCTTACTGTCCCCATAAACCCTGCAGGATGCTTCTGTGTTTGCTACAGTACATCTTGTTTTTGTAGACATATGACTAATGTTCTTCTAAATCAACTTTAATATAATTCATTTACACACTTTAAGAACAGCAAAGAATCCTTCCTGCCTCCGCAAGCTCTTCATTAAATTTTTAGTATGAGCTAATACTTGAGACAAATACTTTTCTGGGATCAAACTAGAGATATACATGGAATTAGTGATTCTAAAATGAGCTATAATCCATCATTTTATTCTCTTAAATGGGCATATAATAAGTTTTAGATATTTTATATTTATAATGAGCAAATTGCAAAAATATTATTTGTTTAAAACACATGTAATTTTTTTCTATCTATCTATTGTCAAAAAATTAGCAGCAACTCCAATAGTAAGGGTGAAAAAAGTGGGTACTTTTATTGCCCGTGCAATAAAAGTACCCACTTTTTTCACCCTTACTATTGGAGTTGCTGCTAATTTTAAGGGTGAAAAAAGTGGGTACTTTTATTGCACGGGCAATAAAAGTACCCACTTTTTTCACCCTTACTATTGGAGTTGCTGCTCATTTTTTGACTTCTGTGTATCTGGGACTTGGTCTGTCCCTCAGAGCCTGCACCCATACGCTGCCGGTGCTGCTGGACTTGGTATCTATCTATCTATCTATCTATCTATATGAACAAATGGATCCATCAGCACCGGCAAACTGTGGGTGCAGGCCCCCGGGAACAGACCAAGTTCCAAATTACGTAGTATTCAAAAAAATAGGCAGCACTCCGTAGTAAATGTGAAAAAAAAATGGGTACTTCTATCTATCTATCTATCTATCCCTCTGCATCTTATGTAAAAACATTGTAATTGTGTTAAGAATTCGTACGTTTAAAAAAAATGTGGTCATGCACCAGCAGGCTACAAATTAAAACTGCTGCAACATCTATTTTATGATTTTCATAATGCTAGGGCTACATGGCGACTGACTGCAACATATGTTTCATGTCCAAAGATCACTGTGTTGCGCTGCCGACATCGCAGGTAATGAAAGTGAAGGTGGACGTGTTTCTAACCCGCAAGTTGCCGTGAATCTGACACCACAGTTGAAAGGAATCCAAACCCACTGGACTTCTTGCCACTGTCGTCTCACAACAACATGCAGTTTGCAAAGCGACCACATTCCCTTTCTTTACCTGCAATGCAGGTAGCGATACAGCAATCTTTGGCCGTGTGATCTGTGTCGCGGTTAAAGATGCCATGTTCCCCTAGACTCAAAGACATGTTATTATTTGTACCAGTTCAGGTCAAGCAAGGATTGGTTAATGTGTAGTGCCTATAATGGGGGATTCATACATGGCAGATTTTGTTGCAGAAATGTCTGGAACTGAAAATCAGCTCCATTCATTTGAATGGTAATTGCTATCTTTTAGACATGAACTTGAGTATACGCTCGTTGCCAATAATTCCCCTGTGTAAACAGGGCAACGATTAGCATCTGAACGAGCAAACGCTCGATCATCTGCTGATCATAATATTTAATTTTTTTAAAACTATATCGTTTTCGGCAGCAGATCTCCCTGTGTAAACAGGGTGACGCGCTGCCACATGATAATAATGGATGGGGACGAGCGATCGTAGTAACGACCGCTCATGCCCATCCATAGCTCCGTGTGACAGGAGCAAGCGAGCGCCGATCAACGATGTCTCATTGATTGGCGCTCACTGCACCGACCTATTTTCGGTCTGTATAAAAGGCCCTTAAGACTGGTTTCTCTGACTACTGATGGATTGTGGGTATTGTTAATCTATGATCAGACACTAAAGGTCCTCTTACACTTCCCGATATAGGCCGGGAATATGAGCGCCAATCAACGAGGCGCTCATTTGCTCATTTCAAAAGCAGCAATGATTAGTAATGTATGGGGACCCATACATTTCTATCATGTCGACAGCACATCTCCCTGTGGTGCCAAAAACGATAATATTTCTTGCTGCATAAACAATACAATCCCCCGATGAATGTGGAATTGAGAGAAATGAATCTTTGCCTCTTAAAGAGGATATATGGTAAATATATAGTAAAAGGAATTGACAGAGAGGTCAGAAAAGACTAACAAAAATAAAATAGTGCGGTGGGTAGAAAATTGAGGGCAATAGCTTGATCAGATCATGTGACCCAGATCTTATATAGCATGAATGTTGGCATTATCTAATATAATCTGTTGCTTTTTTTTATGTAACTTTGACTAAAAAACCCTCATTTGCTATAATGGCAAAATCATAAAATAAATTACAGCAGTGTGTATGGCCAGCATAAGTGAGATGTAGGTTCAAAGCCCTTCAATGTTGAATTGAGGCATATGTATAAGTTACAGTGACGTATCTTTTATTCTACCCTGGGAAGAACTGTAAAAATATAACATTCAATCCAGTAAACAGATCCCGATACAAAATCTACCTTTTTTCTCTCTCTCTCTCTCTCTCTTGAATATAGAACAAAGTGGGAATGTACTATGACAAACCAGCCCCAAATGATGAGCCAAAGACACACCCAAGTCGTGCAATTCGGTCACTTTGCATTGTGTAATCTTTAGGACAATGGAACAAACAAAAAGTGTAGCATCTCTGGTTTAATTTACTTTGGCTTTGAAGTAAACTCATTTCAAATGTTGTCAACAAACATTGGAGAGTCTACGAAATATGTAAAGAACTGTGGTAGGCTTCAAATCTTAACAAAGGGTTAATCAGCACATTCACAGCTCCCGACATCAGTGCCTGCAGATGTTGAGACTAAATTTTCTAGGTTTTTTTAGCTGTTTATTATATACATACTTTATTTTGTTTGTGTGTGTTTGTTTGCCAGTAAAAAGTTCATTTTTAACTATGCAATTTTTTATTTTTAACAGGACTTAAGGGCTTGTCCACACGTAATGGCATTGCTGCAGAAAATTTCTGCAGCAATTCCACAGAAACTAGCAGGATTTCAACTGCGGAAAATCTGCACCATTTCGTGAGTTTTTTACTACAGAAAATGTTGCGTTTTTCTCAATGTTGGGAGATGGTGACATCTCCTCTGAAAAACGCAGCAATTCAGTCCACTTTCCACAGCAGTAATTGACATGCTGCGGTACGAAAAATATGTATCGCAGGTCAATTTCTGCTCGGAAATTTTACGCAAAGTGTGGATGAGATTTGTTAAATCTCACACACTTTTGCTGCTACTGTATTCTGCTGCGTATTTTCCATTTGCAATACCGAACGGAAAATATGCAGCAATTCCGTTACGTGTGGACAAGCCCTAACAGTATTTAACACACTTGATACAAACTTAATACTAATTGCTTGTATAGCTTGTCTTTTATTAAACCTCTTGATTTTGTAAAATTATATTTAAGGCATATAGAAAATGTATATTGATAAAGTTAGTTTTATTAATAATTGTATATTATTATTCATGTTAATTTAATAATAATATTTATAAATAAATACTAACAAAGCTGCGATAATTTTATACATATCCTAATATACTAATAAAAAACGCAATAGTCAAAAGCATTTAGAGGCAGATTTGTTAATTTCGACAAGATAAAACTAGAACAGACAGGCAGAAACTGTGCCAAATTAATCACAGTAGTGCACCCTGTATGATAAATTTGGCAGACTTGTTAGACACTTTTCTCTTCCTTATGCCACTTCTTACCTGGCGTACTTTACCCCAATAATTTGTGCAAAGAAATGGTTCACACCATTAATAAATCTGATGCATTTTATGACTCCTAGACACTTTTTAAAACGGACTAGTAAGGTATAAAAAGTGTATAATACACATAATAAATTTGGCACCCGGCATGTAGACCAGCTTTGTTCCGCAATTTGAGCCAGAATTCTAGAAAATTTTGATTAATAAATCTTCCCGTATATTTTTTATAATACTATATAAAAGCTGTAATACTGGAAAAGTCAGATGTCAGACATTTGTCTTTTATTTTCTTATTGCGCTTAAAATTACCATTTAGTTAAAGCTAATAAAAACGCTTGGTCTTAAACCCCATATGAAAATAATATATATTTACATTAACATGCATGAAACTATTTGAATTTGTCTGAAAAATATATATTTATCTTTACAAGATGTCTTGCTTTGAAAAATCAAAAAAACTAGAAATTAGAACAAAAGAAGTTGCAAAGCGAAAAGTGGAAGATTTATACTTCGGGTCACATATTTTATAACCTATTTTAAACTGTATTATATTTGGTTGTAAAAAATGTACCTTGTGTTCCATATTTTCACAAAAAAAACAATAGTTTAAAATAGATATTATTTTTCTGTATTTGGAGTACACTGTTCAAGTGTGTGTGTGTGTGTGTATGTATGTATGTATGTATGTATGTATGTATGTATGTATGTATGTATGTATGTATGTATGTATGTATGTATGTGTGTGTGTGTGTGTATAAAAAATATATAACCCGCCATAATAAAAAGGGAACTTAAACCAGTATGGTATAAGTCACAATGTTACAATATAGTAGCATATGTTGAAACCATTAGATGCCCCCTAATTCTCTGCACCATACTTTACATTACTACCCATCATTTGACTGATCTAGTTACAATTGAACACCACAGATCCACAAATATTCATTCAGCAAATTAACTCCATACGTATCTGTTTAGTATATTTCTGCCATTTGGTTGCCTTTGAAATTGACAAGTGACACAAAGTCTACACATAAAATGGCAGCTGATGATAACGCCCTTTAATATCATTCAGCTGCACCAAATCCACGTTTCTATACATCTTTCTCACATTAGTCACATTGTGTTTTCCAGTTAAGTAATAACTACTTTTACCCCAAATGACAGGGGAAAAAAATGAATCTCTATATGTTAAGCACGTTAAAGGTTGTGAAAAGGTTAATTTTATATGGTTATACTAGCCTCCAGAGTAATGAGCAAGACACCTACCTGGTAACACGTACGGTACAACCAGATCTGCTTTCTCTTTAACGAAATTTGAGTAACTCGGAGGGAAAGAGGAAAAAAAAATCTGAAAGCAATTTTGAAAAGCAGAAAAAAAGAAGAGAAGTGCAGGTCAGGCAACAAGTAAAAATAATGGGAAATGTAGAATTCTCCCAGTCCTGTCTCTTCACTGCTTAGCAGCGAAATGCACATATTTTTTTTCATCAACATTACAACCAGCATGCCTGAAGGCTGGAGGTTGGGAAGGTCTCTCCTTAAAGATCTATTTACACACTTTTTTTTTTAGTGATTTAATATTTTTCTAAAATCCTTAGAAAATCATTATTCTAAAATAAAAAAAAAATTCCATAAGCATACAGGGTTTGTCCAAACACCATGAATTTTTTTTTTTAAAACCGTGTACATGGCTATAAAATGACAAATGCAGGGACCGACTGGGGACCAGGGAAGCGCCGGCAAATGAAGCGGTCGGGGATTGGTTGGGTGAGTATTACATCTTTTGGTATTTTATAGCCATGGATGCTCTTTGTAAAAAATGTGATGGGGTCAGACAACCCCTTTAATAGCATAAATTAATCAGTGTAAAATAAGCCTTCGAGGACTGATAGAAAATGTATGTGTACAATTGCAAGTAGTTTATCACAGAAAAGAGTTCCAAAAGTGGCCCATTAGGGCAATATTTTGGTTACTCTGTATGAAAGGATGTGATTGCATGTACTCTATTGGAATATCTTTAAATTAGTTCAACATTTATGTGTAAAACTTAAAGACCATTTTATTATGATTATTATTATTAATAATAATAATGATGATAATGAACAAGCCCCCTCTGACCGTATCCAGGATAATTCAAGAATGCTCCAAATTCAAACATCTCCAAAACTCTGTGGAGCTTCCACCCAGGTTAGCAGAGTTCATTTCCCCTTTTTTCTGTGTGGGTAAGGGTGTGTTCACATCAGCATTCGGTTTCCATTGATGTGTCGACTGAACTCTTGAGTCAGTCAAAAAAGCGGAAACCTCACGGAACTGTGATACACTGTTTCATACCTAGTGCAGGTCCTGAAGGGGAGATGCATGACTTCTATCTTGGTTTTATTTTTACTCTTTAAGCTATGCAATGCCCCCTCAAGCCCTGCACTCTAGATTCTGCAGTTTAAATCTAATCATAGGATGCAGTTAAAAAAAAAGTAATTATCTATATTACAATAGAATCGAATGAGGGAAATAAGTAAACAAATGTTTTTTAACAAATGGTTAAGTTAACAAATGGTTAAAATGAACATACTAGCTTATTTATTATACTGTAAAGCATGCTGTAATTTATTATACAGTGCCCTGTTAACATCATCAAGACAACCCCTTTTAACATGATCTACATTATTAGTGGAGAGCCGCTAATGAAACGTGGCTCTTGCCCAGCTGGATGCAGCCTGGTCGCTGCAGGGGAAATGCACTATTATTATTATTTATCTTAAAGCACCATTAATTGAAGGGTGTTGTACGTATGGGAGTTTAAGTGCATGACCCTAGACAATAAAAATAAGTACAATAAACTTGACTTTAATAAATGACAGACAGAGACTAAAGGAGTGGATTTTGCCCATGAGGGTTAACAATCTACAATGAAAGGAAGGAAGGAGACAGTAGTGGAAGCAGGGTTGTTTATGTAGTAAGCTTTTCTGAAGAGGTGTTTTGTTTTTTTTTGTTGCATTTCAGGGTTTGAATAGTGGAAGAGAGTCTGATGAGTGAAGGTAGAGGGTTCCAGTGAATGGGGGATGCACAGTAAAATTTTTGGAGACAATAAGGTGAGGAGCAGATAAGAGGGGAGCAAAACAGAAGGTCTAGAGAAGGTCTCAGGAGATTAGGGCAGAGATGTATGGAGGTTGTATGATATTGTTAATATTTTGAACTTCGCTGGGCAATGAGCAGCCAGTGAAGGGATTAACAGTGGAGAGAGGCAGAGGTGAAACAAGCAGAGAGATAGATAAACCTGGCAGCAAAGTTTAGGGGAGATTGGAAAGGTTTAAGAGTTTTAGGTTGGAGACCAGAGAAGGATGTTGTAATAGTCTAGAAGGGAGATGATGAAGGCATGTACTTGCATTTTTGTTGACTTAAAGATGAGGAAAGAAAGGATTTGAGAAATATTTTTGAGGTGGAGACGGCAAGAGGTGGTAAGGGCTTGGATGTGAGGTTTAAAAGAGAGGGCACAATCACAAGGCAGCTGACTTGTGAGACCGGGGAAAGTGTAGAGCCATTAACTGTTGTTGAGTGAAATGGGGGAAAAATTATGAATTCAGTTTTCTCCATGTTAAGTTTTAGGAAGCGGGAAGTGAAGGAGGATATAGCTGTTAGACAATCTGAAACTCTGGAAACCAGTTAGTTGACATCTGGGCCACAGAGTTAAGGCCCTTTTACAATGGGTGATTATCGGGCAGACAAACGTTCATAGAACGCTCGTTGCTGATAATGGACCTGTGTAAACAGGGCAGCGATCAGCAAATGAACGAGCAAACTCGCGATCATCTGCTGAACGTATTGTTTTAAAAAAGTTAAATATTATCATTGTCGACAGCACATCTCCCTGTGTAAACAGGGAGATGCTCCCAACATGATAATAACGTATGGGAGCGAGCGATTGGAGTAGCGCATGGTCGTCCCCATACATAGCTCTGTGTGACAGGAGCAAATGAGTGCCGATCAACGATGTCTCGTTGATCAGCGCTCGCTGCATTGGCCGAACATCGGCAGGTGTAAAAGGCCCTTTACATTTGGGTGTCATTGGCACAGAAATGGTACTGATGGCCATGGGATTTTATGAGCGGTCCCAGACCAAAGGTGTAAATGGAGAAGAGCAGTGGTCCTAGGACAGATCATTGAGGGACACCAACATAGAGAAAGCAAGATGAGGAGGTAGTATGTGAGTGGAAAACACTAAATGTTCGGTTGGTGAGGTAAGATATCAAGGAGAGGGCCAGGTCTGTGATACCAAGAGATGAGAGAATTTGTAACAGGAGGCAGTGACCAACTGTGTCGAAGGCCTAGAGGACAGGTCTAGAGGGAGCCCAGAGTAATATTGTCTGGTTTTGGCAGTTAAAAGATCATCAGTCATTTTGGATAAGGACGTTTTAGTAGAATGGTGGGTTCTGAAGTAAGATTGTAGATGGTCAAAAAGAGAGTTGGATGAGAGGTAGTAGGACAGTTCAAGGTGGACATGTTGTTCAAGGAGTTCTGAAGCAAATGGGAGTAATGAGATAGTTGGGCAAATAGGACAGATCTAGTGATGACTTCTTAAGGATGGGTGTGAGTTTCATGTTTAAATGAAGAAGGGCAAACACCAGTGGATAGTGATAGGTTAAATAGGTGGATTAGGGCTGGGATAAAGACAGTAGTAAAGTTAGGGATGAGGTGGGATGGGATTGGGTCAAGTGCACATGTAGTGAGGTGTGATTTAGAGAGCAAGGTGGAAAGCTTTCCATCAGTAATGGTGCAGAAGCAGGTAATGAGGTAATAGCACTGAGCAGTAGTGGAGAGGGGTTGCAGGAGCTACAGGTTGAAGCTTTATTTGAAGTTGTACATCTTATGTTTAAAATGTGGTGCAAAGTACTTCGATGAGAGGTGTGAGAGCAGGCACCAGAGGACTGAGTAGAGAGTAGTATTGAATAAATGTTTGGGGTTGTGGGACAGAGAAGATATGACAGTAGTGAAGTTGTCCTGTTTAGAAGAAGTGTTTGCGGATTTGAACTTGAGAAGTTCTACTTTGTATGTTGTGAAGTCTTCCTTGGGTGGATTTTCTTCCAATTTCACTCTGCAACCCTGGAAGCATGTCTCAGCTTTTTCATCAGATTGTTCTGCCAGGGCTGCCTATTGATTTGTGGAGTTTATTTTGTGAGAGGGATGACTGAGAGGAGCACTTAAGTATAGAAAACAGTGACGGCTTCTGTGCCATGAAATGAAAATCTGGTAGAAAGTGGTAGAAGGGAGAGTGTGTATAAATATCAAGAGATTTAAGTTGGGAGGGTGTGCTGGTTTCTGGACTGAGGGGGGCAGCTGAAGAGAAAATGGAAAAGAATGTAAGTAAATTTTAGTTAGATAGGGGGAGAGGCCAGTTTGAGAGGTTAAATAGGGAACCAAGGCATGGAAAAGAAAGGTGTAGTGCTTGGCCCTCTTTGTGAATGGCTGTCAAGGACTACTGTGACAAATGAGGAGGCAAGTGAGAGCAGTTTGGAGGCAGGTGAGGGAGATGAGTCAATGGGGATGTCACCCATGATGATGGTGTGGATGCCATTTCAAAGGAAGTGTAGGAGTCAGCTGGCGAAGTGGTAGATAAAGATGGTGGCAGGGCCTGGTGGTCGATAGATGAGGGCCACTGGGAAGTAGAGTAGATGCAGACATAGTGTATTTTAAAAGAAGGGGAAGTGAGGTAGGATAGAGGTGGTGTTGGGTTAAAGGAGCAGTTCTCCAATAAAAAGTGGGGATCTGCTGAGGTGGCCCAGGTTTAAGAGATATGTTACAGCAGTAAGAAGAAGTAGAACGAGAGAGATAGTAGGTGTGAGGAGAGGATGTGTGTGTTTGGAGAGTAAAGCTTTAATGTTTAGGAGGAGGTCAGCAGATGAAGTCAGAATGGGTAGAAGAGAGGGAGAGATAACTAGTTATTTGCTGGGTGTAGCGGTTTATGCAAAATCCATAAGTTTCAGGGCAAGGGAAGCAATGTTTGCGATGGTGAAAATAATCATTTTAGTTAGATGAACGTATGTAGAATGAGCTAGACATGAGAGAGTGACTGAATATGGGTTTAAGCAATCCCCTTCAGTTCCAATTCTGGTCTAGTTCTGACTAATGCACTTATGTAGCATAATGTCTGAAATTCTGTGCTGATCTTACCTGATCGTTTCTCTGGTGACGTAAGACTTTTGTTAATTTTCGTGAGAGTTGTAAATTATATTTTGACTAAGACTTATCTCTTCTGGAACTGAGCAACAGCCAGTGGGAATCGTCATTTCACTTTTGCAGGGTGATCCTCAAACCTGGGCCTTTTCGCTGAGACCTGTTGCCCCTGAACTTTTTTCTGTGGAGATCTTCTTTGAGGTTTTAGGTTTAATTTATTGAGAATCCGATATCAATCTGGCCAATCTGTTATCTCTCCAGCAAGGACTGTGTCCTTTCGAAGATTTAGACAATGGTCCATTTCTTCTAAATGGAATGATGTTGCACTCCGATGTCCGTTCCGCCGAGGTGTTTCAGAAACCTTGAAAGATCTCTTAATAAATTAACCTCCGCCCTTGACTCTAGAGGATACCATGACCCTTTTGTTTGTCTGGACCGACGACTACGAGAGCGAAAAAATTAAAGATCTGCAATGGCCACTCCCCTTCCCTGCGCTGAGATTCCTTCATCTGATACACAAGAGCCCATGCAGTTGGGCTCTATGTCTTCTCAAGAACGGAGAATTTTTCAGAAACGCTAGGGGCTGTGTTTCTGTTCCGGGGACACTGATCATACACTTAAGAACTGTTCCAAACGTCCAGAACGTTCCAGCTCCGGAAAACTTCAGAGCCTAGATGGTCCACGGGAATGCCATCTAAGCAGTCAGGTTTTTCCCACATTTAAAAAAAAAATCCTTTTGTCTGTTAACCTTTTAAGGAGCAGGTCTATTTCAGTCCTTAAAGAGACTCGGTCACCACATTATAAGTGCCCTATCTCCTACATAAGGAGATCGGTGCTATAATGTAGGTGACCGCAGTGCTTTTTATTTAAAAAAACGATCTATTTTCACCACTTTATTAGCAATTTTAGATTTATGCTAATGAGTTTCTCAATGGACAACTGGGCGTGTTTTACTATTGACCAAGTGGGCGTTGTACAGAGGAGTGTATGATGCTGACCAATCCCGTGGAATGTCTATTCACTGTCTAAACACTTCAGTATCGTTAATGTGTTAGTATAAGACAGCGCATACTGATCTAAAAGGATCCCTATGTGCTGACTAAATTAATGGAGAGAAGTGCATTACGCTGATTGGTCAGCGTCATACACTCCTCTATACAACGCCCACTTGGTCAATAGTAAAACACGCCCAGTTGTCCATTGAGAAACTAATTAGCATAAATCTAAAATAAAGTTGTAATGACAGGGGTAGGGAAACAGACAAGTGAGCCCTAATCTACCTGCCCCTCAGTCCCTGCCTACTTGCAACGACCCGCCCTAGGCGACGGGGTACAACTGGGCGACGGTCCCTACGCTCAATAAGTGCACGACAGACAAACAGACAAGGGTACACAGAGCAAAGGGGATAAAGGGGCATTTGCCCACGGAAACACCATGAGCAACAAGAGTAGTGAACAAGCCGAGTCAAACCAGGAGAGTACGAGGTGCCAAACGCAGAGCAGGAGAGTAGTGAACAAGCCAAGTCAAACCAGGAGAGTACGAGGTACCAAACGCAGAGCAGGAGAGTAGTCAGCAAGCCGGGGTCAATAAGAAACAAGGACAAATAGAACCAGAAGCTGCAGCAGGGCCAGGAAACCAAACAAGACGAATCACAAGCAAGGAGGAACAGGAAAGGCAGATATAAATAGACAGAGGGCGGGAGCTAGCTCCGTCTGGCCAGGCTGTGATAGGCTCTCCCACTCCTAAGTCTGCCACCCTGAGTGGTGGAAGATGGAGTCAGTCTAACAGACATAGAAGCAGGTGCAGACTGATTATCCATGGGCGTTGCCCCAGAAGCTGTGCCTGGCAGAGCCTTTACAAAAGTGGTGAAAATAGATCTTTTTTTTTAAAATAAAAAGCACTGCTGTCACCTACATTATAGCGCCGATCTCCTTATGTAGGAGATAGGGCACTTATAATGTGGTGACAGAGCCTCTTCAAGGACCAACCATTATTTTTTGTTTTTTTTCCTCCCCGCATTCCAAGAGTCATAACTTTTTTATTCTTATGTCAATATAGCCATGAGGGCTTGTTTTTTGCAGAACGAGTTGTATTTTTCAATTGCACAATTTGTGTGTATATATTATATTGCTTATCTTTTATTAATTTTTTAAGTAAATCAAACCATTTTTATGGAAAAGAGTGGTCTTATTTTAATTTTTACTGTAATCTTTTTTTTTTTTTTAATAAACTTTATTTAACTGTTAATTATAATTTTTTATTAGTCCCACTAGGAAACTTTACCATGCGATCTTCTGATAGCTTATATTATGCTTTGGTATACTTAGTATTTCAAAGCATTATTGCCTGTCAGTGTAAAACTGACAGGCAATCTAATAGGCCATGCCTCAGGCACAGCCTATTAGGCATACAGCCAGGGCAGCCCGTCGGCGTTTGGCGATTCCATTCGTGGGCCGCCGATCGGTGACAGAGGGAGCTCACTCCCTCTGTCAAACAACTTAAAAGTCCCGTTCACTATTGATCGCAGCATTTAAGGTGTTAAATGGCAAGGATTGGAGGTATTTCCAATCCTAGCAGTTGCAGAGGGAGCCCGGCTGTCAGTCACAGTCGGGCACCCGCGGCGATCGTGAAGGCACAGCTTCTGTGCCCGCACGATCTTCATCACATACATGCCCGGCAGAATGCGCTAATGGCTGCATTCTATGCCGCGCATGTAGGTGATTCTGTGCCAAGGGGTTAATATATGGTTTAATAATGTTTCTGGTCAAGCTTTTGTAGATTGTGGTTCTGCAGCTAATTTCTTATATTTTTCAGGTTGCAAAAATATTGGCTAGCCCCCGTGTTCAGTTGAGAACCTCAATCAAAGTCTCTGCTACAGATAATAACCCTCTCGCTCAGAGGTCGGTCAAGTTCTCTACTCCACCTGTTACATTGGAAGTGGGTACTTTGCATACTGAACAAATCACTTTCTTTATTCTAGAAAATTTGCCCTCTGAAGTGGGTTGGGTATTCCATGGTTGCAGACACATAATCCTGTTATTGATTGGGTAAAAGCAGATTTGATTAAGTGGCATTCTAAATGTTTTGATTCTTGCATGTCTTTGTCTACTACAAATGTATCATTGTTGTCTGAGTGTATTCAAGATTTTGAGGATGTCGTTTGTGAAATCAGTTGTGACTCTCTCCCTCCTCATAGACCGTACGACTGTCCCATTATACTTCTCCCTAATGCTAAACTGCCTAAGGGCCGGATTTATAATCTTTCTACCCTGGAAAGACAGGTCATGAAAGATTATATTAAAGACAGTCTCCGTAAGGGTCATATTCGTCCGTCTACTTCTCCGGTGGGTGCAGGTTTTTACTTTGTTGAAAAGAAAGATGGCGGTTTAAGACCCTGCATCGACTATAGGGAATTAAATAATATTACCATTAAGAATCAATATCCTCTTCCACTCATCCCGGACTTGTTTAATCAGATCTCAGGAGCCAGGTGGTTCTCTAAACTAGATTTACATGGGGCCTACAATTTGGTTTGTATCCACAAAGCGCATGAGTGGAAGACAGCATTTATTACACCAGATTGTCATTATGAGTATTTGGTCATGCCTCTTGGTTTAAAGGGAATGTGTCGCTAGAATTTTTTTTTTTTTTTTTTTAGTTAAACAGTTAGTATATAAATGATTCCAAATTGTTCTAATTTTAAAAAAAAAAAATCACAAGTCAGGAAATATTATAAATTAGATTCTAATTTATAACATTTCCATGTGCTGGTCACTAGAGGGAGCAATTCCCAAAATTGCAGCATTCGCATGTGGCAAAGCAACCTCATTGCTTTATGCTGGAAAAATTGGAGAAGACACACTCGCTCTAGTGTGCTCAAACAATCCCCCCTCCTTTATCCTGGCTAGTGCCAGGAGAAAGGAGGGGATTGAATGTTCAAACCTCCTACACTGTGTGCAGCCATTTTTTGAGAGAATGCACAGTTTAGGAGGATTAGATACAGTGGTAATCACACAGTATAACACGAACATACACACACATCACATACACAAACATAACTTAACTGCTCCTGTCCCTGCCGCTCTTGCTGCTCCTAGTCCTTGCTTCTGAACATATGGATGGAGGCCGCGACCGGAAGTAGTCAACTTACTGTCCGGCCGCGGCTTCCAGTCCACATGAAAATGGCGCCGGATGTCGCTCTGCCGAAGACCTTCCTTTTGGACTGTGTGGGAGCGGCGCATGCGCCGTTCCTACACAGACGACGTATACTATAGTGAATGGAACGGCTTCAGTTCGCATTCTCTATGGGGATGTATGTGCCGTATTCCATCTCTGTATGTGTCGTTAATCGACACATACAGAGATGAAAAAAAATGGCAGCCCCCATAGAGAAGTAAAAGAAAGAAAAAAGAAAAAAGTAAAACACAAAAACACAAATAAATAAAATTTATTTTAATAACATACTAAAAGCAATAACATATATAAAAAAAATTTTTTTCGTGACACCTTCCCTTTAAGTAATGCTCCAGCGGTTTTTCAAAACCTGGTTAAAGGCATTGTGTTGCCAGAAAAACATGTGTTTTTTTTTAAATTAAACATTTAGTGTGTGGGTGATTAAACATTGTTCAAATTTTTTTTATTTTTTTCACGAGTCAGGAAATATTATAAATTATTTCTAATTTATAATACTACCCATTTTTGGTCACTAGATGGAGCTATTTCCCAAAATTGCAACATTGGGTTAAAAGCCCTCGCTCTAGTGAGCTCTCAGCATCCCCCCCTCCTTTATCCTGGCTAGTGCCGGGATAAACGAGGGGTTTGAACGGTGTAACCTCCTACACTGTGTGTCGCCATTTTTTGAGCTAACACACAGCGTAGTAGGTTTACATACAGTAGTAAACACACACAAACACGAACATACATTGAAATGTCTTACCTGCTCCTGCCACCGCGGCTCCCTCCGGCCCGTCCGCTCCGTTTGCTGCCGCTGGTCCAAGTGCACAAATCCGGAAGCCGCGACCGGAAGTAGTAATATTACTGTCCGGCCGCGACTTCCGGTCCACAGGAAAATGGCGCCGGACGGCGCCAATTTCGAATTGGACTGTGTGGGAGCGGCGCATGCGCAGTTCCCACACAGACGCCGTACACGGAAGTCAATGGGACGGGAGCCGTTCGCAGTCCCTATGGGACTGTGGCTGCCGTATTCCATGTCTGTATGTGTCGTTAATCGACACAGACAGAAATGGAACAAAAAATGGCAGCCCCCATAGAGAAGAAAAAGTGTAAAAATAAGAAAAAGTAAAACACAAACACACAAATGAATATAAACGTTTTTAATAAAGCACTAACATCTTTAACATATAAAAAAATAATTTGTGATGACACTGTTCCTTTAATGAAATTTTCAGAAATTTTATTGGACGCTTTGTGGTAGTGTATCTGGACAATATTCTTGTATTTTCTTCCGATTCGTCCTCTCATGTCCAACATTTAATGTCCGTCCTTCAAGTACTGAGGGAGAATTGTCTTTACGCGAAATTTTAAAAATTTATTTGCGGAGTTCAGGAAGTTAATTTCTTGGGATATGTGTGGTCTCCTCATGATTTTCGTATGTACTCTGCTAAGGTTCAGGCAATACTTGAGGGGGTCCAACCCACTTCACTAAAAGCTCTGCAGAGGTTCTTGGTTTTTGCTAATTATTATCCAAAATGTATTCATAATTTTTCCTCCATTGCCAAACCTTTGACAGATCTTACTAAAGTGGGTTCTGATCTTGTAAATTGGAAACCTAGTGCGGTCTCCCCCTTTGAAACCTTAAAACAGTGTTTTATGGAAGTGCCTGTACTTATTCAACCTGACCTTTCTAGTCCCTTTATTGTTGAGGTTGATGCCTCATAAATAGGTGTGGGGGCTGCGTTATCCCAAGGTCTTCTGTATTGACTAATTTGCATCCTTGTGCTTTTTTTTTCTTGCTAATTTTTTGCCGTTGAAAAAAAATGATGATACAGGTAATCATGAACTTCTTACTATTAAGTGGGAGTTTGAAGAGTTGCGCCACTTTCTAGAAGGGGCTAGACATCAAATTACTGTACTGAGTGACCATAAAAACCTGAAATCAGCCAAACGACTCAATCCCATACAGGCTAGGTGGGCCTTGTTCTTTACCAGGTTTGACTTTATTGCAACCTACAGACCCGGGTCTAAAAATGTTGAGGCCGACGCAGTACCTCGAAGTTTCTGTTCCTCACAGGTCCCCGACATTCATCCTGAAACTATTTTATCTAAGGGGATAGTGGCTTCTGCAATATCATTAGATCTTTCAGCTGAGATTAAAGAATGTGAGCAACTCGATCCGCAAACTATTCCTGCTGGGAGGTTGTTTGTACCTCCTCAGTTTAGATTTTGTTTGCTTAATGAGTTACATGATTCTGTTTTGAGTGGCCATCCAGGGATAACTGGTACTAAAAAATTAGTCTCACGGTTCTATTGGTGGACATCCTTGTCTCGTGATGTAAATTCCAAAGTCTCTGCTAGTGATGTCTGCGCTCGCGTTAAAAAACTCCTCAAACTCCTCCCATGGGTCAACTACTACCATTGTCTATTCCACAGAAACCTCGGTCTCATCTGTCTATGGATTTTATCACCGATTTGCCTCCCTCTGAACGGAAAACTGTCATTTGGGTTGTGGTGGACCGTTTCAGTAAAATGTGACATTTCATTCCATTGCCTCCACTTCCTAATGCCAAAACTTTGTCTAAATTATTTATTGATCAATTGATTCGTCTGCATGGTCTTCTGGAAAATATTGTCTCTTATAGAGGTGTAAAATTTGTGACTAACTTCTGGATATAACAATTGTTGGCATACATAGAAAGAAATGTATACAGATAATGGATTGTCCTCATTATAATAGCCTTTTCCTTCCGATTTTATAGTAAGTAATTCTGTAACTTCATATTAGAGTAAAGCAGTCCGACACGAATCGAAAAAGTATCAAATAAAAAGAAAATTTGTGAAAAGTTATTAATGTTATGAAAAAGCAGTCAAGCAGAGGTCGAGAAGAGCTATAAAGGCTATATTCTTGTTACCCAAGTAACGTATGGGATAACAGTATATATGTATATAAGTAGAGATTAGTATATTTAAGTACAAGTTTTGCTGGAGAGTACTTCGTCCGACATTTCCCTTAGGCTGTGTTCACACTGAGTTTTTTGCAGGAGGAAAATTCCTCCTACAAAAACTGCTCGACGTTTTTTGCACAGTGGTTTGACAAAAACTCGTCAAAACACTCGTTGAGGCATTTTTTCCCCGTTTCTGACTGATTGAAATGGGGTTTTGGAGGCGGAAACCGCCTCAAAATGGGTCATGTCGCTTCTTTTTACCGCGACGTGGTTTTTCCACGTAAAAAAACTGGTCCGCCTCCCATTGAAATCAATGGGAGGCATTTTCGGGCGGTTTTTGACGAGTTTTGCGGAGCAGTTTCCGCGCCAAAAAACTCTGTGTGAACAGGGCCTTAAGATTATATAATACAACAGAAAGTAACTAAATTAATATAAATACATCAGATACGTTCATACTCTTAGGGAATCTTGTATCCATTTTGAGATATGGATCCATTTCATAGAATGGAATGAGATCCTATCGGAATCCTCTATCAGATTAATTAAATCATAGTTAAATATGCGAACTCTTATGGCATGCTTCTAGAGAGAGACGTGTGAGGAGGTGGAACTTCCGAGACTCAGGGCGTCATGTGCAGTGCAGTAGTACAGTGACTATGGAGGTCGAGAGTACTATGTGGCAAATGTGGAGCACAGCGTGCAGAATGTATAGAGCATAGACCGAGCATAGACTGAGCTGAGAGACTGACAAGGAAAGCCGAGAGAGAGAGAGAGTAAAGCTGTGTAGTCCCGAGCGGTGTGGATCAGAAACAAATCAGGGAACAGAGAGCAGGACTGCATGGTGAGATCGTCCCAGTCTATCAGTAAACCCTGCATACTGAACTATTTTGGAACTGGACTAAAGTGGTCCAAAAGTAAACTTTGAGTGACTCCCAGGCAGATAATATGTATTAGCAAGAGAAACAACTATGTGAACTGTGGAGCCGTGAAGGCTGAGAGTTCCATCAGCTCTGAGCAGTGAGCGGAGAACTGTGAGCTGTCAGTTACCAGCAGAATGATACAAAGTAACAGCTATTGTAATAAGCTATTTTGGACAGATAGTTTGTGAAAGTGTGTGAAAGAGCCCGTAAAACGTGCTGAACATTGAATATAATAAGTGTAGCGTTCATGGCCACGGGCCATCAGGTTTACTCACCTCTCGACGCCCGCATCCATGGATCCATGGGCGCTGGTCCCCATCTCCTTCCTTGGAGACACCAGCGCTCACTTCCGCTCCGGTCTGCTGTGTCCCGAAGGGTGCACGCGCACGTTCGTGCCGGCCTTAAAGGGCTAGCGCGCGCACAAAGGAAATCGTCATCATCATCATCAACTGCCATGATTTCCTGGTCTATAAGAAGGCCCCAAGCCTTTTGATCCTTGCCTCTGCGTTGTTAGTTTTCCCAGTCTGTCTTGCAAATGGTCCCTTAGTGTTTCCCGTTCCAGTTGTTACCCGTGCCTTGTTACCTGTTCCTGTATCCCGGGCTGTTCTAGTTCCTGTGCCTATTAGTGTCAGAGCCATCTCACGTCTTGTGTTATCTGCCATCTCTGGAGGAATCCGCAACGTCCTGTGTCATCTGCCACGTCCGGGGGAATCCGCCACGTCCTACGTCAGGTGCGCAACCTGCGGCACCTGTGTCATCCGCCACGTTTGGCGTTACCGGCTGCACTCATCTCCATCTGTACCAGAGCTGCGGCCACTGTCTGGACTATCCAGGTACCCTTGTGCGGGACATTGTATTGCTGGGTTTCCTGTTTGGCCAGCTGCCTACCTGCTATGGCGGTACGGCCTAGTGGGTCCACTAACCCGCTATGTGACAATAAGCACACTGAGTCCCTCTTGTTGGGCATAGATCCCTCTCTCTCTCTCTGTCCCTGCCTTGCTGAGATTGATGTGTTTTTTCTGCAAAGTATATTACAGAGGATTTGGATGAATGCTTGTAAGGATGGCACAACCAGTGCAATATATGAGCACAGGAAACAGACAGGTGGCAGATTTTACACAACTTTACTTCAGAAATGAAATTAGTATCTGTGGGTTATACAGTGACACTATATCTGTCTCTGAAAATATCCACATGTCACAGGCGTCTCCTCAGCTCCCACCCAGGGGCGTAGCTAGAGGCTCATGGGCCCCGATGTAAAAATTCTTACTGGGCCCCCCCCCCCCCGCAAACTTCTCATGGCCGACGGTCCGCTTTCAGCTGCATCGCTGGGTCTCCTAAGTGACCCAACAATGCAGCACTAGCAGCCGGGGCGTCACTAAGGCTGGGTTCACACACCCTATTTACGGACGTAATTCGGGCGTTTTAGCATTGAATTACGTCCGAAAATGCGGCTAAAAAGCGTCGGCAAACATCTGCCCATTCATTTGAATGGGTCTTACGATGTTCTGTGCCGACGGTCATTTTTTTTTACGCATCGCTGTCAAAAGGCGGCGCGTAAAAAAGTGCCTGTCACTTCTTCAGACGTAAATGGAGCAGTTTTCCATGGACTCCATGGAAAACCAGCTTCAGTTACTTCTGTAATGGACGCAGCAAAAGACGCCTGCACATGCCATTACGGCTGAAATTACGGTGCGGTTTTCTCCTGAAAACAGCACCGTAATTTCAGCCGTAACGGACGCTGCCGTGTGAACATACCCTCAGGGCTTAAAATGTCCGGGAAATAGCCCCAATACATATGTGTCCGCCCCAAAAAAAAGTGTGTATATGAGACAGCATAGCATATCTATAGCACTACGACCCTATAAACTATGGATAGGATTAGATACAGTGGCTCAGAAGGCAGTATCACACATGATAGGATTAGATACAGTGGCTCAGCAGACAGTACCACACATGATAGGATTAGATACAGTGGCTCAGCAGACCGTATCACACATGATAGGATTAGATATAGTGGCTCAGCAGACAGTATCACACATGATCGGATTAGATATAGGGCCCAGCAGACAGTATCATACATGATTGGATTAGATACACAGCTCAGCAGACTGTATCACACATGATAGGGGCCCAGCTCGCTGACATTGCGGCTCGAGCGCTGGACCCAGGATAGGTAAGAATAATAATTTTGCTTCTTTATGTGTTACTGATTATTTTTGTGTTTGTGTTTTTTTTACAGGTTCGGTTGTTGGACTTCGGATTCGAGGACTTCAATGACGGCGTTTTTTTTATTCTCAATAAAATGGTTAATGAGGGTTGTTTTTTTATTTCAATAAAATATTTTTTCTATGTGCTTGTATCTTTTTAAACTTTATTATCACCACCTTAGTAATGGCCGCTGGCTGATTGACAATCTCCATTACTAAGGCGAGGCTTAATGTTAGCCGGTGCAGAGGCTACACTAACCCCCATTATTACCCCGGTACCCACCGCCACCAGGGGTACTGGGAAGATCCGGGTACAAACCAGTACCCGACCATCTGTAGTGACGGGCAGGCACCGGGGTGGCCGCAGGCTGGTAGTATTAGGCTGGGGAAGGCCAAAAACAGTGGCCCTTCCCACCCTTGTAATGCTGCCTGCTGCTGCTGTGTTGCATCTGGCTGGTTATGAAAATTGGGGGGGGACCCGACATCATTCTTTCCAATTATTTATTTATTTTTTAAATGACGTGGGGTCCCCCCCATTTTCATAACCAGCCAGATACAATAAAGCAGCAGCAGGCAGCATTACCAGGATGGGAAGGGCCACTGTTTTTGGCCTTTCCCCTCCTGATAATACCAGCCTGCGGCCACCCCAGTGGCCGACCATCACTACAGATGGTCAGGTACTGGATCGTACCCGGCTCTCCTCAGCACCCCTGGTGGCGGTGGGTACCGGGGTAATAAAGGGGGTTACTGTTAGCCTCTGCATCCGCTAACACTAAGCCCCGCCTTAGCAATGGATGCTGTCAATCAGCCGGCGGCCATTACTAAGACGGTAGTAATGTAGTTTAAAAAAAAAACACGAAGACATAGAAAAAATATTTTATTGAAATAAAAAAAAAAACACACAGCCCTCATTAACCATTTTATTAATAAAAAAAAAAGCTGTCATCGAAGTAGTCCTGGAATCCGCCGTAGTCCAACGACCGAACCTGTAAGAAAACACACAAAAAACGATTAGTAACACATGTGTTAGGGTATGTGCACACACACACTAATTACATCCGTAATTGACGGACGTATTTCGGCCGCAAGTACCGGACCAAACACAGTGCAGGGAGCCGGGCTCCTAGCATCATACTTATGTACGATGCTAGGAGTCCCTGCCAGACAACTGTCCCGTACTGAAAACATGTTTACAGTATGGGACAGTTGTCCTGCAGCGAGCCAGGGACTCCTAGCATCGTACATAACTATAATGCTAGGAGCCCGGCTCCCTGCACTGTGTTCGGTCCGGTACTTGCGGCCGAAATACGTTCGTCAATTACGGACGTAATTAATGTCTGTGCACATACCCTAAGGCTTAGATACAGGGCCCATGTGTGATACTGTCTGTGGGACCCTGTATCTAAGCCTACCACAAGGTAGGCTTAGATACAGGGTCCAGCAGACAGTAATCTTATACAGTATCATGGGCCCCCTAAGCTTGATACATCGTAGGCTTAGGGGTTGTACAGTCCCTAAACATTGATGGCCTATCCACAGGATAGGCCATCAATAGCTGATGTGTCGCCCGGGACCCGCCAATCAGCTGTTTTGAAGGGGCCGCAGCACTCGTACGAGAGCTGCTTCCCCTTCATTTCACTACTCGCTCACACTGTGAATCGCCGACACCGATTCACAGTGTGACCGGAATGAAGGGGAGCAGCTCTCGTACGAGTGCTGCGGCCCCTTGAAAACAGCTGATTGGCGGGTCCCGGGAGTCAGACCCCACCAGTCAGGGCTAACCTTACCTTCCTCTTCGGCCGCGGCGGGAGTTCTGTCGTCTCGATGTTGTGCGCTGCGCACAGCGCTTGACGTCAGGACCTCCGCTGCGATCCGGAACCAGGAAGGTAAGTAAAGTATGTTACTATAGTAACAGGGGCCCGCGGCCCGAGTTACTATAGTAACTTTTTATTGATGTGGTGCGGGGGGCCGTGGGCCCCCCTGGCTTCGGGGCCCGGTCGCAATTGCGACCACTGCGACCCCTATAGCTACGCCAGTGCTCCCACCTGCCATATCAGTGAGGACAGCCCCAGCAGTTCTCAGCCACTCCTGTAGCTCTCAGTCTCCACAGTTTTCTCTAAATGCTGCTCTCTTTCCAGACTTTCCATTCAGGGGGCGCTCTGTGGTCTCTCTTTACACTCTCCTCTCATAAGTGTCTCTGCAGTCTCTCTCCTCCCTCTTGTCTGCTCCTCTCGCACAGAGCTCCTCCTCCTGCTGGTCCTCTCGCACAGAGCTCCTCCTCCTCCTGCCCCTTCTCTTGCTTTCTAGAACTTTCCTCAGTCTGCTATGCTGGGCTTTCTGGGCATGCTCAGTACAACCTGTCAAATTACTCATTAGTAAAAATATTCCTTCTACAAATATAACCAGACAGATAACAGTAATAACAAACTAACAGTATACGCATAGTACAGCAGAATACAGGTTACACAGACTACAATCATTTATCCCAGCCATGTTCACCCCTCTTACACTTCCCCCCTCGTTTTTGCATTGTAGTCCTCTACAATGCTACAGCCATATTGGGAGGCCTGGTATAAAGGGCACTCCTAACACATTGCACAGGAGACCCATTTGCCTTTACTGGGGCAGCACCAGGCCCAGTGATATTATTCGCCTTTGGACCTTGCTGTCCATCAACAATATTAAATTCCACAGGTTCACCTTTTTTCAAATGGCGGGCAAGCTGATCAGGATGTCTCTTTACAATCCCACTGTAATGTACATTGTGGTTGGTGTCATGTCTCTTAACCCCTTAAAGGGGTTTTCCGGAAGTAAAAAATTACTTTTAATTAAACTAAACAATAAAAAACATTTAACTTTGTAATGTACTTACGTTTGATTAGCTGGCTGTATCGTCGTATCCCCTCTTCCGTCACGTGACCGCTTGTCCATGTAAAATTTGCACTTCCTGTGCATACCCGTCCATTCGCGCCTAACTTCCGGTTTCCGGTTTTCACAGTGTACGGTTACGTCATACTGTACCACGTGTTTTCCCCATCTGCTTAGAGCATGCGTGGTTGACACTACCACGCATGCTCTGTTAAATGATATGGCTGCGTCTTCAGCAGCAGTTTCATTGCGCATGCGCAAGTCTTAATATGTGGTGTGGGTGTGCACTGTGACGGCCGTGTCTGCCGTAGCTCGCTCTCTCCTTCTCCTCCTCACAGTCCGAAGCGCATGTGAGGAGGAGGAGGAGGGTGTTTATTTGCTCACTGTAGGAGCGGAATCCCCAAACCCGGGATTGGGGATTCCGCTCCAGGAGAAGTCACAGACTTCACTGTGTCCATATATGGACAGTGACGTCAGGGACTAATGAAGGGGAATCCCCGCCGATGTGGCCGGGGATTCCGCTCCAAGAGAAGTCACAGACTTCACTGTGTCCATATATGGACAGTGACGTCAGGGACTAATGAAGCGGAATCCCCGCCGATGTGGCCGGGGATTCCGCTCCAGGAGAAGTCACGGACTTCACTGTGTCCATATATGGACAGTGACGTCAGGGACTTCTGAAGCGGAATCCCCGCCGATGTGGCCGGGGATTCCGTTCCAGGAGAAGTACCTCACTTCACTGTTCATATATGGACAGTGAAGTGAGGGATTTCTCCAGAGCCGTCCCCTACAGGAAAGTACGGAGGGTGGCATTGCCTACAGGGGGGCTATGTGGCATTACCTACAGGGGGGGCTATGTGGCATTACCTACAGGGGGGGGGCTATGTGGCATTACCTACAGGGTGGGGGGCTTTGTGGCATTACCTACAGGGGGGGCTATGTGGCATTACCTACAGGGGGGGCTATGTGGCATTACCTACAGGGGGGGCTATGTGGCATTACCTACAGGGGGGGGCTATGTGGCATTACCTACAGGGGGGGCTATGTGGCATTACCTACAGGGGGGGGGCTATGTGGCATTACCTACAGGGGGGGGCTATGTGGCATTACCTACAGGGGGGGGCTATGTGGCATTACCTACAGGGGGGGGCTATGTGGCATTACCTACAGGGGGGGGCTATGTGGCATTACCTACAGGGGGGGGCTATGTGGCATTACCTACAGGGGGGGGCTATGTGGCATTACCTACAGGGGGGGGCTATGTGCCATTACCTACAGGGGGGGGCTATGTGCCATTACCTACAGGGGGGGGGCTATGTGCCATTACCTACAGGGGGGGGGCTATGTGCCATTACCTACAGGGGGGGGCTATGTGCCATTACCTACAGGGGGGGGGCTATGTGGCATTACCTACAGGGGGGGCTATGTGGCATTACCTACAGGGGGGGCTATGTGGCATTACCGACAGGGGGGCTGTGTGGCATTACCTACAGGGGGGGGGGCTATGCGGCATTACCTACAGGGGGGGGGGGCTATGCGGCATTACCTACAGGGGGGGGCTATGTGGCATTACCTACAGGGGGGGGCTATGTGCCATTACCTACAGGGGGGGGCTATGTGCCATTACCTACAGGGGGGGGCTATGTGCCATTACCTACAGGGGGGGGCTATGTGCCATTACCTACAGGGGGGGGCTATGTGCCATTACCTACAGGGGGGGGCTATGTGCCATTACCTACAGGGGGGGGCTATGTGCCATTACCTACAGGGGGGGGGGCTATGTGGCATTACCTACAGGGGGGGCTATGTGGCATTACCGACAGGGGGGCTGTGTGGCATTACCTACAGGGGGGGGGGGCTATGCGGCATTACCTACAGGGGGCTGTGTGGCATTACCTACAGGGGGGCTGTGTGGCATCACGTACAGGGGGGCTGTGTGGCATCACGTACAGGGGGGCTGTGTGGCATTACCTACAGGGGGGCTGTGGCAGTATCTATAGAAGGTAGTGAATGGGGCCGCAATTCTCTCGTGGATTTTCAGGGGAATTGCGCGCACAAAAGCACGTTAGTGTGTATGGGGCCTTACATACATTTATAGTAAATTATGTAAAAAAAAAAGGAAAAGTTTTACCATTGTTTGGAGTAGTGTTTGGTGTTTGCTTCACTGTAAGGCCCTGTTCACACAGTTATTTGCAGGCAGAAAATTCTGCCTCAAAATTTCGCTTGAATTTTCAGCCAGATTTTGATCTGCCTCCACGCCGCTTGCCACGATTTTCGCCAGCGGGCATTGAGCGCAACGGGCAAAAACGCTTTCTCTGCCTCCCATAGATGTCAGAGGGAGGTCAGAGGAGTAAACGCCCGAAGATAGGGCATGTCGCTTCTTTTTCCCTCAATGGCCGCGGGCAAAAACCGTGGCAAACGGCGTGCAGGCAGGTCAAAATCTGCCTCCAAATTCAAGACAGAATCTTGATGCAGAATTTTCTGCCAGCAAAAAAAACTCAGTGTGAACAGGGCCTAATACAGGATCTATTGGAACAGATCCAGCAGCAGGTGAGGTAAATGTGCTGACTGGATTGTGTGCACCAAGATGTCTGACTTAGGTGGAGTGGGCAGACTTAGGGCATGTTCACACGGCCTATTTTCGTCCGTTTTTCGGGCCGTAAACTCCCGAAAAATCCGAAGGAGCGTTTTTTGATGTGTTTTTTTTACACAAAAAAACGACAGCGAAAAAGTGCAGGAAACCTCTTGAGACGTTTTTGGAGCCGTTTTCCATAGACTGTAGTGAAAAAAGCTCCAAAAACGGGCGTAAAAAACGCAGCGAAAATCGCGATTTGCACAAAAAAACTTCTGAAAATCAGGAGCTGTTTTCTCTTGAAAACGGCTCCGTATTTTGAGACGTCTTTGCCTGTGAACATACCCTGACATTTATCAGGCTGTGGAAGGGGCGGGGGAGGGAGACGGGTGCCTGTACTTAGATCAGGGATAGATGGGGGCACAAAGGATAATGATGATTATTACTTGTGTAAGGGCTTATTCAGACGAACGAGTAACACGTCCGTGCAACGCGCGTGATTTTCACGCGCCTCACACGGACCTATATTAGTCTATGGGGCCGTGCAGACTGTCTGTGAGTTTCATGCAGCGTGTGTCCGCTGCGTAAAACTCACGACATGTCCGATATTTGTGTGTTGTTCGCGCATCACGCACCCATTGAAGTCAATGGGTGCGTGAAAATCAATCGCAGCACACGGAAGCACTTCCGTGGTACGCGCGTGATTCGCGCGACAGCAGTAAAAAGTATGAATGAAAACAGAAAAGCACCACGTTCTTTTCTGTTTACAAACAGACAAACGGAGTGTCATAATGATGGCGGCTGCGCGAAAATCACACAGCCACGCATCATACGGGGCTGACACGCGGGGCTGTTATGTACCTTTTGCGCGCACCAAACGACGTGTGTTTTTTGCGCAAGCAAAAGGCACACGCTCGTGTAATCCGGCCTCAGACTGTGTGCAGGGAGGGAGCGTCTGCCTGTAATCTGTAATTAGAGCAGGGAAGGACATGTGACCACTAGAGGGGCGTGGCAGTATGCAAATAGCTGAGGTGCTTTGGAGGAAGGGGGAGGGGATGCAACTGTCTCCTCAGATGCAGCAGGGGATCATGGGTATAGTGGGTTACAAGACAGGAAACAGCTAGTAAGGGATGTAAACAAACAGCAAGGGATGTAAACAAACAGAAAAAGCAGCAGTGACGATGGAAATCAAACAGAAACTGGTTAGAAGTTTAATAGGGGGTATTAGGGAAGGCAAATCAAGGCTGGGGGACATTTTTTAGAAATTTTTTTTTCCCTGGACAACCCCTTTAAGGACGCAGCCTTGTTTTGGCCTTAAGCCTCAGAGCCCATTTTTCAAATCTGACATATTTCACTTTATGTGGTAATAACGTCGGAATGCTTAAACCTACCCAAGCGATTCTGAGATTGTTTTCTCGTGACACATTGGGCTTCACGTTCGTGGTAAAATTTGGTTGATATATTCAGTGTTTATTGGTGAAAAATTTCAAAATTTAGAGAAAATTGAAAATATAGCATTTTTCAGAATTGAAATGCATCTGCTTGTAAAACAGACGGTTATACCACCCAAAATAGTTACTAGTTCACATTTCCCATATGTCTACTTTAGATTGGCATCGTTTTTTGAAAGTTTTTATTTTTCTTGGACGTTACAAGGCTTAGAACATAAACAACAATTTCTCATATTTTTAAGAAAATTTCAAAAGCCTTTTTTTGAAGGTACCTCTTGAGTTCTGAAGTGGCTTTGAGGGGCCTATGTATTAGAAACCCTGATAAAACACCCCATTTTAAAAACTAGACCCCTCAAAGTATTCAAAACAGCATTTAGAAAGTTTTTTAACCCTTCAGGCATTTCACAGGAGTTAAAGGAACAGTGTCATCACAAATAATTTTTTTATATGTTAAAGATGTTAGTGCTTTAATAAAAACGTTTATATTCATTTGTGTGTTTGTGTTTTACTGTTTCTTATTTTTACACTTTTTCTTCCCTATGGGGGCTGCCATTTTTTGTTCCATTTCTGTGTGTGTCGATTAACGACACACACAGACATGGAATACGGCAGCCACAGTCCCATAGGGACTGCGAACGGCTCCCGTCCCATTGACTGCCGTGTACGGCGTCTGTGTGGGAACTGCGCATGCGCCGCTCCCACACAGTCCTATTCGAAATTGGCGCCGTCCGGCGCCATTTTCCTGTGGACCGGAAGTCGCGGCCGGACAGTAATATTACTACTTCCGGTCGCGGCGTCCGGACTTGTGCACATGGAACAGCGGCAGCAAACGGAGCGGACGGGCCGGAGGGAGCCGCGGCGGCAGGAGCAGGTAAGAGATTTCAATGTATGTTAGTGTTTGTGTGTGTTTACTACTGTATGTAAACCTACTACACTGTGGGTTACCTCAAAAAATGGCGACACACAGTGTAGGAGGTTAAACCTTTCAAACCCCTCGTTTATCCCGGCGCTAGCCAGGATAAAGGAGGGGGGGATGCTGAGAGCTCACTAGAGCGAGGGCTTTTAACCCAATGTTGCAATGCTGCAATTTTGGGAACTAGCTCCATCTAGTGACCAAAAATGGGTAGTATTATAAATTAGAAAAAATTTATAATATTTCCTGACTCGCGAAAAAAAAAAATTTGAACAATGTTTAATCACCCACACACTAAATGTTTAATTTTAAAAAAAAACATGTTTTTCTGGCAACACATTCCCTTTAAAGCAAAGTGGAGGTGAAATTTGCAAATTTCATTTTTCTTGCTGAATTTCAATTTTATTCAATTTCTTTTCTGTAACACAGAAGGTTTTACCAGAGAAATACTACTAAATATGTATTGTCCAGATTCTGCAGTTTTTAGAAATGTCCCACATGTGGCTCTAGTGTGCTCGTGGAATAAAACACAAGCCCTAGAAGCAAAGAAGCACCTAGTGCATTTTGAGGCCTCTTTTTTATTAGAATATATTTTAGGCAGCATGCCAGGTTTGAAGAGGTGTTGAGGTGCCAAAACAGAAGGAATCCCCCAATAGTGACCCCATTTTGGAAACTACACCCCTCAAGGAATTCATTTATGGTTGTTACCATTTTGACCGCACAGTTTTTTCACAGCCCGTATTTGAATTGGGCTGTGAAATGAAAAAAATGGATTTTTTTCCAATAAAATGTCATTTGTGATCAAAATTTCTTATTTTCACAGGGAAAAAAATACCTAATTTTGTTGCCCAATTTGTCCTGAGTGCGGCAATACCCGATTTGTGGTGATAAACTGCCGTTTGGGCCCATGGGAGGGCTCAGAAGGAAAGGAGCGCTATGTGTTTGTTGGAGTCCAGATTTTGCTGGATTGGTTTTCGGGTGCCATGTCGCATTTGCAGAGCCTCAGAGGTATCAAAGCAATGGAAACCCACCAGAAGTGACCCCATTTTGGAAACTACACTCCTCAAGGAATTCAAATATGGTTGTTGTTACAATTTTGACCACCCAGTTTTTTCACAGCACCTATTTGAATTGGGCTGTGAAATGAAAAAAATGGAATTTTTTCCAATAAAATGTCATTTGTGATCAAAATTTCTTATTTTCACAGGGAACAAAATACCCCATTTTGTTTCCCAATTTCTCCTGCGTGCAGCAATACCCAATTTGTGGCGATAAACTGCAGTTTGGGCCCATGGGAGGCCTCAGAAGGGAAGGAGCGCTATGTGTTCTTTGGAGTGCAGATTTAGCTTGTTTGGTTTTCGGGTGCCGTGTCGCATTTGCAGAGCCCCAGAGGTATCAAAGCAATGGAAACCCACCACAAATGACCCCATTTTGGAAACTACACCCCTCAAGGAATTCATTTATGGGTGTTGTGACCATTTTGACTCCATAGTTTTTTCACAGAACTTATTTGAATTGGGCTGGGAATTAAAACAAAATTATTTTTTTCCAATAATATGTCGGTTTGGCTGAAAATGTCTTATTTCCACAAGAAACAAAATACCCCATTCTGTTGCGCAATTTGTTCTGAGTGCCGCAATACCCCATTTGTGGTGAAAAACTGCCGTTTGGGCCCATGGGAGGGCTCAGAAGGAAAGGACCACCATTTGGCCTACTGGGGATTTTCTAGTGCGAAGTCATGTATGCAGAAGCCCCTGAGGTACCAGTACTGTTGAAACCCGCAAGAAGTGACCCCGTTTTAAAAACTACACCCTTAAGGCATTCATCTAGAGGTGTAGTGAGCATTTTGACCGGAGACCTACACCCCATAAACTGTAATGTTGGTTCTCCTGGGTACGGCAATACCCTACATGTGGCTGTTATCAGCTGCCTGGGCACGCAGCAGGGCTCAGAGGGGAAAGACGAGGGGGGATAAGTTGTGCGGAGTGCTTCAGGGTAAGTAAAATTGGGGTAAATTATAAACCAAGGGATGTATGATAAATTTTAAAACACACTTTCATACAGAGCTCTGGTTATTCGGGACACGTGTCACGTTGATATATTGTGTCATCCCTTATCGCCCTCTTATAGCAGACTTTGCACCTCTTTTGACTTTTTCCCTTATTGCCAGTTTGGGGAACTTCTCCTGGAAAGTGTTGCCCTGGTACGATGCGTGTGGCCCCGCTTCCAGAAGTACTGGGTGCCCCCCCTTCTTGGTCCCTAAAGATTAGGTTCTTGATAATCACCTCTTGAAATTCCAGGAAAGTTCCCCTCTGGCCAGCACATCGATGTAGCACGTACGCATTGTACAATGCCATCTGTATGATGTGCCTGGCCAGCTTCTTATACCTCACCGCATGGCGCTGTAGGGCTTCAGGATTTGATCTGACAAGTCCATCCCTCCCATGTACCTATTGTAGTCCAGTATGCAGTCTGGTTTGGGGGTGGCCTTTCCTTCATATATCCTAAACCTGTAGGTATACCCTGATGCACTCTCGCATAGCTTATACATCTTCACGCCATACCTTGCCCTCTTACCCGGCAGGTACTCGCGGAATTGAACCTTCCCTTTAAAATGTGCCAGGGACTCATCAATAGAAAAACACTTCTCGGGGGTGAATGCTTGGGAAAACCGGGCACTGAAACGGTCTAATAGGGGTCTCCGTTTATACAAACGGTCAAAACTGGGGTCATCTCAGGGTGGGCGCGGCTCATTATCAGTATAATGTAAGAAGCGAAGAATTGCCTCATTCATTTATTTTTTTAGGTTACAGTTCAGTTCTGAAGTTGCTTTGAAGGGCCCATATATTAGAAACCCCTATCAAACACCCCATTTTAGAAACTAGACCCCTCAAAGTATTCATAACAGCATTTAGAAAGTTTATGAACCCTTTAGGTGTTTCACAGAAATTTAGAGTTAAGTAGAGGTGAAATTTAAATTTTATTTTGTCAGAAAATCCTCTTTATAACACAAAAGGATTTATCAGAGAAACACAACTTAATACGTATTGCCCAGATTCTGCAGTTTTGAGAAATATCCCAGATGTGGCCCTCGGGCGGTAATGGACTGAAGCACCGGCCTCCGAAGCAAAGGAGCACCTAGTGGATTTTGAGGCCTCTTTTTTTATTAGGCACCATGTCCGGTTTGAAGAGGTCTTGTGGTGCCAAAACATTGGAAACCCCCAAAAGTGAGCCCAATTTGGAAACTAGACCCCTTGAAGAATCCATTGTAGTTTTCTTGGGGTGCATGCGGCTTTTTGATCAGTTTTTATTCTATTTTTAGGTGGCGTGGTGACTAAAAAACAGCAATTCTACTATTGTTTTTTTATTCTATTTTTTTTTTACAGCGTTCACCTTGCGCTATAAATGACATATTCACTTTATTCTGCGGGGCGATACGATTATGGCGATACCCTATGTTTATAGTTTTTTTTTAAATCTTATGGCGTTTGCAGAATAAAATACGTTTTGTAAAAAATCATTCACTTTTTGTGTTACCTTATTCTAAGCGCCAGAACTTTTTTATTTTTCAATCAATAAAGCCATGCGAGGACTTATTTTTTGCGTAACTAACTGTAGTTTCGATCAGTACCATTTTTAGGTACATGCGACTTTTTGATCTCTTTTTATTCCATTTTTTGGGAGGTGAAGTGACCAAACAATTGTGATTCTGGTACGGTTTATTATTATTTTCTTTTACGGCGTTCACCGTGCGGGATAAATAACGAAATAATTTTGTAGTTCAGGCCGTTACGGACGAGGCGATATCAATTATGTATTGTTTATTTGTTTGTTCATATATTTTTATTAATAATAAAGGACTGATAAGGGAAAAGGGGGGATTTTTACTTTTAATACTTTTAAAACTTATATTTTCTTCTTTTTACACATCTTTTTACACGTTGTCAGGACCCACTAGGCTTCCGTCTATGACATAGCCGGACGCCATTGTTTGGTGTCCGGTTGCCATAGTCACCATCGCCGGCCGCTATCGTGTAGCAGGAATCACAAAGCGGCTGCCTGTCACTATACTTTGGAAAAGGTTTGGACCCTTGGTAGTTGGCAGGCCTAATACAGCAATTGAAAAACGGGTGCCAGAGGCAAGGAAGCCTTATTTCCCAGCTACCAATAGAACAGTTAAATTTTTAAATTATAATCTTTATTATGCTATTCCAGCAAGCGAACATACAGACAAAACCAACATAAATGGTTAAAATTTTCTATGCTTGGATGGGGTCAGTAGCCGTTAGTGGCTGTAACAATGTGCATGTATTCCTGCCGTCTGTGAATGCAGACAAGCAGATACAGGAAGTCACCGATAACGACGGAGGCCTCCTAAATAATTAGATTGTAAATTGTTAAGTAGAGATGCCCCAATTCCAGCATGCGTTAAAATAATGAAAAGAGCTCTTTTCATTATTTTAACGCATGCTAGATTAGGGGCATCTCTACTTAACAATTTACAATCTAATTATTTAGGAGGCCTCCGTCGTTATCGGTGACTTCCTGTATCTGCTTGTCTGCATTCACAGACGGCAGGAATACATGCACATTGTTACAGCCACTAACGGCTACTGACCCCATCCAAGCATAGAAAATTTTAACCATTTATGTTGGTTTTGTCTGTATGTTCGCTTGCTGGAATAGCATAATAAAGATTATAATTTAAAAATTTAACTGTTCTATTGGTAGCTGGGAAATAAGGCTTCCTTGCCTCTGGCACCCGTTTTTCAATTGTCTCTATACTTTGGCACTATTACCTCTTTCTTCAGGTCAGCTATCTGATCTGTTAGGTTTTTAAGAGAAGGCATTACCTTTTCACTACATTCATGTCTTGTCTGCACTTGAGCACTTGTTAGACAGTCTTGGGGGGCCTCTTTGGTTTCCTCCTGCACCTCACATTCAGTCTGAAAACACTCTTCTTTGTGGTACTTGTAGCGCCCATGGCCGCGGGGTTTACTCACCTCCCGACACCCGCAGCCATGGATCTGTGAGCGCTGGCCTCAGTCTCCCTCCTAGGAGATGCCAGCGCTTACTTCCGCTCCGACCGGCTGGGTCCCGTAGTGTGCGCGCGCACGCTCGCGCCCGGCCTTAATGGGCCAGCGCGCGCAATTAGGATCGTCATCATCAACTGCCACGATTTCCTGGTCTATAAGAAGGCCCCTGGCCTTCTAATCCTTGCCTGAGCGTTGTTAGTCTTTCCCAGTCTGTCTCGCAAATGGTCCCTTAGTGTCTCCCGTTCCAGCTGTTACCCGTGCCCTGTTACCGTTCCTGTATTCCGTATTGTTCCTGTGCCTACCCGCGTTCAAGTATCTTCTGCCCCGTCAAGTGTCATCTGCCAGGTCAGGTAACATCTGCCACGTCAAGTGCCATCTGCCACGTCAAGTGTCTACCGCTCATCGGATACTGCCTGCCACGTCTGGCGCCACTTGCCGCACCTGCCTCCATCCGTGCTGAAGCCACAGCCCGGACTATTTCAGGTACCCAAGCATTACTGTCTGCCATTTTACTTTCGCATAGACTGTGACCTGGTCAGCTGCCTCCCCTCTACGGCGGAGCGGCCTAGTGGGTCCACATACCCTGTGCCCGTGACAGTACGCACAGGCCATGGAACCCGCTGGCCAGCCCAAGACCCCAGTACAGAAGATTCAGACAGAGTTGCATGACCTACGCACACGTCAGGATCAACTCCTTGAGGCGGTGAATTCTATCCTGGTCCGCCTGGATCTACTCGCCGTTCCACCCCCGGTTCTTCCTCCTGAAGCTGTTGCCGTGCCACTGCCTGTTGCTCCCCCTGTTTGTTCCGGATCCTCAGTTCCTCTGCCTCTTCCTCCTTGCTACGACGGTGACCCCAGAGCATGCAGAGGATTTCTCAATCAATGCGCAGTGCATTTTAGGCTACGGCCTCATCTCTTCCCCTCCGAGGAAGCCAAAGTAGCGTTCATTATCTCCCTCCTCGCTGGCAAGGCCCTCGCATGGGCGGACCCAATCTTGGAGCAACAAGGACCTGTATCCTCGGACCTAGCCTTGTTCCTGCAGTCCTTTCGTGCCGTGTTCGAGGAGCCGGGTCGAACATCCTCTGCCGCAGCCACTCTGTTGACCCTCAAGCAAGAAGGCACCACAGTAGGGGAGTATGCGATCTCCTTCCGTACCCTAGCAGCCAAGCTGGCATGGAACAATGAGGCACTGGTGGCGACCTTCTGGCAGGGACTGTCCTCTCACATCAAGGACGAACTGGTAGCCCGCGACCTTCCTTCTACCTTGGATGCCCTCATCCTGTTAGCCACCCGGGTTGATATGAGAATCCTGGAGCGCTCTCAAGAGGTTCGTCAGGAGAGCCGGGCCCACAGACCAGCACCCTCTGCCCAGAGACCACTATTGTCCACTCCTAGTGCGCTACCTGAGGAATCCATGCAGGTAGACAGAGTCCGGTTATCTGAACAGGAGAAGCAGCGCAGACGCTCCTCTGGACTTTGTGCGCCAATGCCCACAGAAACCGGGAAACTCCAGTACCTAGGGTTGGTTGGAGAGGCAACTCTAGGTGGAACGTCTCCAAACGTCAAAACCTCTTCCAAATTATCGATACCTGTGGCCATCGTCACCGGACAGACATCACATCCTTCCTCCGCCTATCTTGACTCTGGAGTGGCTGCTAATTTTATCCACCAAGATCTAGTGGATCGGTTTCAACTACCCACAGTCCATCTGGAGAGACCCCTGGCAGTTGCCTCTGTGAATGGTCTACCGTTGCCTGATCCAATCATGCTCATCACTGAGCCATTGACATTATGGGATGAGCTCTCCACTCAGAACAGATCTCCTTCCTGGTACTACCCAAGGCTATCAATCCTATCCTGCTGGGTCTGCCATGGCTCCGTCTAGACGCCCCGACACTCGACTGGAGAAGTTCTTCAATGGGGTTCCAGATGCCATAGCCTGTCACAAGTCCATCATGTTGTGCCCCCTCTGCCTCAGTCACTCTCCGATCTACCTTCTCAGTATGCCAGTTTTGCGGATGTCTTCTGCAAACGAGAGGCTGAGACGTTGCCTCCACATCGGAATTATAACTGTCCAATTGAACTGGTTCCCAATGCTTCTCTTCCCCGTGGACGAGTATATCCTCTCTCCTTGCCAGGGACTTTATCGATGTCAGCCTATATCAAGGAGAACTTGGAGAGGGGTTTTATTCGAAAATCTTCCTCCCCGGCCGGGGCAGGACTCTTCTTCGTTAAAAAGAGAGCTGGATCTCTCCGACCCTGCATTGACTACCGTGGTCTCAATCAGATCACGGTCAAGAACAAATACCCGTTGACACTCATTTCCGAGCTGTTTGATCGCATACGAGGAGCCAACATTATTTCCAAGCTATATCTGCGGGGGGCCTATAATCTAATCCGGATTCGCCGGGGTGACGAATGGAAGACAGCATTTAACACCCGCGATGGGCACTACGAATACCTAGTGATGCCCTTCGGACTGTGTAACGCTCCCACAGTATTTCAGGAGTTCGTTAATGACATCTTTCGAGATCTCCTCTATACGTGTGTTGTAGATTATCTCGATGATATTCTAATTTTCTCCCCAGATCTGATGACCCATCGGAGGCATGTTCGTCAAGTTCTTCTGCGACAAAGAGAGAATCGCTTGTATGCCAAGTTAGAGAAATGCACCTTTGAAAAGAGGTCTTTGCCCTTCCTGGGCTATGTCATCTCAGATCAAGGCCTTAAGATGGACCCTGAGAAGTTAAAGTCTGTCCTGGAATGGCCACGCCCTCAAGGCTTAAGGGCCATACAGCGGTTCCTGGGTTTCGCCAATTTCTACCGGCAGTTTATTCCGAACTTTTCTTCTGACAGCCCCCATCTCTACCCTTACCAAGAAGGGTGTGAACGCCAAGGTGTGGACTCCAGAGGCAGAGTCCGCATTCATTAGCCTCAAGAAAGCCTTCACTTCAGCTTCGATCCTCCATCACCCTGACGTATCTTGGCAGTTCTCACTGGAAGTGGACGCTTCCTCTGTTGGTGCAGGCGCACTTCTGTTCCAGACGAGCTCCAAAGGAAAGGCAGTAGTATGTGGCTACTACTCAAGACTGTTTTCCTCTGCTGAGCGCAATTATTCCATTGGAGATCGGGAGCTATTGGCTATCAAATTGGCCCTGGAGGAGTGGAGACATCTTCTGGAGGGCGCTGCTCACCCCATCCTAATCTTCACCGACCACAAGAATCTCACTTACCTTCAGTCCGCTCAAAGACTGAATCCTCGTCAAGCCAGGTGGTCACTGTTCTTCACCCGTTTCCAATTTCTGCTCCACTACCGTCCCGGTGACAAGAACGTGAGGGCCGATGCCCTGTCCAGATCATTTGAAACGGAAGACACGGTGGAGTCCCTTCAGACGATCATAGACCCATCCTGCATTGTCACCGCCAATCCTCTGCAGCTTAGAAATATCCCTCCGGGGAGAACTTTTGTTCGGTTGGCAGACAGAAAAAGAATTCTCCGCTGAGGACACAGTTCTAAACTAGCTGGGCACGCCGGTGAAAACCCAAGACCTGATCGCTCGTCACTTTTGGTGGCCCACGCTACCCAAGGACGTTCTGGACTTTGTCTCTGCTTGCACGGTGTGTGCCTCTAACAAAGTGACTCACAGCAAGCCTGCCGGCCTGCATCAACCCCTGCCTGTACCCAGTGCCCCCTGGCAGCACATCGCTATGGACTTCGTCACGGACCTTCCTCTCTCTCAGCAGGATGCAACACCATCTGGGTGGTGGTGGACCGGTTCTCTAAGATGCCTCATTTTATCCCGCTGACCGGCCTACCTTCTGCTCCTCGACTGGCAAGTTTCTTCATTCAGCACATCTTCTGCTTGCATGGCTTGCCTCTTCACATTGTGTCCGACCGGGGGGTTTAGTTTACCTCCAAGTTCTGGAGAGCCCTCTGTAAACTCCTGGATGTGAGTTTGGACTTTTCCTCTGCCTATCACCCCCAGTCCAATGGGCAAGTTGAGAGGATCAACCAGATCATGGAGAATTATCTCCACCACTTCATCTCTTCTCAGCACGATAACTGGGTACAGCTTCTTCCATGGGCTGAGATTTCATATAATAACCACACAAGTGAGTCCACCACTTCCACTCCGTTTCACATCGTGTACCGTCAACATCCCAGAGTTCCTATTCCAGTCTCGACTTCATCTCAGGTACCCGCTGCTGACTCTGCATATGGGGACTTCCTGCAAATCTGGCAACAGACCCGGTCCTCTATTTTGCTGGCGGTAGATCGCATGAAGCGTAAGGCAGATACCAAGAGAAGAGAGCCGCCTCAGTATCTTCCTGGGACTAAAGTCTGGCTGTCCTCTCGGAACATTCGCTTGAGGGTGCCTTCATACAAGTTCGCTCCCAGGTTCCTTGGTCCTTTCGAGATCCTGCAACAAATTAACCCTGTTTCCTATAAGCTGCGGCTGCCCCCTACCCTCAGAATCCCTAACTCCTTCCATGTGTCCCTCCTGAAACCAGTGGTCCTGAACCGCTACAGCAAGACCTCTAGTTCCACAGTTGCTCCCAGCGGCCCTTCTGAAGTATTCGAGGTAAAGGAGAACCTGGACCGCAAGAGGGTAGGAGGAAGGACTTTCTATTTGGTGTACTGGAAAGGGTTTGGTCCTGAAGAGAGGTCCTGGGAGCCAGAACAGAACCTCAGCGCCCCCGCTCTTATTAAAAAGTTCCTCTCTCACTCTGGCCCCAAGAAGAGGGGGCATAAGAGGGGAGGTACTGTAGCGCCCATGGCCGCGGGCCGTCGTGTTTACTCACCTCCCGACGCCCGCAGCCATGGATCTGTGAGCGCACGCCTCTATCTCCCTCCTAGCAGATGCAAGCGCTCACTTCGCTCCGTCCGGCTGGGCCCCGTAGGGTGCGCGCGCACGCTCGCGCCCGGCCTTAAAGGGCAATTAGGATCGTCATCATCAACTGCCACGATTTCCTGGTCTATAAGAAGGCCCCTGGCCTTCTAATCCTTGCCTGAGCGTTCTTAGTCTTTCCCAGTCTGTCTCGCAAATGGTCCCTTAGTGTCTCCCGTTCCAGCTGTTACCCGTGCCCTGTTACCGTTCCTGTATTCCGTATTGTTCCTGTGCCTACCCGCGTTCAAGTGCCATCTGCCACGTCAGGTGCCATCTGCTACGTCAAGTGCCATCTGCCACGTCAAGTGCCATCTGCCACGTCAAGTGTCTACCGCTCATCGGATACTGCCTGCCACGTCTGGTGCCACTTGCCGCACCTGCCTCCATCCATGCTGAAGCCACAGCCACCGCCCGGACTATATCAGGTACCCAAGCATTACTGTCTGCCATTTTACTTTCGCATAGACTGAGCGGCGGAGCGGCCTAGTGGGTCCACAAACCCATTGTCCGTGACAGTACTTATTTGCATCTGTGAGTAACTTTGGGAAAGTTAAACCTGGCAGGACTTTGCTCTTCCCCTCAAAAACTGTTTTAAGGGAATGCACTTCAGTCCCAAACTAAATTGGTTACACATCAGTCTATCAACAGGCCCAAGACAAATGGCGTCCATCTTCTGGAGCTTCTGCATTTACTCCTGCAGTGCCAGTGCAAATTGGAGCAATGTTTCCCCTTCTTGTTGACACCTGCAGAAGAATTTCCTCCTCAGTGAGGGGCAGATGAGGTGTCTCCATATAAAATTATCTAAATATTCCACAACATCAGACAGATTTTTTCGGATTTTTTCAGGAGCCAGCAGCACCGCTCTCCTCGCCTCTCCTTCCAGCCGTAATATCGCCAGATCCACTTCATTAGCCTGTGGGACCCCATATAAGCGAGCTGCACATTTTAGTATCTCTGCCCACTCTATCACTGGCATGTTAGTGCCATTGTATTTAGGCACACTGCCTGTACCTGCCATTATAGGAAATAACATTGCAGATAAGCATGGGTTTACCACCATATTTGTATGTAATTGTCTATATCCTGCCACACTACGCCAAAATGTAAGGGTGGCACAACCAGTGCAATATATGAGCACAGGAACAAGACAGGTGGCAGATTTTACACAACTTTACTTCAGAAATGAAATTAGTATCTGTGGGTTATACAGTGACACTATATCTGTCTCTGAAAACATCCACGTCACAGTCACAGGCGTCTCCTCAGCTCCCACATCAGTGAGGACAGTCCCAGCAGTTCTCAGCCACTCCTGTAGCTCTCAGTCTCCACAGTGTTCTCTAAATGCTGCTCTCTTTCCAGACTATCCATTCAGGGGTCTCTCTGTGGTCTCTCTTTACACTCTCCTCTTACGAGTCTCTGTAGTCTTTCTTTACACTCTCCTCTCATTAATGTCTCTCTGCAGTCTGTCTTTATACTCTCCTCTCATGAGTCTCTCTGTGGTCTTTCTTTACACTCTCCTCTCATTAATGTCTCTCTGCAGTCTCTTTATACTCTCCTCTCACGAGTCTCTCTGCAGTCTCTCCTCCCTCTCTTGTCTGCTCCTCCAGCACAGAGCTCCTCCTCCTGCTGCTCCTCTCGCACAGAGCTCCTCCTCCTCCTGCCCCTTTTCTTGCTTTCTAGAACTTTCCTCAGTCTCCTATGCTGGGCTTTCTGGGCATGCTCAGTACAATCTGTCAAATGACTCATTAGTAAAAATATTCCTTCTACAAATATAACCAGACAGATAACAGTAATAACAAACTAACAGTATACGCATAGTACAGCAGACTACAGGTTACACAGACTACAATCATTTATCTCAGCCATGTTCACCCCTCTTCCATGCTTTAGGGCGAGCCATTTCTCTGAATCACTGTTTAAAGTATTGTTGAATACCTCTGAAAACTTTATGGTTGTTATGAAAATATAAAGAAGCTATTGTAGTTACACTGAAATTACAATGAAGTTACTTTGAAGCTGTACTGAATTACTGACTGGTATTACTAACTCCCTATATATCTATAGGTCTGTCTGATATGAGTATTTGGAGCTAAAGCTCTACATATCGATCTATACTAATTTATATCATTCTACATTTGCTTTGGCTTTGGACTTGAACTGAGCATTGACAACTGACCCAGGAAACCAGTATCTATAACCCTTATAATAATCCCATATAATACCATGATATTATACTATTGTATGCGGAGGCAGAGGATTACTATGTCCAGAAGAAACAGGGGTGCTCTATCTCATCCTTCCCGCTCATCATTCTCGCTCATCATTCTCACAAGGTCGGAACCCAGGTCTAGACAGATACCCCTCTACAGGGAATCTTTTAGCGGTCACCTCTACTGCTACTAACACTAATATTAACACTAATATTAATACTTCTGATACTATTATTGATACCAATAGTAATACTACTACTGTCATCTCTTGTATGGAAAAAGCATTATCTACGGTCCTAGCCCCTGAGGCTCTATCTCTTGCTCTCGAAAATAGACCTCTCATATCACAAGACCTACGAGAATCACGAGACTTATCTACAATGAGTGCCCCCGAGACCTCAGGCAGTTGCAACTAATAAACCAACAACAACACCGGCTCAATTGAATATTCATATGGAGTTGCAGTCACTTAAAGAGCTAATACAGGCTCTTCCATGTAAAAGCGATTTAGTCTCGGCCGTTACACAGTTCGGACAATCTCACCTGGAGGCAATATCTGGAATTAAGGTGGAAACAGAACAAAGAGCCAACAGAACCACTAAAGTTGAAAGTGATCCTTCGACATTAGATAAACGGGAAATGGCCCTGGAAAATGAAGAGTCCACCTCTCGCCAACAATTCCAAAACCTGTCTCTCCAACTGGACAACTAAGAGAATCGAGACCGCAGAAATAATATACACCTGAAAGGTCTTACAGAGCTGGACCTACAAGAAGACTTCCTACGGAGGGTCACTACTATCTTCAACATTATAGCTCAAAGGCCGCCTGATGCTACGTTCATGATAGATAGAATTCATCATATATCCAGAGCTATTAATTCTGACCAAGATACCCCCGAGATATTGCACTATTTTACGGATAAAGAATTGATCGTCAGAAAGGCCTGGAATTATGGCCCAATATATTTAGATGGTTGTATGTTAAAGGTTTTTGCAGATATATCAGCACGTACTCTTCAAATGAGACGTATGCTTCAACCCGTACTGGCCAGAATATGTGACTCAGAGGGTACATACTGGTGGGGTCACCCTTTTCACCTAATTGTTAAAAAAAAACTCAACATTCTATCTTTATCAGTATGAGAATCTCGTGGACTTATGACTTTCTAGCAGTGTCCCCAGTATATGTCCCAAATTGGCTGAATAATACGAGTCTCCCATTTTCTTTACAACGCAGACGAAGGAGAAAACAGCACCAGGTGTCTGATCCTTTATTTGGGATCCTACATCTGTTGTCACAGCAATTATTTCACCAACAGAAACTGAATAGACTGGGCTGGCTTTCTATACGGTCGTTATTTTGAGAGTGGAAAATAGAGGACATTCTTCTATCCCCATGTTATATCTAGAAGTTCATGAATAAATATTTTTGTTATTGTATCAGCTTGGGATGTTTGACGGATTTGAGGTTGTGTATTAATGTGCACACTCACGCCCGGCAGTCTCTTGTCTTTGGGGAATCGCTCACATAGCAATTCAATAACATTGACAACTGGGTGTTACCATTCCCCTTGTCAAAGAGGTGTGTTACTATAGAGTCTCACTCTGTCAGCACTGATTGACATTTCCAGTCTGTGTAGGAACACCGCCCCCTCAACTAGTAACACCCGGTTGTCAATTTATTCATATATTTCTAGGAGGAATAACAGAGGAACACCACAACATAGAGTTCTAAAAAAAAAAGATGCTCCTAAATTTTTATTTAATGAAGAATATAATTATTTACTAAAACAGACATGTCTGGGGAGGTGACAAAACATTCTGTCGGTCTGCATTCTCCACTAGAGAGAGCTTAGGAGCTAAATGCAAACTTAAAGAGGCTCTGTCACCAGATTTTGCAACCCCTATCTGCTATTGCAGCAGATAGGCGCTGCAATGTAGATTACAGTAACTTTTTTATTTTTAAAAAACGAGCATTTTTGGCCAAGTTATGACCATTTTTGTATTTATGCAAATGAGGCTTGCAAAAGTACAACTGGGCGTGTTGAAAAGTAAAAGTACAACTGGGCGCGTATTATGTGCGTACATCGGGGCGTGTTTACTACTTTTACTAGCTGGGCTTTCTGACGAGAAGTATCATCCACTTCTCTTCAGAACGCCCAGCTTCTGGCAGTGCAGATCTGTGACGTCACTCACAGGTCCTGCATCGTGTCGGCACCAGAGGCTACAGTTGATTCTGCAGCAGCATCAGCATTTGCAGGTAAGTAGCTACATCGACTTACCTGCAAACGCCGATGCTGCTGCAGAATCATCTGTAGCCTCTGGTGCCGACACGATGCAGGACCTGTGCCGGGATAAACGAGGGGTTTGAACGGTATAACCTCCTACACTGTGTGTCGCCATTTTTTGCGCTAACACACAGTGTAGTAGGTTTACATACACTAGTAAACACACACTAAAACACGTACATACACAGAAATCACTTACCTGCTCCAGTCGCCGCCGCTCCCTCCGGTCCGTCCGCTCCGTCTGCTGCCGCTGCTCCATGTGCACAAGTCCGGAAGCCGCGACCGGAAGTAGTAATCTTACTGTCCGGCCGCGACTTCCGGTCCACAGGAAAATGGCGCCGGACGGCGCGCATTTCAACTTGGACTGTGTGGGAGCGGCGCATGCGCCGTTCACACAGACAGCGTACACCATAGTGACTGTGAACGGGCCCCGTTCGCAGTCCCTATGGGACTGTGGCTGCCGTATTCCATGTCTGTATGTGTCATAACACATACAGAAATGGAAAAAAAAATGGCAGCCCCCATAGGGAAGAAAAAGTGTAAAAATAGAAAAAAGTAACACAAATAAATAAAAACGTTTTTAATAAAACACTAACATAAAACTGACATGAAAAAAAAAATTTTGGTGACACTGTTCCTTTAAGCAAATTGTTATTTTTTTTATAAAAGTGGTAAAATATAAAAAAAATCATATAAATTTGGTATTGCCGTAATCGTATCAACCTGTAGAATAAGGTGAACATATAGTTTTATTTATTTTTTTAAAAACTGTCGTGATCTCCAGTTTGGAATAAAACATGCCGTTTTATTTTAAACAAAACTGTCGTGATCGCAGTTTTTTTGCCCATTTCACCCGACAAAGATATTTTTCCCATTTTCCAGCACATTATGCAGTACAATAAGTGGTGCCATGAAAAATTACAGCTTGTCCTTCAAAAAACAAGCCCTCATATTGCTATGGCGATGAAAAAATAAAAAAGTTATGGCCTTTGGAAGGCAGGGAGGAAAAAAATCGAAAATGAAAAAACGAAGATTGGCCGTGTCCGAGACAACATGGGATAGAGACATTGCCTATCCTGATGCTCTCTTGTTCACAGCTACAAAGAAAGGCATCGCCGGTGGAAAAACATTTTAATTTACATTATCTGGACTTGAGTTGCAAAGACTCTGAACAGTGGCGTAGATATAGGGGTCGCAGCGGTCGCAATTGATTCGCCTTTGAAGAGCAGAAGCCACGCCCACCGATCAGGTCCTTCTACCACAGTATAGCAGCAGAGTCGGCAGAAGAGAAGGCACGTCCACTTCTCAGGTCCCGGTGAGCACTTCCTTAACCCCCTCTCTCCCTGCATCCCCCATTGTCTCTTCTTTACTTGTCTCTCCTGACCCCAACTCATGTAGGGTTTGTTAAGTTCTTTAATTCACCATGCGTTTTGCCGCGATTTTCGTAATCGCGGCAAAAATGGCGCGGTTTTGCCGCGATTATGAAACTTTCAGCAAACCACACCATTCATATCACAAATTCGAAGATTGCTTAAAAGTAGTACAAGATGCATAAAAACATTAGGCTTGGGGCTTATTCAGACGAACGGAATATACGTCCGTGCAACGCGCGTGATTTTTATGCGCGTCGCACGGACCTATATTAGTCTATGGGGCCGTGCAGACAGGTGCGTGATTTTTACACAGCGTGAGTCCGCTGCGAAAAACTCACATGTCCGTTTTTTGTGCGTATTTCGCGCATCACGCACCCATTGAAGTCAATCTTCCGTGGGACGCGCGTGATTCGCGCAACAGCAGTGAAAAGTATGAATGAAGACATAAAAGCACCACGTGCTTTTCTGTTTACAAACATCCAAACGGAGTTTACTTACCTTCCTGGTTCCAGATCACAGCGGAGGTCCTGACGTCAAGCGCTGTGCATGACGTTGCAGCGTTATGCGTCGCGCACAACATCGAGAGGACAGAACTTCTGCCGCGGCTGAAGCGGAAGGTAAGATTAGTAGCCCTGACTGGCGGGGTCCGACTCGCGGGACCCGCCAATCAGCTGTTTTGAAGAAGCCGCAGCACTTGTACGAGAGCTGCTTCCCCTTCATTCCGGTCACACTGTGAATTGTTGTCGGCGATTCACAGTATCAGCGAGTAGTGAAATGAAGGGGAAGCAGCTGTCGTACGAGTGCTGCGGCCCTTTCAAAACAGCTGGTTAGCGGGTCCCGGGAGACGGACCCCAACACATCAGCTATTGGTGACCTATCCTGAGGATAGGCCATCAATGTTTAGGGACTGCACAACCCCTAAGCCTACGATGTAGCAGGCTTAGAGGGCCCATTAGACAGGATCACAGATTGTGTGATCCTATCTGCTGGGCCCTGTATCTAAGCCAAATCACATGGTAGGCTTAGATACATGGCCAATGCGTGATCCTGTCTGCTGGGCCCTGTATATATGCCTACCACACTATTGGTTTAGATACAGGGCCCCAGCACACAGTAATCTTATACTGTATAAGATTACTGTCTGCTGGACCCTGTATCTAAGCCTACCTTGTGATCGGCTCAGATACAGGGTCCCACAGACAGTATCACACATGGGCCCTGTATCTAAGCCTAATACGTGTTACGAATAGTTTTTTCTGTGTTTTCTTACAGGTTCGGTCGTTGGACTACGTCAGATTCCAGGACTACTTCGATGACGGCTTTTTTTTTATCATCAATAAAATGGTTAATGAGGGTTGTGTGGGTTTTTTTTTTATTTCAATAAAATATTTTTTCTAAGTCTTTCTAAGTTTTTTTTTAAACTATATTACTACCGCCTTAGTAATGGCTGCCGGCTGATTGACAGCGTCCGTTGCTAAGGCAGGGCTTAGTGTTAGCCGGTGCAGAGGCACTACAGATGGACGGGTACTGGTTCGTACCCGGCTCTTCCCAGTACCCCTGGTGTCGGTGGGTACCGGGGTAATAATGGGGGTTAGTGTTGGCCTTTGCATCGGCTAACATTAAGCCCCGCCTTAGTAATGGAGGTTGTCAATCAGCCCGCGGCCATTACTAAGGCGGTGATAATAAAGTTTAAAAAGATACAAGCACATAGAAATAAATAGAAAAAAGAAAAAAAACCTCTAGGATATATCAGCACTCACATGGGTATGTAGTAAAAATAAATAATTTTATTAATTAAGTAGTTAAAAAAGGGGGGAAAAAAGTCATATCACAGACCAATTCCCATGAGGAAATAACATTGATATTACAAATAACAGTTCATGCAAATGTGACCAGTAAATGTCATCACCCAAAAATACATGGAAACAAGGTCACATAATTTGTATAAACATATCCAATGACAACATATATGCAGTGCACAATTGAAGAGTAAATATCACCCTTTTAGAACAAGGAGGACGTAAGCACACTAAGCCTGTCTGACATATGGAGGGTTAATGAAGTAGAGCAACCAGGTTATAGCCAGCAAGCAGGAGTTGAAGATAAGCGTGTAATATACTCATCTGGTTATAAGACCGTCAGTCCAGAGTTCATCTGTTTATCACTCACAAAGACTTGCTGTGACTATGTGGAGACGAGCATTTTCAATAGGGTTTCCTGACCCATAGCAGGGCTCCCAGTTGTTTGGGAGTAAGTCTCCCTCCTCACTTCAACTTTGTAACAAAGTGGATCAGCTCCAGAGCTCAGGAGACAGCTGGGCAAGGTTGTAGTTATCACATGCAGGCAAGGCCGTTCTCTCAGATAGGGATCTCAAGTTAATACCCTTCTTTCTCATCTCTTTGTTTTATATAGTATCAAGGCTTTTTTCCTCAGGTTCAATGGTAGAGAAAGTCAGCATGCAGAGGTAGCTTGACTCAAACAAACCAGCATGGTTTGTGATATGGCACTGCAAGCAGCCACATCAGAGGTAAACGGTGTGATGACATCTCTCACCACCGTGCAACAGTCTGTCTAACGCGTTTCATCCCAGCTGGGACTTCATCAGAGACAATCAGACATGTTCTCAAAAGTACCTATATTTATATCATAGGCATTTAAGGGGTACGTTACCTGTGTTGAATATTTGAATCAGTTACATACTAAAAAGTATTTAGAGTTCTATAAGCATTTAAGCTAAGTTGAAATATGTATATAATACACAGACATTATTGAGGAAAGTAACAATCATTATCCAAAATGAATTGTTATATACTTTTTTTTGATAATCAAAATATGACCAAGATTATTATGTAACAAATAAGGCACAATATAGTCATCATTTCTTTGCACATAAATTCAGCTAACAATACAAAGATTGTAATCCATAGAGGGAGGCATCCCTCTCCCAAAAGGGAAGTGAATAAATGAAAATAGAAAGAAACATAATTAAAGAAAAAAACAAACAAACATTTTTTGCCTTTCAGAAGTCTGGAAAGTTGGGTGGTAATCAATATGGCCACTATTATAGTTCCCATAGTGATTATCTCTGATCTTTCTGCTTAGTTATCTGGTGACACAGAAATAGAGGATGTATCACTTTATAAAATCGGCAGATTTGCCGTTCAGGAGTCTGGAAAAGTTGGGTGGCAAAAAATTTAAAAAAATAATAATATATATATATATATATATATATATATATATATAAAATAAAATTAAATTAAAATGAAAATAAAAATTAATTATAAGGAATGGAAAAATGTAATTATATCAAGACAACATAATTGTGTGTATCTGTACATGGTTACTAAGGTCAGTCAGAGGGGGACAGGGAGTCAGCCAAGAACCTAATAAGGTCATTGGCCGGGTCCCCACCCCCCACAGAAAGACCCCAAACCCGCACAGAGAACTCAGGAGAAGGAAGGGCAGGGGGTCAGGCTATGAATAGGTCATTAGTGGAAAAAGTGTTAGCGGCGGGCGGTCAGGATACTTACGCATGCTCTTTGTCCCCAACATATGCACATTTGCCACAGAAAGTTTTGAAACGTATTAGGGAAGGGAAGTACATAGATATTTTTGATTTATCAAGGGAAGCGGTAGCGGCAAAGGAGGAGAGAAGTGGTCAGTCAGATAGGAAACAGTGGAGGACCATTGTGGAGTGGATCAAGGGTTTCCTAGTTTATGCCAGTGTATGGGTAGAATCCAGACCGGAGCAATGCATCAACATCTTAAAGTACATGGACTTGGTGGTTGATGCGCATGCGTTTTACGGGGGTCAGGGTTGGTTGGAGTACGACAGGGCCTTTAGGAAAAAGATGGTAGGAAGTAAGATTTTGAGTTTTGGCCAGAAGGATTTGGATTTATGGTCCAGATTGATGGGGAGAGAGAGGGCTCAGGTGGGAACAGGGGCCAAGGGGCCCAACCAAGTCAGCAAGGGCAGAATGGTTTGTTGGGCATATAACGAAAGGAACTGTAATCGGGGGTTTGCATGTAGATTTAGACACGCATGCTCAAAATGTGGGGCAGGGCATCCCCAGGTGGAGTGCGGGGGGAAAAAATTTGAAGGTAAACCCAGTAATTCCTTTCGCGGGTTTGCAAAAGGCGCAGTCACCAGTGAACATAAACAGGCTAAGTGAGTGGCTAAGGCTTTATCCCGATAGGGAAAAAGCAGGATTTTTGGAGGAGGGGTTTAAGTTTGGTTTTAAATTACCTGTTAAGGGGGAGGTGCAAGGGTCCAAAAAATTTAGAAACTTGAGATCGGCTGATGTATTACCAGGAGTGTTGGAGGAGAAGTTGTGGAAGGAGGTAGGTTTAGGGAGAATAGAGGGGCCTTTTGATGCTCCACCGGTCGAGGGCATGGTGGTATCACCGTTGGGAGTGGTCCCCAAGAAAGTAGAGGGTAAGTACAGGATGATTCAGCACCTGTCTTACCCAAGAGGAGGGTCAGTTAACGATGCAATAGGGAAGGAAGTAAGCGAGGTACATTATCAGTCATTTGAGTCAGCGGTAGAAAAGGTAAGAGGATGTGGAAAGGGGGCATTGATGTCCAAAGTAGATATTGAATCCGCTTTTAGATTGTTACCATTGCATCCGGAGAGTTTTAAATACACAGGGTGTTGTTTCAAGGGAAAGTTTTTTGTAGATAAATGTTTACCCATGGGTTGTGCCATTTCATGCGCGTATTTTGAAGCATTCAGTTCGTTTTTGCATTGGTGTTTGCAGCAGGTGTGCGGGTGGGAGACAATTGCCCACTACCTGGATGATTTTTTGTTAGTAGGACCAGCAGGGTCAGAAATTTGCCAGGTAATGTTACAGAAGTTTATAGCGCTACTGCAGGATTTGGGGGTCCCCATAGCACAAGAAAAGACAGTGGAGCCAGTAACAAAGTTGTCATATCTAGGCATAGAAATAGACTCATTGGAAGGCCAATGTAGGTTACCTGTCGAGAAGGTAAAAGCATTGTTGGAGGAGGTAAGGGAGGTGAAAACCAGCGGGAAGGTGACATTAAGAAAGATGCAGTCGCTGCTGGGTTCCCTTAATTTTGCATGTAGGGTGATTCCTATGGGCAAAGTATTTTCCAGGCGTTTACAGTTAAGCACGGCAGGAGTGAAGGCAGGACAACATAAAATTAGAATAACAAGGGCATTAAGAGACGACCTGCAGGTTTGGGAAAGTTTCTTGGTGAAATTTAATGGAGTGCGGGTTTGGCTACGGGAGCCATGCTCCAATCAGAAGTTGAGATTGTTCTCAGACGCTTCAGGGTCAGTTGGCTTTGGATCCTTTTTTGACGGAAAGTGGTGTGCAGGGGTGTGGCCAGACGGGTGGGCAGAAAAGGGGTGGTTGAGGAACATGACATTGCTGGAACTATTCCCAATAGTGGTAGCAGTGGAACTATGGAAGAAACAGTTGAGGAACAGATGGGTAATTTTTTGGACAGACAATATGAGCGTGGTGTCGGCCGTGAACAATCTATCCAGTAGCTCCCTCCCCGTGTTGGCACTGTTAAGGCATTTGGTAGGGAAGTGCATGGAGTGGAATATCAACTTCAGAGCTGAACATGTCCCAGGGGTCAATAACTCGATTGCGGATGCTTTGTCAAGGGGGAAGTGGGAGTTATTTTTCCAATTAGTACCAAATGCGGAGCGGACAGGATATGTGTGCCCTAACAATATTTGGCAGGTGCTGACCCAAGTCTAGAAAAACTGGTTGAAAAATCGTTGGCGCCAAACACATGGAAGACATACATGAAAGAATGGAAGAAGTGGGAGGTTTTCAGGAGGAACGAAGGCGGGAGTCCGGTGCAGTGTTTATGGAAGCTGCTGGGTAACATGTGGAGGGATGGCGCAGCAAAAGGTAGGGCCGCCACCTTGGTGGCGGCAGTATCATTTATTACAAAGGTAAGAGGGGAGGAGGATCCTACAAAGGTTTTTGCAATTAGACGGGTGTTGAAGGGTTGGTCAAGGGCGCAGCCGCGAGGAGTAGACAAGAGGGAGCCATTGGACTCAGGCAGAGTAAAGAGGCTGGTGGCAGCATTGGGGGCCATATGTAGAGACAGGCACGAAGTGCTGCTATTTAAAGCTGCATTCACATTGGCTTTTGCAGGTGCTTTCAGGTTAGGGGAATTGGTGTCCACTTCAAAGAAGGGTAAAGATGGGTTACAGCTCGAAGACACAAAATGGGATGACGCAACTGTTAAGTGCCTTATCAGAAAGTCCAAGACTGATCAAAACGGGAAAGGGGCATGGGTGACTATGCTAAGAAAAGGGGGGCCCATTTGTCCAGTGGGGGCAGTAAAGGATTATTTGGTCTCACGAGGAGCAGAGGTAGGAGCTTTCCTTAAGCACAGGGATGGTAGTGCCCTGTCCAGGTTCCAGTTTTGTCAGATACTTAAGAGGACAGCGTCGGCAGCGGGGCTAGAAAAAGACAGAATTGGTTCACATTCTTTCAGAATTGGGGCGGCATCAGAAGCAGCAGCGGCAGGAGCAGATGAGGGGAGCATTAGGCGTTTGGGGAGATGGAAATCCAATGCCTTCCGCACTTATATTCGTCCATTGCCATATTAATGTTTGCATGTTGTCTCTCCCACAGAGGAAAAAAGCGTATGGGTGATTGGACACTCCTTCGTGTACTGGGCCGGGGAGAGGGCAAGGATGAGACCGTATGGATTACAACTAGGCCTGCCGAGCGACGGGGTCAAGGTGAAGTGGTTCGGGAGACGTGGTCTTCGATGGCTCCAGATGAGTAAGCTGGTGGAGGAAGCGGCAGAAGGGGGGTGCCCGCAGGTGATCGTGATACATACCGGGGGGAACGACTTGACTAGTACCAAAGCTTGGGTACTAGTTAACAAGATGAAGGTGGATGTTGCCGTATGGAAAGAAAGGTGGCCGGGGGTAAAGTTTTTGTGGTCAGAAATTATCCAAAGGCGGAGTTGGATGGGGGCAACATCAACAGCGGCCATTGAAAAGGTGAGAAAGAAGGTCAACAAGGCCATGAAGGACTTTATGGTGGAGACGGAAGGAGTTTTTATTCAGCACAAGGACATTGATTTTGGGTGCCAAGGAATGTACAGGAATGATGGCGTACATTTATCTGATGTGGGACTGGACATATTTAACAACAATCTGCAGGAAGGACTGGAGGACTGGTGGAAAGGAGTTTTTATGGGGTAAAAAAGGTAAGATCGGCAGAGGAGCCTACCTTTTTTGGTGGCGGATCGTGGCACTGCACTCCTCCTAAGAGCGGTTTCGGTGGTGGACCACGGCGAGTTACCACTAGTTATACGGCGGGGTGAACTCGCACGTGGGGGGACACTAGTTATACGGCAGGTCCCCAGGATGTTTTGGGCCTGGGCAGTCACGAAAGCCGGACGACGGTCCGACGGCTGCCTGGGGGTACAGCCGTGGCAGGGGGCACGGCTGTCCTTGTTTACAGGATGCGAGCTGGGGGCAGGCGGGCCCCAGCTCAGGGAGTGCCGTGTCGCGATTGAAGTCAGGCTCCTCTTGCGCTGTATTGCCTATGGTTAATGTGTTTTTAATAAATCGTGGCGCATGCCACAATTTACTTGCCAATTTAAGAATGATGTGTTTTTAATGTTTAAAGTTGTTACTAAGGGTTTAGCACGTGCACACCTTATTTAGGACGAGGGACGACTAGGCCCGAGGAAGCATAAGGTGGGCCAGGGCGTCCCTGATGAGGGTGGTTATAGGAAGCAAGGGATATAAAATGGTGCTGGCCACATGGCCAATGGCACCAGCATGGCTGGAGGGGGAGGGTGAACTCATTGTTCACTGTGAGATAAGTGGAGAAAGGGGAGTGATAGTGGAAAGAACTATAGGAGCGCATAAGTAATGAGGATAGGGGAGGGGGAGCAGGATAAGGGTTTATAAGTACAGAAAGCAGAGAGGTAAGACATTACTTACCAGGAGAAGAAAAGACCCACCCAACCCTCCCTTGTTAGAAATAATGTTATGTTATGTTATGTTATGTTATGTTATGTTAGGTTATGCTACGTTACGGTAGGCTAGGGTATGTTATGCTATGTTATGTTATGCTATGTAATGCGATGTGATGTAAAGCCAGGGCGGATCGTGGCACTGCACTCCTCCTAAGAGCGGTTTCGGTGGTGGACCACGGCGAGTTACCACTAGTTATACGGCGGGGTGAACTCGCACGTGGGGGGACACTAGTTATACGGCAGGTCCCCAGGATGTTTTGGGCCTGGGCAGTCACGAAAGCCGGACGACGGTCCGACGGCTGCCTGGGGGGACAGCCGTGGCAGGGGGCACGGCTGTCCTTGTTTACAGGATGCGAGCTGGGGGCAGGCGGGCCCCAGCTCAGGGAGTGCCGTGTCGCGATTGAAGTCAGGCTCCTCTTGCGCTGTATTGCCTATGGTTAATGTGTTTTTAATAAATCGTGGCGCATGCCACAATTTACTTGCCAATTTAAGAATGATGTGTTTTTAATGTTTAAAGTTGTTACTAAGGGTTTAGCACGTGCACACCTTATGAGAAAGAAGGGTATTAACTTGAGATCCCTATCTGAGAGAACGGCCTTGCCTGCATGTGGTAACTACAACCTTGCCCAGCTGTCTCCTGAGCTCTGGAGCTGATCCACTTTGTTACAAAGTTGAAGTGAGGAGGGAGACTTACTCCCAAACAACTGGGAGCCCTGCTATGGGTCAGGAAACCCTATTGAAAATGCTCGTCTCCACATAGTCACAGCAAGTCTTTGTGAGTGATAAACAGATGAACTCTGGACTGACGATCTCGTAACCAGATGAGTATATTACACGCTTATCTTCAACTCCTGCTTGCTGGCTATAACCTGGTTGCTCTACTTCATTAACCCTCCATATGTCAGACAGGCTTAGTGTGCTTACGTCCTCCTTGTTCTAAAAGGGTGATATTTACTCTTCAATTGTGCACTGCATATATGTTGTCATTGGATATGTTTATACAAATTATGTGACCTTGTTTCCATGTATTTTTGGGTGATGACATTTACTGGTCACATTTGCATGAACTGTTATTTGTAATATCAATGTTATTTCCTCATGGGAATTGGTCTGTGATATGACTTTTTTCCCCCCTTTTTTAACTACTTAATTAATAAAATTATTTATTTTTACTACATACCCATGTGAGTGCTGATATATCCTAGAGGTTTTTTTTCTTTTTTGCATTAATTACTAGGATAGTGGCATTTGGTCCACAAAATTTCTTGGGTTATTGGATATCAAATTTTTTCTTTTTTTACATAGAAATAAATATTTTACTGAAATAAAAAAACAACCCTCATTAACCATTTTATTGAGAATAAAAAAACCACGTCATTGAAGTCCTCGTATCCGAAGTCCAATAACCGAACCTGTAAAAAAACACAAGCACACAAAAATAATTAGTAACACATAAAAAAGCAAAATTATTATTCTTACCTTTCCTGGGTTCAGCGCTGGAGCCGCAATGTCAGCGTGCTGGGCCATGTATCTAATCCTATGATGTGTGATACTGTCTGCTGAGTAACTGTATCTAATCCTATGATGTGTGATACTGTCTGCTGAGCCACTGTATCTAATCCTATCAAGTGTGATACTGTCTGCGGAGCTGTGTATCTAATCCTATCCATAGTTTATAGGGTTGTAGTGCTATAGATAGGTTATCTCCTATACACACATTTTTTTGGGCGGACACATATGTATTGGGGCTATTTCCCCTGACATTTTAAGCCCTTAGTGACGCCCCGGCTGCTAGTGCTGCATTGTTGGGTCACTTAGGAAACCCAGAGATGCAGCTAAAAGCTGCGGACCTTCGGCCATGAGAAGTTTGCGGGGGGGCCCAATAAGAACTTTTGCATCGGGGCCCATGAGCCTTTAGCTACGCCCCTGACTCTGAACATATGTGTACAATAGCTAGCCATATTGCAGGCATTGAGAAATTCATGTCCGCTTCCTATGAAACTAAACAAGAAACTAAAATTTTATGCATTCCGAAGGAAATTCCCTACATAAAAATACAGATCAGATAGACAGTCTAATCTATTAGAGAAATAAAGAATAAGACAGTTACAGTGCAAACACACAGCGTATGTGCCTTGTATTTCCGCAGCGTAAGAATATTCTGTGGAAAACTGTACAATGTAAGCCTATGGAAAAAATATTTCGCAACCCAAGAAATTGATAAATCTGTCTGAGTTGTGGAATATTTTTCCTATTGAACACTGAACATTTTTCCGTCAATGCGCGTCTTGTGAGCTTTCCAGCTTCCATCATGCCAGCTACAGGTATTTGACTTTATCCATACATGTCTTCTATAACTTGTAATTTGGTTGGATAGGGTTTGTGATCTGGACACTTTACCCTATTTCTATGGGAGCCATTTCCTATATATGCTCTCAATATATACCCTTGAGGCTGGGTAATGTGGTGGTCTCACTAGAGCCTATGTTTTAATTATGTTTTAATCTTTTGTATATATTTGTATGGGTTGTAGGGATGCATTAGTCTACAAGTCACATCCCCATAACTACCGCCGGGATTTCACCTGTAGCTAAAGTTTGCGAGTGCTATTCCATTGATATAGCTATTCATCCCAGCCATCATATCTAAATTTACTGTACACACACTAGACAGTAGCTTTAAATTGGTAAACTACATTATTCTTCATTCATAGGACATGAAAAGGAACAAAGTTGAGTATCTTAAAATCTGAGACCAATTTGTTATGAGAACTGAATGTAACTGCATTGTATTAAGACTGAAGGGCTGAAGCCTTTTAAACTTCTCCCATGTACATAACTTTCTTACGATATGGAAAGTCATTTAATTAGTCAGGTGTTAAGATAAATCCCAGACAGGGGAAGAAGTTTATAGATCTTGGTGATCCATGCACAACAGCCTCTGAAGCCAATGCATTCACTTTAGACAGAATGTCTAAAGGAATGAATGACTTCATCATGAATTAAGCAGCCTGATAAAGCACCATCTATCATTTCAGCATGAAGTCAAATACACTAATGTAAGACAAATGATCTCTCTTTCACCAGATTTCTTCAGAGGCTCACAGAGTGGGTCTGTAATATGTAATACAGTCATGTAAGGATTTAGTGTGCCGCCATGCAAGGTCTGTGCACACAGAACTTCCATATGCATCGGCCATAAGAATTTATGCAGACTTGGAAGTAATTTTTTAAGCCAAAACTAGAATTAGATCCAGGAGAGGAGAAATCTGTCACCAGGTTTATTTTGCCCTTTCTGAGGGCAGCATAAGGTAGTGCCAGAGACTCTGATTCCTATACTGTATTATTTACTTGTCAGCGATCAGTCGTTTTTGTAAAAATCACTTTTTCTCATGCAGCTCGCATTCATGAGTTGAGGATACCCTCGCCAACCGACCACTGATTGACAGCATTCTCACCAGCAGCTCTAGGTTAAAAAAATATAACCATACTTACCCCCTCCCTCTATTCTGCGCGTAGTCCGGCCTCCTAAGATGACGTTGCAGGCCATGTGACGCTGCAGCCTGTGATTGGCTTCAGCGGTCACATGGAATGAAACGTCATCCCAGGTGGCCGGCCTGCAGCAAGAAGGAGAGAGTTCTGGGTAAGTATGATTTTTTTTTTTCCCCTGAGATGCAATTTTTGCAACACTTGGCTTTCTGTTGCAGGTTTTGCATCCCCATTGAATTCAATGGGGCAAACCCACAACAGAAAATCAACGGAAACGCAGCATAAATTGACATGCTGCGGATTTAAATTCTGCACCGCATGTCAATTTATTAACATATATGCTACGTTTTTTTTCCGCAGCGTGGGCATGAGATCTAAATCGTATCCACTTTGCTACTACTGTAAATGCTGAATTTAGTGTAAATGCCGAATTTTCAAACAAAATTTTGTTGCGGAAATTTCACAGTGTTTACGCTACATGGGAACCCGGCCTTATACTTATAAATTATCTGAAATGGGCACAAACTCTACATCAGGCATGACTCGGCATAAATTGACTCAGTTAGATAGTAATATGCCACGCAACTGCCATGACACACCTATGCGACGTTTCTGTAACTCTCCTCTTGAAAAACAATATTCAGAAGTGTCTTTGGAATGGTAAATAGTTAAAAAAAATTGTGCAACTGATTTCTATGGAGCACACTAGCACACTACCTGTAAGGGCACATTCAGATGTGGCGGAATTGCCGTTGTATTCTGTTACGGACAGTCTGTTTTTTAAATTGGTTTCTATACATTTTTAGGTAACTTAGGTCAGACGTTACGGAAAATACCAGTGCGAAATTTAGGCTGCGGTGCAGAATTTTCACTCCGCAGCATATACATTATGTTGCGGAGAAGCATCGTAATTTCACTGCGGATTTCAGCCTTTGCAATGCAAAAACTGAAATCTGCGGCAAGTCTGCTGTGAGGTCCGCAACGTCTGAATTAGCTGTCCAATATGAAAATGTTGCTGCAAATTCGCAACAAATCTGTAGCAAAATTTGCAGCGGAAAAATTCCCTCACGTCTGAACATGCCCTTATAGTTTTGATGACCTTCCTAAGATCACATTTTGGAATTATGACGCACTGACAAATCTGCTGTTTATACAAAATTACCATAAATCTAAATTTTACATAGTTAGTACGGCTAAAAAAAGACACATGTCCATCAAGTTCAACCAAGGGACGGGAAAAGGGAAGGAAAAATTTCTATACATAGGAGTTAATACTTTTTTGTTCTAGGAAATTATCTAACCCTTTTTTAAAGCCATCTACTGTCCCTGCTGTGACCAGCTCCTGCGGTAGGCTATTCCATAGATTCACAGTAAAGAAGGCTTGTCGCCTCTGCAGGTTGAACCTTTTTTTCTCCAGACGGAGGGAGTGCCCCCTTGTTTTTTGAGGGGGTTTTACAAGGAACAGGATTTCACCATATTTTTTGTATGTGCCATTAATATATTTATATAAGTTAATCATGTCCCCCCTTAGTCGTCTTTTTTCAAGGCTAAATAGGTTTAATTCTTTTAATCTTTCCTCATAACTTAAATTCTCCATGCCCCTAATTAGCTTCGTTGCTCTTCTTTGTATTTTTTCCAACTCCAGGGCATCCTTTCTATGAACTGGAGCCAAGAACTGAACTGCATATTCTAGATGAGGCCTCACTAATGCTTTGTAAAGTGGCAATATTACATCCCTGTCCCGCGAGTCCATGCCTCTTTTAATACACGACAATATCCTGCTGGCCTTTGAAGCAGCTGATTGACACTGCATGCTGTTATTGAGTTTATGATTTACAAGTACACCCAGATCCTTCTCAACAAGTGATTCCCCCAGTGTAGCTCCCCATAGGACATGTGATGCATGCAGGTTGTTGGTACCCAGATGCATAACTTTACATTTATCCACATTAAACTTCATCTGCCAAGTGGACGCCCAAACACTTAGCTTGTTTAAATCTGCCTGCAATTCATGAACATCTTCCATAGACTGAACTATATTACATAGTTTGTTGTCATCTGCAAAAATAGAAATAGTGCTATTAATCCCATCCTCTATATCATTAATAAATAAGTTGAATAATAGTGGTCCCAGCACTGAACCCTGGGATACACCACTTATTACCGGGGACCATTCAGAGTAGGAATCATTGACCACAACTCTCTGGATACGGTCCTTGAGCCAATTCTCAATCCAATTACAAACTATATTTTCTAAACCTATAGTCCTTAATTTACCCATTAGGCGTCTATGGGGGACAGTGTCAAATGCCTTTGCAAAGTCCAAAAACACTAAATCCACAGCGGCCCCTCTGTCTAGGCTTCTGCTCACCTCTTCATAAAAACAGATTAGGTTAGTTTGACAACTTCTGTCCTTAGTAAAACCGTGCTGGCTGTCACTTATAATACTATTTTTTGTCACATAATCCTGTATATAGTCCCTCAATAGCCCCTCAAACATTTTCCCCACGATGGATGTTAAGCTTACTGGTCTATAATTACGCGGGGAAGACCTAGAGCCCTTTTTGAAAATCGGCACCACATTTGCGCTGCGCCAGTCCCTTGGCACTATACCAGTCACTAGAGAATCTCTGAATATTATGAAAAGGGGGACAGAAATAACTGAACTAAGCTCTTTAAGAATTCTAGGGTGTAACCCATCTGGTCCCGGGGCCTTGTGCACATTTATTTGGACCATATCTACATTCATCCAATTCAGTATATCAACTGATATATTAACAGCACTGGCACCGGCTACATCAGCTGCTCCTTCTGTTGTATATACAGAGCTAAAGAACCCATTTAGTAACTCTGCCTTCTCTTGATCCCCTGTGACCAACCCCCCATTACCATTATCTAGGGGTCCTACATGTTCAGACCTTGGCTTTTTAGCATTTATATACTTGAAGAATTTTTTGGGATTTCTTTCACTATCCTTGGCCACCTGCCTTTCATTTTGTATTTTTGCTAATTTTATTACCTTTTTACAGATTTTATTAAGCTCTTTATATTTTACAAAGGCTGCAGATGTACCCTCAGATTTGTATTTTTTAAATGCCCTTTTCCAGTACATCCCTCATGACAGTACTACAGGAGGTTGCCCTCTTGACCTCTGTAGGGACAGGAAGACAGAGAGGTTAAAAGGCCCCTCCCACCACCCACTTGCCAGTGTTCTTCCTGTCCCCACAAGGGTCAGGAGCAGAGAGCGTCGCTCCTGTATTAGTGCAGGAAAAAACTCGGGCAGGGGGCAAGATCGGGGGGTCCGTGCACTCCCCCTTCTCTTCCCCCTAAAGCCCAGGCTAACACCCCTCATACGACGGGTCCCTTAGCTCCCTCCCTAAGACACCTACCGGAGGAATCCTAGGCAGGGTTCTGGTAGTGTGTGGGGGCTGGGGTTTCCCAAGCAGGCTTCGGCCGGACCGCGGACCAGGCGGGGACCGGCAGCTCCATAGGCATGGACGCACCGGCAGGGATCCTCGCTGCACCGCATAGCAAGCCTTAGCGCCGGCTATGGCGGCTGCACTCCAGGTACACGCTGGACGAATAGCCGACCGGATATGACGTCGGGCTACTTCCGGTCCGCGGCCATCTTGGAAGGCGGGAAATTCAAAAACGCCCGCATTTAAAGGGACATGCACAGGTATGTAGTTAGAGCTGATAACTCTAACTTGGATTTATTTTTTGTGGTTTGCATATTGCATTGCCTGTTACCTGTCGCGATATGGAACTTCCTCGTCCTGATGGAACTCCAGATATGTCCCAGGGTCACGTGAGTCTCACCCTTGGGGAAGGGTATGACCCCTTATGTATGTACACCATACTTTATCTACCTTCTGTTTTCTCTAGGAAAAAGATTTCTCTCAGAGACAAACTGATAAAAAGAAGGTTAAAAAATGTGCGACTTGTGCAAAAAAATTGCCAGAGTCCCATAAAAAACAATTGTGTCAGGATTGTATTGCCAAAATACTAAAGGAGGAACAACCAACGTTCATGTCCGAACTTAGGACTATGATTCGTGAGGAAGTGGGTCAGTCAGTAGCCTCCCTCGCCCCTCCGCAAGAAACTCCCTCACACTCCCGGGCAAAAAGACCACGGATTGAAGTGGATCAAAAATATTGGCCTCCTTCTCAGGGGTCGGACTCTGAACAGGAGTGCTATTACCTATCGGAGGATGAGTTAGAAGAAAGAGACGAACTCTTACCTTCAACTTCTTCCACTCAAGAGAAAAAAATTTTCTTCTCTTCCGAGATGTCTGATACCCTAATTCAAGCAATACGGGAAACTATGGATATTCCCGAAGTGGACCAACCACATACCATCCAGGATGAGATGTTTGGAGGTCTAACGGGAAAGAAAACAAGGGTTTTTCCGGTAAACGAAAATCTTAAAAGAATGGTGACAACTGAATGGGAAGATTCAGAAAAAAGGCTCTTCATTTCAAGAGATTTTAAGAACAGACTTCTCTTTGATCCAGAGGACACTAAGCCTTGGGATGAAATCCCAAAAGTAGATGTCCCAGTCGCCAGGGTTGCTAAAAAAAACGCAATCCCCTTTGAAGATTCCTCTCAGTTGAGGGACGCCATGGACCGAAAGGCAGACGGACTACTAAAAAGAGCGTGGGAATCTTCCTCTGCCTTGATCTCAACTAATATCGCGGCCACATCAGTAGCAAGAGCAATGTTCATATGGCTAAACCAGCTAGAGACCCATCTGATGATGAAGACATCACGACAAGAGCTACTAGAATCTCTACCGTTACTAAAAATGGCAACCGGATTCTTGGTAGACGCTTCAGCAGAATCTATTAGATTTGCTGCCAGGAATGGGGCTCTCTCAAATGCTGCTAGAAGAGCATTATGGCTCAAAATGTGGTCGGGAGATACTAAGTCCAAAAACAAGTTGTGTTCTATCCCATTTACAGGGTCTCTGATGTTCGGTCCTCTCCTTGATAACATACTGGAGAGTGCAACAGATAGAAAAAAGGGGTTTCCTGAAGAGAAACCAAAAAAACCCCCTCAATTTGGAAGATTTCGCCAACAGAGGGATCCTACTTCACAGAACTACAGCGGGAAAGGGAAGTCCGGTCGCTGGAGTTACCCCAAAGGGAAAAGGGGTCGAGGATATCTCCTTAACCCAAATAATTCATTCCAGCCCTCAAAGCAATGACGCCAAGAGTGTGGGGGGAAGTCTCCTACAATTTTATCCCGAATGGTCGAGAATAACCCAGAACCCCTGGGTTCTAAAGATAATAGAAGAAGGATACAAAATAGAATTTTCCTCCATTCCTCCAGAGAAATTCCTAATAACCCAGTACCAAGCAAAAGATCTTCATCAGGTACTTATCCAGGACGTCCAGAAATTACTCAGATTGAGAGCCATTTCCCCAGTTCCCCACAACGAGATATGCAAGGGCCACTATTCGAAAATCTTCTTGGTCAAAAAACCAGATGGTTCCTACAGGACAATAATCAACCTGAAGTTCCTAAACAAATGGGTGAATTATCGGAAATTCAAGATGGAGTCTATCAGATCGACTATTCCTCTAATAAGGGAAGAGGCATCAATGTGTACGATCGATTTAAAGGATGCGTATTGTCACGTTCCTATCCACCCCGCGTACCAGAGATTCCTCAGATTCGCAATTCAGGACGGTCCTTCCATTCTCCACTTCCAGTTTGTCTGCCTCCCCTTCGGCCTTTCCTCCGCCCCCAGAATTTTTACAAAAATTATGGCAGAGATCATGGCATTCATAAGAAGTCAAGGTATAGTAATTATCCCATATCTAGACGACTTCTTGTTGACAGCAGATACTCCGTCTATCTTAGTCAGTCATCAGTCACAGGTTCTTTCCCTACTACAAAAATTGGGATGGATAATCAACTTTCAGAAGTCGAGTCTTCCTCCCCAGAAACAGAAGGTCTTCTTAGGAGTACTGCTGGACTCCTCCCTTCAACATTCCTTCCTCCCAAGAGAGAAACAAATACTCCTACTGGCAGAAGTAAGAAAATTTTGGGGGAAAGACGCCTGTTCCATAAGGGAATGTATGCGGATGTTGGGAATGATGACATCTAGCATTCAATCTGTTCCATGGAGCCAATTTCACTCCAGACCCTTACAGAATCTGATCTTGTCCCGGTGGGATCGAAAACAAAACTCCCTGAATTTAAAGATGCAAATTTCCGAGACTGTGAAATCTCTCTCTCCTATGGTGGCTCTGCACAAACAACATAGACAAGGGAGTCCCCTGGAGAACTTCTCCTTATGTAGTGATTACCACAGATGCCAGCCAACACGGCTGGGGGTCAGTAATCCAAGACCAACACTTTCAGGGCACATGGACGGGTCAAATGAAGATGATGTCTTCAAACTTCAAAGAACTAAGAGCTGTATGGGAGACACTTATAAGAGCTTCACCCACCATAAAAGGGAAGCATATAAGAATTTTATCGGACAACACGACAGCAGTGTCCTTTCTTCGCCATCAAGGGGGAACAAGACACACTCTTCTTCAGGGCCTCTCTGCACAAATTTTCAGTTGGGCAGAAGAAAAAGTCCTATCAGTCACGGCAGTCCACCTAAAAGGCTCAGAGAACCTATCAGCAGATTTCCTGAGTCGGGAAAAAGTAGACCCAGGAGAATGGTCCCTAAACAAGGAAGTCTTTCGTTGCCTAACCCGAAATTGGGGTTATCCACAAATAGACCTGTTTGCCACGAGGAAAAACACTCAAGTAGAGACATTCTTCTCCCTAAATCTCAGAGACAACCCATTGGGAGTAGATGCATTGTCCCAACACTGGGACATGGATCTGGCCTATGCCTTTCCTCCGTTTCCTCTAATACCAATGGTGTTAAGAAAAATCCAGGAAGATTTGACAAAGCTCATCATTATTCTTCCCTATTGGCCGAAAAGAAGTTGGTTTCCAATCGTACAATACCTAGCGTTGGAAGATCCTATCATGCTCCCAGTCAAGGAGAATCTTCTCTCCCAGGGTCCCTTATTCTTCCAGGGAATAGAGACTCTGAAATTATCAGCCTGGATCCTGAAAGGCAGATCTTGAGGAACCACGGTCTGTCAGACGAGGTAATTTCAACTATCTTATCAAGTCATAAAGAAGTTACCTCAAAAATCTATCAAAAGATTTGGAAGAAATTCTGTTCCTGGCATGGAATCCCAGGACCAGATCCCTTTTCTCCCAACATTGCAAAAATCCTAGATTTTTTACAATCGGGCTTCAAAAAAGGACTTAGCCCTAGTACCTTAAAGGTACAGATTTCAGCCTTAGGTAATTTTTTTAACACTCCTCTGGCTGAACATCGGTGGATCAGAAGATTCACCCAAGCGGTCTCTAAACTGAAACCTTCCCTAAAGAAATCAGTTCCTACCTGGGATTTGAATGTGGTGTTAACGACTCTTTGTGAGCCCCCCTTTGAGCCGCTCGACGAAATTAGTATGCATTTTTTAACTCTAAAAGCTGCATTCTTAGTCGCTATTACTTCAGCAAGAAGGATTGGAGAAATCCAATCTCTGTCAATCATAGAACCGTACCTAAAAGTACAAGAGGATAAGATCATCCTAAAGCTGGATCCCTCATTTATTCCAAAGGTATCTACCGCTTTCCATAGAGAACAAGAAATAATTCTACCTTCCTTTTATCCAGATCCAAAAGACCAACAAGAAGAAAAATTCCATTGCCTGGATGTCAGGCGAACAATTCTTCAGTATCTGGATAGAACCTCCTCCTGGAGACGAGATAAAAATCTATTTGTCCTATTCGGGGGGAAGAATAGAGGAAAGAAAGCCTCAAAAGGCTCTCTAGCGAGATGGGTAAAAACCACCATACAAGAAGCCTACAAGTCCCAAGGACTATGTGCCCCACAAGGCATCAGAGCCCATTCAACAAGGGCAGTCTCGGCATCCTGGGCAGAAAGAAGAGAAGCCTCTATTGACCAAATCTGCAAAGCTGCCACTTGGTCAAGCCATCATACGTTTTAAAAACATTATAGACTCGATGTGCTGTCCGATACGGATTTAAGTTTTGGACGGAAAGTCCTCCAATCCATAGTCCCGCCCTGAGCATTATAATCTGGTATTGCTCCTGTAGTGCTGTCATGAGGGATGTACTGGAAAATAGCAATTAGACCTACCGGTAATTGTATTTCCAGGAATCCATCATGACAGCACCATTATATTCCCTCCCTTATTGAATTCTGATTTGTGCATTTAACATGTCAGTTATTATCCCTAGAAATAAAATAGGGTTGCATCCATCCTGGTGTAGTAATTGAAAAACACTGGCAAGTGGGTGGTGGGAGGGGCCTTTTAACCTCTCTGTCTTCCTGTCCCTACAGAGGTCAAGAGGGCAACCTCCTGTAGTGCTGTCATGATGGATTCCTGGAAATACAATTACCGGTAGGTCTAATTGCTATTTTTTTGTCATGTATTGCCCCTTTCACAGAAGGTGTAAGCCATGTGGGGTTTAATTTGAGTCGTTTATACTTGTTACCTATAGGAATAAATTTTGCACTATAATAACTCAAAGTAGATTTGAAAATCTCCCATTTATCATTTGTCCCATTATTTGACATGAGTTCTTCCCAGTCCCTATCCTGAATTGCAGCCCTCATCCTGGGGAAATTGTCTTTCTTAAAATTAAATGTTTTTGCCCTCCCAGCCTGCGTTTTTGTTTTTTACATTATAGGTAAAATGTAACTATATTATGATCACTGTTACCGAGGTTTTCACGAACATTGACATTCCCAACAAGATCTGCATTATTAGAAATGACCAGATCCAACAGAGCTTCACCTCTAGTCGGATCTTCCACAAACTGGCCCATAAAATTTTCCTGCAACAGGTTGAGGAAATGTCTCCCCTTTTAGCAACAATAACTTTCTACTGCCTGATTTCATGAATAATATAATTCCTCACATACTTACCATACAGAAATAATCTCTCAATACACAAACAGCAAATAGTCCTGCAAATTATACAACGCATGTCTTTGGTTGCCTTTAAATCATATAGGTATTTTAATTGAAGCCATATGTAAAACGCTTGAAAGCAAAGTCTTTCTTCTCTGGACTTCTGAATAGTTTCCAGAGGTCAATTGTACCCAGGAACAAATCCCCCCCTGGAAACACAATTAATGTCCTCACCATCCTGTTCTCCAAGCTACAAATGCCTCATCTTCACTGGAAAGATGCTGAAGAGGTAAAATGATCATGGCAGATATTCAGTAATATAATGTTGGCTCTGCTTCTGCTGACTGGGGGGCTGCATTGTATATTCCTAAACTTCAATTGGTTATTTTTGGAATTACTCTGTTCACTTCAGCATGATATTTGACGTTGCTAGAGCTTGTCCTGCAGGACTTCTCAGTCGACCATAGGCTGCATTTTACAGAATTCTGTATTCTCTCTTTCTGCACCGTAGAGAGGTCTCCTTCAGCAAATCATAACGACAGAAAATGCTAAGTGTCATAAATTGAGTTTTTATTCCGCTGACGGCTCCCGCAAAGCAACTAAGGGAATTGAAATCTCCAGCTGCTCTGCAGTCTTATGTTCATTATTACTCCAGCTTGTACAGGAACTGCTTATAATGCAATTCCCTAATACACAGTTCTGTGGAAAACAATTTAACCCTTAGATATTCCCTATTTTTGCAAAGTTGATGTCTGATTTAATATTAGATAAAGTAAAACTGAGTAATAACAGATTTAAGTTTGTAAGTTCAATTATTACCACATTTAAGGAACAAACACCTATATCACCCACGTAAAATGTAACTACCAAGACTTAAAGGGTAACTAAACGTTCAACAAATTTCTGACATGTCATAGTGACATGTCAGAAGTTATGATCGGTGGTGGTCCGATCAATGGGACCCCCACCAATCGCTAAAACGAAGCGGCCGAAGTGCTCGTGTGAGTGCTGAGCTGCTTAGTTTCTGTTCAGCATTTTCCGGAAAGCTGATGTAGCGGTGTATGGGCTCATAGACTTTGACAGAAGTTTGTTGAATGTTTATTTACCCCTTAAAATGTTGGCTGAGATTAGATAAAAGGGTCTGCTTTTTTTCCCCAGAAACAGTGGCTTGCTTGTCCATGGGCTCTGTCTGGTATTTCTGCTCAGTCCCATTTAACCAATGGACAAGAAGTTTTCATACGGTAGGATGCCCTGGAATCTGTACAGGAAAAACCCTCTTCAGGAGCGCATACATTCTGAGTCTTGTGTATGCCGCTGTCATGTTACTTGAAAGATACTGCTGATGTTTGCTGTGAGAAATTCTGTGTTCAGCAATACGCACGGTGTACATCAAGGGGTGAGTGGGCGTAGACATCACATAAGAAACTGGTGACATCATCAACCAGGGCTTCTTACATCATCAGAAAGAAATGAGTTCTAGGGGGAACCCAGATAGTTGTCAGATAATAGTCAATGATGTTAGTCATAGATGCTGAGAGGGAGGACACTCAAGTGCAAAAGCTTCAAAGTGGATGGGCACATGTTTTTTTTCTAGATAGAGGATAAGCCTCTATAATTAAGTCTCTGTTGGGCCCAAGAAACCTTAGTACAGGTCTGATTATGCCCTGATATTAGAGCATATGTTACCATGCCTTAACATTAGCTTTGGTTTATAGTTTATATAATGTTATGACTAGAGATGAGCGAACTTATGAAAAGTTTGGTTCGGCTGGTTCGCCGAATTTCATGAAAAAGTTCGATTCGGACCAAACTAGTTCTGACCGAACCTGTAATTCAAGAAAGCCCCTAAAAATCGTGTATAACACTGTTTAAAAGCCCTAGAAGCCCTGTATAACACTCTTAGGTCACCCATGAGTGTATCCAAGTACTTTTGGGCTGTCTTTAAGGCAAGGTTAGTGTCAAAGTTACGCCAACATGTATGGCTATAGGAAAACGGATGGGACACGGTGATAACTAACAGAAACCACTGCACTTGTGCATGTTGTATGCTTAATGCATTGTTAAAAAAGGTACAAAAATTAACCATTTTTGGCGGAAGATGCCTGCCTGGGTTCATACATATAAGGTGGTAAAAGAAGAAGCAATGGCTTTTGACAAGCCCTCAAAAAATTTACCCTTTATGGTGGCAGATGCCTGCCGGGGTTCATCCATAAATGGATGTAAAAGCAACAAGCAATGGCTTTTCACAAGCCCTCCAAAAATTTACCGTTTTTATTGGCAGATGCCTGCCAGGGTTCATCCATACATGGATGTAAAAGCAACAAGAAATGGCTTTTCACAAGACCTCCAAAAATGTACCATTTTTATTGGCAGATGCCTGCCGGGGTTCATCCATACATGGATGTAAAAGCAACAAGCAATGGCTTTTCACAAGCCCTCCAAAAATGTACCCTTTTTATTGGCAGATGCCTGCCGGGGTTCATCTATACATGGATGTAAAAGCAACAAGCAATGGCTTTTCACAAGCCCTCAAAAAATGTACCCTTTATGGTGGCAGATCCCTGCCGGGGTTCATACACATATGGTGGTAAAAGAAGTCATTACTTAGCCATTGCTTTTTCAAAGCCCTCAAAAAATTAACCCTTTTTGGGAGTAGCAACAGGTTTTGCATCTGGAAAGTGAAGAAGCTATAAAAGAACAAAAATTATTCCTTTTTTAGGATCATCTGGCAATATCAGACGGCAGCAGGGATGGTGGATTGGTGGTAGAAGTTGTAGTAGCAGATCCAACAGCAGCAAATGAAAACCGACTGGACAGGACAGAATCCCGGTGGTTGTGTAGGCCAGCTTGTAGCAGAGAGCAGTGGAGGTGGATTGGTGGTGGTTGACTGGTAGTACTGGTGGTGGTGGACTACTGACAGCACGGGTGGTGGTGGTAGTAGTAGCTGCATCAACAGCACAGCAGCACATTAAAAAAGAGTGGACAGGACAAAGCCCTGTGGTTGTTTTTCTGAGACTTGTCAGAGGTACTGCGGATGGTGCTGTGTATGAGGACCGGCGTCGGTTACTAGGCAGACACAGACAACATGGAAGATCAAGCCAAGGCTTCCTTTGGAACATAATATGTGGAAAATAAACTTTGGCAGAATTTTACAATCCCCAAGATAAAAAGAGGACATTAAAAAAAGACTGTGGTGGGGCAGGCCTGCTTGTAGCAGACGGCAGTGGAGGTGTATTGGTGGTAGTAGAGGTAGCCAATGGACAGCAAGGATGGTAGTAGTAGTAGCAGCACAATAAAACAGACTGGACAGTCACAGGACAAAGCCCTGTGGTGGGGCAGGCCTCAGGCCTGCTTGTAGCAGATGGCAGTGGAGGTGTATTGGTGGTAGTAGAGGTAGCCAACGGACAGCACAGGTGGTGGTGGTAGTAGTAGTAGCAGAACATTAAAACAGACTGGACAGTCACAGACAAAGCCCTGTGGTGGGGCAGGCCTGGTTGTAGCAGATGGCACTGGGGGTGGATTGGTGGTAGAAGTAGTAGCAGCACCAACAGTGGCACATTAAAAAAAGAGTGGACAGGACAGAATCCCGTAGTAACAGGCGGCAGTAGCAGGCGGCAGCGGCAGCGGCAGCAGCAGCAGCAATGTCAGATCTAATAAGTTGCATCAGGCACAGGGGTTTTAAAATCCTCACCGATCCACGCTTGATTCATTTTCAGAAACGTGAGATTTTCCAAGCTGTTGGCGGACAATCTTTTTCGCTTAGGGGTGACGAAGCCCCCTGCCGCGCTGAATACCCTCTCTGACGCTACACTGGAGGGTGGACAAGACAGTACACCCATGGCAAACGGAGCCAGTTCTTGCCAATGATCCAATCTGCTGACCCAGAAGTCCATGGGGTCTGGGATCAGGATTTCTGATGGAGAAAGGGCACAGTCCAGGTACGAGTGAACCTGGTTGTTTAGGTGCTGGTGATGGTGAACATCCCTTTGGTGACTACGATGTGTGTCAGGTCGGGATATTGGTTGTAAAAATGTTGTCATCATATTTTCCAAACTGAATTGGCTGCTGCTGCCGCTGCTGCCGCCTGTTGCAGAGGTAGCTCTGCCAGAGGCGGTGGAACGATGAGACAGTGGGGAGCGGAGAGTGGCCCCCCGGTCAGACATGCTTGCAGCAGGTGTTTGCCGTTTGAAAGCCGTGACAAGCTGGCTGCATAGCTTCTCTCGATAATAAGCCAATTTTGCCTCCCTCTCGGAAGGCGCAAAAAACTCCCCCATTCTGGCTTTATACCGAGGGTCTAAAAGTGTGGCTATCCAGTACTCATCTCTTTGCTTCATGCTAACAATACGACAGTCAGCGCGCAAGTAACGAAGCATACAGCTCGCCATCCTGGCCAGCGTTTCAGAGGGCCCGGTTGGTTCCATCTCCGCCCCATACTGCCATAGTTGTCCATCATCAAGGTCGTCGTCAGACTCGTCATCATCATCACTGTCATGTTGTGCGGCTGCCTCGTCCCCTATCCCTTCCTGTGATTCCATCTCCAAATCCAGCTCCTCTTCAGGTCCTGTTTCCTCCTCCTCCTCCTCCTCCTCCTCCTCCTCAACATCCATAGCCAGATGTGATCCTTCCTCCATCCTTTGCTGAATCATCGCTGTGAGCGTTTGCTCCAGAATGAATATCAGCGGCATTTCATCGTTCATTCCGCTAGCGTCACGGCTCACAAATCGTGTGGCCTCTTCAAAGGGCCTCAAAACACGACATGCATCTCTAACCAGCTGCCAGTGCCTGAGCTCGAAATTCCACAGGCTCCAAACGCTGCCCGTCTGCTGCATCAGGAAATCATTCACGGCTTTCCGCTGTTCGTACAGACGGTCCAACATGTGCAGGGTGAAATTCCAGCGTGTTGGAATGTCACAAATCAGGCTGTGTTCTGGGAGATTGTTTTGACGCTGCAAGTCCAGGAGGGCGTGCTTAAATGCATACGAACGTCTAAAGCGAACGCAAACCCTCCTGGACATGGCCAGCACACCCTTCAAACCAACATATGATTTTAAGAAGCGTGTTATGACCAGATTGATCACATGTGCCATGCAAGAAGCGTGTGTCAGGTGACCTAGACGCAGTGCAGCCACAACGTTCTTCCCGTTATCAGAGACAACATTGCCCAGTGTGAGTTTCAGAGGAGATAGCCAGCGTGCGATTTCCTCCTTGATGCACAGCAGCAGCTCTGCCTGTGTGGCTTTTCTCGCCCAGGCTATGCAGGTGTAAGACAGCGTTGTGGCGCTTCACCTTGCACCTATGAAAAGAGGAGGGAGGAGGAGTGGAAGATACGCTGTGTCCTGTTGGGGACGGGAAGACCTCCATTGAGGAGGGCAAGGAGAAGGAGTAGGAGGAGGAGGATGGTAGGCGCCTGGTGTCCTGAGTTGAACCAGAAAGATACAAGCGTAGAGGTGGTAATGCCTGGCATTGCTGCGGTGGTGCATCGGACTGCAACATATTGACCCAGTGGGCCGTGAAAGACATGTACTGTCCCTGCCCATAGTTGCTGCTCCACGTGTCGACGGTGGCATGTACCCTGCTGCACATGGATAATTGCAAGAACTGGCCCACCTTTTCCTCCACGTGCTTGTGCAAGGCAGGGACAGCTGTTTTGGAGAAGTAATGGCGGCTAGGTATTCGCCAGCTAGGCTGAGCGCACGCCATCAATTGCTTGAAGCCGGCGGAGTCGACCAGGTGGTACGGCAGCGACTGCACCACCAACAACTTAGCCAGATGTGAATTAAGCCACACGACAAGTGGATGACTGGGTATATATTGTTGCTTATTGGACAACGATTCCGTAATGGATAACTGACAGGACGTAGGAGGAGCACTAGATGACGATGATAACGAGATGGTGGATAAGGCCTGGCTACTACTTAGATGACAGGGACTCGGAGCAGCAGCAGCAGCGGGTCTTCATTAGATGTACATGATGGTGGGGCATGTCGATTGTCCCACATGGCCTTGTGATGCCGCTCCATGTGTTTACGTAGAGCGGTAGTTCCTACATTGCTGCCCTGCCCACGCCTTACTTTCTGCTTGCAGATACGGCACTGTGCCATGTTTTCATCCTCCGGGAAGGTACAGAAAAATTGCCACACGGCAGAGTACCGTAAAGAGGTAGTACCACGTCCACCACCACCCGAGCTTGCCCCTTGTCTGGCAGGCTTTTTTCGGGAGCCTACACAAGTAGCAGCAGTGTTGCCGTCACCGGCTCCTGAGCTGACCCTACCGCTGCAACGTTTTGCAGATTTACTTCTGCCCCTACCTCGGCTTGGCTGTTTATCACTGCCAGTGCCGCCACTACTACCCTCCTCTCACGCCGTCATCACCTCGTCACCTGGTTCCCACGTCCTGTCTAAAACAACATCATCATAGCCCTCCTCATCATCCCCGCCACTTCTGTCACTTCGTTGTGATGTGACATCATGGCGGGCTCCATGCCCCCCCTCATTACTGCGTCTGCCACCACGGCTACCACCAACACCCCCACTACCACAGCTATGCGTCTCGGACACCGCTTCCACCTCCACCGCCGCAACACACTCCGTTGGCTGACGCGCGGAAAACAAATCATCATCACTGTTGTTCAGTATCTTCCTTCGCACCCGAGGAGATGTCTCTTAGGACTCTCAGGAAAGATGGCTTCCCGCTAGGAAGGGGGAGTGAAGACCTAGATGATGGAATGGAAACGCTAGAAATACTCATATTACTACTGTCACTGTGCCAAGGAACTGTAGAGGATCTGGAATCCAACGAAACCTGGCTTGAAGCCAGATCGTCAGAGTCTTCCTGCTGAGATGACCGTGAGCCAGCCAACCAGTCCACAATGGCCGTATTTTCTGAAATAACCCGCCCACCGGAGGAGATGGACAACTCTGGCTTGCTGTTACTGCTACTACTACCAGCAGGCACATGGCTGCTGCTACTAGTAGAACGGGGCACATGTCTTGTGCCAAAAATGCTTGTACTGGCACCAACAGATCCAACATTTGGACTGGAAGAGGACATGACATGGGTGTTTTTTCCTCTACCCCGTCCTTTCACAACCTTTTTTTTACCAGACATTTCACTGCAGGAGTGCAGAAAGTTGAATCAAAACCCCTTCCCCTACTAGAGGAATGAGGCCCTTATAAAATAATATTGGGACTGGCTGAAAATGAGTGACTGTGAATAGGTGGCAGTCAGTGTATGCTGTGACTTGTATAATAGCACCAAAGGCATCGGCTGTACTTAATTAGCACGTTGAATTAAACCCTTAGACAGAAATGAGGCCCTTTTAAATTGTTATTCGGACTGGCGGAAAATCAGTGACTCATAAGGTGCCAGTCAGTCAGGGAATGCTGGGCGTTGTAGTACTACAAAGACTGCCTGTATTGCAAGTTGGATGTTAACCCATGCAACGGGGATGAGCCAGTTATAAAAGGCTTATTCACACACTGGCTTGGCAAATGGCAATGAATGAGAATTTCTATCAGCCACTGTGCACTCAGGGAATGCTGGGCGTTGTAGTACTACAGCTGCCTGCCTGTATTGCAAGTTGGATGTTAACCCATGCAACGGGGATGAGACCCTTATAAAAGCTTATTCACACACTGGCTTGGCAAATGGAGAATTTGTATTGCAATTTGGATGTTGAGAGTAGACTCCTGCTGTAGTGGATGAGCCCGTTCGATTGCTGGATTCCTGGGTTTTAGATTCCTAAAGCTTTCCCTTACTGAACGGAGATGCTATCCCTACAGCTCCTGTCTCTAAAATGGCTGCTGAGCTCCGTGCATAGACTATTATTGCAGGCTTGAGCCTGCCCCTATGCTGCCTCCCGATTTGGCTGAGAGCCGTTTGCATGGCATTATTGGGTAGCCTGATGTCAGGTGATATTTTGAAATCCTTCATTTTAGATCTAACATGTGGCAGGCGCCAAAATGTAGCCGGGTTCGGTCAAAACGTTTTCGGCCGAAGCCGGTGAAGTTCGGATTCGCTGCGAACCGAACTTTTCACGCTGTTCGGACCGAAACCGGGTTCGGTTGTCCCGGTTCGCTCATCTCTAGTTATGACATTAAATTATCTTAAAAATTGTGAAAAAAAAATAAATGTATAAAAAAGTTGTTAGGTCCAGAATTATTTAGACAGTGACACAATCTTCATTATTTGGGCTCTGCGTGCCACCACATTGGATTTGAAATGAAACAACTGAAATGCAATTGAAGTGTAGACTTTCAGGTTTAATTCAAGGGGTTGAACAAAAATATCCTCTGAAACGTTTAGGAATTGCAACCATTTTTCTACACAACTGTAAAGGACCTGCCAGACACCGCTTCTGTATCGACGCCCGTGGGTAATCAGTCTGCACCTGCTCCTAAGTCTGAGAGAGTGACACGATCTTCTACCAGTCAGGCTGGGAGGCTGAGGAGTGGGAGAGCCTATCACAGCCTGGCCAGACGGAGCTAGCTCCCGCCCTCTGTCTATTTATACCTGCATTTCCTGCTCCTCCTTTGCCTGTGATTCTGTCTGTGTCCTGGCTCTGCTGCTGCTGCTTGAACATTTTGTCCGGGCTTTACTGACAGTTCTCCTGCTCTGCGTTTGGTACCTCGTACACTCCTGGTTTGACTCTGCTCGTTCACTAGTCTCGTTGCTCACGGTGCTGCCGTGGGCAACTGCCCCATTTCCCTAACTTCTGTGTACCCTTGTCTGCCGTGCACTTATTGAGCGTAGGGACCGTCGCCCAGTTGTACGCCGTCGCCTAGGACGGGCCGTTGCAAGTAGGCAGGGACTGAGTGGCGGGTGGATTAGGTTTCACCTGTCTGTCTCCCTACTCCGTCATTACAACAGCCTCCTCATTTCAGGGGCTCAAAAGTAATTGTATATATATACTACAAATAAAATGTTTTTTTTTTTTTATATTTTGAAGGGAATCCTTTATAGGCAATTCCTGCCTGACGTCTGGAACCCATGGAAATCACTAAATGCTGGGTTTCCTCCTTTGTGATGCTTTGCCCGGCCTTTACTGCAGCTTTCTTCAGTTATTGCTTGTTTGTGGGTTTTGGGTCATTGTCCATCTGTACTGTGAAGCGACATCCAACCAACCAACCTTGCTGCATTTGGTTCAATCTGAGCAGAAAGTATATCCCTGATGTAACGTCCATCGTTCTAACTTGCCCCTCGATGGCCATGGACGAGTGAGTGCTGGGCGGCATCTCCCTCCTGAGGGACGCCGGCACTCACTTCCGCATCACTGTGCTGGTTCCCGTAGGGTGTGCGGGCGCACTCGCGCCTGGCCTTAAAGGGCCAGTATGCGCATATGTGTAAAATCTGTTATCAGCCCATGATCACCCTGGACTATAAAAAGGGCTCTGCACTTTCATTCATTGCCTGAGCGTTGTTGTGTTTACCCATGTTAGTCTTAGCAAATGGTTCCTTAGTGTTATCCTGTTCCCGTTGTTCCCGTGCCCTGCTACCTGTATCCCGTGCTATATTTGTTCCTGTGCCTTAGAGTGTTGGAGTTGTGCTGTGCCACCTGTCATGCCTGCTGTTATACACCACATCTGATGTCATCTGCCTGCAAGTTCATCTGTGCCTAGCCTCCACTACTGTCTGGACTATCAAAGGTACCCTTGTACTAGGACTGTTGTTTGGCCAGCTGCTACTACGCTACGGCGGTGCAGCCTAGTGGGTCCACCTACCCACGGATCAGGACAGCTGAAGACTTCACAATTCATCCAGCTGCTTCTGTCCTCAGTCACATCATCAATAAACACTAGTGACCCAGTGCCTTGGGCAGCCATGCATGCCCATGCCATCACACTGCCTCTACCATGTTTTACAGAGGATGTGGTGTGCTTTGGATCATGAGCTGTTCCAAGCCTTGTCCATACCTTCTTCCTCCCATCATTCTGGTACAGGTTTATCTTAGTTTCATCTATCCAAAGAATGCTGTTCCAGAACTGGGCTGGCTTCTTTTGATGTTGTTTGGCAAAGTCTAATCTGGCCTTTCTATTTTTGAGGCTGATTAATGGTTTGCACCTTGTGGTGAACCCTCTGTATTTGCTCCTATGAAGTCTTCTCTTCATGATAGGCTTAGAGACTGATACACCTACTTCCAGGAGAGTGTTCTTCACTTGGGTAGATGATGTGAAGGGGTTTTCTTCACCATGGAAAGGATTCTGCGATCATCCACCACTGTTGTCTTCCGTGGACATCCAGGCCTTTTTTTTTTTTTCAAGAATGTACCAAACTTTTGCTTTGGCCAATCCTAACATTTGTGCCATCTCTCTGAAGGATTTCTTCATTTTTTTCAAGCCTATCGATGGTCTGTTTCACTTGCATTAAGAGCTCCTTTGAGCTCATGTTGTGGGTTCACAGCAACAGCCTCCAAATGCAAATGCCACACCTGTAATCAACTCCAGACCTTTTACCTGCTTAATTGATGCTTGAGGATTAACGAGGGAATAGCCCATGCAGGCCATTAAATAGCTTTTGAGATAATTGTCCAATAAACTTTGGTCCCTTGAAAAAGAGGCGGCTACAAATTAAAGATCTGCAATTCCTAAACCCTACCTCAAAATAGGATGTGAATACCCTCAAATTAAAGCTGAGAGTCTGAACTTTAAGCCCATATTGATTATATAACTGTATATTCAATATATTTACAGCTAAAATGACAAAACTTTTGTCACTGCCCAAATAATTCTGGACCTAACTGTACATATTTAGTGTTAGTGTAGCTTACTTGGCATATATCTTGCTTACAAAAATGAGGAGCCATTAAGTTTGAGACTGAAAAACAGAAAAGGTTACAAGGAGTTGGAATGACCAGGGGCAAAAACAAAAAGAAAACAGTGTGGCCCTAAAGTCCAAAATTAGCCTCGTCTTTAAGGATCAAACAGTTTAGTGTCACAATTATTCCATAATAAAGGACATCTGGAAGGGGGAAACAATTTTTCACAGCACGGTATCTAAACGCTGGTATAATACAGGGCTTTATTAGATATGTGCACAACACATCCAATTGCCTGCTAAATAATATTGCTCTTGTTATCCTACCTTAAGTAATCTTAACATTTGCCGTTTCAATTAATAATCCTTCAATTCTTTAACAAAGAGCAGATGTTTCTTGTTACTCATTTCAAATAACTGGTGAAAGCAAAAAAATATATAAATCTGCCATATGGACACAGATACCTTGCAAAATCTGTCGACCTTGAAATTATTATACTTGAGCTGGCAATAGACTAGAAATTTTAAGCAACCAAAAAGGTTTGTTTAGACCATTTTCTGCCGACTGTCGGCGCCTTTTCGTGACATGAGCGAGTGTGACAGACGCCAACTGAAGGTTGATGTCTGTGGAAAAGTTAATCCGCTGTGTTGGATTTTTTTAGTTGTTGTTGAGTGTGGTCCTTGGAAAGTCGTTCATACCGAAAGACAGATCTGCATCTCATCAATAGATGCCCAGATTAGGGCCGCTGTGGATATAGTGTTTTTGAACTTTGCAAAGGCATTTGACACTCCCCTATAGACGTCTAATAGGTAAATTAAGGTTTATAGGTTTAGAAAGTATAGTTTGTAATTCAATTGAAAATTGACTCAAGTTGTGGTCAATGATTACTACTTTGAATGGTCCCCGGTTATAAGTGGTGTATCTCAAGGTTTAGTGCTGGGACTGCTGTTATTCAATTTATATAAAGAGGATGGGATTAATAGCACTATTTCTATTTTTGCAGATGACCCCAAACTATGTAGTAATGTTCAGTCTATGGAAGATGTTCATAAATTACAAACTGAGTGTTTAGGCATCCACTTTCAAATGACGTTTTATGTGGATAAATGTAAAGTTATTCATCTGGGTACTAATAATCTGCAGTTTTAAAGTACATTCCAGTTTTGTCCCGTTTTTTTTTTCGCGACTCGCTGCAAAAACTGTGAAAAAATGCATTGTGTATGTCCTGCCAAAGGACCTGCAGACATAAGGTCAGATGACCTTATGTTTGTAGTTCTTGTTACTGTTGAGAGACCTGCATGTCACATGACCATGTAGGCAGGTCCTAGTACAACAGCAATAGAGACTCAATAGAGAAGACTGTGAGCTGCTATGTAAGTATAAGGGGCATGGATTAGTTAAAGGGGTCTGGATTTAGGGGGTCTGGTCTGGGGTCTGTATTTAGGAGTCTGGGGTCTGTATTAGTTTAGAAGGTCAGGTCTGGGGTCTATATTTAGTCTGATCTGATGTCTGCATTTAGGGGGTCTGTATTTATTTAGGGTGCTTGTTCTGTATTTGTTTAGGGGGGTTTGGTCTGGGTACTGAAATAGTTTAGAAGGTCTGGGGTCTGTATGTATTCTAGAATTTGGTCTGGGGTCCGAATTTATTAGTCTGAGTTAAAGGGGTTGTCCGGTCACAGTATTGCGGCTGTGCTGCAGTACTGCAGCTTTGCTCCTATTCAAGTGAATAGGAGCAGAGTTGCAGTTCTGCTGCAAGGCCGCTATGCAGTGTTCGGAGTCTTCTGTTTCCGGTCATGAACACTGCATAACATCTAGTGACTGGAGGCAGCCAGAACAGCTGATTGGTGGGGGTCCCAGTGTCGGACCCCCGACTGATCATATACTGATGACCTATCCTGCATATAGGTCATCAGTATAAAAAAACGGTCTGTGCCCGAACAACTTCTTTAATGTATGGGCCTGGGGTCGGAATATGCTTAGGGATCTGGTCTGGGGTATGAAACAATTTAGGGGGTTTGGTGTCTACATTTTTGTGTTTCTATAGAGGCTGGAAATGGCTGCAGAAGCGCGGGGCAAAGTTGTCTCATCAAAAAACTCTGCAGTCATCAGGAGAAGTCACGATAACGGTCTGTGTCAGATGGAGAAGAAAAGAGAGCGACTCCCATCAGAGAAGACGTCAATTGTCACTGGATTTAGAGAGTATAGTATCTGTCCCCTCTCCTGACATGTCTGTTCTAGGAAATCCTTATATTCCACATAAATTCTTTGTGTAATCCAGGACTAATAGACAAAATGCTTTTACCTTTCCCATTGTCAGGATGATGTGTCCCTACACAGAGTGATGCTGTCACCGATGGTTGGAGACTGTCAGTATCTAGAGACACAGCCCTTTGACAAGGGGAATCGTAACACCAATTTGTCAATGCTCACATAGAAAGGTGGTGTTCACCATAGACATGGCATGGCAGAGCGGCGGTGGAGAAGGGACGCCCAAGTTTTGGGAACAGCCCAGAGTCTATAGTCTACTTAATCCGCCACTGCTCATAGCCTCCAATTGTATAAAAACCGTACACTGCACAGTATACGTTTTATTTACAAGTTGCATAGAGCCCTGAGAGGGGACATGATAAGAAGAGGCCTTAATCAATTGTTCTCCTCTGCTCCATGTAGCTTCTCATTACAAAAAGTGCTCATCAAGTGAAGAGGACACTTCACTCCCCATCCCCACCAGTCATGAGATCTTTCTGTAACACTGCTGAAATGATGAAGCCAGACAGAGGTAAACACCGTTTCGCATAGCTCCCAACCGTCCCGGATCCAGCGGAACTGTCCCGGTTTCTCACCGATGTCCCGGGCGGTCTGCAAAATGTCCTGCTAGGCGCTGCAGCTGTATCAAAACAGCTGATCACTGCTGACAGGCGACCTGCATGCCAGACGACTGCAGCAGCGATTAGCATCAGAAGAAGGCAGGAGTCTTGCGGCGGTGTTCTGACTGGGATCGATGCCAGCCCGGGACTGGACCAGTCCAGTCACCTGACCTCACCGGTCAGATGACAGCTCAAGTATCTGGACTTGTCCACTCCCGGGCTGGCATCGATCCCAGTGAGAACGCCGCTGCAAGACCCCCTGCCTTCTTCTGACAGTGAGTGATGTCAAAGCAGAGCGGAGAGTGGCAGCAGTAGGCTACCTCTACCGTTCTCTGCTCTGGCAGCAAAGTGGCACAAAGTATAAGGGGGTTGTGTGGCACTGTGTACAAGGGGGAAGGGTAGTTGTGAGGCACTATATAGCAGGGGGTTGTGTGGCTCTATGTACAAAAGGGGGCTGTGTGTGGCGCTATCTACAGACGGGCTGTGTGTGGAGCTATCTACAGGGGGAGCTGTGTGTGGCGCTATGTACAGGGGGGCTGTGTGTGGTGCTATCTACAGGTGGCTGGGTGTGGAGCGATCTACAATCTACAGGGGGCTTTGTGTGTAGCTATCTACAGGGGGCTTTGTGTGTGGAACTATCTACAGGGGGGCTGTGTGTGGCGCTATGTACAGGGTGCTGTATATGCAGCTATCTACAAGGGGGCTCTGGTGGATGATTTTTCCATTGACCTGTAGCAGAGTTACACAACTGGAAAAAAAAAATCCCCATTATGTAACTCTGCTACCTGTCAATTGAAAAGTCATCAACCACAGGGTCTCCCTCTTGACTTTCATTGTTCTCAGCCTTTTGGTTTGTCCTGCAGCTGCTGCCGCCATGATGAGCAAATGCTATACCCAAGTTAGGAAAAGTAACATAAAGACGATATAACCTGATCCATAATATTGGTGATATCCATAGTTTTTTTTTGTAAGTCTAGAGATCCACAGTGAGAATATGATCTTGTTATTTGAAGAAAGATCTGGCCGTGATTTGATGTGTTTATGCGGGATATTGGTCGTGGTTAGAATCAGAATCCGCACCAAAAAACTTCCAAAACCGCCTCCCATTGATTTAATCTGAAATTAATGGGAGCCAGTCGCGGAAAAAACAAGAAGCAGCTTGTCCTTTCTTGCCGTTGTTCCGCCTCTGACCTCCCATCGAAATCAATGGGAGGCAGAAAATGCATTTTTCGCTGCGTTTTTTGTCTGCTGTCCTCAATCGCCGCAGGCAAAAAACGCGGCAAGATAGTGTGGGCAGAGACTCCTAGCATCGTACATCACTCTGATGCTAGGAGCCCGGCTCCCTGCACTGAGTTCGGTCCGGGACTTCCGGCCGAAATACGTCCGTCCATTACGGACGTTAATGTGCTCGTGTGAACCCAGCCTAAGGCCCAGTTCAGAGTTTTTGTTCCTTGATATTGACTCGGACACTGCGTCAGAATCAGCACCAAACAACTTCCAAAACCGCCTCCCATTGATTTAATCTGAAATTAATGGGAGTCAGTCGCGGAAAAAAGAAAAAGCAGCACGTCCTTTCTTGCCGTTGTTCCGCCTCTGACCTCCCATCGAAATCAATGGGAGGCAGAAAATGAATTTTTCGCTGCATTTTTTTGTCTGCTGTCCTCAATCGCCGTGGGCAAAAAACGCGGCAAGATAGTGTGGGCAGGTCAAAATCTGCCTCAAAATTCGGTGCGCGGTTCCAGGCGGTCGCGGGTGCGCGGGTGGTCGCGCGGGAGTTTGCAGGTGCGCGCGATCGGTCGCACGGGCGGCGGTGTTTGACGACCCCCATGCTACCCAGGGCCGCTATCAGGGGGGGTATTAGGGGTACTGATGTGAGAGGCCCGGCCAAACCTAATTGAAAGGGGGACCCGAAGCTCACGACATTCTTTTGGTGAAAAAACGGGCCCCATTGCAGGGGCTTGTTTTTTTTTCTACCAAAGGCAAGTCGCGGCAGTTGCCGGGCCCCCCTTTCAATTAGGTTTGGCCGGGCCTCTCACATCAGTACCCCTAATACCCCCCCTGGGTACCATGATATAGTGCTGGACGGAGTACCGTTAACAGGTGGTGCCACGGTAGTGGGGCCCAGAAAATTTAGCTGTATGGGGCCCTGAAATTCCTGATGGCGGCTCTGCTCACCCCCATTCTATAGCAACACTGGAGGTTTGCGGGGTCTGGCCAGTTCCAGCAGGTCTGTAGAGCTTAGAGCCAGCTGTAGTGGAGAGTAAACAGCTGGAAGTTTAGCAACTTCATTCCTTCCACTTTTTTCTCCCTCTGCAAGAGTTCGGAAGTACAAGATAGGAGGATGACTGTTAAAGGTGGTGGGGTAATAGTGGGATTCACTGGTTAGTGGCACCCACTATTACTACCGCCTTTATAAACAGGGTCACTAGGGTTATGCCTAGTACCCCTACCTTTTCCTTATACGAACGTCAATCTAATTGCTTTAGCGGCTACTCAAGGGAATAAGACCGTATAGTAAATAAAGGTAATATTTATTAACATACAGTAATCACACTCATATGTATAATACAGTAACTAATCACAGTACAGTATAAACACGGTATCACAATATTATACCGCCACCCACTTATATAAACATACACAGAATACAGTTACGTTACAACACAATAAACATAAGTTACTTGTGATTCTCACACGCTCTCTATCCCACTCCCTCCTAATATAACTTTCCCTATACACTAAGGGTTAATATGGGATAAGGAGGAACAAGGGGAATGGGTTACTGTGTAAAACAGACAGCAAGGGTTAACTCAGGGACTCTGGGACAGCAAGGGTTAACTCAGGGACAGGACAGCGAGGGTTAACTCAGGGACTCTGGGACAGCAAGGGTTAACTCAGGGACTCTGGGAAAGCAAGGGTTAACTCAGGGACTCTGGGACAGCAAGGGTTAACTCAGGGACTCTGGGACAGCAAGGGTTAACTCAGGGACTCTGGGACAGCAAGGGTTAACTCAGGGACTCTGGGACAGCAAGGGTTAACTCAGGGAGAACAAGGGGTTAACTTACTCAGGGAGAGCAAGGGGTTAACTCAGGGACAGTAGGGACTCAGGGAGGCCAAAGGGTTAACTCAGGGAAGCAAGGGTTAACTCAGGGACAGTACTAAGGGAGATCAAGGGGTTAACTCAGGGAAGCAAGGGTTACAGCAGGAGGAGACAGGGAGAGACAGGGTTAAGTGTAGCTGCTGCTACACTTGATACTTAGCGTGACTTTGTTGGACAGCAGAGGCAGGAGCACGAGTTTGAGGTCTTTGGAGGAGAGAGAGAGGTGAGCCTCGGTGGTGTGTGAGGTAGGCAGGCAGCTCTCAGCTGATCGTCTTCAGCTTGCTTCGGCTCCTGAGCTCGGCCCCTGAGCTCGGCCACTGAGCGTTCCGATGCAGGGCTATTTAACCCTGTCAGTATGCTCGCAGCGGGGAGTGTGGCGCTTGCCCCAGGCTAGCATGGGTCGGCATGGTGATAATGTATCACCAGCCGACTCATGAGAGCCCGCACGAGACAGTCCGTGCGCGCGGGAGACTTGAAATGGAGACAGGGGATAACTATCCCTTGTCTCCATGGTTTCCTAACAAAGCAGGGACATGCTAATTGTCCTGCTCTGCTTCCAACCGTATTTATGACCAGGGCTGTTGTTGTTACAGCCCTGGCTCATGATACATTATATGTACTATACATACACATATATATTATATATATATGTGTGTATATATATATATATATATATATATACACATACACTGTATACATACATACTGTGAAGGATGATTTATTTGCTTATATTCTCTGTATGAAATTACATTGTGAATTATCAAGCAGGATGTCGAATTACTAAGATATGTATTATGTGAAAGTGATGATAATGTTTAAATGATTTAGTTTTGTGCAGCCGCCATCTTGTCTGGAGTTCCCATCTTGTTTTTATTGTAGTGAATGGGAAAGTCATTGTTCCTTTAATACAAGTAATGTTGATTTCGTATGTTTTATCTTTGACCTTGGTTCCCATGTGAAGTTGGTAAGGAATGGACAAGGAGGGAGATGGGAGGGTGGCAAGTATGCGTGAGGGAAGGTCTCCCCCATCTCCACGAGAATATTCTGTCCAAAAGAGAGATAAGACACCTGTAAACCTAATGTGTGAAGAATTATAATGATATATCTGGGATGTATTTTATTGTATGCTTTTTACTGAATAACAAATATTGTTACATTGTCTCTGGTTTACCTCAAGCCTACACCCCTTCTGAATTTCAGTTTAACAGTTTGAGTTTGGTAATAAATCCTTCAGAGGAGCATTTTGAACATATCAGCGTGTCTGTGTGTTTTCTTCTCTCTCGATATATATCGGTGAAATATCCTAATTAGGATACTGACTAATGGGGTCTGGCCTTGAGAGTCTGTTTGGACTCGTATAAATTTCAGTCTAATATATTTTGAGCGATGGATTTCCACGACAGTAATGGTGCCGATAAAACCCAGGAAGATTGCACGTCTGATAAGCTGTCACTGGAGAGGTCTGGCTTTGCATTTGTGAATTACAAAAAAACGCGGTAGGTAAGGAGCTTATTCTTACACCATTCACACATGTATTGCGTAAGCCTTGGAATCTAGCTGTCAGCCGTCAATTCTTTTTGGACGAGGCTCCTTAGTCAGAAGTGGGTTGAAAGATGGATCCAAAAAGGTATGTTGAAGCTTTTTGTGTGATGAGGGATTGCAGGTGTGTACATGATTTTAAACTGTTGATATGAAAGACATGAGTGAATTTTTGCCAGCAATTACATTGTTAACCAGAAAAATTGTGAGAAGTGTAAGACCTCCGCCTTTGGAATGCAGTGACAAAGCGCATGGCGGAGAGAAGTCGTAACTCACATGTGAAGTATTTGAAATGAAAAGATTGTAGTCTGGACTGTGAGGAAAAAACAAAACTTCTGCTTGCTGCTTTGTTGTAGTGTCATTTGTTATTTAGTTGTGTAAAATTGTTGAGGATTAATAGTTGTTCTGTTACCCGTTTGTCTGGGACTATAGTTGGGAGGTACTGACTGTTTGTAGGTGAGAGGACAGTTGGATAGTTGTAAATAATATAATGTAGTACCACATGGGCTTCAATGGTTAAGTCCTGATAATGTAGAATCCAGTGCAAGGAGAAGCAATTGTGTCTGTATTGAATTTGCACTCAATACCATTACCCAGTGCAACAGGGAAAACTTTGAATACTGTATTAGAAAATCATTTATATTTTCCTAACTCATTGCCAGACAGTGATATTGTGTGTAAGGGTCCATAAACCAGTTCTATGCATTGCCAGACTGGCATAAGGTGGGAATCAGTACAGACTGATTTCTAGCACATGATAATCAGGCATATACACTTTGATGTAAAATAACATCCAAGTAATTAAGTCTGTAGTATATAACATCAGACCGCTGGATTGAATACCGTTGTAATATAACATCCTGTATTCAATGAATGACCCTGACACTTACCCTAGGTGCCACCTGTGTCGTAGTAGTAATTACAGTGAAGGACGTTGGTATTGGCTCAGACCCATAGCCCGTAAAGAAATTATCACCAACATAGATAACAGCCCCCTAAACTACAACCCACAGAGTGAACGGCTGAGCGGGGAGGATAATATATATATATGTTACCAAATATAATTTGCATGTGAAACCATTGCAAAGTGCTAGAGGAAAGAGTTTGGGATATATGCTACATCACAGGCTGTATGAACCGAAAGACACACCCCGGCAGCAAGTGTTCTGCATAAGTGAAGTGACCAACTCCTGCTTGAATCAATGGAGGTTCATGAATGTCGATTGTGTTGAAGAATTTGCTCTTGTAATTGTTGATTTGCAGCATTTTGTCTGTTCTTGATGTTCAATACAGTGAGGGATCAGAGGATCCTACTGCTAGAATGTCTGGAGGAATGACTTTTGATATCGTATTGGTAAGACAGTCTAGGAGATAGACTGGTCTGAGATATCTGTCGGCAAACGTGGCGTGGCCTGTTTGCCTGGAGGTGGGGGATTTACCGGAAATCACCCTACTGCTCTCCGACCATGGGGTCAGGAGGAAGTTGGACAAAGATGCTTTGGGGCACTGGTCCCGGCCAACATTAGAATGAGCAAAAGGAGCTGGGGCTTTAATTGTAAAGTATGTGAAGGCAAAATAACACTGTAAAAAAATTCTCACAAAAAAAGATTCAGAAGTCTCAGGATTCTGAGTACACATGACGTCCAGGCTGGATTTCATGTGTATTCATTATCAGGACACTGTAGTAATGTTAGGGCTTGTGTATGAGGCTGCACATAGCGATATATTTATATCGCTAGTGCAGTGTAAATGAATGGAGTGGAGTGCAGGATGCCGATTGGTCAGCATCATACACTCCTCTGTACAACGCCCACTTGGCCGAAAGTAAAAGTACGCCCACTTGGGCATTAAGAAAGCTCATTAGCATAAACTTAAATCGCTCTTAACTTTGTGAAAAAAGATCGTTTTTTAAAATAAAAAGCATTACTGTCACCTACATTACAGCACCCATCACCTTATGTAGGAGATAGGACACTTATAATGTGGTGACAGAGTCTCTTTAAAAAAAATAAAAAATAACCAGCCAGAAGCAATGTTTAATAGTGGCACATAAAAAGTCAATACACAGCAATATGTAAGTATTGCAATGTATAGCATGAGTGATCCATGGATTGCATGTTTAAATTCCCTAGAGTGACTAAAAAATAAAGTAGAAAATGTTTAATACAATTTCACAAATTCTGCAAAAATTGGAAATAACTAAAAGTTAAAAAAAACACCTTTTTTCCAAACCATTTTTCACAAAAAATGATTTAAGAAATAAAAAAAGTAAACATTGGTATCGCCGCAACCATAAAAAAGTCGCAAGTACCCCAACATGGTACCAATAAAAACAACAGCTCACCCGCAAAAAAAAAGCCCTCACACAGCTCGACTGAAAACGTTATGACTCTCAGAATGTGGCAAAACAAATTATTTTTTTTTCAGAAACTGTTTATTCTTTGTAAAAGTAGCAAAACATAAAACATTGAAATAAAAAAAACGTTGTCAATTTAGTGTCGCCATAATCCGATTAACCTGCAGATTAAAGTTAACGTTATATTTTTATCACATGGTGAACGCCGTAAAAACAAAACCCAAAAAACAATGGATGAATCACTGTGTTTCTTGTCCCATTCCACCTCACAAATATTTTTTTTTTCAGTTTCCCAGTACATTATAAGGTACATTAAATGGTGCTATTAAAAGCTACAACTTGTTCTGCAAAAAAAAAACAAAAAACCCTCGTACAGCTATGTCGACGGAAAAAGAAAAAAGTTATGGCTCTTAGAATGAGATGACGGAAAAAATGTAAATCGGCTGAGACTCCAAGGGGTTAAAACAAAAGTAAAATAAAAGAGTTGAAAATGAGATGCCATGTCATACACTGAATATAAAGTCTCGGAGTATGCGAGTCACAGGACTAGGGTCATCTTCTGTAATCTTCATCTGTCTCACATTTTCACCATATCTCCTCATATGTTCAGCTGTCAGCATGGGCCAGTTGGAGATGCTCATCCTGCTGAGAGGTACATTGCCACCTACTTGTTTTTCATTACATACCTACCAAGAGCAGACCAATGAATACTACTAGTTGTTGTATTTTTAAGTTTTGTTAGGAGATAAATATATATCTTGCATAATATATTATTGTTTAACTAATATAAGAGTTAATACACATTGGTTTGCCTATATTTGACTTGGAATTTAAATATTTTTTGCTTTTTAAATCCTCACTAAGCCGTTGTAATGTTGTTAAAAGAAACCTCTTGTTTCCAATTGTTATTATTTATTCGAAAATCTTTCAGGCTGCATAATAGATCATTTATTAGCCTCACTGTTTGCTCAGGCCAGATATACTCATAGGCTTTGCATAAAGTATACAATAAGAGAAGAAAAATCATGGAAGAGATGCAATAGAATCAACATAACACAATAGCAGCCAACTTATTGCGTCTCTGATAGTTGGCAACCCTCTTGGATAGTCCAGTAGTATTCCCAACAGGTGGAAACTTTCTGGACTTTAGGCAGAGCAAGCATGCCTCCTACAAAAAAAAACAAAGAGGAAATTGTCGACAGGATAAGTTATCACCAAACAAGTTAATAGTACCCATCGGGGTAAGCTGGCTGGCAGTATTTATTAGGGCAATCTGGTACTGTTATGAGGGCACCCGGGTAGCATACATCTCAACCGTCCCGGATTCAGCAGGACAGTCCCGGATTCAGGCCAGTACCCAATGCTGAAGCAGGGAACCATCAGCTCCCTGATTCAGCATTAGTTCAGAGCAGAGGGAGTTCCTCCGCTCGACGAGGACTCCCAGGGCACAGCTCTACTTTGAGCACTGTGCTCGGGGAAGCCCTTGATGTCACTGTTCTTATATGGATGGTGACGTCAGTGGCTACTCCAGGAGCGGAATCCCCTTCCAGAGCGTTGTCAGGGGATCCCCTCTGCTTACCGAGGACTCCCTGGGCACAACGCTACTTTAAGCGCTGTGCCCGGGGAAGCCCGTGACATCACTGTCCATATATGGACAGGGATTTTAGGGGCACCTCCTGGAGGGGAAAGCCCGGTCACAGTGCCATCAACGCTCTGCCAGGGGATTCCATTCCAGAAGTAGCCCCTGACCTCACTGCTCATATATGGATATCAGGGGTTCCCTCTAGGAGAGGAACGCCCAGCCTATGCTCTGGCTGGGGATTCTGCTCCTAGAGGGAGTCTCAGGGGCACTACTTACAGGGGTGGTAGCGCTATCTTCAAGGTGAGTATCACTATCTACATGGGCAATGTGGCACTATATAGGGACACTATATACAGGGGACACTGTGGCGCTATCTATATGGGCACTGTGTGTGGCACTATCTACATGTAATGATGGGGGCAGGGAAACTGACAAGTGAGCCCTAATCTACCCGCCACTCTGTCCCTGCCTACTTGCAACGACCCGCCCTAGGCGACGGGGTACAACTGGGCGGCGGTCCCTACGCTCAGTAAGTGCACGAGACAAACAGACAAGGGTACACAAAGCTGAGGGAAATGGGGTAGTTGCCCACGGCACCACCGTGAGCAACAAGAGTGGTGAACGAGCCGAGTCAAACCAGGAGTGTACGAGGTACCAGACGCAGAGCAGGAGATTAGTCAGTAAGCCAGGGTCAGTATGGAGCAGGATCAAATAGTAGAAGCTGTAGCTGGGCCAGGAAACCACACGAGAAGAATCACAAGCAAAGGAGGAACAGGAAAGGCAGGTATAAATAGACAGGGCGGGAGCTAGCTCCGTCTGGCCAGGCTTCGATAGGCTCTCCCACTCCTAAGCCTGCCAGCCTGAGTAATGGAAGCTGGAGTCCGTCTCAGAGACATAGACTCAGGTGCAGACTGATTACCTATGGGCGTATACACGGAAGTTGTGCCTGGCAGATCCTTTACAGTACCCCCCCTTTTATGAGGGGCCACCGGACCCTTTCTAAGTCGACCTGGTTTATTGGGGAAACGAAGGTGGAACTTCCTGACCAATACCCCAGCGTGAACATCCCGGGCGGGTACCCAAGTCCTCTCCTCAGGCCCGTATCCTCTCAAATGGACCAGGTACTGGAGGGAGCCTTGGACCATCTTGCTGTCCACAATCTTGGCCACCTCGAATTCCACCCCCTCAGGGGTGAGTACGGGAACAGGAGGTTTCCTCGAGGGAGCCAAGGACGGGGAGCAGCGTTTAAGGAGGGAGGCATGAAACATGTCGTGTATTCGAAAAGATAGGGGCAGCGCCAGTCGGAAGGAGACAGGATTGAGGACTTCAATGACCTTATACGGCCCAATAAACCGGGGAGCAAACTTCTTGGACGGAACCCTAAGGCGCAAATTCCTAGACGATAACCACACCAGATCCCGACCATAAACAAGGGGTTAGCGGAACGTCTTCTATCAGCCTGAGTTTTTTGTACGCTCTGGGACGCCTCTAGGTTCTTCTGGACCTGGGCCCAGACTGTGCACAGTTCCCGATGAACGACCTCTACCTCGGGATTGTTGGAACTACCAGGTGAAATGGAGGAGAACCGTGGATTAAACCCAAAATTACAGAAAAAGGGGGAGACCCCTGACGAGTTACTGACCCGGTTATTAAGGGAAAATTCGGCGAGGGGAATGAATGAGACCCAATCATATTGACAGTCAGAGATAAAACACCTTAAATATTGTTCTAGAGATTGATTAGTCCTCTCAGTTTGGCCATTAGTTTCAGGATGGAAGGCAGAGGAGAAGGACAGATCAATCTCCAACTTTTTACAGAAGGCTCTCCAAAACAATGAAACAAATTGTACCCCTCTGTCCGAAACAATATTGACAGGGACCCCATGGAGACGCAGGATGTGTTTGACAAACAAGGTAGCTAACGTCTTGGCATTGGGTAGTTTCTTGAGGGGCACAAAGTGGCACATCTTACTGAAGTGGTCTACTACAACCCACACCACCGACTTGCCTTGAGATGGAGGCAAATCGGTGATAAAATCCATGGAGATATGGGTCCAAGGTCTCTGGGGAATGGGCAAAGAACATAGTAAGCCCGCTGGTCGGGACCTGGGAGTCTTGGACCTAGCACAAACCTCACAAGCGGCGACGTAGGCCTTAACGTCTTTAGGCAACCCAGGCCATCAATAGTTTCTGGCAATGAGGTGTTTGGTACCCAGGACGCCTGGATGACCAGATAGTGCAGAGTCATGATTTTCCCTAAGTACCCTTAGCCGGAATTGCAGGGGAACAAACAGCTTGTCCTCAGAAAGGTTCCCGGGAGCTGAACCTTGATCAGCCGCAATTTCAGAGACTAAATCAGAATCAATAGAAGAAATGATTATACCAGGAGGCAAAATACAAGCAGGATGTTCCTCCGAAGGAGGGCTGGCCATGAAGCTACGCGACAGTGCATCGGCCTTAATATTTTTAGACCCAGCCCTATAGGTAACCAAAAAGTTGAATCTGGTAAAAAGTAGCGCCCATCGAGCTTGTCTAGGGTTTAGCCTCTTGGCAGATTCTAGGGAAACCAGATTCTTGTGGTCGGTAAGGACCGTTACCTGGTGCCTAGCCCCCTCCAGGAAGTGGCGCCACTCTTCAAATGCCCATTTAATGGCTAAGAGTTCGCGGTTCCAATATCATAGTTACTCTCAGTAGGCGAAAACTTCCTGGAGAAGTAGGCACAGGGACGGAGATGGGTGAGGGACCTGGTACCCTGGGACAAGACAGCCCACACTCCCACCTCGGATGCGTCAACTTCCACGATAAATGGCTCCATTTTGTTGGGCTGAACCAGCACCGGGGCCGAGATAAAGCACTTCTTAAGGACCTCAAAAGCCTGGACAGCCTCAGGAGGCCAGTGGAGGAGATTAGCACCTTTGCGAGTGAGGTCCGTAAGAGGCTTAGCGATGACCGAGAAGTTAGCAATAAATCTCCTGTAATAATTAGCGAAGCCCAAGAAACACTGTAACGCCTTCAGGGAGGCAGGTTGGACCCATTCCGCCACAGCCTGGACCTTGGCGGGGTTCATGCGGAATTCATGAGGAGTGAGGATTTGACGCAAAAATGGTATCTCCTGTACCCCAAACACACATTTTTCAGTTTTCGCAAATAGTTTGTTTTCCCGAAGGACCTGGAGCACCTTCCTGACATGCTCAATGTGGGAGGACAAGTCCTTGGAAAACACCAGTATGTCATCAAGGTACACTACAAGAAATACCCCCAGGTAATCTCTTAAAATCTCATTTATGAAATTCTGGAAGACCGCAGGAGCATTACACAACCCAAAGGGCATGACGAGGTATTCGAAATGACCTTCGGGCGTGTTAAACGCAGTCTTCCACTCATCCCCCTCTTTGATGCGGATAAGGTTATACGCCCCCCGTAGATCAAACTTAGAGAACCTTTGGGCCCCCTGAACCTGATTAAAGAGATCAGGAATCAAAGGAAGGGGATACTGGTTCCTTACAGTGACCTTATTCAAGTTACGGTAGTCAATTCATGGCCTAAGACCACCATCCTTGTTCCCTACGAAGAAGCCAGCACCTACCGGAGAAGTAGAGGGGCGAATGTAACCCTTGGCCAGGCATTCCTGGATATACTCTCTCATGGCTTCACGTTGGGGACAAGAAAGATTAAATATCCTACCCTTAGGAAGCTTAGCTCCAGGTACCAATTCGATAGCGCAATCGTATTCTTAGGCCTCCTTAGAGAAAACATCCGCGAAGTCCTGAAGTCCCGAAGTCCTGAACAAACTCAGGTAGCGTGTACACCTGCTCAGGGGGGAGAAATAGAATTAACAGCAAAACATGACGTCAAGCATTCATTACCCCATTTGAAAAGCTCCCCAGTATTCCAGTCAAACGTGGGATTATGCAACTGCAACCAGGGAAGGCCTAAAACCAAATCGGACGATAATCCCTGCATCAACAGTACAGAGCATTGCTCCAAATGCATGGAGCCAACAAGGAGTTCAAAAACAGGGGTATGCTGTGTAAAATAACCATTAGCAAGAGGAGTGGAGTCGATACCCACTACCGGGACAGGTTTAGGCAAATCAATCAAAGGCATAGCTAGAGACATAGCAAATTCCACAGACATGATATTAGCAGAAGACCCTGAATCCACGAAGGCACTGCCGGTAGCAGACCTACCACCAAAAGAGACCTGAAAGGGAAGCAAGATTTTATTACGTTTCATATTTACGGGAAATACCTGTGCGCCTAAGTGACCTCCCCGATGATCACTTAGGCGCGGAAGTTTTCCGGCTGCTTATTCTTACGCCTAGGACAGGTGTTCACTTGATGCTTGTCATCCCCACAATAGAAGCAGAGACCATTCTTCCTGCGGAACTCTCTACGTTGTCGGGGGGACACGGAGGCCCCGAGTTGCATAGGTACTTCCGAGTCTTCCGTGGAAGAGCGAAGCAACGGGACCTCGGGAGGCATCATGGGGGAGTCAGAGGGGAAAACACAAAAACGTTCAAGTTCCCTGAGACGTCGGTCAAGTCGTACCGCTAAAGCCATAACCTGGTCCAGGGAGTCAGAAGAGGGATAGCTAACTAGCAGGTCTTTCAGGGCGTTCGACAAACCCAACCTAAACTAGCACCTTAAGGCAGGGTCATTCCACCGAGAAGCTACGCACCACTTCCTAAAGTCAGAACAATACTCCTCAACAGGTCTCTTCCCCTGACGTAAGGTCACCAGCTGACTCTCAGCAAAGGCAGTCCTGTCAGCTCCGTCTGGCCAGGCTGCGATAGGCTCTCCCACTCCTAAGCCTGCCAGCCTGAGTGGTGGAAGCTGGAGTCAGTCTCAGAGACAGACTCAGGTGCAGACTGATTACCTATGGGCGTATACACAAGTTGTGCCTGGCAGATCCTTTACACTACATAAGCACTATGTGGGCACTGTGGCACTTTATATGTGGGTACTCACACTAGGGGCAGCTATGGGGCATTATACTGTATGTGGCAGCTAAGGGGGCATTATACTGTATGTGGGATTCTGTGGGGGCATTACACTCTATGGTAGCAGCTAAGGGAGCATTATACTGTATGGGGGCAGCTAAGGGGCATTATACTGTATGGGGGCATTATACTGTATGGGCAGCTATGGGGGCATTATGCTGTATGGTGGCAGCTATGGGGCATTATGCTGTATGGGGAAATTTGTTTGGGCATTATACTGCATAGGAGCATCTGTGTGGGGATTATACTGTATGGGGCATCTGTGTGGGCATTATACTGTTTGGGGACATCTATGGGGGCATTATACTGTATCGCGGCAGCTAGATGGAATTATACAGTGTGTGGGCAGCTATATGTCATGATACTGTCTGGGAGGCACTATGGGAGCATGATACTGTGTGGGCTGAAACGGGTGTGTATGGGCAGGGATTGGGCGGTATTTGAGGCGTGGCTTAAAAGGAAAAAAATTGGGCCGGGTTGTCTCTCTTAGTGATACTTGCACTGTGCTGTGGTCTATACTTGAGGGCACGATGCTGAAGTTGGTCTCTTATTCATCCAGTTTCTTATTCAGAGCTGAAGTTGGTTTCTTATTCAGCAGTTTCTTATTAGTGTTTTCCGTATTTTTGTTTTTCTATGAACATATTAAAACTTAGGTTAATAATAAAATACGTTGCACTACACTGCTCAGAAGTGAAAACACTTTAAAACCGCCTAAAAACGGGGGGGCGTGGCTTCGACATGGCGCTGACCAGACGTGCTGCTTGAGAGCTCCGTTCCTGCACTTCCCTAACCCTCTCATAAGCACATTAATAAGCATCATTCCATCACTCTAATGGTCAGGAAATCCAAGGCCTCCACAGGGACTCCTTACTGTACGCGGCAGATGTCTTCAGCCGGCTCTATTCAGAGATTCCTGACCGACGCTGCATCTGGAACATCATCTAAGATGGCGCCGCTGGTGGGGAGACGAGATGGCTCCGGGACTTCGCTTCCAGAGGGGCTATCAACTGCGGCCGGCGTTGCTGCATCAGGTACCGCTAGTACCTTCCCCTCGATATCGGGCTCTCAGGGGCAGTTTCCCTCCTTGCTGGATGGGATTGAGCCGAGCTCTTCTGGGGCTGAGATGGCGCTGCCTGCGCGGGACTGCTCGCCACGTGGTGCCTGTCATGGCGGCCGGCTTTCTCCCTTATCCTCCCCTCATGTACTGGGGCCTGCAATGCTGCCTTCTACTTCTCCCAGAGATATGGCTCCCTCCTCTCATATAGGTGTTGCTGCTGTCCTAGGGGATGATTTACAGGGCCTGAGACGACCGTTATAAGCATTGCCCACTAAACAGGACATGGAGCGTTATGTAAACCGCCTGGAGACGACATATAAATCGGAAATACAATCTCTTACTACCAATTTATCTCAATTGTCCGATCAAGTACAGCGGATGGAAAGCGATGTATCCAGTATTACACAGCAACAAGTTTCTCATGCCGACTGATTGGATCAGCACTCTCAGCAGATCCACACATTATTTAATCTTGCCGAGGATCATGAGAATCGGAATCGCCGTAATAATCGGCTGCGGGGCATTCCTGAGGATATCTCTCCGGGGCAACTTATTCCTGTTTTACAGTCTCTGTTTAATTCTCTACTTGGGCGCCCTGCTGATGATCCTCTGGAGCTGGATAGAGCTCACAGGACACTAGGCCCGCGCAACCCGGATCCTGATAGGCCTAGGGATGTGCTATGTCGTGTCCATTTTTTTTCTCTTAAGGAGCAGATTATGAGGAAGGCCCGAGATAAAGGCGAGGTTTTACTACAGGGAGTCAAGATCCAGCTACTATCTGATTTGTCCAGGATGACTCTGGACAAGCGCCGAGTGCTACGACCTTTGCTGGATGTCTTGAGAGAACATGAGATTTCCTATTCCTGGGGTCACCCCTTTCAGTTGCAGGAACGGGGCACTGCTGAGTGTCCGTGACCCGGGGGACGTTCCAGATTTTTGCGATGCTCTCCGTTTGCCTAGAGTCTCTCTCCCTGATTGGCCTTATGTTCCCATCCCGCCGCCGCGTCCACGGTCACGCAGGCGAGGTCGTTCTCCTGCTTCTCCTATGAGGCGTAATGATGGTCGGCCTGTGGAGCCGATGTGATGCTCCTCTTAATTGCAACCTGCTGTCGGAGCCTAATTACAATGGTTATTGAGTTTATCAGCTGAAGCAATTATATGTGGAGTTACATATGGTCATTACTGAGTGGGTCTGCATTATGTTTCACAGGTGATTGCTGTTGGAGACCTGGAGGCTACTAATATCGGTCGATTGCCACTAATACGCTACAATCGTGAATGTATTATTTTTATTATTTGTCTTTATTGCTAACCTGTTTGTACATTTATGTTGTCAATGAATGTATGCAGGGGTGTTCGCTGCTGGGGTTTCTTTAGGGCCCTACTAACAATGTAACTCCTTATTTAATTATTTTTGGGTATCTCACTAAGTGCCTTGGTTTTCCTATCTTTTGTGTTATATCGTTATTTGCTATATAAAATTTGCTGGGTTGCGGGGTGCGGGGCGCTGGCTAGACCTTGTCCTGACACTTCTCTTTTTAGGGTCTCACTGGTTATATCCGGTGTATATTGGATTGTTTCTCCTTGATTAGATCAAGGAGTGGGTGCTTGTTTCACCCACTTGTTTGTCCTTGTTGTCGTGTCTCCCTTCCTTGTCTGTCTTGTCCTTTTCTTCATTGATATAGCACATTTCTTGATTTACTAGACATACGTGTGTTGGAAATGGCGCAGCTGAAAGTCTGTACCTTTAATGCTAGAAGGCTTAATGTCCCGGAAAAGCGTTCGCAGATATTGTACAATATGCACAAAACGTGTAAACATCCTGTTTTTACAGGAGACTCATTTTCAGGTGGGCCACACTCCACAGTTTACAAATCGTTATTATCCAGTCTAGTTCCATAGTGCCAACCCGGAATCCAAGTCCAAGGGCGCTAGTATTTGTATCCACAAGTCACGCTCTCATAAACTGGTAGACGTTTTGGTTGATCCGGGTGGTCGGTATGTGTTTCTTAAACTGTCCATTCGTAATAAGCTGTTCACCTTAGCTAATATGTACCTCCCCAATCAGGATCAGGCGCGAGTGTGCTGTGGGTATTTGCGGAAATTTGAGGAGTTCACGGAGGGAGTTTTGATTGTGGGCGGTGATTTTACCCTGACATTCGATTCCCGGCCTGACACCTCCTCGGGCAGGTCTGCGGTTCCGAAGTCCCACTTGGGAGCCTTGAAAACTGTGATGCATTCCATGCAATTAATTGACGTGTGGAGGATTCTGCATCCTCAGGTAAGAGAATACACTTTCTTCTCCCCGCTACACAATATGTATAGTAGACTGGACGCCTTTCTTACTAGCCACCATTTGCTTACCTGGCATCCTATTTCTGAGGTGGGCCCTATGGTTTGGTCGGATCATGCCCCTGTATTTCTGACACTTACGTTCCCTAGTTCAGTACCCAATTTCCAATCTTGGAAACTTAACGATAATTTATTGGGTGACTCAGTGTGTGTGTCAGCACTTAAGGACTCACTAAACGTTTTTTTTGAGGTACATACACGTGACACCACCCCATTACCATTACAGTGGGAGGCGCTAAAGTGTGTAGTCAGGGGAGTCCTGATCCAACATGGGGCTCATTTGAAGCGGGAAAAAGGGGTGGCCATTACGCGACTCCTTGCTCAGATACGGGACCTTGAATCCTGTCATAAGCGAGTGCTTTCCTCACAAATATTTGCGGAAATTACTGCAGCGAGAGAATCCTTGCGTTCTCTGATAGACCAGTCACACGCTCGATTCAGGGACCGTATGCGAAAACACTCGTACGAATTTGCAGATAAATGCGGCAGGTCTCTGGCACGGATACTATATCCTCGCACCCAGGCATCGTATATCCCTAAAATTACTTCTCCCTCGGGCGGTGAGGTTCATGATCCGGTGGGCATCACTGATTGCTTCAGACAGTATTACTCGGCATTATACAATCTTAAAGGTCATTTTCAGGATATGCAGGCGGATGCGTTGCGTGATAAATTAGACCGTTATGTGCACGACACTGCGCTGCCGTCCTTGGGGGCGGGGAGGCTTTGGGACTTGAGGAAGATTTTTTGGAAACGGAGGTGGAGCGCGCTATTGGAGATTCCCCCTTGGGCAAAAGTCCAGGACCCGATGGGTTTAATAATAAATTCTACAAGACATTTAAGGATCAATTGGCTCCGTTCTTGACGAAAGTTTTTAATTCAGTGTCTTCCTCGTGTCCCTTTGCACCCCAGTCCCTTGAGGCTCATATTACCCTCTTACCAAAACCGGGCAAGGATCCGACGGCGTGCGCAAACTTCCGACCAATATCGATAAATGTAGACGTCAAGATCTTTGCAAAGTTGCTGGCTTCTCGACTCTCGCCTCTCTTACACGATCTGGTCACAGATGACCAGGTGGGGTTTGTACGTGGTAGAGAAGCACGAGACAACACTAACAAGACTCTCCTTTTAACATCATACTGCCAATCCCATAAGATTCCGATGTGTTTACTCTCGGTCGATGCTGAAAAAGCATTTGACAGGGTACATTGGGTGTTTCTCCGCAGTGTCCTGACACAGGTTGGCCTTGGCGCCATTATGGTGGATAGGATTATGGCATTATATCAAGGGCCTACGGCCCGGGTTCGAGTTAATGGGTTGTTATCTGACTCTTTGTCTATTTCTAATGGCACGAGACAGGGGTGCCCACTCTCACCCTTATTCTATGTTTTGGTCATGGAACACCTGGCCGTGGCACTGCGGAACAACCCTAATGTTAATGGTGTCTGTGTTGGCGCAAAACATCACAAACTAGCATTGTATGCCGATGATCTCCTGGTGTACATTACGACTCCCATGGTTTCCTTGCCATCCTTGACCGGGGAATTTGAGCGGTTTGGCCATGTGAGCAATTTCAAAGTCAACTATTCCAAATCAGAGGCATTGAATATATCTCTCGATACTGCCTTAGCCAACCATCTCGCTCGAGTTTTCCCGTTCAAATGGCAATCTAAATCTCTAAAATATCTGGGGGTGCAAATTCCCACACACCAGTCGGATTTGTTCGCTTTGAATTACACACCCATTCTGCAGCGCACCTTGAGGGACTTAACGGCGTACGGTGGGAATCGCATATCGTGGTTTGGGCGCATTAACGCGGTAAAAATAGACATTCTACCCAAATTTCTTTACATATTCCTATCATAATTCCAACGAGCTTCTTCCAAATATTGCATAGGGCCATAACTAAATTTGTGTGGTGCTCCTCTAAGCCTCGTGTTCGCTTTGCTGTCCTTAGTCGGACGAAAATGGAGGGGGGGCAGGATTGCCGGATTTTAAACGCTACCACCAATGTAAAGGATCTGCCAGGCACTACGTCTGTGGATACTCCCAGGATTAATCAATCGACACCTGAGGCCGGACCTCTTAGACTGACTCCGGCTCCCACCAATCAGGGTGGCTGGCTCAGGAGTGGGAGAGCCTATCGCGGCCTGGTCAGTCAGAGTTAGCTCCGCCCCCTGTCCATTTATACCTGCCGTTTTCTCTTCCTCATTGCTTGTGTTTCTTCCTGGTTTCCTGGCCCTGCTACAGCCTTGCTACAGCTTCCGCTTATCCTGCTTCGCTCTGACCCCGGCTTGCTTCCGGCTCCTTGCTCTGCGTTCGTATACTTGGTGACATCCTGATTCTGACTGGCTCGTTGACCACTCTGGTTTCCTCACGGTGTTCCGTGGGCTACTGCCCCTTCCCTTGCTTGTTCCCTGTTTGTATTCTCTTGCACTTAGTCAGCGTAGGGACCGCCGCCCAGTTGTACCCCGTCGCCTAGGGCGGGTCGTTGCAAGTAGGCAGGGACAGGGCGGTGGGTAGATTAGGGCTCACTTATCACCTCCTTCCTGCCATAACAACCAAGCAGCGTTACTGATGCGATTGGTAGACTGGTTCCGCTCAAGTGCGGGTAAGCAATGGGTGCGCATTGAGAAGGCTATGTCTCCCCTAGCACTGTCATCTCTGCCTTGGTTGTCTGCTTCTCAGCGACCTTCATCTTCTCTGCCTTCCCTCACACGTCAGTTTCTTGTAGTCTGGGAGCAGATCTAACCCCTCTTTTTGATGATCCTTCCTTTCCTCCAGCGGTGGGTGTGGACACATTCCTCTGTTGGGAGAGACAGGACGGTAGTTTCTTGGCTAAGACTCTTACACCTGAGGGTACAATTTGTCACAGGCTGTGGTCTCTGAGGCCTGCCCGGGGGGACGTCCAGTTTGGTGGTCCTATTTTCAGTTGCGCTCCTATCTTTTTTTCAATGGGCGACCGTTTTGCTTTGCTGCAGGATAAGACTCCTCTGGAACAATACTTGTTGCTGACTACGGCCCCCTCTAATGTTCTGTCCTTTTTGCACGGGATCCTTCTACCTAAATACGATTACTTTCAGCTGACATTCACTACAGCATGGGATGAGGAATTGGGGACTCGACACTCTGCTGAGGAGTGGGGCACATCCTCCTTCCTGGCGCATAAGCTTCCGACCTCGTGCTTTGCCCAGGAAAAAAATTATAAGATTCTCACTAGATGGTACCGCTGTCCTTCTTTGCTGCATAGGATATTCCCTGATGTACCTGATGAGTGCTGGAGGTGTGGGGAGGCTCCTGGAACCATGCTGCACATTTGGTGGGATTGTCCCAAACTTCGTCCCTTTTGGGAAAAGATTTTTGATCTCGGTAATAAACTTTTTCATACTGAGGTTCAGACTTCGGCCTCTATTGGCTTACCTTCCATGGTTCCGGGATCACTCTCACACCTCAAAAAGAGTGTCTTTCGGCATTTTTTGACCGCAGCAAGAACAGTGATTCCTCGTCATTGGAAATCCAGCACTGTGCCTTCCCTGAAGGAATGGGTGACAGAGGTGAACGGTATTATGAGGATGGAGGAGTTGATGTCTGCTGATCAGGGTAAAGCTGAGCTCTTTGTCCGCACCCGGGCAGTGTGGTCTGGATTCCGGGGGGGGGGGGGGGGTGATGATTTACCTCTCTGGCTGGATGGCCTCTTTTGAATACCTATATAAAGCCTACCTTTTGCGTGCTATGTCCGTATGTGTTTCCCTTTGTTGTCTTGTGTCTGTGTTAGTCTGTCGTATAATGTGCACTTATATGCGATAATTGTTATCCACCTGTGGGGACTGGCTTCCCTAAATAATGCACTAATCTTTGCTGCACTTATGGTATTATTATTTTCACTACATTCTTATTTCGTTTTTGCTTACTGATTAGGAGGTACCTCCTACTGCTGTTATATGTCTTTGCATATTTTATGTGATATTGAAATGGTTATATTGCACTGCGTGTGAATTTTGCAAAAGTATGAAACCATGTATAAGCTGTTATGTTGTGTATACTTTCAAAATAAAAAATCTTTGATAAAGAAAAAAAAAAACAGCCTAAAAACAGAAAGAGCTGGCACAAAGATGGACATCAAAGTGGGCAATGCAAAGTGTGATTTACAGGGTTAAATGACATTGGGCCACTGATCTCACACTGCCAACATACATATAGGGATGCCCCACATCAAAAATCAGTCGAGATTAGCCTGGCTTGAACAGGTTCTGGGCATGAAAGCTGGCATCAAAGTGGGTAGACGGACACGTTTTCCAAATTTGAATAAGTAACTGGTATTTTTAAAGGGTTAAATGACTTTGGGCCACACAATTCACACTGCCAACATACAGAGAGAAATGACACGCATGAAAATCAGTTGAGATTAGCCTGGCCTGAACAGGTTCTGGGCAGAAAAGCTGGCATCAAAGTGGGCAAATAGACACTTTTTCCAGATTTGAATAAGTAACTGATGTTTTTAAAGGGTTAAATGACTTTGGACAACTGCTCTCACACTGCCAACATACAGAGAGGGATGCCCCGCATCAAAATCACTCAAGATCGGCCTGGCCCGAACAGTTTCTGGGCATAAAACTGGCATCAAAATGGGTAGACGGACACTTTTTACAGATTTGAATAAGTAACGTGTTTTTAAAGGGTTAAATTAATTTGGGACATTCATTTCACACTGCCAACATACATAGAAGAATGTCCATCATCAAAATCAGTTGAGATCAGCCTGGCCCAAACAGGTTCTGGGCATGAAAGCTGGCAGCAAAGTTGGCAAACTGAAATTTTTTTCAAATTTGAACACATAACTGATGTTTTTAAAGGGTTAAATGACATTGAGCCACTGATCTCACACTGCCAACATACAGAAAGGGATGCCCCACATCAAAATCAGTTGAGATCAGCCTGGCCCGAAAGGGTTCTGGGCGTGAAAACTGGCATCAAAATGGGTAGATGTCCTATTTTTTCCTCTGATCCAGTTACTTATTCAAATCTGGAAAAAGTGTCCATGTTCTATCTTTCCTCGGATCACTGGCACTGATTAGGAGTGGAAGTTCTATGACGGACTTGCTGAGCACCTGAGTCCAGGTGAAGGAGTAAGATATGCAACTCCAGAAATATTCCAAAGTGTTCTAAAACCTGGAGTTAAACGAAGACATATAGTTTTTGTTTGGCAAAATGACAGTCTGGTTGGCGACTAAAAATATATATTTTCAACAACATAAAAAAGAAAACAAAACATATCAGAACTTGCGCTTCTGTGATTTATGTGATCCCACCTAAACTACGCATTGGGGGAGGTTCAGTACTCAAAATGGCTCAAAGTGCTATAGTGGTTTTGCAAAACATGCGTTGGGCTATGAGTCTCTCCCTGGTCTGTATCTTTGTGCACTATGCCTGTAAGCCTTTTTACATTGCTAACTTTTTTGCAATGTAACATTCATGTCAATAGTAAGATGCAGCCATTATTTCATGAATTAACTGCATCACTATGCACTTTGGCTTTCTGTGATATGTAAGATTGTACTCCAGGAGGGTTCCTCTTTATTTTCTGTTTTTTAGAGCCTTGTTTTATATGCTTATTCTGTTATCCCAATAAAGTTTGTTTTTATTTTTTTATATGCTTTTGTCACGAAGGGTCTGTGGACCCACTGGGCCGTACCGCCTTGGCGGTAAGGCAGCTGGCCAACAGAGAGCAGGTGAGAGTCTATAATTCTATAGGTACCTGTGGCAGCTCAGACAGCAGTAGGGCAGGCTCGGCTGGGACTAGGAAGCAGGCGGACGTCAAGCGAGCTGAAGCAGGTCAGATGTGGATGCAGCATGGCATGACTTTGGCACAGCTCAGTACTAGACCAGGAAGGTATGGAATGCCAGGAAAAGGGACTGGAACGGGTAACACATTAGGAGGCTATCACATAGACAAACTAGGGAACACAACAATGCTCAGGCATCGAACTAGAGGGCTGGACCCCTCTTATAGTCCAGGGTACTCACGGGTCAAAGTTCAACCACAATGTCCGGTGCGTGCGCTGCCCCTTTAAGAGCGGGCACGAGCGTGCACGCGCACCCTACGGGATCCGGCTGAGGTGAGTGGATGCGAGCACTGGTGTCTCCTGAAGAGGAGGCTGGGGCCAGCACTTGCCGACTCGTGTCTGCGACGGTCAGGAGGGGAACGGAGCTGACAGCCCGCAGCCATGAACATTATAACTGTGCTGTATTGCATTTATCTAGGAGTTTATTGTATTAGACTAGACAGTGAAAACATTTATCATCCAGCATCAGCCACTGTGATAAATCTGCATCAGTAAAGACTGTCTGGTCTGAGTTTATGCTGTCTAATTATAAAACAACTTTTCATGAATGGATAGTACTGGTGAATATAAGGAACTTTGTAATATATATTATTAAATAAATATGCCACTTTCTCCATTTATCGGGCTGCTTTGCTCTTTCCTGCTTTTAAAATTTTAATCTATAGAGAGGGGAGGGGGTGTAGGAGGAGGAGGTTGCGGAAAGAGACACACATAGTGCAGCTGCTGAGCTCTCTGCTACTACACAGCATGTAAGATAGCCCTCCTAGCACCACTATGCCAGATAGGATAAGACTCTACCATTGTTCAGAGTGAGGCAATAAATCAATTAGTGGCCTCCTCCTCCCCTCTCCATAGACTTCTGTGTGTGAGACTAGAGATGGATTACTTAGTGATAAGAGTCTAAGTGATGGGAAAGACGAGGAAAACCGCTTCATAAGTAGAGAAGAAATCCTAACCTATACACTACCGTTCAAAAGTTTGGGGTCACCCAGACAATTTTGTGTTTTCTGGAGGATATCTGGAGCTACTGAAGGGAAAGGTTCAGGTACATATCATTTGTTTCCTTTTTAACAGTGCTAATTGTTGCCTAGCATCAATTGCTATTCTCTCCTCTTACTAACTATTTCCCCGGGAAGAACCTTTCCCTTCAGTAGCTCCAGATATCCTTTCCGATAATGTACATCAATGTATCTTGTATCTTTACACAACACATATATCTTCTGCACCGATTTATATGTAAATATATTTACCATCATTCTGTCAGCTGTTTTTCTTTTCTGTGTATCACTAGTGTAACGCTACGCGACTTCTCGCGTTTTGCGGGTCACCATGCGTTCCATTGTCATTTGGACCTCATCGGCCACCGTAATGTTTACAATCTCCTTGACTACGGCCGTTGTTTATGCTACAGGGATTAGTTTTATCGATCCAACCCAACTAACCACTCGTATCTTATATATATATATCGTTCATGTAACATCCCCTTGATGGTTTTAGCAATAACACATATTTTTTAAAGAATTTTTGCCATTTATATTTGCACGGAATTCTCGTACTAACTATGCATTTTTTTTTTTATTTCTCTACGTTTCAAACAGGCAATTCTCATACTACTTTGTATCACTTTACAACTGTACCATAACGTGTATCATGTTGTTATTATGTGTATCCTTGTTTGTATATATTTTTTGAACTTCGACCCGCCTGGTTTTGGCGTTTTTTTTGCCAATTGCCCTGTCTGACAGTTGTGTATATATATACATGCCTTCTTTTCTGTTTATTATGCCTGATGAAGACGCCAGTTCGGCGTTGAAACGCGTAGCCACCTTGTACAAATAAAATCCGTTGATATAGAACCGATTCTTCGTGATTTTTCCTCGTTATACCACGCAGCAGCGCCATTACAGATCCTACTTTTCCATTCACCCATTCATCATGTTTTCAATGGGTATGATACTAAAACATTTAAAATCATCATTATGACACAAAGTGCAGTGTTTAGAAATACTATGTAGGAGGAATTTTTTTCTGCAATTAGAGCGATGCTTGTTTAAACGACAATGTAAAGGTTGTACAGTTCTTCCCAAGTATTGGAGACCACAAATACAATTAATAAGATATATGACATAATTTGATTGACAGTTTAGATGTGTTTCAATTTAATATTCATTTTTCGTTTGATTAGATCGAAAAATGTCTATAGTGAGTATGCTGGAGCAGCATAAGCATCTCTTTTTTCTGCATTTTGAGCTCCCTTTTGCATATAAACATGGATTAGCGGTAATTTGTTGAGATGTTTCTTGTTTACCAGAAAAATTTATCCGGCTGGGTGCCAAGATATTTTTGACAGTTTTTGCTCTTTTAAATGTTATGATCGGTTTCATTGGTAAACTATTTTTTAAAAAGGGGTCAAGATGTAGAATGTGCCAGTGTCTATTCATGATATCTTTTATATTTTTGTGTGCTGAGTTGTATTTTGTTATAAAATTGAAGGAAAAATAATTATGATTTTCCTTCGTCTTTTTTGTACCAATTGTGTCATTCTCTTTAGTTCCATTTGATGCTGTATCATTAGAGGGTAAGCAATCTTGTTGGCTTAACATTACTGTCTTTTTATATGCATCTGAAAGGAGTGTATGTGGGTAGTTTTTTTCTTAAAGCTGCATTCTGCATAAACGGTTTAGACTGTTAGACTTTGTTTAATGTACAGTTTTTTCGAATCCTCTTGTACTGGCTATATGGTATATTTTTTAGCCACTTCAGATAGTGACTACTCTTTTAATCCAGATAGCTGTTGAAGTCAACTTTTTTAAAATGTGTGCGGGTAATCATTTTATTTGTTGTTTTGGCTATGGTAAGATCTAAAAAATCAATTTCAGTCGGCTGTATATTAAAAGTAAAATTTATCCCCAAGTGTTATTATTTAGTGTCTGACAGAAAACTGTCGCTGTTGCAATATCACCTTCCCAAATCAGGAACAGGTCGTCTATATATCTCCTAAATAATAAAATGCTAGTGGTTGCCCACGGATGTTGCCAGATGTGTTCTTCCTCAAACATTCCCATGAAAATGTTTGCATAACTGGGTGCTACTCGCGTCCCCATAGCTGTACCTTTTTATTTGATGGTATAATTTCTGGTCAAATGTAAAGATAGTATTTTTTAGGATGAATTCCATACTCTTGCATAAAGAGTCGGTTTGTGCAGAGAGTAGTCCAGTATCTCTCTCTAATCTTGTTTTAAGGTTTTCCAAGCCTAATGTATGTTCAAAATTGCTGTACAGTGAGGTCACATCTAGTGTGATAAACAGTAAATTTTCTTTAATCGAAATTTTGTTTATCAATTGTGTTGAATCTTTGAGGAAGCTAGGGAACTCCATCACATACTTTTGTAGAATTAAATCCAGATAATGGGGAAAATGGCAGGTGGGAGATTGAATACCTGATATAATGGGTCTACCTGGGGGATTAGTTGGGTTTTTATGTATTTTTGGTAGATGATAGACAAAATGCATATTGGTGTTTGACGGAATCAAATAGTTTTTTTCATTTTTATTGAGGATGTGATTAGAAAAGGCTTGGCTGACCATGATTTTGAGGTTCTCCATAATTGTCGATAGTGTTTTGTCTGTGAGGTTAATATAATAGTTCTTATGTGATAACATTTTAATGGCTTCTGCATGATAATCCATAATATTTTGTACTACTGTACCCCCTCCCTTGTCTGCTGATCGAATAACTATTTGATCATTGTTTTTTAAATTTTTTTAGAGCTAATTTCTCTTTATGAGTTAAGTTATTTTTCCCACGGATTTTATATGAGTCTAACTTCTCCAAGTCTTTAAGAACTAGATGATGGAAGGTGTTAATGACATTTCCTTGTTTCCCACAGGATAGAACTTGGATGTGGGTTTAAGATCTGTGTGTCTAAATAAATCGGGTGTCTCTGTATCTAGGGTTGCATTTACCTTATTAACCCCTTCCCGACATTTGACGTACATGTACGTCATGGAAAGCATTGACTTCCCGCAAAATGCCGTACATGTACGTCAAACGTTTGGCACCGGCTCAGAAGCTGAGTCGGTGCCATCATCGCCGGATCTCAGCTGTATCTTACAGCTGACATCCGACTGTAACGGCGGGGACCGAAATTAGCTTCGATCCCCGCCATTAACCCCTTAAGTGCAGCGCTCAAACGCGATCGCTGCACTTAAGGTGTTTGCAGCTCATCGGAGCCCCAGCAATGAAATTGCCGGGGTTCCGGTGGCTGCAATGGCAACCGGAGACCTAATACTGGCCTCCCGGTCTGCCTAGCACCGAAGCCGGTCAGGATCCGCCCGGCGGCGGAGCCTGATCGGCTTCCGTAGCTGCCGGCAAGATGGCGCCGGGTCAGGAGCTGATCCGGCGTCATCAGCGGTGGAGGTCAGCTGTACTGTACAGCTGACATCCACCTGTAACGGCAGGAACCGGAGCTAGCTCCGATCCCTGCCATTAACCCCTTCGATGCAGCAATCGAAAGCGATTGCTGCATCGTAGCGGTTACTAGCAGATCGCCAGTCCTGACAGGCAATCGGGACTGGCGACTGCTGTTATGGCAACAGGAGACACAATGGTCTCCTGCTCTGCCATTACGGAAGCCGATTTAGGCCCCGCCGGGAGGCGAAGCCTAAACGGCTTGCTGTCAGTGAATGACTGACAGATCTAATACATTGCACTACATAGGTAGTGCAATGTATTAGAAAAAAAAAATCTGACCGTTGGACCTTCAAGTCCCCTAGTGGGACTTGAGAAAAAGTGTAAAAAAAGTGTAAAAAAAAGTGCAAAAAATAAAAGTTTGAAAACAATAAAAGTTTCAAGTAATCAAATAACACACAATCCCCCTTTTACTCTTATCAAGTCCTTTATTATTGAAAAATAATAATAAACCATATGTATTTGGTATCGCCGCGACCGTAACGACCGGAGGTATCAAAATATTATATTATTTATTGCACGCGGTGAACAGCGTAAAAAAACCCCGTAAAAAACGTTACCAGAGTTTCTGTTTTTTGGTCACTTTGCCCTACAAATATTACAATAAAAAGTGATCAAAAAGTCGCACGTATCCAAAAATGGTACCTATAAAAACTATAGCTCGTCCCGCAAAAAACAAGCCCTCATACACCTCCGTCGACAAAAAAATTAAAAAGTTATGGTTCTCACAACTTGGCGACAGAAAAAATACATTCTTTTTACAAAAGTAATTTTATTGTGCAAAAAGTTGTAAAACATAAAAAAGTGCTATAAATTAGGTATCGCCGGAATCGTACTGACCCGCAGAATAAAGTTAACATGTAATTTATAATGCATGGTGAACGCTGTATAAAAAAAACCGAAAAAAGCTGTGCCAGAATTGCGTTTTTTTGTTTACCTGGCATCCCAAAAAATAGGATAAAAGGTGATCAAAAAGTTGCATGTACCCCAAAATGGTACCAATAATAACTACAGCTCGTCCCGCAACAAACCAGCCCTCATACCGCTACGTCTATGAAAAATAAAATTAGTTATGGCTCCAATAAGTCAGGAAATAAAAAAATATGCAGTTGTGCCCGAGGGGAACATTTCTTCTGTTTCAAGAGGCGATTTATCAAGGACCTAAAATTAGGGAACCAGGAAGGGGAGGGCCCAAACATATCCGCTGGAAGCGACGGTGCCCGTATTATACCAGGGCAACACTTTCCCAGCAAAATTCCCCAAACTGCAAAGGTGCGGAGTGTGGACCAGAAGGGGGATAAGAAATTACACCATTTATCAGTGTGACACCGGCCTATGCAGAAAGGATTGCTTCACAGCGTAACACACATCTATGGATAATTTTATTTTTTTATACCACCTGACTATGCCCCTTATATACTCCGCCCCGCTTACATGTACCCCCACATTATAAAACACCAGCAATACTCAAACAAATATAGTACCAAGCAAAATCCGCTCCCCAAAAGCCAAATGGTGCTCCCTCGGCCCTGAACCCTACAGCGTCCCCAAACAGCAGTTTCCTTCAACATATATGGCATCGTCATACCCGGGAGAACCCTTTTAACAATTTTTGGGGTGTGTGTCTCCAGCGTCATAAGCTGGGCATGACATATTTGCCACTGAATGGCATATCTAGGGAAAAATATAAATTTTTAATTTGCACCATCCGCAGCGCATTCATTTATGGAAAAGACCTGTGGGGTGAAAATGCTCACTACACCCCTTAATTAATGCCTTGAGGGGTGCAGTTCCATAGTGGGGGTCACTTATCAGGGGTTTCTTTTTATTATTTCACATCTGAGCCTCTGCAGTTGTGAACCAATACTTTGTAAATCGCCAAATTAGGCCTCCACTCCGCATGGTACTCTTCACTTCTGAGCCCTGTCATATGTCCAGACAAAAGATTAGGGTCACATGTAGGGTGTTTCTAAAACCGGGAAACACCGCATAATAATTAGAGAGCTGTCTTGTTATGGTGGCACAAGCCGGGCACCACATATTGGCATATCTATGGAAAAAAATCCCATTTTCACTCTGCAACATTGAGCGCACACTAATTTCTACAAAACACCTGCAGGGTTAAAATGCTTACTACACCCCTTGGTAAATGCATTGAGGGGTGTAGTTTCCAAAATGGGGTCACTTCTGGGGGGTTTCCACTGTTTTGGGCCCACAGGTGCCCAGAAACCAATCCAGCAACATCTGCACTCCAAATGGCGGTCCTTCCCATCTGAGCCCTGCGGTTTGCCCAAACAGCAGTTTATGACCACATATGGGGTATTGCCGTACTCGGGAGAAATAGCTTTACAAATGTTGGGTTCTTTTTTTCCTTTATTTGTTGAGAAAATGAAAAAATTTGCGCTAAAGCTACGTCTTATTGAAGAAAAAGGACTGTTTTTATTTTCACTGCCTAATTCTAATAAATTCTATGAAACATCTGTGGGGTCAAAATGCTCACTACACCCCTAGATGCATTCCTCAAGAGGTGTAGTTTCCTAAATGGAGTCCCTTTTTGGGCGTTTTCATTGTTTTGTCCCCTCAGGGGCTTTGCAAATGTGACCTGGCCTCCGCAAATCATTCCTGCTAAATGTGATCTCAAAAAGTCAAATAGCGCTCTTTCCCTTCTAAGCCCTGCCGTGTGTCCAAACAGCCGTTTATTACCACATGTGGGGTATTGTTTTACTCGGGAGAAATTGCTTTACAAATTTTGTGGTGCTTTTTCTCCTTCAGTCCTTCTGGAAATGAGAAAAAATTAGCTAAACCTACATTTTCTTTGAAAAAATGTAGATTATTATTTTCAGGGCCTACTTCCAATATTTTCTGCAAAAAAACTGTGGTGTCAAATCGCTCACTATACCCCTAGATAATTTCCTCAATGGGTGTAGTTTCCAAAATGGGGTCACTTGTGGGGGGTTTCCACTGTTGTATCCCCTCAGGGGCTTTGTAAATGTGACATGGCCTCCGCAAACCATTCCTGCTAAATTTGAGTTCCAAAAGCCAAATGGCGCTCTTTCCCTTCTCAGCCTCGCCGTGTGTCCAAACAGCCGTTTATTACCACATGTGGGGTATTGTTTTACTCGGGAGAAATTTCTTTACAAATTTTATGGTGCTTTTTCTCCTTTAGTCCTTGTGGAAATGAAAAAAAATTAGCTAAACCTACATTTTATTTGAAAAAATGTAGATTTTCATTTTCACAGCCTACTTCCAAAAATTTCCTGCAAAACACCTGTGGGGTCAAAATGCTCACTATACCCCTAGATAATTTCCTCAAGGGGTATAGTTTCCAAAATGGGGTCACTTGTTTGGGGTTTCCACTGTTTTGCCACCTCAGGGGCTTTGTAAATGTGACATGGCCTCCGCAAACCATTCCTGCTAAATGTGAACTCCAAAAGCCAAATAACGCTCTTTCCCTTCTCAGCCACGCCGTGTCTCCAAACAACCATTTATTACCACATGTGAGGTATTGTTTTACTCGGGAGAAATTGCTTTACAAATTTTGCGGTGCTTTTTCTCCTTTAGTCCTTGTGGAAATGAGAAAAAAAATCGCTAAACCTACATTTTCTTTGAAGAAATGTTGATTTTAATTTTCACGGCCTACTTCCAATAATTTCTGTAAAAAACCTGTGCGGTCAAAATGCTCACTACACCCCTAGATAATTTCCTTGAGGTGTCTAGTTTCCCAGATGGGGTCACTTTTGGGGGATTTTGACTGTTTTGGCACCGCAAGAGCCCTTCAAACCTGACATGGTGCCTAAAATATATTCTAACAAAAATAAGGCCCCAAAATCCACTAGGTGCTCCTTTGCTTCTGAGGCCGGTGCTTCAGTCCAGTAGCACGCTACGGCCACATGTGGGATATTTCCTAAAACTGCAGAAACTGGGCAACAAATATTGAGTTGCATTTCTCTGGTAAAACCTTCTGTGTTATAAAAAAAATTGTATTAAAAATGTATTTCTGCAGAAAAATATGAAATTTGTAAATTTCACCTCTACTTTGCTTTAATTCCTGTGAAATGTGTAAAGGGTTAAGACATTTTCTAAATGCTGTTTTGAATACTTTGAGGGGTGAAGTTTTTAAAATGGGGTGACTTTTTTGGGGTTTCTAATATATAAGGCCCTCAAAACCACTTCACAACTGAACTGGCCCCTGTAAAAATAGCCTTTTGAAATTTTCTTGAAAATGTGAGAAATTGCTGCTAAAGTTCTAAGCCTTGTGAGGTCATAGAAAAATAAAAGGATGTTCAAAAAACGATGCCAATCTAAAGTAGACATATGGGTGATGTTAATTAGCAACAATTTTGTGTGGTATAACTGCCTCTGTTACAAGCAGATACATTTAAATTGAGAAAAATGCTAATTTTTGCAATTTTTCGCTAATTTTTGGTGTTTTTCACAATTAAATACTGAACATATCGAGCAAATTTTGCCAGTAACATAAAGTCCAATGTGTCACGAGAAAACAATCTCAGAATCGCTTGGATAGGTGAAAGCATTCCGGAGTTATTACCACATAAAGTGACACATGTCAGATTTGAAAAATGAGGCTCTGTCAGGAAGGTCAAAAGTGGCTAAAGAGGGAAGGGGTTAACATTGTCTGTATTAGAAGAATTATTTTTTGTAGCTATGACTATGCAGGAAACTGATGCAAAATTGAAATCTATTGTCTCTAGTCAAGAATTTGACAACATCAACACTGGCATCAATACCTATTTGGCCAAATTCAAATCTGACCTTGAAGAGGTAAAAAGATTTTTTTTTTATCGTGACGCAGACGATTATAGTCGCGGACGAGTCTACAATTGGCAACAAGATGATCTATAAGGATTCGGTACAGCGGCTAAAGATACTAGAAAGAAAAAGGGACATTCTGACAACACAAGGAACCCTGGCTATATGAGATCCACTGGAGACATATCTTTTTTAGATGGGACTCCGGGGATGACCACACCGGTGGGAGACGCACCAGAAGGGATACCAGACATCGAGCAATCGACCCCCAGTAACACAGGGAATGAACCTAAAGAAACGGACTTAGTGGTAAATATTTCTAGTAAAGTATTGTCTGTAACACAATTGGGGGTATTAAGTAAAGGTCTCTCTTTCTGTCCGAATAAAAAAACAGATTGGTTTCAGGTTGAAGCTGACCTCTGTAATTTTTTTAGGAGTGTTAAGCTCAAAATGTGGTTTACCAATAATGTACCCATTCCTAAGACCAAGCTTACTGAATTAGAGCTCAAAAATTTTGGTCTATACAATAAGAGTGCTTTTGTTCCATCTTTCACTGAGTCTGGGGTTGATGCCTTTATTAATGTTGTGAAAAGAGATATATGCAATTTGAAATCTAGATATGAGGATGAAACATTCACATATAGTAATTTGACAAAGGATGAGGCTGCGGCCCTTGATGAATTGATCCATGATGACAGTATTACTATCAAACCGGCTGATAAAGGCGGGGCTACTGTCATCATGGATACTTCACAATATTTGAAGGAAATATACCGCCAGCTTGCAGACACAACGATCTATACACCAATCTAGTATGACCCTAAATTTGATATCTCCAGGACTATTCAAAACGCTATCAATGACGCCAATAATGGGGGCCTCATTGATGACGACTTAAAAATTTCTGATTGTCGAACATCCCATTACCCCCGTGATATATATATTGCCTAAAATTCATAAAACTCTGACAGACCCTCCAGGGCGAGCGATCGTCTCTGGGTCTGACTCTATTTTTTCTAATATAGTGATTTTTCTTGACAGATGTCTAAGGGAATTTGCTATGGGGGCACGTTCTTATATACGGGACACAGCGGATTTTTAAAATAAATTACAGGAGAATAAACTTGTTGAAGGAGCAGAGGTCATCTTGGCCTCCTTCGACGTAACTTAGCTTTACACGTCCATACACAATGAGGGTGTATTGAGAGCCCTTGAGATATTATTACAACAATCGGATTACTCTATTGAATGTAGATCCTTTATATTATCACTTTTGGAAATTATTCTATCAAAGAATTATTTCCTTTTTCGTGATCAGTTTTTTATCCAATGCCAGGGAACTGCCATGGGCTCCAACATTGCCCCTACATAGGCCAAAATATATATGCGTTCACTCGAGGAAGATCTCGTCTATGTGTCCCACCATTTTCGGCATGTGCTGAGATGGTGGAGGTACATAGACGATGTCTTCCTCGTCTGGACTGGCAGTTCCTCTGAGCTTATGGATTTCCATAATTTCTTGAATACCATAGATCAGACAGTGAAGTTTACATTGGTCAGTTCCAAAAGTACTTTGCAATTTTTGGATGTGCTAGTGGAACTGAGTGTAACTACATTCTACACTGATCTATTCGTTAAAACTACGGATAGGAATAGTTTACTGAGATATGACAGCTCACATCCTAAAAAAATGATTAATTCTTTGCCGTTAGTCAACTTATGCGAACCAAGAGAATCATAGATAGACCTGACAAACTTTCTGTTGGCCTTGATCAGATGATGGATAAGTTCAAAGCCAGAGGATACCCCAAACGTATATTAGAACAGCATAGACGTAGGGTAGATTCTATCCCTAGAGCTGATCTTTTACTGGACAGTATACACAGGGATCAAAAACGTATCCCATTTATTACCACTCATACACAGATGAGTAATCGGATGTATGATGTTATACGGTTGCATTGGCCCATGTTGGGTCGATATTTCCCACATGTAGAACCTTTCAGAAAACCATCCCTGTTCACTTACCGTAGACCACCCAATTTGAGAGATAAGTTAGTCAAATCGGACTTTGGTCCATCAAGAATTAAACGACAGACTTTTTTATCTTCCCCGAAGAAGGGTTGTTTCCCATGTCTCAGTTGTACGAACTGCACGCTTTTGGTCAAGGGCAGTCAGTTTGTGCATCCTGATACTGGTAAACAATTCTTCATCAATTATTTTTTGACATGCAATTCTGAATTTATTATTTATGTACTCCAATGCCCTTGCATTCTCCTGTATGTAGGAGAAACGACACTTGATGCTAAAATGAGACTGAACCAACACCGCTATACTATACGAAAAAAGAGACTTGACCTTCTGGTCTCTAAACATTTTTGGACTTTAAACATGGTGAAAGAGACTTGAAATTTTGGATAGTAGATTATGTACCCCCATAGAGTTAGATTGTTGAAACGCCGCGAGTTGCAGTGGATTTACAGATTAGGTACACTTAGACCAGGTGGCTTAAACGTTGAGTTTCCTCTGGGTACCGTTATTAAATGAATTTTGCATACAGTTATACCTCTTACATTGGATATTCAATCCACGTCTCCCTTGGTTTTAGGATTGATTACCATTTCATGTCCTTTTCAAAATTGTATTATATGTTTTTAATACACTTCTCTTTATTCACAGATCACGTATTTTCATACCACATCGCGGCATTGATCGACTCACCGATACTGGGACTGGCTCATTTATACTAAAGAAATATGCTTATTGTAATTCCTGTTGAAAATCTTGACAACTATAATTAATATTTTCAAATGCATTGAGACATGCCAATATTTGACATGTGGTTTGAGTTAGACATGTACAACTATGCAATATGTGCAATTTTTGCGTTATATGTATATATAGTTGTTTTATCATTTCAGAATACCCGTGATTTAGGGTTCTGTATTTAATCCTCTACGTAGTAGACTGAGGTTTCTTTATATATACACATACATATTTGCCATTCCAGTACATATTGTCTTCCTGTATTAAATAGGAGTGATAAGGGTTTTCCCCTTCACTCGTAAAATTCCATTTCTCATTGTGGATTTTCTTCGCATGTCTATGATTGGCATTTGCCCTCTTCGGGTATGGCTGATTGGCGTTCCCTTCGTGACTGCGCATGCGTGACATGCGCAGCACGAATACTAATGCTTCTGACAGCTCGACAATGGTGATTGCAGCACATGTTTTGTGTTTACATTGGAGCCGGATCCTTATTCTCGGTGAGTCCCTCAAGTGTAGTGATATCTACACATGTGCACGATCCTATCTAATTATAAACAATTAAAAGATTGTTAGACTATATAACTTTCTGTAATGTATTATGCTATGTATTACAGTCCTGTTGTGATAGTATCTTTATAACACATTCTTCACTCATTTAATGTTGCATATATGAATTCACTATGTACCTTTTGGCAACCTTATATGTGTTGTTGCATTTTATTGGCACTACTTTTTTATAATATTGGTTCTCTTATAAATGTGTGGTCATGACATGAATCTGTTCACTTGAGAAAGGCTCCTGTGTTGAGCTGAAACGTTGTGTGTATATGGACCAATAAAGCACCTTTTTCTACTTTGCTTAGACCTTGGAGTGCTGCCTGATTTTTGGATTCTGAATGAAAATAAGAGAGAATGGGGCCGGTATTGAGGCTGTAGACCAATAGTATGCCTCGAACACAGGCGCAATAAACAAACTTTTAATGCGACTTGCGAAATGAGATTGTTTTCGTTGCGCATTTGCAAAATATTGTAAACAAACCACAATATAAACAATACAGCGTAAAGCTGATTTTAAATGTATAAAATTGTTTCAACTATAGTCAGGGGACAATAAAATCACAAGGCAGCAGCATTGCAATGATTTAAACAAAAAAAAAATAGTGGAAGCTTCTTTAAGTTCTAAGGAAACAAAGTACTGAACAGGTTAAAATCCATCCGGTTATAATTACTTTTATATGGGCATTCCCATCTGATAATGTTGTTGCTATGATATGACATATCATTTTGATCGGGGGCGGCCCAACCACTCGGACCCCTACCACTCCCGTTAACAAAGGGTCCGAAGTCCCTTTGGCTTAGTCCCTGTACATCGGCACTCCTGGTCACCCACTGTGCAAGAAAATGCAACACAGCCCCATTCAAGTGAAGAGAAAATCTGTGATGGAGCAACAGTGCCTTCTCATTCTGAAGATCTGTGGGGGCCTGGCAGGCCCCTCCTCATCAGTAAATGATGGCATATCCAAGTGATATTCTGTCACTTAATATTGTGGATGTCCTAAAATTAACTAACCAATCAACCCACAAAATGTTGTGTAACCAACTCGATGTATAACCCCTACAAATATCCTTCCCATTTGGAATGGTCACAAAAACAGTCCCTGTTCACAGTTATTGTGCAGGCAGAAAAAAAATCTAATACCGGGACCATGGGCAAAAAAACGCTCAAACCAGTGCCGCAGGTTTTTTCTGCCTCCCATTGATTTTAATGGGAGGTCAGAGGTGGAAACTGGGTCAAGAAAGGACATGCCGTGGTTTTTTTTTTCTCGCGAGCGTCTAGCAGCCGCTTGGGGAAAAAAAACGCCTCTGCCTCCTATTGAAAGCAATGGGGGGGGGGGGGGGGGCAATTTCAGCCATTTTTGGCGCTGATTCCGATGTCGTTTGTGTCAAAATCACCGCCAGCAAAACTGAACAGGGCCTAATGAAAAACTTTTTTTTGACCATTCCCAATGAAAGTCTTTTCTTTTGCAGGTATTATAGCCGCACAGTTTGACTACCACTTCTACTATATTGTCACTGGGGGAAGCGGAAGTCTGAAGATCATGGTGACGTCTGTTGCCATGACTACCGCAATGACAGCACTTTTAGCTGCTAGCTCAATCCTGCAGGAGAAAAGATGTCAGAGCTGAACATCAGAACTGACATCATATCCAAAGTGACTGTCCGACTGTGTGCTTGGTGACCATTATCCGATAAATTCCTATTCACTCACATTTACACCAGCAATATAATAATTCTTTACCTTTATTTACCTTCCCCAATGTACTTCACTATGAAGCTGTATGACAATTTAAAGTTCTGTTCACATTTGCGCTGGATTTGACAGAAGAGCTATTTTTCCCATTGAAATGACAGACACGACGACGGAACCTTGACGGACCCCATTGTCCGTCAATGAAGTCCATCATGGCTACTGTTGTAAATGGAAGCCACAACCCAGAAGTGAACAGAGTCTAAGGCTACATTCACACGAGCGTATCAGATTCACGAGCGTGAAAAACTGGTCCGTGTGTGTTGTGTTATGCATCAGTGTGCTTTGCGAGTGGCATGCGTTATTCACACACTCGCAAAGCACATACATTTTTTTAAATTATTTTCAATTGAATTGAAGCGCAAATCACGCACGGCACACGGATGTTCATCGGTGTGCGGTGTGTGGTTTTCATGCACCTATTGACTTCAATCGGCGCGTAGATGCGTGAAAACGCACCAATATAGGACATGCAGTGAGTTTCACGCAATGAGAATTCCTGCATGTGTGAACGGCCCCTTTGAAATCAATGGGTCCATGTGCTGCGTGTGATTTCCATGCGTTATTCACGTTGGTCTTAATGAGCTCTTAGTAATGGGAACAGTCATCGTTTTTCTGGTCTCGATGTGTTTGATCGGTCACGTCCACCTTTTACTTTATTGTGCTGCAGATTTTGTTTGCATACGTATAGGTGTGTGGCCGCTGGGTTATACCGTGTATTGTGGAACTTGTTTTTGTGCTTTGTGTTCTATACATATTGAAATTTAGAGAAGGGAAGACTTTATGCTATATTCTTTATTTGCTTGGGTTTTGGCCTTCGCTGCACAATATTAAAAGAACGCTATCATCACAAACGGACCTATGTTCTATTGTTTGTTTATTTTTTGCAGTATTTAAAATTTGACATTGTCCAAAAATTGTTTTTAAAGGGTAGCTAAACGTTCAACAAACTTCTGACATGTCATAGTGACATGTCAGAAGTTTGGATTGGTGGGGGTCTGAGCACTGAGACCCCCACCAATCGCTAGAACGAAGCAGCTGAAGCACTCGTGTGAGCACTCAGCCGCTTCGTTTCTGTTCGGCTTTTTCCGGAAATAAATGTATCGGAGTACGGACTCAATAGAAAGTCTATGAGCCTGTACTCCGATACATCTGATTTCCGGAAAAAGCCGAACAGACACGAAGTGGTTGAGCTCTCACACGAGTGCTTCAGCTGCTTAGTTCTAGAGATTGGTGGGGGTCTCAGTGCTCGGACCCCCACCAATCCAAACTTCTGACGTGTCACTATGACATGTCAGAAGTTTGTCATACATTTACCTACACTTTAATGATGCAGTTTCACTTGTGCTGACATCTGGTGGGTAACCGCTGCACTGCATGCTGGCCCATAGAACAGCCTAAAGAGAAACTGAATGTTATCACTTAATTATCACTACAAGATGAGGGATAAAGCTGGGGCTCCATGGAGACATTTGTCATCTGCAATCCATGGTAAAATTGCAGCTTCACTTTGGCTCGCTCATGTTGTATTTTTTTAATTTTTTTTGCAAGGTCGTTTGCAACTTTCTTTCTTGCAAATAACTTGTGAGTCTGCCATGGAGTCCTAGCCAAAACAACACAATGACAGGTCAACTGCACTGCCTCTGATGTGGAGGGGGGAAAAGACAGCAGACACAGGGCAGAGTGATGGGTATAGCTGGGCATCAGTTGAAGTCTTTATTGACTTGACTGTAAAGCATCCCTCTCTGGCTGTGAAGTAAGGTGGGGGTGGAGTATTCACAGCATAGTTCAAAATAGTGACTTACGTTTATCAATGTGTTTATGGTGGTTTTTAAATTCATATTGGAAAGAGTTCTAAGATTGCACAAGTTCTTTCTCTTTACTCTTCAGTTTTAACGTTCCCTGAAACGTGGTCATGGTCTCATATGAGACATGAGTTTATAAATGACGCATATTTATGGTGCAGCTCTGATAAGAGTTGGCATAGAAAGATTTTTTCCTGTCAAATAGATAGGCGTAAACCTTTTAAAGAGGCTCTGTCACCACATTATAAGTGCCCTATCTCCTATATAAGGGGATCGGCGCTATAATGTAGGTGACAGTAATGCTTTTAATTTAAAAGAACGATCTATTTTTACCACTTTAGCATAAAGCTAAAAATCGCTCAATGAGTTTCTTAATGCCCAAGTGGGCATGTTTTTACTTTAGACCAAGTGGGCGTTGTACAGAGGAGTGTATGACGCTGACCAATCAGCGTCATACACTGCTCTCCATTCATTTACACTGCACTAGCGATATAGTTATATCGCTATGTGCAGCAACATACACAAACACTAACATTATTACAGTGTCCTGATAATGAATATACAGTACATCACGACCAGCCTGGACACAATGTTTATTCAGAATCCTGACACTTCTGAATCTTTTCTGTGAGATTCCAGCAAGGCAAACGTAATCTCGCGAGATTACAATGTAACCTGTTATTTCAAACGAGATTACGCTCGCATTGCTGGAATCTCACAGAAAAGATTCAGAAGTGGTCAGGATTCTGAATAAACATCACGTCCAGGCTGGAGGTAATGTATATTCATTATCAGGACACTGCAGTAATGTTATAGTGTGTTTATGTGGCTGCATAACTATATCGCTATCTGCTGTGTAAATGAATGGAGAGAAGTGCATGACGCTGATTTGTCAGCGTCATACACTTCTCTGTACAACGCCCACTTGGTCTAAAGTAAAAACACGCCCACTTGGGCATTAGGAAATAATTAGCATAAAGCTAATAATCGCTCATAAAGAGGTAAAAATAGATTGTTTTTCTAAATAAAAAGCATTACTGTCACCTACATTATAGCGCCGATCTCCTTTATATAGGAGATAGGGCACTTATAATGTGGTGTCAGAGCCTCTCTAATGTTTTGTGCAAATCTTATTAACTACCTTATTCACTTTTGGCGTAACATACACTATTAATTAAAGAGGATCTATCACCAGTTTATTATTTCCCTAACTCCTAACTAATCTAATAGGCGCTTTGCTGCTGATAACTACAGTGTGATTTGTTTTGTTTTTTTTAATTATTTGCAAAGTTATGAACATTTTTCGAAATATGATAATGTGGGTCTAATAGCCAAATAGGAGGGGACTCTTTCTTTTCACTCTGGGCGGTGTAATGTTTTCTGTATGACGCTGTCCAATCAGATTACAGCTTCTCCCCCTTCCCTGCCCAGCAACACAGTGTGATCATATAGTATACAGCTTCCATCCCCGACTGTGTTTTCAACTGGTGATATCTCCGGTTGTCACAGCCAGAACTGTGATCCTGGTGTCCTACGAAAGATTAGAATATCATTCATATGCCATAATAACCACTGTGCTATTTGAAGTGATCCCCCTCCCCCTGCCTCCCTCTCTCTCAGGGCTCATTCAGATGAACGTGAATAACGTCTGTGTGCTGCGCGTGGAAATCACGCGCAGCACACACGCTGAAAAAAACCGCGGCAAAAAACGAGTGTGGTTCAAAAACACTTTAAAAAAAAACAGAGCTGATTTTTCCAGGCAGAATTTTCTGCCTGCAAAAAAAACTCTGTCTGAACAGCGCCTTTAGTTTTGAGAACCTCCAAAAAGAAACATACATGCCAGTGAATAATATTAGCAGATCTTGCAATAAGACTACCTGTAAGATTACTACTATAGGTTTAACAACCCTTTAAAATGGAGAGGGGGGGGGGCGCAATAATTTGGTCACAATATTAATTTTAATTGTGGGAAAACCCTTTATCACCTATCCACAGAGTAGGTGATACATTTATGATTTCTAAATCGCTGGTCCCCACCATTGTTCCTCTTCACTGCATGGTCGTAGTGAGGAGAATTTTGAATGGCCATTGCGCATGTGCGCTGCTTCTCTATACTGCGTCTATGGGACTGACTGGAATAGCCAAGCGATGTACTTGATTGTTTCTGTCGGCACCATAGACATTGAATGGAGCGGGCAATGAGGAGGAACGGGGATCAGGACCCTCGTTCTGGAGATCAGTGGTGGGGCCCCCAGTGATAATACACTTATCACCTATCTTGTCAATAGGTGATAAATGTTAATTGTGGGATAACCCCTTTAAAATTTTCCATTTTCTCCAAATGTCCCCCATCCCTCTCCTAGTGAAAATGTTTTATTCTACGCACACTTGTGAATGAATTAAACATAATATGGCTTTCTAACAAGCTCCGCTAAGGCCCCATGCACACGAATGTGCTTTTGCGGCCGCAATTCCCCCGAAAATCCAAGGGAGAATTGTGGCCCCATTCATTCCTATGGTGCCATGCATTTGCGGGCGGCTCGCGGCTGACACTCTGGCTGGCCGATTCCAAAATCACGGCAGTGCACATGGCTACGGTCGTGTGCATGAGGCCTGTTATCAGACCAGATGCCCCTAAGGTTAGGTTCAGACTGCATTTTTTTGCTTGTTGATTCTGAGGTTTCTTTCTTCAATGGGAATCAGTGCCGTAGTTTACACTGCAGATCTTCCAGCTTTAAACTAAATCAATGGTGCTGAAAAGAGAAGAAAAAAAGCCAGATCACCTATCATGGCGCAGCTTCCGCACTGCACGTTTCTACTGAAAACAATAGGAAGCTTAAAAAAAAAAAGCGCCAAATATCTTGGCCGCCGCTTTTGGCTTTAAAAAGCGGCAATAAAGCATCCCAAACAGGTTGCACTATAAAATCTGTATCCAAAATCCGCTTGGATAACAGGCTGATATTGGACGCAGAATCGGACACTATTTTTTTCAGCCTCCCCTATGTACGTTCTGATTATGTTTTGGCTCAGAGAAAAAAAAATCCTGCTTCCCCAATAACAATCATAGGTGATAGTCTGGCATCTCCGACAGAGATGAAATTGTCTATATATCCTGTTGACCCAAATCCAATGTCTGTACAAATTACTGTAGAATTACGGAACCTGTTAGATCACCATAGAAGCCAAGTAGAATTTTTATTGCCTCTGTGTTGAGTTTTACGAGCCATAGGTACTAATAGGAAGAGACCTAAAAAGTAGACCGCAGCAAATTTCTCAGACTGGACATACAATTGTGGCTACACTTCTGATACAGTCTGTCTAGAAGAGGCCGTACTGAAGACAAAAAAGGAAATAAGGGGAGGCCTCCATGACTAAAATAGATGGGAGGGACACAGAGTTGGCTGGCCTATGAGAGATTAAGGATAGGGATAGGAGGAGGCCTTGTGGGATTAGGGGTGGGGATTGAAGGGGATGTACCTGTTTCCTGTTGTGCTCTTCCCCCTCTTCGCCAGGACACAGAAGCAGGAGCATGTTCTACATCCCTGCTGCGTATGATGAGGAGGCGATGGAGCTGCTGCGGGCCGCGGCAGCCTCTCAAGGTCCTGGATGGCTCGGAGTGCGAGTGGCGACGCTGCTGCAGGGACAAGCGGGCGCTCCGGACCAGAAGCTGGCAGAGTCGTCGGGAGCTGGCGTGGAGTGCTCCACCATGCCGGTGGTCTCGGGGCTGCTGGAGCAGGCAGAGGTACAGGACCGGCGTTCCAGGGGGACGGGCAGGAGACGAGGAGAGCCCATCTTTCCCGTGACTCAGGCCAGGGCCGGCACTTCCGGCGCGACGTGCAGCACGAGGCGCTCGTGCCCGCCCGCACAGCTGAGTCCGGAAGACATCCCGTGGGCGCGGCGGCGCAAGAGGAGCCCCTCGGTGGACCCTTCAGGCCAGACCCCAGGGCGGCCTGCCGCTGCTCTCTCGTCTGGTCCTGGGAGGAATCCCAAAATGCGGCACTTCCGGCCACACCCCCTCCTTCTTCTGTACGTGGAAGAAGGGCAACCGCGACCCTGCATGGCGATGTGCCAGCCAGAGGGTCGGCTCATGGCGACAACGAGCGGGCAGTGGAGGTGGACACGAGCAGAGGACGCAGGATGAAGTCGGTGGTTGGAGTGCCAGGGACGGAACAGCGTGGAGCTGGTTCAGCAGGACGGATGAGGCAGGAACTGGAGCTCGGCCAACTGGATGATGCGATGTCGCCTCCCCTTTTCTCGGACGGAAATTGGAATTCCCCGTGCACACACTGCCAATGCGGACAGCGCCAGAGGGAGTCCGGAGCATTCGAGGACGGTGAGTGGCGGGCCTCTGCACGTGGACATGGGGGTCCGGCTGACTGGTTCACAGCCCCTGGGCTGCCTGGTGAGTGGACACCTACGTTACCTTTTCCAGCTTTATTGATGTCGGGTATCGGTGTAGAGGGTGTCGCGTCAGCTAGCGTCGCGGCTGAGTCGGGGGCCCCGGGGGTTACAGGCGGGTGCCGGGGGGGATAGTTTGGCGGAGTTAGTGGGTTGTTTAAAGGCGTTGGTGGGGCGGCGAGGCGGTTTCCCTTCCCAAGAACAGGCAGGCGTGGCGCCGGCCGCGGTGTGGGGGGGCAGTGTTGGTAGCGCTCCGGTTCTTCAAACCGGAGTGGGGTTAACCGCGGGGGCAGCGGTTGCAGTGGCGGCGGCGGTTCAAACAGACTCGCCAAAGGAGGTGGATAGGGTGCGTCTGGATGATCGCACGCGCGGGGAGGTTTACGTATGTTACGAGGTCCCGTTAGGGGCGCTTTTGAAGCAGGAAGTTAAAGAAAGGATTTGGAAAGATGAGTACGTGGAGATCTTTTCCCTGCTTCCGCTGGAGAAGTTTAACTTGGACAAGGTGAAGCGGGATGAAACTAAAAAGGACGAGGAGGAAAAGAGACGGTACAGGCTGATTCCAAAAACATTCGTCAATTGGATGCAGGCTTTTGCAATTTTGGCGAGTGTTATTGGAGAAAAGGCGCCGGATAATTGTTCCGGCTTATTTTGTTATTTGGACGCGGTGGGGGAGGCACATCGGGTTTATGGGGGCCAGGCTTGGCTTCGTTACGATGAACAGTTTCGCCAGCGGAAAGCGGTCAAATATACGGTAGGATCATAAGGACATAGCCTTTATAAGCAGGGGCAGTCCTTTCCTGGGAGCGAGAACGCAGCAGGAACTTCCGGTGGGACTAGTCAGGCCTCCGGTTCCAGATTTGGGACGTGTTGGCAGTTCAACGAGGGGCAGTGTAAATTTGGAGCAGCGTGTAAATTCAAGCATGTGTGTTCACACTGCAGCGGGCAGTCACATGGAGCGTCAAAATGTTTTAAAAAGGATAAACGACAGGGGGGAGCCAGCGGTGCGTCTGGTCATGGGGGAGACTCCGGTGAAGCTCATAAAGATGGCCCCCTTTCTAAGTAAATACCCCAACAAGGAGGGGGCGCGGTTGATTAGTTTAGGTTTTGGTTCTGGTTTCGTTATTCCGCCCCCTTCGCATGAGGTCCCTTTCACGCAGCGCAACCTTAAGTCGGCATATCAGCATGCGGGGGTAGTCTCTGAGAAACTTCGGAAGGAGATTGATCTGGGCAGAATGGCGGGCCGTTTTAGCACGATCCCAGTTCCGGGTTAGGGGTGGTTCCGAAACGGGAATGTAACAAATTCCGGCTCATTCAGCATTTGTCCTTCCCAAAAGGGGCGTCGGTTAATGATGGCATTGACCCGGATCTCTGTTCCGTGGTCTATACGTCGTTTGATGCGGCGGTAGCGTTGGTACGAGGTTACGGAAGAGGAGCTCTGATGGCAAAAACCGATATTCAAGCGGCGTTCCATTTATTTCCGGTCCATCCGGACAGCCAGCGGTTGTTGGGATGTGTTTGGGAAGGGGGTTACTACATTGATCGGTGCCTTCCCATGGGTTATTCGTTGTCGTGCGCGTACTTTGAGGTTTTTAGTTCTTTTTTGGAATGGGTAGTTAGGGAGGTCGCCGGGGTGGAGTCGGTTATTCACTATCTCGACGTTTTCTTGTGTGTTGGCCTGGCGCGTTCGGGGGTTTGCACAAATTTACTGGAGACCGTCAACTGGGTGTCGCGGGAGTTCGGGGTTCCCTTGGCTGTGGAAAAAACTGAGGGTCCAGTGACGACCATTTGTTTTTTGGGAATTACAATCGATTCTATAGCAATGGAGTGCAGATTGCCGGAGGATAAGTTGGGGGATTTGCGGTTGGTAGTGGAACAAGCGTGTCGGATTAAGAAAATTACACTACGTGACTTGCAGTCCTTATTGGGGAAGTTGAATTTTGCTTGCCGCATCATGCTGATGGGCAGGGTGTTTTGTCGGCGGTTGGCAGCGGCGGGGGTTGGGGAACCCCACCATTTCATTCGTCTGGCGGCGGAGCACAGGGAGGATTTGCGGGTCTGGCTCCATTTTCTGGCACAGTATAATGGTCGCTCTCTTTGGATGTCCCGGGCGTTGGATAGCTTCGATTTGGAATTGTTCACTGATGCGTCCGGGGCGGTGGGGTTCGGGGCGTTCTTCAAAGGGCAATGGTGCGCAGGGAAATGGCCGGTTGCGTGGGTGGAGGCGGGCTTGACGCGTAACTTGGCCCTACTCGAACTGTTTCCCATCGTGGTGGCAGTCACCATTTGGGGAGACAGGTTCCGGGATAAGAAAGTGCGCTTTCATTGTGATAATCTGGGTGTGGTGATGGCTATAAATAATACTTCGGCGTCGTCCCCTCCAGTGGTTCGCTTGTTGCGTCAGTTGGTGCTTGCCTGTTTGAGTTTAAATGCGTGGGTGGTGGCGGTGCATGTTCCCGGGGTGGAGAATTGTATTGCTGATGCGCTTTCTCGCTCGCAGTGGGATCGTTTCCGTCAGCTGGTCCCGGACGCGGAGTTAACGGGGGTGGAATGTCCCAGTCACCTGTGGGAGCTGGTATCCGGGCGGCAGGTGCCTTGATAAAACGTTCGCTGGCCAGTCCTACGTGGTCGTCTTATGCTGCTGGATGGAGGCAATGGGAAGAGTGGGTGAGATCTTTGGGTGATGTGTGCTCTGATGATGATAGGATGGTGGCCTTGTTGTTTTGGTTGGGGGACGCGTTTGCCCGGGGTTGCACGGTCGCTAAGGTTAATCGCTTCGTGGTGGCCATTGCCTTTGGTTGTAAATTACGGGGGTTAGTGGACATCACGAAGCGTTTCTTGGTGGGCCAGGCATTGAAGGGGTTGAGACGGGGTGTAGTGGTGAGAGATAAGAGGCGTCCCGTGTCATTTCAGTTGTTGTGTTCGCTGGAGGTGGTGGTGTGGCAGGTGTGTCGTTAAGAGTATGAGAGCAAGCTTTTTCGGTTGGCTTTTGCGTTAGCCTTTTTTGGAGCTTTTCGGGTGGGGGAATTGGTTTCGCCTAGTTCGGTAAAAGCGGGGGGCTTGCTGCAGGATAATGTCGATTTGTATGAGGACAGGGTGGAGATAGTGTTGCGACGGTCGAAAACGGATCAGGGGGCTGGGACGTCGAGTGGTTTTGTTTGCGGTCCCAGGAATTCCGGTTTGTCCAGTGTTGTCTCAAGGAGTACTTAGAGGGTTTAGATCTCTCGGATGCGCCGTTGCTGCAGCACGCGGATGGCAAGTTTCTGTCGCGGTATCAGTTCATCTCGGTTTTCACGAAATGTCTAGTGGCTAGCGGGGTGCAGGCAGAGCAGTACTCGTCTCATTCTTTCCGTATAGGGGCAGCGACGGAGGCGGTGAGATGGGGTTTGGATGAGGCAGGCGTGCGGCGGATAGGGCGTTGGGAGTCTGCGCGTTTCCGTTCTTATGTTCGCTTGCACATGTTGTGATATGGTAATGTGTAACATGTTCCGGGTGTGTGCGTTCCGCCTGAGTAATAATTGTGCGCGGCAGCGAGTGGTGGCGCGTGTATGTTCTCCATTTGCTTTGCAGGCCGTGACTCATGCATGGTGTGGATTATGGGACACTCCTTTGTGTACTGGGGTGCCCTTCGCGCAGATGTACGGCCGGACGGTCGACAGCTCAGGATTCCGCGGGACGCGGTGGTCTTGCGGTGGATGGGTATACCGGGAATGACATGGAACAGGGTGTTGCCTGAGTCACAATTTTGTACTGCTTGACAGGGCACCTGAGGTGCTGGTGTTGCATGTGGGAGGCAACGTTTTGGGCCTACGCCCTTTCCGGGAGTTGGTACGGGACGTCAAGCATGATTTGCTTTGCTTGTGGGCAACTTATCCTAAGTTGGTGACTGTGTGGTCTGAGATGGTCCCTAGGAAGAGCTGGCAGATGGCTCGTTCGGTGGAAAAAATTAACAAGGCTCGCATTAAGGCTAACAGGGCTATATCGAACTTTGTGGCGCGTAATGGTGGGGTTGCGGTGCGCCACTGGGATCTGGAGGCTGGGACAGGCAGGTATTGGAGAGAGGATGGCGTGCACCTCAATGATGTGGGGATGGATATGTGGAGTCTGGCGTTGACTGATGGAATTGAGCGAGCGGTGAGAGTGTGGAGGAGCTCGCAGGCATGAGGTGGTCAAGGCCTGTTTCGCTTTGGCGGGGGGGGGGGGAGTCCTTGAAGTAGGTCGTAAAAAGTGGTGGGTGGGAATGCATCACGGGATGCACCCCCAATTAGTCGGCTTCTTAGGGTGTTACCCCTTTTTGAAAGCTGGGTTATATATATGGTGGTCATCTGCAAAATGTAATTGGTGCCCCCGGGCCGGGTTACGGCTGGGGGTAAGGTATTGGTGGGCAGATTGCCAAAATTAAGTATCGGTGGCTTAAAGTACTTGCCCCTGTCATTCTGGTTGTTTAATAATGTTATGACCCTGATAGGGTCGCAGTGGGTTATTTAATGTTATGATGAACCCCTTTTTTGGGGATTCAAAAGTTATGGTATTTCAAATTCATTATTTAAATAATAAACGGCTGCTGTGGCCATTAAAATCCAACTCTGTTTCAGTGTCTGCTTTGGGAAGGGTAGATTTACATAAGGGGAGAAGCGACTCGACTTATTTGAGTCATGACAGCACGCGCTTTATGGTTATTATGGTGTTTTATAGTTGTACTATATGTGGGTTTTTCATCCGTGTTAACATAGAAAGTTTTCTAAGCATTTTGTATATAAAAATGACAAATCCATTCATCTTTTTTGTGTAATGTTTCCAAAGATGATTTTCGATCCTACCATTACCAGGAAGAAAAAGAAGAAGAAGAAGCCCTTCATGTTGGATGAGGAAGGGGGTGAGCAGCCCATTCACTTCTATCAGAGTTATGGAAACGGTGTAGCTCAGCGAGCTCGGCTGTTACTGCGCTCCCGACCAACTCGTCAGAAAGTGACCAGAGCGCTATGGGAGCAGGACTAGGTAGGATGAAGGGGGGGGGTTAGAGGGCCTCATTCTAAAGATAGGTATGGGACCCGCGTCTTTCGGATATTTATGGCATATTCTGTGGATATGACATAAATGTCGAAGATGGGAAAACCCCTTTTACACAACAGGAAATTTTTGCCCTTATAATGAATTAACTTGATTATAATTTTCCTGTCCTAGATGCACCAGATGATCTGGATGGCTTAAACTTTCTCAATCAGAAGAAGAAGAAAAAGAAAACAAAAAAATTTGACCTGGCTGAAGCAGAGGAGGGTGTTAAGTATATAGAAAGATTACTTAAATTTAAAGGGTTTTCCCAAAAAAAAAGAAGTCACTAAAAATCTAATCCGTAGTTATCTGGCCACAGAGGGGGCTTTCACTTTGGGTTGTCATAACTTCCATTTACACTCGACTTTCCCTGGGATCGATTAAGAAGCTGGGACTTTCATGACGTCTAGTTGACACGTTACAAGTCCTTTTTGGTCATCCATGTTATAATATAGATGGTAGTCGATAGTCTACCCATGGTTTCTGACCTATTAAGGTGGCTGCTCTAAAGAACTGTTCAGAATAAGACAGCCTGATGTTTACATTGCAGAATCTAAAGATAGAGGTGGATGTTCAAGAAGCTTCAGAGTCCTAAGAAGATGACTTGGAGTTCATGTTGACAAAGAAGAAGAAAAAGAAAAATGTTAAGTTCCCAGAGGACGATGACTCAAATGATAAAGATGAAGGTATGTGTGTAGGTGTTACCTGATCAAAAAAATATTTGTGTGGTTTATGAAAATATTGTTTGGGACACACGTTCACAGTTGTCTGTCTTACCTTCCTTAGATGGTTTATGACCCTTCTGTCCCTACTTAGCAGCCTTTGAAGAAGAAGAAGACAATAAGAAAGATGATGGAATTTCCTTTAGTTCTCAACATGGACCTGCATGGGCTGGCACTGAAAGGGACTACACATATGATGAGGTGAGTCCTCGATCAATGTGGTATTATTTAGGTGATATTATTTCAAAAGAGCCCCTGAACCTGTGTTGGATATTTGGTATACGCTGAGCTTCTCTTCAGAGGTGTTATGTACATACATGTGCATGATATTATTTCTGGTATTTCTCAGAACTAGAGATATGAACAACAATAGTGATCATGGGGGCAGATATGTGTGTGCCCTTTTCTGCTGTTATAGCATGCTACCAGTGATCCTCTTAAAAACTTCTTAGGTTTGTACCTCCGTGTGTAAATTTGTCTCTAATCTAGAACTAAAAACACTAGAGCTCTATGCTGTTTGTTGGCTTCATTAACCCCTTAACGCTCAGCGACGGAATAGTACCTCGCGGGAGTAACGGCCATTTCGGCTGTCTTCCCGACACATACAGGAGCTGTGACAGCTGCTGTCTCGTACAGCAGTTGCCGCACGCAGCTCCTGCAGCGGGGACCGATAGCTGTGTCCCCGCTGATTAACCCCTTAAAAGCCGTGTTCAATAGAGATTGCAGCTTTTTAGGGGTTAAGCTACAATCGCCGGCCTGCTACACGATAGCGGCCGGCGATGGTGACTATGGCAACCGGACACCTAACAATGGCGTCTGGCTATGCCATCGACAGGAGCCTAGTGGGTCCTGACAAAGTGCTTGCTGTCAGTGAGTAGCTGACAGCTCTAATAAACTGCACTACGCATGTAGTACAGTGTATTGGAATAGCGATCAGGGCCTTCTGCCCTCAAGTCCCCTAGTGGGACAAAGTAATAAAGTTAAAAAAAAGATGTGTAAAAATAAGAACATAAAAGTTTTAAAATGAATAGTAAAAATCCCTCTTTTCCCTTATCAGTCCTTTATTATTAATAAAAATATATAAACAAACAAATAAACTATACATAATTGGTATCGCCGCGTCCATAACGGCCTGAACTACAAAATTATTTTGTTATTTATCCCGCGCGGTGAACGCAGTAAAAGAAAATAATAATAAACCGTACCAAAATCACAATGGTTTGGTTACTTCACCTCCCAAAAAATGGAATAAAAAGAGATCAAATAGTCGCATGTACCTAAAAATTGTTCTGATTGAAACTAAATTTCATTACACAAAAAAATAAGTCCTGGCACGGCTTTATTGATGGAAAAATAAAAAAGTTATGGCTCTAAGAATAAGGTAACACAAAAAGTATTTTATTGTGCAAACGCCATAAGACATAAAAAAACTATAAACATCTGGTATCGCCGTAATCGTATCGACCCGCAGAATAAAGTGAATATGTCATTTATAGCGCACGGTGAACGCTGTAAAAAAATAGAATAAAAAAACAATAGTAGAATTGCTGTTTTTTAGCCACCACGCCACTTAAAAATAGAATAAAAACTGATCAAAAAGTCGCATGCACCCCATGAAAACGGCAAAGAATTCCTCAAGGGGTCTAGTTTCCAAAATGGGGTCACTTTTGGGGGGTTTCCACTGTTTTGGCACCACAAGACCTCTTCAAACCAGACATGATGCTTAATAAAAAGGAGGTCTCAAAATCCACTAGGTGCTCCTTTGCTTCGGAGGCCGGTGCTTCAGTCCATTACCGCACTAGGGCCACATGTGGGATATTTCTCAAAACTGCAGAATCTGGGCAATAAATATTGAGTTGCGTTTCTCTGGTACTCTTTTAATAGAAAAATATAAAACATTACAAAATAAACGGTACTTACAAAACAAACACAACAAAACTTATGCACATTTATGTACAGAAAATTAACCCAGCCTGGCCCTTCTTACATACATCCCCATGCATACATAACTATAATCCCATACACATTCATACACACACCTATACCCCCCAACCCCAAGAAAACATAACTATAACACTATGTACAACATACTTATTATAACATACTCTTAAAAACCATGTGCCAAACAATGGCCCCCTAAAAAAAATCACCACACATATAAAACAAAATAAATAATAATCACAAAAATAATAGAAACAAAATAATAATAATAATAATAAACTCTAAAAATAAAAGTAACCATCCCATGGTGCACTTACTTCAGTGCACCATGTAAATGAAAAGAAAAGAACAAAACCCAAAAAAAGAGAATTTTTTTTTTTTTTAACTTATCCACATTCATACCTAACCTTGTACATACTAACTTATCCATCACCACCCATCACCTCCCCCAACCAGCATCACGCCTCATGTCCTTCCATGTCCGCATAGTTCAGATGCTGGCCCCCACCACCCAACACATCACCCACCCAGCCCGATCCCACGTCTCATGTCCTCCTCACGTCCACGTAGTCCAGAATCGGGCTGGGCACATCCCCAGGCCCCCCACCCCACCTATCTAATGCCCATCTTACCTAAACATTCACACAAACCCATGCATACACATATACACCATAATCATACCGACACATAACTATAACTATAACCAAATACCGTACTATATACATAAACCCGAAAACCTAAGTTTGGCTGCTTGTAAGCCCTATTTCTGTCTCCAAAAAGCTCAAGACAAAAACCGACTTGTGCTTACTCAGCCCATCACCAGAGGAGAGAGAGAGGAAAGCCCCCCTAGAGCACCAGCCCAGAGGCCAAAGCCACCCCCAACCACCACCCTGGTCCCCATCGCTAAACCTATCCTGCTTGCCCTATCTCTATAACTTATTACTTTATAAACGAATCTGTCCCTCCTACTGTCTCTAATTCTGTCCCTATCGCTATTTCCCGGTGTCATGGCCAGGTGTAGACCCCTACCTCCAGTCTAATACCCAGGGGCACCCCCTCCCCTCCCCCTGAAGGTTGGTTCGACCTAGGGCACCCTAAAATTAAAGCCCCTCCAAAGTCGAGAGGCCTTGGATGCACCCAGTTTCTCAACCTCCAGAGACCGGACCTTATCCAGGTCACCCATGATATTCCTACACACCTCGTCCTCCAGGAGGATTTTAAACTGAGTCGATACTAAGCACCGTGCGTTCCACGTGAAATACCGGATCACTAAACTAACTAAAAAAGAAGTGCAATGATCCCTTCCACCCAGGTCTCCGAATGCCACATAGGCCCAACCAGCGTAGGAGAGGTTGGTCAGACCAGGCCAACCGATGGAGGCACCCACCCATTTGTAAACCTCTGCATTGAAGGGACACTGAAGCAAGAAATGCTCCATGCTTTCCAGCGTGTCACCGCACTCCTCCCGAGGACAACCTCTTTCATCGGAGTTTCTGATTGCCCCTTACATACAGCCTCCCATGGAAGCAGCGCCAAGCCAGATCCCAAAACTTCTGGGGAATCCTCACAGAGTTTAAAAGTTTTAATCCCACTCCGAGGACTCTACTTGGGCTGTCCCTGAGCGCCAGGGGCTTCTGGAAGCAGGTCAACAAGACCTTTCTGTCAAGAAATTTTCTCGACATGGTCTTGATCTCCCTCGCCTCCAGACCCCACCGACGAACAACCTTCAGAACCGGGGTGGCATAAGCCGGGAGGTGCCCATAGGGTGCACGCAGGTCTTTCGCTTGGCCTCCTGTCTCCCATTCCTGGAAGAAAGGCCGAAACCATCCCCTGCAGGAGGATATCCTCAGAGGTGCCCTTTGTCTTTCAAAGAGGTTCGCCAAATTAATTTTAATGAAGGTTTTTACTAGAAACACCACTGGGTTGACCATACCTAACCCACCTAGTTTCCGCGGTAGGTAAGTAACCTCCCTCTTGATTAGGTTAAGCCTGTTTCCCCATAACAGTTGGAAAAACAGGCTATAGACCCGAGTCCAGAGAGGTTCTGGCAACATGCACACGCTGCCAAGGTAGAGCAACATGGGCATCAGGTAAGCCTTGGCCAGGTGAACCCTTTCCCTAAGGGACAAAGACCATCCCTTCCATTGGCCAACCTACTGGGCAGCTATTGATAGCCTACCTTCCCAGTTTTTCATGGGGTAATCACCCAGGCAAAATTCAACGCCTAAGATTTTAGCAGACCCTTTGGGCTCTGGGAGGGTGTCCGGGAGATCAAAACTGGGATCCCCCCCGCCCAGCCAGAGACTTTCACACTTGTCCGGGTTGATCCTGGACCCAGATGCCCATGAGTAGCGCTCAACTTCTGACATCACCCACTCTGCCTCCCCTCTCGAGGAGACAAAGATAGTGACGTCATCCGCGTACGCAACCACCCCCTGAGTGGCTTCCGGCCCCTCCAAGTCCATCCCCACCCCCGCCAATGGCCCACGATCGAGCCGCCTAAGAAAGGGGTCGATCGCGAAAACATACAGCAACGGGTTTAAGGGACAACCCTGGCGGACACCAGACCCAACCTCAAAGGGGGTTCCAGTCCAACCGTTCACCAGTGCAAAAGACTCAGCCCCAGCGTATAGGGTCTGGAGCCAATTAACGAACTCACCCGGTAGGCCATACCTCAGAAGGACTGACCAAAGGTACTTGTGATTCACCCGGTCAAAAGCTTTGGCCTGATCCAAGGACAGCATGTACCCCTCCCATCGGCCAGAATGTCCCTGCTCCACTGCCTCTCTGACACTGAGGACAGCACTAAAGGTGCTGCGGCATGGAACAGAGCAATGCTGGGCCGACGAAAGGAGTCGGGGTGCAAACTTCACCAGCCGATTAAACAGTACTTTTGCGAGAACCTTTCTGTCCGTATTGAGGAGCGCTATGGGACGCCAGTTCTCAATACGGGTCGAATCCATACCCTTTGACAGAATGATCAAGGCCGACTTGCCCATTGACTTTGGCAGAGTGCCTTAGGAGAGACACTCATTAAAAACCGCAGTCAAGAGGGGAACTAAGGTTCCCTTAAAAGCCTTATAAAACTCATATGTTAAGCCATCTTGGCCTGGCAACTTTTTGATGGCCAACACATCAATCGCCAGCATCACTTCCTCTTCCTTGATCGACTCTGTCAAAACACCAAGCCAGGGGTCTGCTCCTGGCTCAGGGATGGTTTCAGCCAGGAAAGCCGACATTTCGTCTCGGTTCAGATCCTGCTCACCCAAAAGCTGCGAATAAAAGGATCTGATGACCTCCAGGATCCCTGATTTGGATCTCATCAGGGAGCCTGTACTATCTACCAGTCCTGTCACCACCTTACGACTCACTTTCATCTTGCAATTCCTATAAGGGTCAAGCGAGCGGTACCTCCCGAAATCCCGCTCAAGAAACAAAGACGTGTGCCTATCATATTGGCATCTTTTGAGCAGAGCTTTCACCCCGGAGATTTCCTCACGGCTACCTCCGGTTGAGACTAGATGTTCGAGTTTCCTCCTCATGTCTTGATACAGGCGATACCTGCTCATGGACCTGAGGCACGAGATCTGGCGGAAAAACTCAGCCACCCGTTCTTTGAACACCTCCCACCACTCAGACTTAGTACCACCTAGATCGAATAAAGGTACCTGGCTCTGAAGAAAATCTTCGAAGGCCTGTCTTATCTCTGCTTCTTCCAGGAGAGTAGAATTCAGCCTCCATATACCTCTTCCCATCTGGAGGGACTCTGCAACATTCAAAGAAAATATAATCATACAGTGATCGGAGAAATTCACCTCAACGACGGACACTGCCGATGAGATGGCGTCCTCCTTTAAAAAAAAACCTGTCTATTCTGGACCTACGACTACCACTGTGATAGGTGAACCCCGAGTGGCCTGGGGTATACCGAATGTGGATGTACTCCAGGCGAGCATCACTAACTATTCTATTCAACTCGACACTATCATAGGCCAGTACATTTCTGGAACCTCCTCTGTCTTGGGGCCTAACAACAGTGTTAAAGTTCCCTCCAAAAATGACTTGTTGGCCTGTAAAAAGGAAGGGCTTAATCCTCATGAAGAGATTATTCCGGTCCCACTTCGTCTGGGGACCGTAGATGTTTATAAGTCTTGATTCTTGTCCCTTCATGAGGACATCTAAGATCAAGCACCGCCGCATTTCTAACTCGATCATCCGCCGGCATGTGACCGATGTGGTAAAAAGTACCGCCACCCCGCTATATGGCTCAGCCGCAAGAGACCAGTAGGAGGGCCCACGTCTCCACTCCCTCATAGCTTTCACGACCTCTGCCAAAATTGACAGTCTGGTCTCCTGCAAAAACAAAATGTCAGCTCCAACCCGGCTGAGAAAATCAAAGGCTGCAAATCTAGCCATATCCGACTTAATGCTGGCAATGTTAATCGATGCCAGCGTCAACGGAGTGGGTGCCGCCATCATAAATCATTGAGTTAGACGGTTTTCTTCTTCCCACCCCTTGCTTTTTCCTCTGAGGAAGACCCCTCTCCATCTTTACCTCTTTTTTTTGATGTTGAGGAGTCCATAACCTCCACCACCCCCCTCCCATTCTCATCTCCTGGGTCCAGGCCGACCCCATCCCCCGGGGACAGTGGCCCCCACAGAAGAGTAGGCTCAACGACTCCTAGACTCCCTACCGTGCTCTCCCCCCCGGCCTGGGGGTCTGGAATATCCATGAGAACACGGTATCGGTTGGGGGAGCACACCAGGGGGGTGCAGGCTTAGCCTTCCGTGGCCGGGTCAGGGCCAGATGTTTTTAGCCCTGTTTTGATGTTACCCGGTGTCCCCTGTTTTGTTTTAGGCTGTGACCTCCCTTCCTCTTCCACACTTTCATAGTGGGAGGACTGGGAGTCCTCAGCCCTCTGCTCTCTCTCTATCCTCCTTATCTCCTCGTCCAGTACAGCCTCCCCAAGAGCATCAGTATCCTGGGGGGCATCCAGGTCTGAGCCAGAGGAGTCCCCAGTTTCCTGGGTCCTCCTCAGCTGTCGTTCCCTTCTGCGTTTTTCCGCCCTTCTCTGACGAGAAGGGGGTCCCATCCTGGCGTTCGTCCTTTGCTCTTGGGCTCTATCGTCTCTGTCTACCCCCTCGCCCACGGAGACCTCCCGCCTTACATTCTCCGTAATGTTGGAACAGACATTGACGACTGAGCGCGGACACCGACTGAAAGGGTGACCTAGGTCACCACACAGGTTACACCTAATCTGGTCACACGATGCGGCCAGATGGCCTACCCCCCCACAATGAGCGCACTTCTGCACAGTGCAGCTTGCGCTCAAGTGTGAGGGGTCGCCACACCGGTGACACAGCTTCGGCTGCCCCTGGTAGAAGACAAGGATTCGATCTCTTCCCAAGAAAGCAGATGATGGTATGTGGGACACCGTCTGCCCCAGACGCTTAAGTTTAACCATAAACGTCCAGGCTCCCGACCAGATGCCAAACTCATCGCAGTTCTTCCGTGGCATCTCTGCTACCTCACCATATCTTCCCAACCAGGTCATGATGTCCACACAGGAAAGCGACTCGTTACGGGTAAGAACAGTCACTTTCCTGAGACCATTCTGGCGAGACTAGATGTTCGAGAGATTGCTTGCCAGCTGGGCTCGCTCTTCACCAGCTCATAGTTCCCCCAGAAGACCTCAAGGCTCCCCGACTGAACAAAGCTGATGTCAAACTCAGCCGTACCATGAGGATGTATCAAGGCGTAGATGTCACTCGCCTTGAAGCCCATCTCCAGCAGCAGCTCCACCACCCTCTTACGAGGAGGGCACGCATCATTGCCACGCCACTGGAGACGGACCACAATCCTCCTGGCCACGGCCGGCCCGTTTGTTGGGAGCGACCACTGATCTCCCCGTCTCTCTCGGATGGCATCCAAACCATACCTATTTATCCAAAAGGATAGGTCCTTCTGCACTCCCCCTACTGTTATTGTTTGCTTCCCCTCCCTTAAGGCTTCTAGGAGGCGCTGTTGCAAACTGCCGTCCCCGGGCCCAGAAGATGAGGATGGGTGGGCCGGCAGTCCCCCCACCATAACGCCCGCATACGACCTGCCGGGCGCTCTGGTGGAAGGAGCAACCGGCCCGCCACTGGTTGACACTCCCCCCACATTATTACGACCCACATTAACATCCATAACATTAACCCCTTAACGCCGAAGGACGGACATATCCGTCCTCAGCAGCTGATAGTTCGCGCAGGAGGACGGATATATCCGTCCTGTGATCGCGCGGGTACTGACAGTTTACCCACGCGATCAGCGGCAGGAGCACGGCTGTTATACACAGCCTGGCTCCTGCTGCAACTGCCGGAATCGAAGCGCGCGCCGATTCCGGCAGTTTAACCCATTAAATGCCGCTGTCAATAGTGACAGCGGCATTTAATGTGTTTGACAGAAGGGGGAACTCCCTCTATCTCCCGATCGGCGCCCCCGCAAACAAATCGCGGGTCGCCGTCGGGTTTCCATGACAGCCGGGGGTCTAACAAAGACCCCCAGGTCTGTCTTCAGCATCTGCCTGTTAGGCGATGCCAGAGGCATGACCTAACAGGTTGCCTGTCAGTTTTACACTGACAGGCAATAATGCTTTGGTATACGAAGTATACCAAAGCATTATATATGCGATCGGCACATCGCATAGTGAAGTCCCCTGGTGGGACTAAAAAAAAAAATGTAAAACAGTTAAATAAAGTTTGTGAAAAAAAAAATAAAAAAAATTACAGTCAAAGTCAAATAAAACTACTTTTTTGCCCCAAAAAGTGGTTTTATTTAATAAAACGGTCAAAACAAATCACACATACACATATATGGTATCCCCGCCATCGTAACAACTTGAACAATAAAATGAACACATTAATTAAACCGCCGGATGAATGGCGTCCAAAGAAAACGCAAAAAACAACGGCAAAATTCTCTCTTTTCTCCCATTCCCCCCATAAAAAATAAAATAAAAGTTAATCTATAAGTTCTACATACCCCAAAATAGTACTAATGAAAACTACACATTGTCCCGCAAAAATCAAGCCCACATACGGCCACATCGACGGAAAAATAAAAAAATGACGGCTCTTGGAACGCGGCGATGCAAAAACAAGTAATTTTTTTCTAAAAGGGTTTTTATTGTGCAAACGTAGAAAAAACATATAAAACCTTTACATATTTGGTATCCCCGTAATCGTGCCGACCCATAGAATAAAGTTAACATGTTATTTACGCTGCATAGTAAACGGCGTAAATTTATAACGTGAAAATCAATGCTGGAATAGCTGCTTATTTTCAATTCTCTCCTAAAATAAAGTTAATAAAAGTTAATCAATATGTTATAAGCATCTAAAAATGGTACAATTACAAAATACAACTCGTCCCGGAAAAAACAAGCCCTTATACGGCTATGTCGACGGAATAAAAAAAGAGTTACGACTCTTGGAATGCGACCGTGGAAAAACAAAAAATAATCCTTGGTCATTAACGTGCAAAATGGCCCGGTCATTAAGGGGTTAATATCCACAACATTACCACCACCAACAATATTACCAACACTACTAACATTACCATTAATATTTACATTTCCACTTACATTCCTCTCCACAACTTTTTATACCGGCCAGGCTGGTTACGGAGTTCTTCCTCTTGTCCATAGGCTTTTTATATGTTGTTTTTGTCGTTTTTGGGGTTTCCACATCATCAGGTGCCGCTACTTCTGGGGCGCCGCCGGATATCTCAGGCGGCAATCCCTCAGCACCCTCCGCTTCACCGACCTCCATATCTGCTGCACCACCAATACAATGTTCGGGAGGAGGGGTGCCGTCACCCCCCGTGCCCGCTAAACCCCTCCCACCGCCTTGCGGCGATGCAGATGGAGGGGCCGCAAGCACCGCTAGAGCCGCTCCCGGCACCAAACCACCCCCCCTCCGATCGGGGGATGGCCAGCAGTGCCGGAGCCTCTCCTACCGCCACCACTCGCTGCCGCAACACTTTCTGGTGCGTCCGCTGGCCGAGTCACATGACCAGCGGACTTCCGGTTTTCCGGCGCCACATCCGGTTTCCGGTTGCGCCAGAGGCCGGCTTCTGAGGTTCCCCATCCGCCGGACACGGGGACACGCCCCCTAGCGCCACGTGGCCATCGACACCACCTCCTTTACAGGAGACGGCGTCTGGCGCCATCTTGGACACATTGCTCAAAACCAGCACCATATTTTTCTGCCCACATACCCGCCACGACCCCACTGCAGAGGCCGGAGCTGGGGGATTTGCGGGATTTGCGTCCCGAACCGAGCTCTCACCCGGTCCGGAACGCAAGGAAGACAGGTAGGAATATTTGTAAGACATACATAGATACATACATACATGACAACATACATACATACCTAAATACATTCATGCAAACATACATACATGCAAACATACATACATACAAACATACATTCATGCAAACATACATACATGCAAACATACATACATGCAAATATATACATGCAAATATACATACACACATGCACATATATACATACATGCCAACATACATGCAAACATACATGCACATATATACATACATGCAAACATACATACATGCAAACATACACACATGCAAACATACACACATGCAAACATACATGCAAATATATACAGTACATGCAAATATACATACAAACATGCACATATGTACATACATGCCAACATACATGCAAACATACATGCACATATATACATACATACATGCCAACATACATACATACATACATACATGCCAACATACATGCCCAAAAAAAATAATAATACGTTCATACTTACTTTACTCCTGTCCGGCCTCCAGCGATGACGTTTCATCCATGTCACCGCTGCAGCCTGTGATTAGCTGCAGAGGCGGTCACGTGGGATGAAGCGTCATCCTGACGTGCGTGACCGCCACTACAGCCTGTGATTGGCTGCAGCGGCGAAAGGGATGAAACGTCATCGCTGGAGGCCGGACAGGAGGAAAGTAAGTACGAACGTATTATTTTTATTTTTTTATTACATTAAAATTTTATTTTCCGCACGCCGAGCATGTACTGTCAAGGTTGCTGAAAGAGTTAGTGCAGCCCATTAACTCTATCAGCACCCTGGACAGTAGCATGCTCGGCGCACGGAAGTGACAGGTTCGGTCCGAACTAGTTCGGTCCGAATCGAACTTTTTTGTGAAATTCGGCGAACTAGCCAAACCGAACTTTTGATAAATTCGCTCATCTCTATGCACAATGATATGTATAATGTTGAGGTCAGTAGACTAAGGTTATAGTATCAACATTATTAATCATCTGTGGACTGTGACCCTTGCTTGTGATGTTAGTTAGTCTATACTTACTTGAATATATATATATACTTGGCTCATCTATCCAAGTAGATCATATTTCTTAAAAACATTTAGTTAAAGGGGTTTTCCAGAAGTAAAAAATTACTTTTAATTAAAGTAAACAATAAAAAACATTTAACTTTGTAATGTACTTACGTTTGATTTGCTGGATGTATCGTCGTATCCCCTCTTCCGTCACGTCACCGCTTGTCCATGTAAAATTTGCACTTCCTGTGCATACCCGTCCATTCGCGCCTAACTTCCGGTTTTCACAGTGTACGGTTACGTCATAAATGACGTAACTGTACCACGTGTTTTCCCCATCTGCTTAGTGCATGTGTGGTTGACACTACCACGCATGCTCTGTTAAATGATATGGCTGCGTCTTCAGCAGCAGTGTTTCATTGTGCATGCGCAAGTTTTAATATGTGGTGACGGTGTGCACTGTGACGGCCGTGTCTGCTGTAGCTCGCTCTCTCCTTCTCCTCACAGTCCGAAGCGCATGTGAGGAGGAGGAGGGTGTTTATTTGGTCACTGTAGGAGCGGAATCCCCAAGCCCGGGATTGGGGATTCCGCTCCAGAAGTCACAGACTTCACTGTGTCCATATATGGACACAGTGACTTCTGAAGTGGAATCATCGGCGAATTGGCCGGGGATTCCGCTCCAAGAGAAGTCACAGACTTCACTGTGTCCATATATGGACAGTGACTAATGAAGCGGAATCCCCGCCGATGTGGCTGGGGATTCCGCTCCGAGAAGTCACAGACTTCACTGTGTCCATATATGGACAGTGATGTCAGGGACTAATGAAGCGGAATCCCCGCCGATGTGGCTGGGGATTCCGCTCCAGGAGAAGTCACTGACTTCACTGTGTCCATATATGGACAGTGACGTCAGGGACTTCTGAAGCGGAATCCCCGCCGATGTGGCCGGGGATTCCGTTCCAGGAGAAGTACCTCACTTCACTGTTCATATATGGACAGTGAAGTGAGGGATTTCTCCAGAGCCGTCCCCTACAGGAAAGTAGGGGGGGGTGGCATTGCCTACAGGGCGGGGCTATGTGGCATTACCTACAGGGGGGCTATGTGGCATTACCTACAGGGTAGGGCTATGTGGCATTACCTACAGGGGGACGCTATGTGGCATTACTTACAGGGGGCTGTGTGGCATTACTTACAGGGGGCTGTGTGGCACTGCCTACAAGGGGGATGTGTGGCATTGCCTACAGGGGGGCTATGTGGCATTACCTACAGGGGGGCTGTGTGGCATTACCTACAGGGGGGCTGTGTGGCAATACCTACAGGGGGGCTGTGTGGCATTACCTACAGCGGGGCTGTGTGGCATTACCTACAGTGGGGATGTGTGGCATTACCTACAGGGGGCTGTGTGGCATTACCTACAGGGGGCTGTGTGGCATTACCTACAGGGGTCTATGTGGCATTACGTACAGGGGGGCTGTGTGGTATTACCTACAGGTGGGCTGTGTGGCATTACCTACAGGGGGCTGTGGCAGTATCTATAGAAGGTAGTGTGTGGCATTATCTACAGGGGGCAGTGTGTGGCAGGAAATTGACAAATGAAATTCATCCGTTTTTAAAACGGACAAGGAAAAAAATGGGTACAAAACGGGTTAAAAACGAAAGCATGGCCCGGAACGGAACAGATGCAAAACGGCCAAGAAAACTGACCAAAACCGCCATTTTTTATAGGCCGAAACTCAGACCATCTCGTGTGAATAGAGCCTAAAGGTAGTTGATGACGCGCCGTGTCTTTACACAGTCGAAAGTGCTGTCTTAGCAAAGACACGGAGCGTCATCAATCACAGAACACGCCCCCTCCTCTGACAATCTCGTCGTCCACACCTTCTCATCCTTCTTCACACTTGTAGTTCCCGCACTGTGTGTGTGTATATATGTGTGTATGCATCTATATATATCTATAATTTTGTGTGTGTGTGTGTGTATATATATATATATATATATATATATAATTTGTATGTGTGTGTACGTATATACATATACATACACACACACACACACACACACATTTTATATATATATATATATATATATATATACATACACAAAATTTTATATATATAAATAGTGAGACACACTAAGGCCTCATGCACACGACCGTAGCCATGTGCACGGCCGTGATCTTCGGGTCGGCCTGCCCCGGAGTGTCACCCGCGAGCCACCCGCAAATCGCGGCCCGTGCACATGGCCGCGTCCATTATTTTCTATGAGCCTGGACCGCAGAACACGGCCGTACTAAGAAATGTCCGTTCTTTCCGCGGTCCAGGGTCCTGGGCCATGCACGGACCTTGGAAACCACGGTCTTTTGCATGGGCCCATAGAAGTGAATGGGGCCGCAATTCTCTCGTGGATTTTCGGGGGAATTGCGCCCACAAAAGCACGTTAGTGTGTATGGGGCCTTACATACATTTATAGTAAATTATGTAAAAAAAAAGAAAGTTTTACCATTGTTTGGAGTAGTGTTTGGTGTTTGCTTCACTGTAAGGCCCTGTTCACACAGTTATTTGCAGGCAGAAAATTCTGCCTCAAAATTTCGCTTGAATTTTAAGGCAGATTTTGATCTGCCTCCACGCCGTTTGCCACGATTTTCGCCCGTGGGCATTGAGCGCAACGGGCAAAAACGCTGTGAAAAACGCTTACTCTGCCTCCCATAGATGTCAGAGGAGTAAACGCCCGAAGATAGGGCATGTCGCTTCTTTTTCCCTCAATGGCCGCGGGCAAAAAACGTGGCAAACGGCGTGCAGGCAGGTCAAAATCTGCCTCCAAATTCAAGACAGAATCTTGATGCAGAATTTTCTGCCAGCAAAAAAAACTCAGTGTGAACAGGGCCTAATACAATCTATTGGAACAGATCCAGCAGCAGGTGAGGTAAATGTGCTGACTGGATTGTGTGTAGCAAGATGTCTGACTTAGGTGGAGTGGGCAGATTTAGGGCATGTTCACACGGCCTATTTTCGTCCGTTTTTCGGGTCGTAAACTCCCGAAAAATCTGAAGGAGCGTTTTTTTATGTTTTTTTACACATAAAAAAACGACCGCGAAAAAGAAGTGCAGGAAACCTCTTGAGACGTTTTTGGAGCCGTTTTCCATAGACTGTAGTGAAAAAAGCTCCAAAAACGGGCGTAAAAACCGCAGCGAAAATCGCGATTTGCACAAAGAACTTCTGAAAATCAGGAGCTGTTTTCTCTTGAAAACGGCTCCATATTTTGAGACGTCTTTGCCTGTGAACATACCCTGACATTTATCAGGCTGTGGAAGGGGCGGGGGAGGGAGACGGGTGCCTGTACTTAGATCAGGGATAGATGGAGGCACAAAGGATAATGATGATTATTACTGTGTAAGGGCTTATTCAGACGAACGTGTAATACGTCCGTGCAACGCGCGTGATTTTCACGCGCCTCACACGGACCTATATTAGTCTATGGGGCCGTGCAGACTGTCTGTGAGTTTCATGCAGCGTGTGTCCGCTGCGTAAAACTCACGACATGTCCGATATTTGTGTGTTGTTCGCGCATCACGCACCCATTGAAGTCATGAAAATCAATCGCAGCACACAGAAGCACTTCCGTGGTACGCGCGTGATTCGCGCAACAGCAGTAAAAAGTATGAATGAAAACAGAAAAGCACCACGTGCTTTTCTGTTTACAAACATATAAACAGTGTCATAATGATGGCGGCTGCGCAAAAATCACGCAGCCACGCATCATACAGGGCTGACACGCAGAGCTGTTATGTACCTTTTGCGCGCACAAAACGACGCGTTTTTTGCGCAAGCAAAAGGCACACGCTGGTGTAATCCGGCCTCAGACTGTGTGCAGGGAGGGAGCTGTCTGCCTATAATCTGTAATTAGAGCAGGGAAGGACCATGTGACCATAGAGGGGCGTGGCAGTATGCAAATAGCTGAGGTGCTTTGGAGGAAGGGGGAGGATGCAACTGTCTCCTCAGATGCAGCCGGGGATCATGGGTATAGTGGGTTACAAGACAGGAAACAGCCAGTAAGGGATGTAAACAAACAGCAAGGGATGTAAACAAACAGAAAAAGCAGCAGTGACGATGGAAATCAAACAGAAACTGGTTAGAAGTTTAATAGGGGGTATTAGGGAAGGCAAATCAAGGCTGGGGGACATTTTTTATAAAAAAAAAAAATCCTGGACAACCCCTTTAACCCCTTCCCGACATTTGCCGTACATGTACGTTATGGAAAGCATTGACTTCCCGCAAAATGCTGTACATGTACGTCAAATGTTTGGCACCGGCTCAGAAGCTGAGTCGGTGCCATCATCACCGGATCTCAGCTGTATCTTACAGCTGACATCCGACTGTAACGGCGGGGACCGAAATTAGCTTCGATCCCCGCCATTAACCCCTTAAGTGCAGCGCTCAAACGCGATCGCTGCACTTAAGGTGTTTGCAGCTCATCGGAGCCCCAGCAATGAAATTGCCGGGGTTCCGGTGGCTGCAATGGCAACCGGAGGCCTAATACTGGCCTCCCGGTCTGCCTAGCACCGAAGCCGGTCAAGATCCGCCCGGCGGCGGAGCCTGATCGGCTTCCGTTGCTGCCGGCAAGATGGCGCCGGGTCAGGAGCTGATCCGGCGTCATCAGCGGTGGAAGTCAGCTGTACTGTACAGCTGACATTCACCTGTAACGGCAGGAACCGGAGCTAGCTCCGATCCCTGCCATTAACCCCTTCGATGCAGCAATCGAAAGCGATTGCTGCATCGTAGCGGTTACTAGCAGATCGCCAGCCCTGACAGGCAATCGGGACTGGCGACTGCTGTTATGGCAACAGGAGACACAATGGTCTCCTGCTCTGCCATTACGGAAGCCGATTTAGGCCCCGCCGGGAGGCGAAGCCTAATCGGCTTGCTGTCAGTGAATGACTGACAGATCTAATACATTGCACTACATAGGTAGTGCAATGTATTAGAAAAAAAAATATCTGACCGTTGGACCTTCAAGTCCCCTAGTGGGACTTGAAGAAAAGTGTAAAAAAAGTATAAAAAAGTGTAAAAAAAAGTGAAAAAAATAAAAGTTTGAAAACAATAAAAGTTTCAAGTAATCAAATAAAACACAATCCCCCTTTTACTCTTATCAAGTCCTTTATTATTGAAAAATAATAATAAACCATATGTATTTGGTATCGCCACGACCGTAACGACCTGAGGTATCAAAATATTGTATTATTTATTGCACGCGGTGAACAGCGTAAAAAAAAACTTAAAAAACGTTACCAGAGTTTGTTTTTTAGTCACTTTGCCCTACAAATAATAGAATAAAAAGTCGCACGTATCCAAAAATGGTACCTATAAAAACTATAGCTCGTCCCGCAAAAAACAAGCCCTCATACACCTCCGTCGACAAAAAAATTAAAACGTTATGGTTCTCACAACTTGGCGACAGAAAAAAAAATACATTCTTTTTACAAAAGTAATTTTATTGTGTAAAAAGTTGTAAAACATAAAAAAGTGCTATAAATTAGGTATCGCCGGAATCGTACTGACCCACAGAATAAAGTTAACATATAATTTATAACGCATGGTGAACGCTGTATAAAAAAAACGAAAAAAGCTGTGCCAGAATTGCATTTTTTTGTTTACCTGGCATCCCAAAAAATAGGATAAAAGGTGATCAAAAAGTCACATGTACCCCAAAATGGTACCAATAATAACTACAGCTCATCCCGCAACAAACCAGCCCTCATACCGCTACGTCTATGAAAAATAAAATTAGTTATGGCTCCAATAAGTCAGGAAATAAAAAAATATGCAGTTGTGCCCGAGGGGAACATTTCTTCAGTTTGAAGAGGCGATTTATCAAGGACCTAAAATTAGGGAACCAGGAAAGGGAGGGCCCAAACATATCCGCTGGAAGCGACGGTGCCCGTATTATACCAGGACAACACTTCCCAGCAAAATTCCTCAAACTACAAAGGTGCAGAGTGTGGATCAAAAGGGGGATAAGAAATTACACCATTTATCAGTGCGACACTGGCCTGTGCGGAAAGGATTGCTTCACAGCGTAACACACATCTATGGATTATTTTATTTTTTTCATACCACCTGACTATGCCCCTTATATACTCCGCCCCGCTTACATGTACCCCCACATTATAAAACACCAGCAATACTCAAACAAATTTAGTACCAAGCAAAATCCGCTCTCCAAAAGCCAAATGGTGCTCCCTCGGCTCTGAACCCTACAGCGTCCCCAAACAGCAGTTTCCTTCAACATATATGGCATCGTCATACCCAGGAGAACCCTTTTAACAATTTTTGGGGTGTGTGTCTCCAGTGTCATAAGCTTGGCATGACATATTTGCCACTGAATGGCATATCTAGGGAAAAATATAAATTTTTAATTTGCACCATCCGCAGTGCATTCATTTATGGAAAAGACCTGTGGGGTGAAAATGTTCACTACGCCTCTTAATAAATGCCTTGAGGGGTGTAATTTCCATAATGGGGTCACTTCTCAGGGGTTTCTTTTTATTATTTCACATCTGAGCCTCTGCAGTTGTGAACCAATACTTTGTAAATCGACAAATTAGGCCTCCACTCCGCATGGTACTCTTCACTCCTGAGCCCTGTCATATGTCCAGGCAAAAGATTAGGGCCACATGTAGGGTGTTTCTAAAACCGGGAAACACCGCATAATAATTAGAGGGCTGTCTTGTTATGGTGGCACAAGCCGGGCACCACATATTGGCATATCTGTGGAAGAAAATCCCATTTTCACTCTGCAACATCGAGTGAACACTAATTTCTACAAAACACCTGCAGGGTTAAAATGCTTACTACACCCCTTGGTAAATGCATTGAGGGGTGTCGTTTCCAAAATGGGGTCACTTCTGGGGGGTTTCCACTGTTTTGGGCCCACAGGCGCCCATAAACCAATCCAGCAACATCTGCACTCCAAATGGCGGTCCTTTCCTTCTGAGCCCTGCCGTTTGCCCAAACAGCAGTTTATGACCACATATGGGGTATTGCCGTACTCGGGAGAAATTGCTTTACAAATTTTGGGTTCTTTTTTTCCTTTATTTGTTGAGAAAATGAAAAAATTTGCGCTAAAGCTACGTCTTATTGAAGAAAAAGGACTGTTTTTATTTTCACTGCCTAATTCTAATAAATTCTATGAAACATCTGTGGGGTCAAAATGCTTACTACACCCCTAGATGAATTCCTCAAGAGGTGTAGTTTCCTAAATGGAGTCCCTTTTTGGGCGTTTTCATTGTTTTGTCCCCTCAGGGGCTTTGCAAATGTGACCTGGCCTCCGCAAACCATTCCTGCTAAATGTGATCTCAAAAAGCCAAATAGTGCTCTTTCCCTTCTAAGCCCTGCCGTGTGTCCAAACAGCCGTTTATTACCACATATGGGGTATTGTTTTACTCGGGAGAAATTGCTTTACAAATTTTGTGGTGCTTTTTCTCCTTCAGTCCTTCTGGAAATGAGAAAAAATTTGCTAAACCTAGATTTTTTTTGAAAAAATGTAGATTATTATTTTCAGGGCCTACTTCCAATATTTTCTGCAAAAAAACTGTGGGGTCAAATCGCTCACTATACCCCTAGATAATTTCCTCAATGGGTGTAGTCTCCAAAATGGGGTCACTTGTGGGGAGTTTCCACTGTTTTGTCCCCTCAGGGGCTTCGTAAATGTGACATGGCCTCCGCAAACCATTCCTGCTAAATGTGGACTCCAAAAGCCAAATGGCGCTCTTTCCCTTCTAAGCCCTGCCGTGTGTCCAAACAGCCGTTTATTACCACATGTGGGGTATTGTTTTACTCGGGAGAAATTGCTTTACAAATTTTGCGGTGCTTTTTCTCCGTTAGTCCTTGTGGAAATGAGAAAAAAAAAATCGCTAAACCTACATTTTCTTTGAAGAAATGTTGATTTTAATTTTCACGGCCTACTTCCAATAATTTCTGTAAAAAACCTGTGCGGTCAAAATGCTCACTACACCCCTAGATAATTTCCTTGAGGTGTGTAGTTTCCCAGATGGGGTCACTTTTGGGGGATTTTCACTGTTTTGGCACCGCAAGATCCCTTCAAACCTGACATGGTGCCTAAAATATATTCTAACAAAAATAAGGCCCCAAAATCCACTAGGTGCTCCTTTGCTTCTGAGGCCGGTGCTTCAGTCCAGTAGTACGCTACGGCCACATGTGGGATATTTCCTAAAACTGCAGAAACTGGGCAACAAATATTGAGTTGCATTTCTCTGGTAAAACCTTCTGTGTTATAAAAAAAATTGTATTAAAAATTTATTTCTGCAAAAAAATATGAAATTTGTAAATTTCACCTCTACTTTGCTTTAATTCCTGTGAAATGTGTAAAGGGTTAAGACATTTTCTAAATGCTGTTTTGAATACTTTGAGGGGTGAAGTTTTTAAAATGGGGTGACTTTTTGGGGGTTTCTAATATATAAGGCCCTCAAAACCACTTCACAACTGAACTGGCCCCTGTAAAAATAGCCTTTTGACATTTTCTTGAAAATGTGAGAAATTGCTGCTAAAGTTCAAAGCCTTGTGAGGTCATAGAAAAATAAAAGGATGTTCAAAAAACGATGCCAATCTAAAGTAGACATATGGGGGATGTTAATTAGCAACAATTCAATTTTGTGTGTTATAACTGCCTGTCTTACAAGCAGATACATTTAAATTGAGAAAAATGCTAATTTTTGCAATTTTTCACTATATTTTCGTGTTTTTCACAATTAAATACTGAATGTATCGACCAAATTTTACCACTATCTTAAAGTCCAATGTGTCACAAGAAAACAATCTCAGAATCGCCCGGATAGGTGAAAACATTTCGACGTTATTACCACATAAGGTGAAACATGTCAGATTTGAAAAATGAGGCTCTGTCAGGAAGGTCAAAAGTGGCTAAAGAGGGAAGGGGTTAAGATTCTTTCCATTATTTTTAATTTAGGGAATCCGCATTTATCTCATGCACCGTTTATACATATTGAACCAAATTTCCAGCCGAGTATCCGTGTTTTTATTGTTGGTGTATGGATTCTTTTATTATTACATAGTGTATTTTGTGTCAAATAAAGCATTCTTGTATTTTTCATTACCTCTTTGTCTCTCAGCATTCATTGTCTCTTTTGGTCCTATTTATTCAAATTTGATCCTACTTTTGATATGCTCTTCATTTGGGTATGTAGATTCATGTTGCTTTTTCGGATTGGAACTTTTCACGATGTTCGGACCGAAACCGGGTTCGGTTGTCCCGGTTCGCTCATCTCTAGCTGGAATCTTTAGGGTCCCCTCATTTTTCATTTTGTACAGGCAAAAAAGAAATTGAGACAGCACTACCAAATTTTCAAAGTGAAGATCCTTTTATTCCACGGTGCAACGTTTCAGCTCAATACGAGCCTTTCTCATGCTTGAGAAAGGCTCGTATTGAGCTGAAACGTTGCACCGTGGACAGGGGCGTAACTAGGAAAGACTGGGCCCCATAGCAAACTTTTGACTGGGCCCCCCCTCTGCTGGGTATCACACAACCCCCCCCCCTTGTAGATAGTGCCTCCCTATAGATTCCACCACACAGCGCCCCACTATAGATAGCACCATACAGAGCCCCCTGTAGATAACGCCATACAGACCCCCTGTAGATAACACCATACAGCCCCCTCTGTAGATAACACCATATAACACCCCCCCCCCCAAAAAAAACAAACGGCCTATAGTTTGTCCTACAAAAGACATGCATCCCCTATCCACAGGATAGGGGATACATGTGTGATCGCTGGCAGTGATAAGGAGAACGGGGGACCGAAAGTCCCCCGAAGTTCTCCATGACTAACCTCGGACTTCTGGCGTCTGCGCAGTTCAATAAAAATGAAAGGAGCGCTGGTCACGCATGCGCACAAGCACGACCTGCGCTCCATTCATTTCTACGGAGCTGCCGACACAGACCCCGGAAGTCCGAGGTTTGTCATGGAGAACTTAGGGGGGACTTTCGGTCCCGCGTTCTCATCGCTGGGCGTCCCAGCGATCCCACATGTATCCCCTATCCTGTGGATAGGGGATGCATGTCTTTTGTAGGAACAACCCCTTCAGTGGCGTCGCGCTGTAGCAGCCATAGCGGCTGCTAGCGGAGCCTGCGGCCATGGGAGGGGGCCGTGCCGGCGGGTGCCACGGGCCCCCTCATGCTGCAGGCCCCGTAGAAGTCGCTACGGCTGCTATAGCGGTAGTTACGTCACTGCGTATAGGTTTGTACGGTGTAAAACTACAGCTCCCAGCATAGCCCAAACAATGATAAGGATATGCTGGGAGATGCGGTTTCACAAAAAAAAATCATACCACCCATCATCTCGCTGCAGATCATACAGTGACTACAATACTGATTAGAGGCAGAATAAACATTTACATTAAGTGACTCACCGGTGACATCTCAGATTCTAGTTCTTTTCTTCTCCCTCCGGTTCAGACATCTATGATGGATTTCTCCTGGCCATGACCCATTTCTGCAGTTTTCCGTTTAGAGGTCTTCAGCTTCTCACTTTTAAAACATTTCTGCACCTATAAACAAAGTTAAAATTCTCAACACATCTAAATATAACTGTCGCACGCACACACACACACACACACACACACACACACACACACACACACACTGCCCCCTGTAGATAGTGCCCACATATGGACTCCAGAGCTGCAAGGCAATAGCGCTAACCACTGAGCCACCGTGCTGCCCTAAATATAGCTTCCCCTATAGTTAGTGCTCCATGTATAGCCCACCTCTGTAGATAGTGTCTCACATATAGCTCCCCCTGTATATAGTGTCCCACATATAGCCCACCCCTGTAGACTGTGCACTACATATAGCCACCCTGTTGCTAGTGCCCCACAGGTAACCCACCCCTGTATATAGTGTCCCACACATAGCCCACCCCTATAGAAAGTACCCTAAAAAATAGCTCCCCTATAGATAGTGCTCTACATATAGCCCACCCTTGTATAGTGTCTCACATATACTGCCCCACATATAGACCCCCCTGTAGATAGTGGCCCACATCCCCACATACAGACCTCCCCTGTAGCTAGTGCCCCACATATAGACCCCCCCCTGTATATAGTGGCCCCCATATAGACCCCCCTGTATATAATGGCCCACATATAGAGCCCCCTGTATATAATGGCCAACATATAGAGCCCCCTGTATATAGTGGCCCACACCCCCACATATAGACCCCCCTGTAGCTACTGCCCCACATATAGACCCCCTATATATAATAGCCCACATAAAGACGACCCCCCCCCCCCATTATAGATAATGCCATTCACATTTTTGAAGAAAAAAATAAATAAACTTGACATACTCACATGATCCCGTTCCCACGCTGTTCACTGGCGATGCAGACATGCTCGCTTCTGAGCATGTCTGCAGGAGCTGAACGAGCGTCCTCCAATGACGCTGATTGGCGGGGCAGGATGACTTGCCCCGCCAATCAGCACCTTCCAAGCATGGAACGGCGTGATGATATCATCGCGCCGCTAGCTAATCAGTGTCATTGTTAGGCACTGGAAGGTCAGGCACGGAACATGCCCGGCCATTCAGTGCTAATACATGTATTTGGCTGCCGCTAGCACTGGGGCCCCCTCCGGTGCTAGCGACACCTACAGGCATGATGAGAGGGACTGTGTAAGGCTCGGCGGCGCGGGCCCCACAGTAGCGGCGCTACCGCTGTAGCAGCCATAACGGCTGCTAGCGGCGCCACCGGGCATTTGGGTGGGCGTGTCGGCTGGCGGCACAGGCCCCCTCAAGCCCCGGGCCCCATAGCAGCCGCTACTGCTGCTACCGCGGTAGTTACGCCACTGACCGTGGAATAAAAGGATCTTCACTTTGAAAATTTGGTAGTGCTGTCTCAATTTCTTTTTTGCCTTGACTGAGGGGTCATTTTTGGACTGTGACCCAGGAGACGTGCACCCTTTTGAAAAATCTGTCCTGTGCTGCTGATCTATATCTATCTTTCATTTTGTACAGGTTGTGCACCCCAGTTGTGGTCTCTTCAGATCTGCCTTTAATGCCTGAGACGAAAAAAACAACAAAAACACTAGTATCACACACAGTTTTTGGCTCACTTTATTTAACCAAACAGGAGTGGACACATAAGGAAGGAAATGCATCACCATTCTTCATATATTTCCTTCCTTTTGGATTCACTTTGGTTTTTTTTGTGCTAAAACCATGTGCCAAAAATCAGCCTAAAAGATGAAAAATTAAAAAAGGTAAGGTTTTTCTTGGGAAATTTTGTGGTCAGTTGCCTTTCTCCCCCCCCTTCTGCTTTTATTGAAGTCCTGTAGAAAAGCCTAACAAAAAAAGAAAAAAAACTAAAACTATAAAATTTAAAAATTACACTAACAGGAAAATGCATGCCACATTTTAACCCCTTAAAGGGAATGTGTCGCTAGAATTATTATTTTTTAGTTAAACAGTTAGTGTATAAGTGATTAAACATTGTTCTAATTTTTTTAATTTTTTCACGAGTCTGGAAAAATAAGAAGTGTATGAAGCTGATTAGTCACTGATTGGTCAGCCTCATACACTCCTCTGTACAACACCCAGTTGGTAAAAAGTAAAAACATGCCCAGTTGTCCATTGAGAAACTCATTAGCATAAATCTAAACTAGCTCATAACTTGCTCAAAGATGATCGTTTTTCAAAATAAAAACCACTGCTGTTATCTACATTACAGCGCCAATCAGATTATGTAGGAGATAGGGCATTTATAATCTGGTGACAGAGCCTCTTTAAAGGAACAGTGTCATCACAAATAATTTTTTTATATGTTAAAGATGTTAGTGCTTTAATAAAAACGTTTATTTTCATTTGTGTGTTTGTGTTTTACTGTTTCTTATTTTTTACACTTTTTCTTCCCTATGGGGGCTGCCATTTTTTGTTCCATTTCTGTGTGTGTCGATTAACGACACACACAGACATGGAACACGGCAGCCACAGTCCCATAGGGACTGCGAACGGCTCCCGTCCCATTGACTGCCGTGTACGGCGTCTGTGTGGGAACTGCGCATGCGCCGCTCCCACACAGTCCTATTCGAAATTGGCGCCGTCCGGCGCCATTTTCCTGTGGACCGGAAGTCGCGGCCGGACAGTAATATTACTACTTCCGGTCGCGGCTTCCGGACTTGTGCACATGGAACAGCGGCAGCAAAGGGAGCGGACGGGCCGGAGGGAGCCGCGGCGGCAGGAGCAGGTAAGAGATTTCAATGTATGTTAGTGTTTGTGTGTGTTTACTACTGTATGTAAACCTACTACACTGTGGGTTACCTCAAAAAAATGGCGACACACAGTGTAGGAGGTTAAACCTTTCAAACCCCTCGTTTATCCCGGCACTAGCCAGGATAAAGGAGGGGGGGATGCTGAGAGCTCACTAGAGCGAGGGCTTTTAACCCAATGTTGCAATGCTGCAATTTTGGGAACAGCTCCATCTAGTGACCAAAAATGGGTAGTATTATAAATTAGAAATAATTTATAATATTACATGGACTCGTGCAAAAAAATAAAAAAAATTTGAACAATGTTTAATCACCCACACACTAAATGTTTAATTTTTTAAAAAAAAACATGTTTTTCTGGCAACACATTCCCTTTAAGGACGCAGCCTAGTTTTCTGATATTTTTAAGAAAATTTCAAAAGCCTTTTTTTTAAGGTACCTGTTCAGTTCTGAAGTGGCTTTGAGGGGCCTATGTATTAGACACACACATAAAACTCCCCATTTTAAAAACTAGACCCCTCAAAGTATTCAAAACAGCATTTAGAAAGTTTAACCCTTCAGGCATTTCACAGGAATTAAAGCAAAAGTGGAGGTGAAATTTGGAAATTTCATTTTTCTTGCTGAATTTAAATTTGTATTCACATTTTTTTCTGTAACACACAGGTTTTACTAGAGAAATACTACTAAATATGTATTGTCCAGATTCTGCAGTTTTTAGAAATGTCCAACATGTGGCTCTAGTGCGCTCGTGGACTAAAACACAAGCCCTAGAAGCAAAGAAGCACGTAGTGCATTTTGAGGCCTCTTTTTTATTAGAATACATTTTAGGCATCATGCCAGGTTTGAAGAGGTGTTGAGGTGCCAAAACAGTAGGAATCCCTCAAACGTGACCCCATTTTGGAAACTACACATCTCAAGGAATTCATTTATGGTTGTTGTTATTTTGACCGCACAGTTTTGTCACAGCATATATTTGAATTGGGCTGTGAAATTAAAAAAATGAAATTTTTCCAATAAGATGTCATTTGTGATCGAAATTTCTTCTTTTATACAGGGAACAAAATACCGCATTTTGTTGCCCAATTTCTCCTTCGTGCGGCAATACCCCATTTGTGGGGATAAACTGACGTTTGGGCCCATGGGAGGGCTCAGAAAGAAAGGACTACCATTTGGCCTACTGGGGATTTTCTGGTGCGAAGTCATGTATGCAGAAGCCCCTGAGGTACCAGTACAGTTGAAACCCCCAAGAAGTGACCCTGTTTTAAAAACTACAAGGCATTCATCTAGAGGTGTAGTGAGCATTTTGACCGGAGACATACACCCCATAAACTGTAATGTGGGTTCTCACGGGCAGGGCCGGCCTTAGGGTAGATGGCGCCCCGTGCGAAATTATCTTTCGGCGCCCCACGCCATTATAAAAAATGCCCCATAAAAAAGCATAATTCCTCCCCACAGTATAATACCCTATATAGTGCCCCCACACAGTGTAATGCCCCTTTAGTGCCCCACACACAGTATAATAATAATATTTAATAATGTAATATATTATAACGCCTTCAAGGACACAGTATTTTGTCCTCTAATTGTGCCCACGCAGTGTTATGCCCCCTAAGTGCCACACACATTATATTGCCCCCTGTAGTGCCCCTACACAGTATGATGTCCTCCACAGAGTATAATGCCCCCACAGCCCCCCTAGTAGAAAGTGCCCCCTGTAGATTGTGCCGTACAGCCTCCCTGTAGACAGTGCCATAATCCCCCACCTCCTCCTTGTAGACAGTGCCATACAGCCCCCATCTGCCCCTTGTAGTGTCATACAGCCCCCATCTGCCCCTTGTAGTGCCATACAGCCCCCCATCTGCCCCTTGTAGTGTCATACAGCCCCACCTCCCTCTTGTACACAGTGCCCCCCACCGCCCTCGTAGACAGTGTCATACAGCACCCACCTCCCCATTGTAGAAAGTGACAAACAGCCCCCACCTCCCCCTTGTAGACAGTGCCATACTGCCCCCCACCTCCACCTGACAGGATCCTTGCGTAGGCCGGCTTGATCCAGAGATGTCATCACGCCGACTGCGCAGGGATCCTGTCCCTGCGCCTCATAGGCTGCAGGTGCCTCTGTAGCCTGTTACAGAGTTTCCCAACCTTTTCGGACTTGAGCCACCCCTGGAAAAAAAAAAAATCCTCAGGGCCTCCCTACCAAAAATTGTTTAGAGAAAGACAGAAAATAGCTAAAAATAAGCACTACATTCTTAGGGTATGTTCACACAGCGTTTTTTGTAAGGCAGAAAAAAATCTGCTTTTGAATTGACAGCGTTATTGGATGGGGTTTTTTTAGCGTTTTTTTTTTAAGCCGTTGAAGCGAATGCAAAAGACGCAGCAAAAAAAGCTCCAAAAGAGCGCCAAAGCTATTTTCTTCCTACTATTAATTTAAATTGGAGGTTAGAGGTGGAAACCACTTGAAGACCATCAGCCCCCCCCCCCCCACAGTAAAATGACCATCAGCCCCCCACTCACAGTAAGGCTGGGTTCACACACACTATTTACAGACGTAATTCAGGCGTTTTAGTCCCGAATTACGTCCGAAAATGCGGCTCAAAAGGGTCGGCAAAGATCTGCCCATTCATTTGAATGGGTCTTACGATATTCTGTGCCGACGGTCATTTTATTTACGCGCCGCTGTCAAAAGACGGCGCGTAAAAGAGATGCGTCAAAGAAAAGCCTGTCACTTCTTGAGACGTAATTGGAGGTTTTCCCTTGACTCCATAGAAAAACAGCTCCAATTACGTCCGTAATGGACGCAGCGAATAGCGCCTGCACATGCCATTACGTCTGAAATTCCGGAGCCGTTTTCTCCCGAAAACAGCTCCGTAATTTCAGCCGTAATGGACGCTGCCGTGTGAACATACCCTAAAATGACCATCAGCCCGTCCACTCACAGTAAAACGACCATCAGCCCGCCACTCACAGTAAAATGACCATCAACACCCCACTCACAGTAAAATGACCATCAGCCCCCACTCACAGTAAAACGACCATCAGCCCCCCACTCACAGTAAAATGACCATCAGCCCGCCACTCACAGATGCCCCCTTGTAGGTAGTGCCACACAGCCCCCTTGTAGGTAGTGCCACACAGCCCCCTTGTAGGTAGTGCCACACAGCCCCCTTGTAGTTTGTGCCACACAGCCCCCTTGTAGTTCGTGCCACACAGCCCCCTGTAGGTCATGCCACACAGCCCCCTGTAGGTCATGCCACACAGCCCCTTTGTAGGTAGTAGGGATGTCACGATACCTGAATTTGGACTTCGATACCGATACTTCGTGTAGCATTGCAATTTCGATACCAAAACGATACTTTGCCAACAGTAATAAAAAAAAGTTCTTCCATTTTCTGATGTGAGGCGCGAGGTGTGATGCTGAATTTAACCTCCATTTGCCTCACATTAATAGTAATTAACCCCATCATGTTTCTCAGTCATAATGGGTTAATGTGTGAGGTACATGATGGGGTTAATTACTATTAATGTGAGGCACATGGAGGTTAAATTCAGCATCACACCTCGCGCCTCACATTAATAAGTGAAAGAAGTTTTTTTTTATTTATTTTTTACAGCGTACACATCATAAATGACGCAAAAAAATTGTTGTGCAGGTTATTACGGCCGCGCCAATACCGAATATGTGTATATTTTATGTATTGAGACTTATTTTAAGGTTTATTGTAAAAAAAAAAGGTGTATGTGTATTTTTTTAAATTTAACATTACTTTATGTTTTTACTTTATTTTTAAACTTTAATGTACTGGCATGTATCAGATATATGTCAGTACATTAGCCTGTGTATGTATAGTACACAGGCAGTTGTTAGGACATACCTAAGTATGCCCTAACAACAGGAAATATGGTAAGACGGCCCTGGGGTCCTTCAATAGACCCTGGGCTGTCTGCCCATATATGGTATGGCCCTCAATCGCGTCACAGGAATTCCCTGTGACGCGATCCAAGGGGCATCCCCCTCCTCACTTCCCCTGAATGCTGCAGTCAGTTTTGATCGCAGCATTCAGGAGAATAGCGGCGGAGATGAGCGGTTTCTCTGATCTCTGCCGTTATAGAGCGGGGCTGCGGCTGTGTAATAGTCATTACCCCGCTCCTGACAGAAGTGCGTGCGCGGTCGGCATGAGGTGATGCGGCCGGCGCTGCACTAATGAGCGGCGGCGCAGACACCGAAGACAGAACATGGGGGTGTTTTGCAGTGCGGCCGCCATGTTCTGTTTTCAGTGCCGCCGCTCATTAGTGCAGCGCTGGCCGCATCGCATCATCCTGACAGCGTGCACTTGTCAGGACTCAGGAGCGGGGCAATGACTGTATTACACAGCCGCAGCCCCGCTCTCATTCATCATGTATTACTATACTTACCGGTGTGGCTCGAACCATTTGGGGATGCACAGTATCGAAGTTTCGATGCATTGTGCATCCCTAGTAAGTAGTGCCACAAATCCCCCCCTTGCCGCACAGCCCCCTTGTAGGTAGTGCCACACAGCCCCAGTGTAGGTAGCACTCCCTTCCTGTAGATAGCGCCACTGTAGCTCCCTGTGGCTGGGGATTCCGATCCTTGACGGAGTGCTTGATGTCTTTGTCCATATATGAACAGTGACATCGGGCAACTAACTCCTGAAGCGGAATCCCTGTCCACAGCGTTGCAGACGCTGTGACCGGGGATTCCACTCCAGGAGAAGCCCCTGACGTCTCTGTCCATTTAGTCGGGGGGTGCCATCTACAGGGGTTCTGCAAAAAAATCTCCTCCTCCTCACATCCACTTCGCGCTATGAGGAGGAGGAGAGAAAGCACGTCCGTGGCAGTTGTCCAGAGGAGTGTCGCGGCACCCCTGGAGGGTTCTCATGGGAACCTCATGCTGGGAACCACCAGCCTAGTAGATCGCAGAGCAGGGAAATACCTCCCTCCCTCCCTGCTCTGCTATAGTGTTCAATAGTATCTGCGTCTTTAGCAGGGCCGTATTTACATCTCACGCTGCCCTAGGCACTAAGCCTGAATATACCCCCATTACAGACCTATTTAGTTTAGCCAATTATCATCATGATTCGCCAGTTTCTGACCAATTATAATGATATTTGGTCAGTGTTAACAAAGTGGATCAATGATAAAAACTTTGCTTATCGTTAATCTCTAATGAGAAAAAAAAAAGGTAATACACCCGGCTGTAGTCATAGCGATGCGTATTCTGTTCTGAGCGTAGCACGGCCTCCAGGGATGACGATGCATCCCATGTGACAGCTGCAGCCAATCAAAGGCCAATCAAAGGCTGCAGCGGTCACATGGACTACAGCGTCATCACAGGAGGCGGGGCTACGCTCAGAGAGAGAGAGAGAGGGACTACGGCCGGGAGTATTAGCTTTTTTTAAAATTTATTTCTGCAGTCTTTCCGCCCAAAAAACTGCACCAAAATTTGGTGCTGTTTTTCAGGTGAAATTCCCTGCGGTTCTCGGGACGTATACACTGTGTGGTTTTACGTATCCGCCCTGTGTGTTCCTACCCTTATAATCAAGTTGCTCTCCCCACAAATATTATCTCTAAGGGCTTATTCAGACGAACGGGATATACTGTTAGGGATCTGCCAGGTACTTCATCTAGCTATACTCCTGGGATTAATCAATCCACACCTGAGGCCAGACCTGCTCGACTGACACCATCTCCCACCAACCAGGGTGGCAGGCTCAGGAGTGGGAGAGCCTATCGCGGCCTGGTCTCTCGGAGTTAGCTCCGCCCCCTGCCCTTTATTACCTGCCCTGTGCTCTCCCTCAGTGCTTGTAATTCTTTTGGATTCCTGGCCCCACTGCTGCTTGCTCCAGCCTGCTTCTGCCGTGCTTCTGCCTTGCTGCAGTTCTGCTTGACCTGCTTGCTTGCCCTGGCTTGCTTCTGTCTCCGTGCCTGCTCGGGTGTACTCACTTCGTCCTGGTCCTGACTGTTCGTTCGCCGCCCCGTTTCCTCGTGGCGTTCCGTGGCTACTGCCCCTTCCCTTGCGTGTTCCCTGTTTGTCTTCCTGTGCACTTAGCCAGCGTAGGGACCGCCGCCCAGTTGTACCTCGTCGCCTAGGGCGGGTCGTTGCAAGTAGGCAGGGACAGGGCGGTGGGTAGATTAGGGCTCACTTTCCCTTCACCTCCTTCCTGCCACTACATAATTACAAGCCCTTACCTAGTCTACCATTTCTCCTACGCTGACGCTATCATGGACCCCCTTGAGACCCTGACCCAGCAGATGCAGGGCCTCTCCCTACAGGTCCAGGCCCTGGCCCAAAGGGTCAATCAGGGTGACGCTGCTTTAGTAGTACCCCTCACCTCACCTCTAGAACCCGACCTCAAGTTACCTGACCGGTTTTCAGGGGACCGTAAGACGTTTCTCTCCTTCCGGGAGAGTTGCAGACTGTATTTCCGCCTAAAGCCCCACTCCTCAGGTTCCGAGAACCAGCGGGTGGGTATCATCATATCCCGACTCCAGGAAGGGCCCCAAGAGTGGGCCTTCTCCTTGGCTCCTGACGCCCCTGAACTTTCCTCTGTTGATCGTTTTTTCTCTGCCCTCGGACTCATTTACGACGAGACTGACAGGACTGCTTTAGCCGAGAGTCAGCTGGTGACCTTACGTCAGGGTAGGAGACCGGTTGAGGAATACTGTTCTGATTTTAGGAAGTGGTGCGTAGCTTCTCAGTGGAACGATCCGGCCCTAAGGTGCCAGTTTAGGTTAAGATTATCTGACGCCCTGAAGGATCTGCTGGTTAGCTACCCCTCGCCTGACTCCCTTGACCAGGTTATGGCCCTAGCAGTACGACTTGACCGTCGTCTCAGGGAACGTCAGCTAGAACGCTTCAGTGTGCTCCCCTCTGACTTTTCTGCGATTCCCCCCGAGGTCCCGTCTCCTCGCCCCTCCACGGAGGACTCGGAGGTACCTATGCAATTCGGGGCCTCCACGTCCCCTCGACAACGTAGGGAGTTTCGCAGAATGAATGGTCTCTGCTTCTACTGTGGGGACGACAAGCATCTACTGAACACCTGTCCCAGGCGCAAGAATAAGAAGCCGGAAAACTTCCGCGCCTAAGTGATCATCGGGGAGGTCACTTGGGCGCACAGGTATTTCCCGTTAATGTGAAACGCAATAAAATTTTGCTTCCCTTTCAGGTCTCGTTTGCTGGCCGGTCTGCCACGGGCAGTGCTTTCGTGGATTCTGGCTCATCTGCTAATATCATGTCTGTGGAATTTGCTATGTCTCTAAAGATGCCTTGTATTGATTTACCTTATCCCATCCCTGTAGTAGGAATCGACTCAACCCCCCTTGCTAATGGTTATTTTACTCAGCATACTCCTGTTTTTGAACTCCTGGTTGGCTCCATGCATTTGGAGCAGTGCTCTGTACTGGTGATGCAGGGATTATCGTCTGATCTGGTATTAGGTCTTCCCTGGTTGCAGTTGCATAATCCCACATTTGATTGGAATACTGGGGATCTCACCAAATGGGGTAATGAATGTCTTATGTCATGTCTTTCTGTTAACTCTATTTCTCCCCGGGAGGAGGTAAACACGCTTCCTGAGTTTGTTCAGGACTTCGCCGATGTGTTTTCTAAGGAGGCCTCCGAGGTGTTGCCCCCCCATAGAGATTACGATTGCGCTATCGATTTGGTGCCTGGTGCCAAGCTTCCTAAGGGTAGGATATTTAATCTTTCATGTCCTGAACGTGAAGCGATGAGGGTGTATATCCAAGAATGCCTGGCCAAGGGTTTCATTCGCCCCTCGACTTCTCCTGTAGGTGCTGGCTTCTTCTTCGTGGGGAAGAAGGATGGTGGTCTTAGGCCGTGCATTGATTATCGTAATCTGAATAAGGTCACCGTAAGGAACCAGTACCCACTTCCTTTGATTCCGGATCTTTTTAATCAGGTTCAGGGAGCCCAATGGTTTTCTAAGTTCGATCTACGGGGGGCATATAACCTTATCCGCATCAAAGAGGGGGATGAGTGGAAAACTGCGTTCAACACACCCGAGGGTCATTTCGAATACCTGGTCATGCCCTTTGGGTTGTGTAATGCCCCTGCTGTCTTCCAGAATTTTATTAATGAAATCCTGAGAGAGTACCTGGGTAATTTTCTTGTTGTGTACCTTGATGACATACTGGTGTTTTCCAAGGACTGGTCCTCCCACGTGGAGCATGTCAGGAAGGTGCTCCAGGTCCTTCGGGAGAATAATCTGTTTGCTAAGACTGAAAAATGTGTCTTTGGGGTACAGGAGATACCATTTTTAGGGCAAATCCTCACTCCTCATGAATTCCGCATGGACCCTGCCAAGGTTCAAGCTGTGGCGGAATGGGTCCAACCTGCCTCCCTTAAGGCGTTACAGTGTTTTTTAGGGTTCGCCAACTATTACAGGAGATTTATTGCCAACTTCTCGGTCGTCGCTAAGCCTCTTACGGACCTTACCCGCAAGGGTGCCGATGTCCTCCATTGGCCCCCTGAGGCCGTCCAGGCCTTTGAGACTCTCAAGAAGTGCTTTATCTCGGCCCCCGTGCTGATTCAGCCCAACCAAGAGGAGCCATTTATTGTGGAGGTTGACGCTTCCGAGGTGGGAGTGGGGGCCGTCTTGTCCCAGGGTACCAGCTCCCTCACCCATCTCCGCCCCTGTGCTTACTTCTCTAGGAAGTTTTCGCCCACGGAGAGTAACTATGATATTGGTAACCGCGAACTTCTAGCCATTAAATGGGCTTTTGAGGAGTGGCGGCACTTCCTGGAGGGGGCCAGACACCAGGTAACGGTCCTTACGGATCACAAGAATCTGGTTTTCCTAGAATCGGCCCGGAGGCTTAATCCTAGACAAGCTCGGTGGGCACTATTCTTTACCAGATTTAATTTCTTGGTTACCTATAGGGCTGGGTCCAAGAATATTAAGGCTGACGCTCTGTCACGTAGTTTCATGGCCAATCCTCCTTCCGAGAAGGATCCCGCTTGTATTTTACCCCCTGGTATAATCGTCTCTGCCACGGATTCTGATTTAGCTTCTGATATCGCGGCTGATCAGGGTGCAGCTCCCGGGAACGTCCCTGGGGACAAACTGTTTGTTCCCCTGCAATACCGGCTGAGGGTACTCATTGAAAACCATGACTCCGCTCTATCTGGTCATCCTGGCATCTTGGGCACCAAACACCTCATTACCAGAAACTATTGGTGGCCTGGGTTGCCTAAAGATGTTAGGGCTTACGTCGCCGCTTGTGAGGTTTGCGCTAGGTCCAAAACCCCTAGGTCCCGACCTGCGGGCCTACTACGTTCCTTGCCCATTCCCCAGAGACCTTGGACCCATATCTCCATGGATTTTATCACCGATTTGCCTCCATCTCAGGGCAAGTCGGTGGTGTGGGTGGTAGTCGACCGCTTCAGCAAGATGTGCCACTTTGTGCCCCTTAAGAAGCTACCTAACGCCAAGACGTTAGCTTCTTTGTTTGTGAAACACATCCTGCGTCTCCATGGGGCCCCAGTCAATATCGTTTCTGACAGAGGGGTACAATTTGTTTCCTTATTTTGGAGAGCTTTTTGTAAAAAGTTGGAGATTGATCTGTCCTTCTCCTCCGCCTTCCATCCCGAAACTAATGGCCAAACGGAAAGGACCAACCAATCCCTGGAACAATATTTAAGGTGTTTCATCTCTGTCAATTCGATTGGGTCTCATTCCTTCCCCTTGCTGAATTTTCCCTGAATAACCGGGTCAGTAACTCGTCAGGGGTCTCCCCGTTTTTCTGTAATTTCGGGTTTAACCCAAGGTTCTCCTCCGTCTCCCCTGGTTGTTCCAATAATCCTGAGGTAGAGGAGGTTCATCGGGAACTGTGCACTGTCTGGGCCCAGGTTCAGAAGAACCTAGAGGCGTCCCAGAGCGCACAAAAGATTCAGGCGGATAGTAGACGTTCTGCTAACCCCCGGTTTGTCGTCGGGGATTTGGTCTGGTTGTCGTCCAGGAACTTGCGCCTTAAGGTCCCGTCCAGGAAGTTTGCTCCCCGATTTATTGGACCTTATAAGATCATTGAAGTCCTCAACCCTGTATCCTTCCGTCTGGAGCTCCCCCCATCCTTTCGCATACATGACGTCTTCCATGCCTCCCTCCTTAAACGCTGCTCCCCGTCCTGGTCCCCCTCGAGGATACCTCCTGTTCCCGTTCTCACCCCTGAGGGGGTGGAATTCGAGGTGGCCAAGATTATGGACAGTAGGATGGTCCAGGGCTCCCTCCAGTACCTGGTCCATTGGAGAGGATACGGGCCGGAGGAGAGGACTTGGGTACCTGCCCGTGATGTTCACGCTGGGGTATTGATCAGGAGGTTCCACCTCCTCTTCCCCACTAAACCGGGTCCCCTTAGTAAGGGTCCGGTGGCCCCTCATAAAAGGGGGAGTACTGTTAGGGATCTGCCAGGTACTTCATCTAGCTATACTCCTGGGATTAATCAATCCACACCTGAGGCCAGACCTGCTCGACTGACACCATCTCCCACCAACCAGGGTGGCAGGCTCAGGAGTGGGAGAGCCTATCGCGGCCTGGTCTCTCGGAGTTAGCTCCGCCCCCTGCCCTTTATTACCTGCCCTGTGCTCTCCCTCAGTGCTTGTAATTCTTTTGGATTCCTGGCCCCACTGCTGCTTGCTCCAGCCTGCTTCTGCCGTGCTTCTGCCTTGCTGCAGTTCTGCTTGACCTGCTTGCTTGCCCTGGCTTGCTTCTGTCTCCGTGCCTGCTCGGGTGTACTCACTTCGTCCTGGTCCTGACTGTTCGTTCGCCGCCCCGTTTCCTCGTGGCGTTCCGTGGCTACTGCCCCTTCCCTTGCGTGTTCCCTGTTTGTCTTCCTGTGCACTTAGCCAGCGTAGGGACCGCCGCCCAGTTGTACCTCGTCGCCTAGGGCGGGTCGTTGCAAGTAGGCAGGGACAGGGCGGTGGGTAGATTAGGGCTCACTTTCCCTTCACCTCCTTCCTGCCATTACATATACGTACGTGCAACGCGCGTGATTTTCATGCGCGTTGCACGGACCTATATTAGTCTATGGGGCCGTGCAGACGTGTGTGATTTTTATGCTGCGTAAAAGTCATGACATGTCCGTTCTTTGAGCGTTTTTTGCGCATCATGCACCCATTGAAGTCAATGGGTGCGTGAAAACCATGCATGCCACACGGAAACACTTCCATGCGAACAGCGTGATTCGCGCAACAGCTGTCAAAAGGATGAATGAAAACAGAAAAGCACCACGTGCTTTTTTGTTTACAAACATCCAAATGGAGTGTCATAATGATGGCGGCTGCGCAAAAAGCACACAGACGCACATCATATGCTGCTGCCGCACGGAGCTGTCAAATGCATTTTGCGCAGGCAAAACGCCGTGTTTTTTGCGTGCGCAAAAGGCACACGCTCGTGTGAATCCAGCCTAAGGGTAAGGCCACACGGAGCGGCCCTGACACGGTCGCAACGCAGCTAATAACCATGCCGGCACCATGTTCAGTGCGGCTGTCAAACAGCCTGTTAATGGCCGCACGTATTCCGGTTACACGCTCATGCGCACTGCCGCTCCATTCATTCTCTATGGGAGCGCCGGAGATAGCCAAGTGCAGTGTTCTGCTTTTTCCGGCGCTCCCATAGAGAATGAATAGGAGGTAAGTTGTTGTAATTTGCAAAATCGTGCGGCCATAAATGGTGTATTAATTCATGGCCGCACAATTTTGCAGATAATGGGACGGTTTACCCGCGTTAACGTGCGGCCATGAATTAATACACCCTTTATGGCCGCACGATTTTTCAAATTACAACAACTTACCTCCTATCCATTCTCTATGGGAGCGCCGGAAAAAGCAGAACACTGCACTCGGCTATCTCCAGCGCTCCCATAGAGAATGAATGGAGCGGCAGTGCGTACGCGAGTGTAACCGGAATACCCCTTAACGAGGTATTGGACAGCCGCTCTTACATAGTGCCAGCGCGGTTGTTGGCCGCGTTGCGACAGTGTGAGGGCCGCTCCGTGTGGCCGTACCCTAAAGAATCCTTTCTCCCCATACATAACGCTAAGTTCCCCTCCCCCATGATTCATAATAAGCTCCTACACCACAAAATCAACTATACAGAAGTCCCTCTCCTCACAAAATACATTTATAAAGCATCCCCCCACACTCCTATAGCATTTAGGGCAATGTCCCCTCCCCCACAAAATCAACTATACAGAAGTCCCTCTCCTCACAAAATACATTTATAAAGAATCCCCCCACACTCCTATAGCATTTAGGGCAATGTCCCCTCACCCTCAAAATCGATCTGTAAAAAATACACACAAAGTACCTCTAACCTAGTCTCCCCTCCCCCTCAAAATCGATCTTTTAACCCCTTCCCGACATTTGCCGTACATGTACGTCATGGAAAGTACTGACTTCCCGCATCTTGCCGTACATGTACGCCAAATGTTTGGGACCGGCTCAGAAGCTGAGCCGGTCCCATCATCACCGGATCTCAGCTGTATCTTACAGCTGACATCCGACTGTAACGGCGGGGACCGAAATTAGCTTCGATCCCCGCCATTAACCCCTTAAGTGCAGCGCTCAAACGCGATCGCTGCACTTAAGGTGTTTGCAGCTCATCGGAACCCCAGTAATGAAATTGCCGGGGTTCCGGTGGCTGCAATGGCAACCGGAGGCCTAATACTGGCCTCCCGGTCTGCCTAGCACCGAAGCCGGTCAAGATCCGCCCGGCGGCGGAGCCTGATCGGCTTCCGTAGCTGTCGGCAAGATGGCGCCGGGTCAGGAGCTGATCCGGCGTCATCAGCGGTGGAAGTCAGCTGTACTGTACAGCTGACATCCACCTGTAACGGCAGGAACCGGAGCTAGCTCCGATCCCTGCCATTAACCCCTTCGATGCAGCAATCGAAAGCGATTGCTGCATCGTAGCGGTTACTAGCAGATCGCCAGCCCTGACAGGCAATCGGGACTGGCGACTGCTGTTATGGCAACAGGAGACACAATGGTCTCCTGCTCTGCCATTACGGAAGCCGATTTAGGCCCCGCCGGGAGGCGAAGCCTAATCGGCTTGCTGTCAGTGAATGACTGACAGATCTAATACATTGCACTACATAGGTAGTGCAATGTATTAGAAAAAAAAAAATCTGACCGTTGGAACTTCAAGTCCCCTAGTGGGACTTGAGAAAAAGTGTAAAAAAAGTATAAAAAAGTGTAAAAAAAAGTGCACAAAATAAAAGTTTGAAAACAGTAAAAGTTTCAAGTAATCAAATAAAACACAATCCCCCTTTTACTCTTATCAAGTCCTTTATTATTGAAAAATAATAATAAACCATATGTATTTGGTATCGCCACGACCGTAACGACCGGAGGTATCAAAATATTATATTATTTATTGCACGCGGTGAACAGCGTAAAAAAAACCGTAAAAAACGTTACCAGAGTTTCTGTTTTTTGGTCACTTTGCCCTACAAATATTAGAATAAAAAGTGATCAAAAAGTCGCACGTATCCAAAAATGGTACCTATAAAAACTATAGCTCGTCCCGCAAAAAACAAGCCCTCATACACCTCCGTCGACAAAAAAATTAAAAAGTTATGGTTCTCACAACTTGGCGACAGAAAAAATACATTCTTTTTACAAAAGTAATTTTATTGTGCAAAAAAGTTGTAAAACATGAAAAAGTTCTATAAATTAGGTATCGCCGGAATCGTACTGACCCGCAGAATAAAGTTAACATGTAATTTATAACGCATGGTGAACGCTGTATAAAAAAAACCCGAAAAAAGCTGTGCCAGAATTGCGTTTTTTTGTTTACCTGGCATCCCAAAAAATAGGATAAAAGGTGATCAAAAAGTCGCATGTACCCCAAAATGGTACCAATAATAACTACAGCTCATCCCGCAACAAACCAGCCCTCATACCGCTACGTCTATGAAAAATAAAATTAGTTATGGCTCCAATAAGTCAGGAAATAAAAAAATATGCAGTTGTGCCCGAGGGGAACATTTCTTCTGTTTGAAGAGGCGATTTTTCAAGGACCTAAAATTAGGGAACCAGGAAAGGGAGGGCCCAAACATATCCGCTGGAAGCGACGGTGCCCGTATTATACCAGGACAACACTTCCCAGCAAAATTCCCCAAACTACAAAGGCGCGGAGTGTGGACCAAAAGGGGGATAAGAAATGACACCATTTATCAGTGCGACACCGGCCTGTGCAGAAAGGATTGCTTCACAGCGTAACACACATCTATGGATTATTTTATTGTTTTTTTTTACCCCGTTATTATACCACCTGACTATGCCCCTTATATACTCCGCCCGGCTTACATATGCCCTACATTATAAACGGAAACACCAGTAAGACTCCAAACAAAACTACTACCAAGCAAAATCCGCCCTCCAAAAGCCAAATGGCATTTCCTCCCATCTGAACCCTACAGCGTGCCCAAATAGCAGTTTCCTTCCACATATATGGCATCGTCATACCCGGGAGAACCCTTTTAGCAATTTTTGGGGTGTGTGTCTCCAGTGGCATATGCTGGGCACGACATATTTGCCACTGAATGGCATATCTAGGGAAAAATATAAATTTTTAATTTGCACCATCCACAGCGCATTCATTTATGGAAAAGATCTGTGGGGTGAAAATGCTCACTACACCCCTTAATAAATGCCTTGAGGGGTGCAGTTTCCATAGTGGGGTCACTTCCCAGGGGTTTATTTTTATTATTTCACATCTGAGCCTCTGCAGTTGTGAACCAATACTTTGTAAATCGCCAAATTAGGCCTCAATTTTACATGGTACGCTTTCACTCCTGAGCCTGGTCGACTGTCCAGGCAAGAGATTAGGGCCACATGTAGGGTGTTTCTAAAACCAGGAAACCCAGCATAATAATTAGAGAGCTGTCTCGTTATGGTGGCACAAGCTGGGCACCACATATTGTCCACATATCTGTGGAAAAAATCCCATTTTCACTCTGCAACATCGAGTTCACACTAATTTCTACAAAACACCTGCAGCGTTAACATGCTCACTACACCCCTAGGTAAAAGCATTGAGGGGTGTAGTTTCCAAAATGGGGTCACTTCTGGGGGGTTTCCACTGTTTTGGGCCCACAGGCGCCCAGAAACCAATCCAGAAACATCTGCACTCCAAATGGCGGTCCTTCCCTTCTGAGCCCTGCCGTGTGCCCAAACAGCAGTTTATGACCACATATGGGGTATTGCCGTACTCGGTAGAAATTGCTTTACAAATGTTGGGTTCTTTTTTTTCCTTTATTTGTTGCGAAAATGAAAAAATTTGCGCTAAAGCTACGTCTTATTGAAGAAAAAGGATTGTTTTTATTTTCACTGCCCAATTCTAATAAATTCTATGAAACATCTGTGGGGTCAAAATGCTCACTACGCCCCTAGATGAATTCCTCAAGAGGTGTAGTTTCCTAAATGGTGTCACTTTTTGGGCGTTTTCATTGTTTTTTCCCCTCAGGGGCTTTGCAAATGTGACATGGCCGCCGCAAACCATTCCTGCTCAATGTGATCTCCAAAAGCCAAATAGCGCTCTTTCCCTTCTAAGCCAAGCCGTGTCTCCAAACAGCCGTTTATTACCACACGTGGGGTATTGTTTTACTCGGGAGAAATTGCTTTACAAATTTTGTGGTGCTTTTTCTCCTTCAGTCCTTGTGGAAATGAGTAAAAATAAGCTAAACCTACATTTTCTTTGAAAAAATGTTGATTTTTATTTTCAGGGCCTACTTCCAATAATTTCTGCAAAAAACATGTGGGGTCAAAAAGCTCACTATACCCCTAGATAATTTCCTCAATGGGTGTAGTCTCCAAAATGGGGTCACTTGTGGGGGGGTTTCCACTGTTTTGTCTCCTCAGGGACTTCGTAAATGTGACATGGCCTCCGTAAACCATTCCTGCTAAACTTGAGCTCCAAAAGCCAAATAGCGCTCTTTCCCTTCTCAGCCCTGCCGTGTCTCCAAACAACCGTTTATTACCACATGTGGGGCATTGTTTTACTCGGGAGAGATTGGTTTACAAATTTTACGGTGCTTTTTCTCCTTCAGTCCTTGTGGAAATGAGAAAAAATTAGCTAAACCTACATTTTCTTTGAAAAAATTTAGATTGTCATTTTCAGGGCCTATTTCCAATAATTTATGCAAAAAACCTGTTGGGTCAAAACGCTCACTATACCCCTAGATAATTTCCTCAATGGGCGTAGTTTCCGAAATGGGGTCACTTGTGGGGGGTTTCCACTGTTTTGTCCCCTCAGGGGCTTTGTAAATGTGACATGGCCTCCACAAACCATTCCTGCTAAACTTGAGCTCCAAAAGCCAAATAGCGCTCTTTCCCTTCTCAGCCTCGCCGTGTCTCCAAACAACCGGTTATTACCACATGTGGGGTATTGTTTTACTCGGGAGAGATTGGTTTACAAATTTTACGGTGCTTTTTCTCCTTTAGTCTTTGTGAAAATGAGAAAAAAAATCGCTAAACCTACATTTTCTTTGAAGAAATGTTGATTTTAATTTTCACGGCCTACTTCTAATAATTTCTGTAAAAAAGCTGTGCGGTCAAAATGCTCACTGTACCCCTAGATAATTTCCTTGAGGTGTGTAGTTTCCCAGATGGGGTCACTTTTGGGGGATTTTGACTGTTTTGGCACCGCAAGAGCCCTTCAAACCTGACATGGTGCCTAAAATTTATTCTAACAAAAATAAGGCCCCAAAATCCACCAGGTGCTCCTTTGCTTCTGAGGCCGGTGCTTCAGTCCAGTACCACGCTACGGCCACATGTGGGATATTTCCTAAAACTGCAGAAACTGGGCAACAAATATTGAGTTGCATTTCTCTGGTAAAACCTTCTGTGTTATAAAAAAAATTGTACTAAAAATTTATTTCTGCAAAAAAATATGAAATTTGTAAAATTCACCTCTACATTGCTTTAATTCCTGTGACATGTGTAAAGGGTTAAGACATTTTCTAAATGCTGTTTTGAATACTTTGAGGGGTGAAGTTTTTAAAATGGGGTGACTTTTTGGGGGTTTCTAATATATAAGGCCCTCAAAGCCACTTCACAACTGAACTGGCCCCTGTAAAAATGGCCTTTTGAAATTTTCTTGAAAATGTGAGAAATTGCTGCTAAAGTTCTAAGCCTTGTGAGGTCATAGAAAAATAAAAGGATGTTCAAAAAACGATGCCAATCTAAAGTAGACATATGGGTGATGTTAATTAGAAACAATTTTGTGTGGTATAACTGCCTGTCTTACAAGCAGATACATTTAAATTGAGAAAAATGCTAATTTTTGCAATTTTTCGCTAAATTTTGGTGTTTTTCACAATTAAATGCTGAACATATCGAGCAAATTTTGCCAGTAACATAAAGTCCAATGTGTCACGAGAAAACAATCTCAGAATCGCTTGGATAGGTGAAAGCATTCCGGAGTTATTACCACATAAAGTGACAGATGTCAGATTTGAAAAATGAGGCTCGGTCAGGAAGGTCAAAAGTGGCTAAAGAGGGAAGGGGTTAAAAAAACAAAAAAACATCCTGTTACACATCACATAAAGCCCCCTCTCTCCCCCTCCCTCACACTGCACATAAATAAACATAGATTAATCTAAAGCTGCTGCACTTACCTGACTCTGGAGCTCCGTGGAGGAGTCTTCACTGGGGCAGCAGCACAACAGGAAGGAGCTGCGTGAGGTGCTGAGTGTGTGTGACACTGCAGTACAGGCTGTGCCGATTGGTGGAGCAGACAGAAGCACCTGCTGCTGCTCCTCCAATCAGCGCTCACTTCACGCAGCAGTGCAGAGGGAGGAACATTTCTCCTCTCTTCTGCTCGTACCCACTGGCGCCCCCCTTGCAGCATGGCAGCCGGCGCCCTGTGCGACCGCACGTGTCGCACATAGCTAAGGTCGGCCATGCTCACGGGTATGGCAATACCCTCAATGTGGCTGTTAACAGCTGCCTGGGCACGCAGCAGGGCTCAGAAGGGAAAGATGAGGGGGATAAGATGTGCGGAGTGCATCAGGGTAAGTAAAACTGGGGTAGATTAAAAATCAAGGGATGTATGATACATTTTAAAACACTCTTTCATACGGAGCCTTAGTTTTTCAGGACACGTGTCACATTGATATATTGTGTCCTCCCTTATCCCCCTCTTATAGCAGACTTTGCACCTCTTTTGACTTTTGCCCTTCTTGCCAGTTTGGGGAACTTCTCCTGGAAAGTGTTGCCCTGGTACGATGCGTGTGGCCTCGCTTACAGAAGTACTAAAAACTAGTTTCTTGATGACCACCTCTTGAAATTCCAGGAAAGTTCCCCTCTGGCCTGCACATCGACGTAGCACGTACGCATTGTACAATGCCATCTGTATGATGTGCACGCCCAGATTCTTATACCATACCGCATGGCACTGTAGGGCTTCATCTGACAAGTCCACCCCACCCATGTACGTATTGTAGTCCAGGATGCAGTCTGGTTTGGGGGTCTCTTTACTGGTACCTCGTACAAGTACATGGGTACTGGTGTGACGTCTCTCTTGTCTTGTACTTGACACACAATATGTTGCTGCTAGAATGTGCCCTGCTCTCACCCATTCTGGTTTGCCCAAGCAGTGTCTTAGGGAGGCCTCTCAGATTTCTTCTAGCATTGCCGCATGCCGCAGGACTTCTGGAAGCGAGGCAGTTGAAGAGTGGGACGCTGGTATAAAAATTATCCAGGTAGGGGTGGTAACCCTGGTCCAGCAGTGGGTGCACCAAATCACACACAATTTTTGCATTAACTCCCAGTAAGGGCGGCATTCTGGGTGCTGAATACTGGTGTCCTTTCCTTCATACATCCTAAATTTGTGGGTATAGGCTGATGCCCTCACACTGCTTATACATCTTCACGCCATACCTTGCCCTCTTACTCGGCAGGTACTGGCGGAATGAAGCCTCCCTTTAAAATGTACCAGGGACTCATCAATAGACATACAATTCTCGGGGGTGTATGCTTGGGAAAACCGGGCACTGAAACGGTATTATAGCGGTCTCCATTTATACAAACTGTCAAAACTGGGGTCATCCCGGGGTGGGCACGGCTCATTATCAGTATAATGTAAGAAGTGAAGTATTGCCTCATTTATTTATTTTTTTAGGTTCCAGTTCAGTTCTGAAGTTGCTTTGAGGGGCCCATATATTAGACACCCCTATGAAACACCCCATTTTAGAAACTAAACCCCTCAAAGTGTTCACAACAGCATTTAGAAAGTTTATGCACCCTTTAGGTGTTTCACAGGAATTTAGAGCAAAGTAGAGGTGAAATTGACATCATTTTTTTTTTTTTTCAGAAAATCCTTTTTATACCATTTTTTTTTAAAACACAAAATGTTTTACCAGAGAAACGCCACACCAGCAGTGACTAGCAAGGAGGGAGGTTGTGTGTGAGAGAGCTGCTGTGTGTGTGCTGTGTCTGATCTGTGTGGACCACACCCAGAATCCAGGGAGTTTCCTTTTTTTCACCAGCTCAGGTTCCTATCACCTGCCTGGGCTAAGGAAAATTCCCTGAAGGAGGCTCCATTCATACATGGAGCCTCAGACCTCTACCCCCTGGAGCATGCAGGCGGGGGGTAGAGGGTCTTCCCAACCTGCTGGGAACGTGCAGCCAGCATCAGGGGTGAGAAGATCATCCTGTGGAAAGATCTGTGCAGCCCCCCCTGATGCTGGGGCTCTGGAAGGAGCCAGGAGGAGAGACATGGAGGATCATCCAGGTGGAGGACCAGAAGGCCCAGCAAGGCAAGTCACCCGACCCAGGGACCAGAGCACGGTCGAGGAATGGGGGCTACTGCGGTTGGGAGAGTCTGTGGAGACCTTCAGCTCCCGCCTAGCTTCCCGGCTGGAAGAATACCGGGACCTCGGTAAGTCCTTACGGCGGCTGCGGGAAGATCTGGCGGTCGCCAGGGAACGAGCCGCGAAAACATAAGGGCGCCAAGAGGTCCCGGTATAATCTACAAGTAAAGACAATTTTGGAGGAAATTAAGATGGTGGAGGAGAGGAAGATGGAGATCGTGGCAGGTGGGGGAGCCTTCGGGGAGAATATGGAAAATGACGAGAGGTTTTCCCTGATGGCGTCCCCCACGCAAGGTAACGAAACCCCCTGCAAAGGGGAAGGAAGAAAAAAAGGAGAGGCTGCTAAAAGTGCAGAGGCAGTGGAGGCCGCAGAAGTGGAGGCCATAGAAATGGAGGAAAGTGTGGAGGTGGAGAGGACGCCAACCCGGGAAGAGATGGAGACGGGCTCGGAGGACCCCTGGGAAGGCAGTAACGGAGGGGCAAGTGGGGAACTTTACTGCAGCCAAGCTGTGCAAAACTTTGAGTCGGGCAGTGAGCACCCCCCGGGGTTGCTCACGCAAATACAGCTGCAGGAGTCCCCAGTGTCCCTCCAGAACTTTTTTTTTGGAGCTGAATTGCCACCGGAGGAGGAGAAAACAAAAAATAAAAAACTATGGAAGATGAGGCGGAAAAAGGCAAAGGGGAAGACAGGTGGAGTATCTTACAAATATTCCTACCTGTCTTCCTTGCGTTCCAGACCGGGTAAGAGCTCGGTTCGGGACGCAAACCCCGCAAATCCCCCAGCTCCAGCCTCTGCAGTGGGGTCGTGGCGGGTATGTGGGCAGAAAGATATGGTGTTGGTTTTGAGCAATGTGGCCAAGATGGCGCCAGACGCCGTCTCCTGTAAAGGAGGTGGTGTCGATGGCCACGTGGCGCTAGGGGGCGTGTCCCCGTGTCTGGCGGATGGGGAACCTCAGAAGCCGGCCTCTGGCGCAAGCCGGAGACCGGGGGACGGGGGGAACCAGAAACCGGATGTGGCGCCGGAAAACCGGAAGTCCGCTGGTCATGTGACTCGGCCAGCGGACGCACCAGAAAGTGTTGTGGTGGCGGTAGGAGAGGCTCCGGCACTACTGGCCACCCCCCGACGGGAGGGGGGGGAGGTTTGGTGCCGGGAGCGGCTCTAGCTGTGTCTGCGGCCCCTCCATCTGGATCGCCGCAAGGCGGTGGGAGGGGTTTAGCAGGCACGGGGGGTGACGGCACCCCTCCTTCCGAACATTGTATTGGTGGCGCAGCAGATATGGAGGTCGGTGAAGCGGAGGGTGCTGAGGGATTGCCGCCTGAGATATCTGGCGGCGCCCCAGAAGTAGCTGCACCTGATGATGTGGATACCCCAAAAATGACAAAAACAACGTATAAAAAGCCTACGGACAAGAGGAAGAACTCCATAACCAGCCTGGCCGGTATGAAAGTTGTGGAGAGGAATGTAAGTGGAAATGTAATTATTAATGGTAATGTTAGTAGTGTTGGTAATATTGTTGGTGGTGGTAATGTTGTGGATATTAATGTTATGGATGTTAATGTGGGTTGTAATATTGTGGGGGGAGTGTCAACCAGTGGCGGGCCGGTTGCTCCTTCTGCCAGAGCGCCCGGCAGGTCGTATGCGGGCGTTGTGGTGGGGGGACCGCCGGCCCACCCATCCTCATCTTCTGGGCCCGGGGACGGCAGTTTGCAACAGCGCCTCCTAGAAGTCTTAAGCGAGGGGAAGCAAACGCTAACAGTAGGGGGAGTGCAGAAGGACCTATCCTTTTGGATAAATAGGTATGGTCTGGATGCCTTCCGAGAGAGACGGGGAGATCAGTGGTCGCTCCCAACAACCGGGCCGGCCGTGGCCAGGAGGATTGTGGTCCATCTCCAGTGGCGTGGCAATGATGTGTGCCCTCCTCGTAAGAGGGTGGTGGAGCTGCTGCTGGAGATGGGCTTCAAGGCGAGTGACATCTACGCCTTGATACATCCTCATGGTACGGCTGAGTTTGACATCAGCTTTGTTCAGCCGGGGGGCCTTGAGGTCTTCTGGGGGAACTATGAGCTGGTGAAGAGCGAGCCCGGCTGGCGAGGGTTTGCTGCACAAGCAATCTCTCGCCAGAATGGTCTCAGGAAAGTGACTGTTCTTACCCGTAACGAGTCGCTTTCCTGTGTGGACATCATGACCTGGTTGGGAAGATATGGTGAGGTAGCAGAGATGCCACGGAAGAATTGCGATGAGTTTGGCATCTGGTCGGGAGCCTGGACGTTTATGGTAAAACTTAAGCGTCTGGGGCAGACGGTGTCCCACATACCATCATCTGCTTTCTTGGGAAGAGATCGAATCCTTGTCTTCTACCAGGGGCAGCCGAAGCTGTGTCACCGGTGTGGCGACCCCTCACACTTGAGCGCAAGCTGCACTGTGCAGAAGTGTGCTCATTGTGGGGGGGTAGGCCATCTGGCCGCATCGTGTGACCAGATTAGGTGTAACCAGTGTGGTGACCTAGGTCACCCTTTCAGTCGGTGTCCGCGCTCAGTCGTCAATGTCTGTTCCAACCCTACGGAGAATGTAAGGAGGGAGGTCTCCGTGGGCGAGGGGGTAGACAGAGACGATAGAGCCCAAGAGCAAAGGAGGAATACCAGGAGGGGACCCCCTTCTCGTCAGAGAAGGGTGGAAAAACGCAGAAGGGAACGAGAGCTGAGGAGGACCCAGGAAACTGGGGACTCCTCTGGCTCGGACCTGGATGCCCCCCAGGATACTGATGCTCTTGGGGAGGCCGTACTGGACGAGGAGATGAGGATAGAGAGAGAGCAGAGGGCTGAGGACTCCCAGTCCTCCCACTATGAAAATGTGGAAGAGGAAGGGAGGTCACAGCCTAAAACAAAACAGGGGACACCGGGTAACATCAAAACAGGGCTAAAAACATCTGGCCCTGCCCCGGCCACGGAAGGCAAAACCTGCACCCCCCTGGTGTGCTCCCCCAACCGATACCGTGTTCTCATGGATATTCCAGACCCCCAGGCCGGGGGGGAGAGCACGGTAGGGAGTCTAGGAGTCGTTGAGCCTCCTCTTCTGCGGGGGCCACTGTCCCCGGGGGAGGGGGTCGGCCCGGACCCAGGAGATGAGAATGGGAGTGGGGTGGTGGAGGTTATGGACTCCTCAACAACAAAAAAAAAAGAGGTAAAGAGGGTGAGGGGTCCTCCTCAGAGGAGAAAGCAAGGGGTGGGAAGAAGAAAACCGTCTAACTCAATGATTTATGATGGCGGCACCCACTCCGTTGACGCTGGCATCGATTAACGTTGCCAGCATTAAGTCGAATATGGCTAGATTTGCAGCCTTTGATTTTCTCGGCCGGGTTGAAGCTGACATTTTGTTTTTGCAGGAGACCAGACTGTCACTTTTGGCAGAGGTCGTGAAAGCTAGGAGGTAGTGGCGACGTGGGCCCTCCTACTGGTTTCTTGCGGCTGAGCCATATAGCGGGGTGGCGGTAATTTTTACCGCACCGGTCACATGCCGGCGGATGATCGAGTTAGAAATGGGGCGGTGCTTGATCTTAGATGTTCTCATGAGGGGACAAGAACTAAAACTTATCAACATCTACGGTCCCCAGACAAAGTGGGACCGGAAAAGTCTCTTCATGAGGATTAAGCCCTTCCTTTTTACAGGCCGACAAGTCATTTTTGGAGGGGACTTTAACACTGTCGTTAGGCCCCAAGACAGAGGAGGTTCCAGAAATGTACTGGCCTATGATAGTGTCGAGTTGAATAGAATAGCTAGTGATGCTCGCCTGGAGGACATCCACATTCGGTATACCCCAGGCCACTCGGGGTTCACCTATCATAGTGGTAGTCGTAGGTCCAGAATAGACAGTTTTTTTTTAAAGGAGGACTCCATCTCTTCGGCAGTGTCCGTCGTTGAGGTGGAGTTCTCCGATCACTGTATGATTATGTTTTCTTTGAATGTTGCAGAGTCCCTCCAGATGGGAAGAGGTATATGGAGGCTGAATTCTACTCTCCTGGAAGAAGCAGAGATAAGACAGGCCTTCGAGGATTTTCTTCAGAGCCAGGTACCTTTATTGGATCTAGGTGGTACGAAGTCTGAGTGGTGGGAGGTGTTCAAAGAACGGGTGGCTGAGTTTTTCCGCCAGATCTCGTGCCTCAGGTCTATGAGCAGGTATCGCCTGTATCAAGACATGAGGAGGAAACTCGAACATCTAGTCTCAACCGGAGGTAGCCGTGAGGAAATCTCCGGGGTGAAAGCTCTGCTCAAAAGATGTCGATATGATAGGCACACGTCTTTGGTTCTTGAACGGGATTTCGGGAGGTGCCGCTCGCCCGACCCTTACAAGAACTGCAAGATGTCAGTGAGTCGTAAGGTGGTGACAGGACTGGTAGATAGTACAGGCTCCCTGATGAGATCCAAATCAGGGATCCTGGAGGTCATCAGATCCTTTTATTAGCAGCTTTTGGGTGAGCAGGATCTAAACCGAGACCAAATGTCTGCTTTCCTGGCTGAAACCATCCCTGAGCCAGGAGCAGACCCCTCGCTTGGTGTTTTGACAGAGTCGATCAAGGAAGAGGAAGTGATGCTGGCGATTGATGGGTTGGCCATCAAAAAGTCGCCAGGCCCAGATGGCTTAACATCTGCGTTTTATAAGGCTTTTAAGGGAACCTTAGTTCCCCTCTTGACTGCGGTTTTTAATGAGTGCCTCTCCTCGGGCGCTCTGCCAAAGTCTATGGGCAAGTCGGCCTTGATCATTCTGTCAAAGAGTAAGGATTCGACCCGTATTGAGAACTGGCGTCCCATAGCGCTCCTCAATACGGACAGAAAGTTTCTCGCAAAAGTACTGTTTAATCGGCTGGTGAAGTTTGCACCCCGGCTCCTTTCGTCGGCCCAGCATTGCTCTGTTCCAGGCCGCAGCACCTTTAGTGCTGTCCTCAGTGTCAGAGAGGCAGTGGAGCAGGGACATTCTGGCCGATGGGAGGGGTACATGCTGTCCTTGGATCAGGCCAAAGCTTTTGACCGGGTGAATCACAAGTACCTTTGGTCAGTCCTTCTGAGGTATGGCCTACCGGGTGAGTTCGTTAATTGGCTCCAGACCCTATACGCTGGGGCTGAGTCTTTTGCACTGGTGAACGGTTGGACTGGAACCCCCTTTGAGGTTGGGTCTGGTGTCCGCCAGGGTTGTCCCTTAAGCCCCTTGCTGTATGTTTTCGCGATCGACCCCTTTCTTAGGCGGCTCGATCGTGGGCCTTTGGCAGGGGTGGGGATGGACTTGGAGGAGCCGGAAGCCACTCAGAGGGTGGTTGCGTACGCGGATGACGTCACTATCTTTGTCTCCTCGAGAGGGGAGGCAGAGTGGGTGATGTCAGAAGTTGAGCGCTACTCACGGGCATCTGGGTCCAGGATCAACCGGGACAAGTGTGAAAGTCTCTGGCTGGGCGGGGGGATCCCAGTTTTGATCTCCTGGACACCCTCCCAGAGCCCAAAGGGTCTGCTAAAATCTTAGGCGTTGAATTTGGCCCGGGTGATTACCCCATGAAAAACTGGGAAGGTAGGCTATCAATAGCTGCCCAGAAGGTTGGCCAATGGAAGTGATGGTCTTTGTCCCTTAGGGAAAGGGTTCACCTGGCCAAGGCTTACCTGATGCCCATGTTGCTCTACCTTGGCAGCGTGTGCATGTTGCCAGAACCTCTCTGGACTCGGGTCTATAGCCTATTCTTCCAACTGTTATGGGGAAACAGGCTTAACCTAATCAAGAGGGAGGTTACTTACCTACCGAGGAAACTAGGTGGGTTAGGTATGGTTAACCCAGTGGTGTTTCTAGTAAACACCTTCATTAAAATTAATTTGGCGAACCTCTTTGAAAGAGAAAGGGCTCCTCTGTGGATATCCTACTGCAGGGGATGGTTTCGGCCTTTCTTCCAGGAATGGGAGACAGGAGGCCAAGCGAAAGACCTGCGTGCACCCCATGGGCACCTCCCGGCTTATGCCGCCCCGGTTCTGAAGGTTGTTCATCGGTGGGGTCTGGAGGCGAGGGAGATCAAGACCATGTCGAGAAAATTTCTTGACAGAAAGGTCTTGTTGACCTGCTTCCAGAAGCCCCTGGCGCTCAGGGACTGCCCAAGTAGTGACCTCGGGGTGGGATTAAAACTTTTAAACTCTGTGAGGATTCCCCAGAAGTTTTGGGATCTGGCTTGGCGCTGCTTACATGGGAGGCTGTATGTAAGGGGCAATCTGAAGTTCAGAAACTCAGATGAAAGAGGTTGTCCTCGGGAGGAGTGCGATGACACGCTGGAAAGCATGGACCTTTTCTTGCTTCAGTGTCCCTTCAATGCAGAGGTTTACAAACGGGTGGGTGCCTCCATCGCTTGGCCCGGTCTGACCAACCTCTCCTACGCTGGTTGGGCCTATGGGGCATTCAGAGACCTGGTTGGAAGGGATCATTGCACTTCTTTTTTAGTTAGTTTAGTGATCAGGTATTTCACGTGGAACGCACGGTGCTTAGTATCGACTCAGTGTAAAATCCTCCTGGAGGACGAGGTGTGTAGGAATATCATTGGTGACCTGGTGAAGGTCCGGTCTCTGGAGGTTGAGAAACTGGGTGCATCCAAGGCCTCTCGACTTTGGAGGGGCTTTAATTTTAGGGTGCCCTAGGTGGAACCAACCTTCAGGGGGAGGGGAGGGGGTGCCCCTGGGTATTAGACTGGAGGTGGGGGTCTACACCTGGCCATGACACCGGGAAATAGCGATAGGGACAGAATGAGAGACAGCAGGAGGGACAGATTAGTTTATAAAGCAATAAGGGATAGAGATAGGGCAAGCAGGATAGGTTTAGCGATAGGGACCGGGGTGGTGGTTGGGGGTGGCTTTGGCCTCTGGGCTGGTGCTCTAGGGGGGCTTTCCTCTCTCTCTCCTCTGGTGATGGGCTGAGTAAGCACAAGTAGGTTTTTGTCTTGAGCTTTTTGGAGACAGAAATAGGGCTTACAAGCAGCCAAACTTAGGTTTTCGGGTTTATGTATATAGTATGATATTTTGTTATAGTTATGTGTCGGTATGATTATATGGTGTATAGGTGTATGCATGGGTTTGTGTGAATGTTTAGGTAAGATGGGCAGTAGATAGGTGGGGGGGGGCCTGCGGGTGTGCCCAGCCTGATTCTGGACTACGTGGACGTGAGGAGGACATGAGACGTGGGATTGGGCTGGTTGGGTGATGTGTTCGGTGGTGGGGGCCAGCATCTGAACTATGCGGACATGGAAGGACATGAGGCGTGATGCTGGTTGGGGGAGGTGATGGGTGGTGATGGATAAGGATAAGTTAGTGTGTACAAGGTTAGGTATGAATGTGGATAAGTTAAAAAAAAAAAAACGTTTCTATTTTTGTTTTTTTGGGTTTGTTTGGTTTTTTTGTGTTTTGTTCTTTTCTTTTCATTTATATGGTGCACTGAAGTAAGTGCACCATGGGATGGTAACTTTTTTTATTTTTAGAGATTATTATTATTATTATTATTTTGATGTTTTATTATTATTGTGATGATTATTTATTTTATTTTATATATGTTTTTTTTTAGGGGGCCATTGGTTGGCTCTTTTTTAAGACTGTGTTATAATAAGTATGTTGTATATAGTGTTATAGTTAGGTTTTCTTGGGGTTGGGGGGTATAGGTGTGTGTATGAATGAGTATGGGATTATCGTTATGCATGCATGGGGATGTATGTAAGAAGGGCCAGGCTGGGTAAATTGTGATGTACAGAAATGTACATTTGTTTTGTTTTGTTTGTTTTGTATGTACCGTTTATTTTGTAATGTTTTATATTTTTCTATTAAAAGAGTACCAGAGAAACGACACACCAGCAGTGACTAGCAAGGAGGAAGGTTGTGTGTGTGAGTGCTGCTGCTGTGTGTGTGCTTTGTGGACCACACCCGAGATCCAGGGAGTTTCCTTTTTTTCACCAGCCCAGGTTCCTATCACCTGCCTGGGCTAAGGAAGCTTCCCTGAAGGAGGCTCCATTCATACATGGAGGCTCAGACCTCTACCCCCTGGAGCATGCAGGCGGGGGGTAGAGAGTCTTCCCAACCTGCTGGGAATGTGTAGCCAGCATCAGGGGTGAGAAAGTCATCCCGTGGAAAGATCTATGCGGCCCCCCCTGATGCTGGGGCTCTGGTAGGAGCCAGGAGGAGAGACATGGAGGATCACCCAGGTGGAGGACCAGAAGGCCCAGCAAGGCAAGTCACCCGACCCAGGGACCAGAGTACGGTCGAGGAGTGGGGGCTACTGCGGTCGGGAGAGTCTGTGGAGACCTTCAGCTCCCGCCTAGCTGCCCGGCTGGAAGAATACCGGGACCTCGGTAAGTCCTTACGGCGGCTGCGGGAAGATCTCGCGGTCGCCAGGGGACGAGCCGCGAAAACATCAGGCGCCAAGAGGTCCTGGTATAGTCTACAAGTTCAAGAAATTCTGGAAGAAATTAAGATGGTGGAGGAGAGGAAGATGGAGATCGTGGCAGGTGGGGGAGCCTTTGGGGAGAAGCTGGAAAATGACGAGAGGTTTTCCCTGATGGCGTCCCCCACGCAGGGTAACGAAACCCCCTGCAAAGGGGAAGGAAGGAAAAGTACAGAGGCTGCTAAAAGTGCAGAGGCAGCGGAAACTGCAGAAATGGAGGCCAGAATTACAGAGGCCGCAAAAGTGGAGGCCGCAAAAGTGGAGGCCGCAGAAGTGGAGGCCGCAGAAGTGGAGGCCGCAGAAGTGGAGGCCGCAAAAATGGAGGAAAGTGTGGAGGTGGAGAGGACGCCAACCCGGGAGGAGACAGAGACAGGCTCGGAGGACCCCTGGGAAGGCAGTAACGGAGGGGCAAGTGGGGAACTTTCCTGCAGCCAAGGTGTGCAAAACTTTGAATCGGGCAGTGAGCACCCCCCGGGGTTGCTCACACAAATACGGCTGCAGGAGTCCCCAGTGTCTCTCCAGAACTTTTGTTTTGGAGCTGAGTTGCCACCAGAGAAGGAGAAAACAAAAAAGAAGAAATTATGGAAGATAAGGCGGAAAAAGGCAAAGGGGAAGACATGTATGTATGTATATATGTGCATGTTTGTATGTATATTTGCATGTATATATATATGTATGTATGTTGTCATGTATGTATGTTGTCATGTATGTATGTTGTCATGTATGTATGTTGTCATGTATGTATGTTGGCCTGTATGTATGTTGGCCTGTATGTATATATGTGCATGTGTGTGTATATATATTTGCATGTATATATTTGCATGTATGTATGTTTGCATGAATGAATGTATGTATGTTGTCATGTATATATGTGCATGTTTGTATGTATATTTGCATGTATAAATTTGCATGTGTGTATGTTTGCATGTATGTATGTTGTCATGTATGTATATATGTGCATGTATTTATGTTTGCATGTATATTTGTGCATGCTTGTATATATGTATGTATGTATCTTTGCATGTTTGTTTGTATGTATGTATGTTTTCATGTGTGTGTGTATGATAGTTTGCATGCATGTATGTATGATAGTTTGCATGCATGTATGTATGATAGTTTGCATGTATGTATGTATACATATATGTGTGTATGTTTGCATGTATGTATGTATATTTGCATGTATGTATGTGCATGCTTGTATGTATGTTTGTATATATGTTTGCATGTATGTTTGTTTGTATATATGTCTGTATGGCCATGTATGATACTGTCTGCTGGCGCCCTGTATCTAAGTCAACTTCGCGGCAGGCTTCTATACATGGTATAACAGTCAGTATCACACATTAAACTGAAACTAAGCCTACGAAAAGTTTTATTTCATTTTTTTTTTTTCTTTTTTACAGGTTTGGTGTTTGGACTACGTCGGTTTCGAGGACTACTTAGATGACGTTTTTTTTTCTACAATAAAATGGTTAATGAGGGTTGTGTTGGGGGTGCTTTATTTCAATAAAATATTTTATCTATATCTTTGTCTTTTTCTTTTCAAATTTTATTACTACCACTTTTGTCTGAGTGACAACATCCATTACTAAGGCGAGGCTTAGTGTTAGCTAACCATTATTAATGGTGGGTACCATTATTACCCTGGTACCCACCACCACCAGGGGTGCTGGGAAGAGCCAGGTACGATCCAGTACCCGACCATCTGTTGTGATGGGCGGGCTCTGGGGTGGCTGCAGGCTGGTATCATGAGGCTGGGAAGGGCCAAAAACAGTGGACCTTCCCACCCTTGTAATGCTAGGCTGCTGCTGTGTTGTATCTGGCTGGTTATAAAAGTGGGGGGGACCCCACGTCATTTTTTTAAATTATTTATTTTTATATTTTTTTAAAAAAGACATGGGGTTCCATCCAATTTATCATAACCAGCCACATACAACACAGTGTTATTAGCCTGGGAATGGACAAAACCAGTGGCCCTTCCCACCCATGTAATGCCAGACTGCTGCGGCCTTGTATATGGCTGGTTATTAAAAATGTGTGTCTATTGTTAAATTAAAAAAAAAAAAAACGACGTGGGAGTCCCCCCCATTTTTATAACCAGCCCGATACAACACAGCAGCAGCAGCAGCCTAGCATTACAAGGGTAGGAAGGTCCACTGTTTTTGACCCTTCCGAGCCTCATAATACCAGCCTACGGCCGCCCCAGTACCCGACCATCACAACAGATGGTCGGGTACTGGATCGTACCAAGCTCTTCCCGGCACCCCTGGTGGTGGTTGTGGGTACCGGGGTAATAATGGGTGGTTAGTGCTAGCCTCTGCACCGGCTAACACTGAGTACCGCCTTAATAATGGACGCTGTCAATCAGCCAACTGCCATTATCTAGGCACTAATAAAGTTTAAAAAAAAAAACACAAAGACAATTCTTTTTTATTGAAATAAGAAATTCCCAACAAAACCTTCGTTAACCATTTTATTAAATTTTGAAAAAACGTAGATCTACGCAGTAGTCCAACGAATCGAAGATGTAGTCCAATCGGTACATCAAAATCTGCAACAACATAAAAAAACAGTTATCAATGTGAACAATACCAATACTTCTACTCACCTACACACATATATACACACACACACAAACAAACAACCATACACAAAGACACACATATATACACAAACACAACATGATATACACACACACACATATACACGAACTCACACATATACAAACAAAAACACACATATCCAAACACATACATATACACGAACACACACATACACAAACACACACACATATACACATATACACAGTTATACACAAACACACACACATATACACGAACTAACACATATGCACAAACACATATACAAACAAAAACACACATAGTCAAACACACACATATACACAAACACACACATATACAAAAACACACACACACAAACATCTACACACAAACATATACACAAATACACCCATATATACACACACATATACACAAACACACCCATATTTACACAAACACACATAAACACACACACACATATACACAAACACACATATAAAAACAAAAACAAAGACACATGCCCAAACACACATATATACACAAACACACACATACACAAACACACACACTGTTTCTTTTAAATGCTGCTGGGGAACCCGCTCGATCCACTATATAAGGCTGCGCTATAGTGCAGCATTTAAAGAGGCTCTGTCACCAGATTTTGCAACCCCTATCTCCTATTGCAGCAGATCGGCGCTGCAATGGAGATAAGAGTAACGTTTTTTTTTTAAAAAAACGAGCATTTTTGGCCTAGTTATGACCATTTTTATATTTATGTAAATGAGGCTTTCTAAAGTACAACTGGGCGTGTATTATGTGTGTTACATCTGGGCGTGTTTACTTCTTTTACTAGCTGGGCGTTGAGAAGAGAAGTATCATCCACTTGTCTTCACAACGCCCAGCTTCTGGCAGTGCAGATACACAGCGTGTTCTCGAGAGATCACGCTGTGACGTCACTCACTTCCTGCCCCAGGTCCTGCATCGTGTCGGACGAGCGAGGACACATCGGCACCAGAGGCTACAGTTGATTCTGCAGCAGCATCGGCGTTTGCAGGTAAGTCGATGTAGCTACTTACCTGCAAACGCTGATGCTGCTGCAGAATCAACTGTAGCCTCTGGTGCCGATGTGGCCGACACGATGCAGGACCTGGGGCAGGAAGTGAGTGACGTCACAGCGTGATCTCTCGAGAACACGCTGTGTGTCTGCACTGCCAGAAGCTGGGCGTTGTGAAGAGAAGTGGATGATACTTCTCTTCTCAACGCCCAGCTAGTAAAAGAAGTAAACACGCCCAGATGTACACACATAATACACGCCCAGTTGTACTTTTACTTTAAACACGCCCAGTTGTACTTTAGAAAGCCTCATTTACATAAATATAAAAATGGTCATAACTTGGCCAAAAATGCTCGTTTAAAAAAAAAAAAAACAACGTTACTCTTATCTCCATTGCAGCGCCGATCTGCTGCAATAGGAGATAGGGGTTGCAAAATCTTGTGACAGAGCCTCTTTAAAAGAAACAGGATCCTGACCTGTCCATAGAGTTTAAGGCAGCACAGAGTATTTCAGGAGATGAGCGTGCAGATTCAGTGCTGCTGTGAACTCTGCTCTTACCATTACGTAGCTCTCAGTCTGTTACCTCTCTTCCACTCCTGTCCTCAAAAACACCTTCACATGATTGGCAAGTCACCACGTAATGGTTAGAGCAGAGTTCACAGCAGCACAGAGTATTTCAGGAGATGAGCGTGCGGATCTTGTACGGGGTGGTGACTTGCCAATCATGTGAAGGTGTTATTGAGGACAGGAGTGGAGCAGAGTTCACAGCAGCACAGAATCTGCACGCTCCTCTACTGAAATACTCTGTGCTGCTTTGAACTCTGTTCTTACCATTACGTAGCTCAGTCTGTTACCTCTCCTCCACTCCTGTCCTCAATAACACCTTCACATGATTGGCAAGTCACCACCGCGCACAAGATCCGCACGCTCATCTCCTGAAATACTCTGTGCTGCTGTGAACTCTGCTCTAACCATTACGTGGTGACTTGCCAATCATGTGAAGGTGTTATTGAGGACAGGAGTGGAGGAGAGGTAACAGACTGAGAGCTACATAATGGTAAGAGCAGAGTTCACAGCAGCACTGAATCTGCACGCTCATCTCCTGAAATACTCTGTGCTGCCTTAAAATCTGTGGACAGGTCAGTATCCTGTTTCTTCTAAATGCTGCACTGTAGCGCAGTCTTTAATAGTGGATCGAGCGGGTTCCCTAGCAGCATTTAAAAGAAACAGGATCCTGACCTGTCCACAGAGTTTAAGGCAGCACAGAGTATTTCAGGAGATGAGCACAGCAAGCTACAGGCAGCCGGTCGTTTTTCCGACCGTAAAAACACCCGTTATTGCGGGTCGTAATTACGACCCGCAATAACGGGCTCATAGACTTCTGTTACCCACGGGTACCTTCCCGTTTTCTCACAGGAAGGTGCCCGTGCCGTTAAAAAAATAGAATATGTTCTATTTTTCTATTTTACGGGCCGTGCTGCTATAATTATAATGACAGCACGGCTCGCAAAAGCGGCCGGTTGCCCGTGGCCAGCCGTGCCCGGCCGTGCTCGTAATTACGAGTCGTAATTACGAGCACGGCCCGTAAAATAAAAAAATAGAACATGTTCTATCTTTTTAACGGCACGGGCACTTTCCCGTGAGAAAACGGGAAGGTACCCGTGGCTAACAGAAGTCTATGGGCCCGCTATTTCGGGTCGTAATTACGACCCGTAATAACGGGTGTTTTTACGGTCGTGTGCATGAGGCCCCGTAATGACGGGTGGCTACATGTGTGCACCCGTCATTACGGCAGCGTTGCTAGGCGATGTCAGTAAATAGTCACTGTCCAGGGTGCTGAAAGATATAACTGATCGGCAGTAACTGTTTCAGCACCCTGGACAGTGACTACCGATCACAATATAGAGTAACCTGTAAAAAAAAAAAGACGTTCATACTTACCGGGAACTCCCTGCTTCCTCCAGTCCGGTCTCCTGGCCGTTGCCTTGGTGACACGTCCCTCTCGACATCCGGCCCGACATTCCTTGATGACGATGCAGCCCATGTGGGCGCTGCAGCCAATCACAGGCTGCAGAGGCCTCTGCAGCCAATCACAGGCTGCCGCGTCAGAAAAGAAGGTCGGACTGGAGGAAGAAGAGGGACTCGTCACCAAGACAACGACCAGGTACGTATGAAATGCTTTTTATTTTATTTTTAATCAGCAGCCTCTTTTCTCTATCAGTGATTGATAGAGACAAGTGGCTGCCGATTTGTATAATGTGTTTGACCGGGTTCGGTCAAAACGGGTTCGGCCGAACCCGTTTAAGTTCGGATTTGCTGCGAACCGAACTTTTCCGGAAGTTCGGACCGAAACCGGGTTCGGTTGTCCCGGTTCGCTCATCTCTAATTGTGCATGCAAAAAAAATCAGGCATGCAAAGACAAAGAATGGAGTGGGTGAATTTACATCAAAGGGAAAGTCTCACGTACCCATAATGAACAAGCAGGATAAATACAGCCGGGATCCTCCCCAATGTGAGTTTCGGCGCTAATGCCTTCGTCTGGGGGTGGTGTAAAGTTGAGGTCAAAGGGTCTTTATATGAAAGTGAGCCAATGAATATGATTTGGCATAGCTGTTGTATGTATCGAATAATAATTAAACTGCGCCTCCTGTGCATCTATTGGTCGCTGCCTGCCGGAGGCAGACCGCGCCCACGTCGACGTCAGCAGCGGCGAGTCCAAACCGGAAACACGAGACCGAGTCAGAATGACTCGGTCACGTGGATCAAGCAGCAGACACGCCGCGGACGACGAATACGGGGGCCTGACACCAATCAGAGAGCGACACAGGAAGATCAAGCCGCACCTACACAAGTAAGTGGAGCATTGAAAAAATATGATATCTAAAAATCTATATGAGTTCACGGAACATCTCGGAAACGTGAAAACCACAACATGTACCCAATATAGCAATTGCAAATAAGTATGTATACATACAACTTGGATAAGATGGGCTGTATTAACCCATGCTGTATATAAATACGATCATGAAAGAGATCCCGGAATATAGTTACGCATAAGAACTGACTCAATTGAAAATATAATAATACAATAAGATAAATATGTGTGTAATATTCAAGATATACATAATTAAAGAGTGACAGGCCAGGGAGAAAAGAAAAACAAAACCTAGGTAAATAAAAAGAATTGTAATAGAGAGTTGGTGTAAGTGTGTAATATAAAGTGTGAACAAGACCATATTAATACTGAATGTGGAAAAATATGGATAGATTGAAATCAACATAATAATATTTAAGAATTTAAAATATGAACATACATATTGATTTAATATAAAGTGCAACAATAATGACACATAAAGTGAGTCAGTGATAACAAGATGCAGATCCTTTACAGTTGTGTAGAAAAATGGTTGCAATTCCTAAACGTTTCACAGGATATTTTTGTTCAACCCCTTGAATTAAACCTGAAAGTCTACACTTCAATTGCATTTCAGTTGTTTCATTTCAAATCCAATGTAGTGGCACGCAGAGCCCAAATAATGAAGATTGTGTCACTGTCCAAATAATTCTTGACCTAACTGAAGTTTTTTATACATTTATTTTTTTTTCACAATTTTTTAAATAATTTAATGTCATAACTAGAGATGAGCGAACCGGGACAACCGAACCCGGTTTCGGTCCGAACATCGTGAAAAGTTCGGTTCGCAGCGAATCCGAACTTCACCGGGTTCGGCCGAACCCGTTTTGACCGAACCCGGTTACATTTTGGCGCCTACCACATGTTAGATGTAAAATGGAGGATTTCAAAATATTACCTGACATCAGGCTACCCCATAATGCCTTGCAAACGGCTCTCCCAGCCAATCGGCAGGCAGCATAGGGGCGGGCCCAAGCCTGCAATAAAAGCCTATGCACGGAGCTCAGCGGCCATTTTACAGACAGGAGCTGTAGGGATAGCATCTCTGTGCAGTTAGGGAAAGCTTTAGGAATCTAAAAGCCAGGAATCCAGCAATCGAAGGGGCTCATCCACTACAGAGGGAGTCTACTCTACTCTCAACAATCAACATCCAAATTGCAATACAAATTCTCCATTTGCCAAGCCAGTGTGTGAATAAGCTTTCAGAAGGGGCTTATCCCCGTTGCATAGGTTAACATAACAATCCAACTTGCAATACAGGCAGCCTTTGTAGTACTACAATGCCCAGCATTCCCTGAGTGCACCGCGGCATGGCTGATAGAAATTCTCATTCATTGCCATTTGCCAAGCCAGTGTGTGAATAAGCTTTTAGAAGGGGCTCATCCCCGTTGCATGGGTTAACATAACAATCCAACTTGCAATACAGGCAGCCTTTGTAGTACTACAACGCCCAGCATTCCCTGAGTGCACAGTGGCTGATAGAAATTCTCATTCATTGCCATTTGCCAAGCCAGTATGTGAATACACTTTTAGAAGGGGCTCATCCCCATTGCATCCAACTTGCAATACAGGCAGCTGAGGCAGCCTTTGTAGTACTACAACGCCCAGCATTCCCTGAGTCAGTGCACAGTGGCTGATAGAAATTCTCATTCATTGCCATTTGCCAAACCAGTGTGTGAATACGATTTTAGAAGGGGCTCATCCCCGATGCATCCAACTTGAAATACAGGCAGCTGAGGCAGCCTTTGTAGTACTACAAGTTCGCCCAGGGCCAGCATTCCCTGAGTCAGTGCACAGTGGCTGATAGAAATTCTCATTGCCATTTGCCAAGCCAGTGTGTGAATACGCTTTTAGAAGGGGCTCATCCCCGGGGTTTTGATTCAACTTGCTGCACTCCAGCACAGCAGTGAAATGTCTGGTAAAAAAAAGGTTGTGAAAGGACGGGGTAGAGGAAAAAACAAGCATGCCATGTCCTCTTCCAGTCCAAATGTTGGATCTGTTGGTGCCAGACCCAGTACCAGCATTTGTGGCACAAGACATGTGCCCAGTTCCACTAGTAGCAGCAGCCATGTGCCTGCTGGTAGTAGTAGCAGTATCAGCATGCCAGACTTGTCCATCTCCTCCAGTGGGCGGGTTACTTTAGACAATACGGCCATTGTGGACTGGTTGGCTGGCTCGCGGTCATCTCAGCAGGAAGACTCTGACGATCTGGCTTCAAGCCAGGTTTCGTTGGATTCCAGATCCTCTACAGTTCCTTGGCACAGTGACAGTAGTAATATGGGTATTTCTAGTGTTTCCATTCCATCATCTATGTCTTCACTCCCCCTTCCTAGTGGGAAGCCATCTTTCCTGAAAGTCCTAAGAGACATCTCCTCGGGTGCGAAGGAAGATACTGAACAACATAGTGATGATGATGATTTGTTTTCCGCGAGTCAGCCAACGGAGTGTGTTGCGGCGGCGGTGGAGGTGGAAGCGGTGTCCGAGACGCATAGCTGTGGTAGTTGGGGTGTTGGTGGTAGCCGTGGTGGCAGACGCTGTAATGAGGGGGGGCATGGAGCCCGCCATGATGTCACATCACATTCACAACACAGTAACAGAAGTGGCAGGGATGATGAGGAGGGCTATGATGATGTTGTTTTAGACAGGATGTGAGAACAAGGTGATGAGGTGATGACGGCGTCAGAGGAGGAGGGTAGTAGTGGCGGCACTGGCAGTGATAAACAGCCAAGCCGAGGTAGGGGCAGAAGTCAATCTGCAAAACGTTGCAGCGGTAGGGTCAGCTCAGGAGCCGGTGACGGCGACACTGATGCTACTGGTGTAGGCTCCCGAAAAAAGCCTGCCAGACAAGGGGCAAGCTCGGGTGGTGGTGGTGGTGGTGGTGGTGGTGGACGTGGTACTACCTCTTTACGGTACTCTGCCGTGTGGCAATTTTTCTGTACCTTCCCGGAGGAAGAAAACATGGCACAGTGCCGTATCTGCAAGCAGAAAGTAAGGCGTGGGCAGGGCAGCAATGTAGGAACTACCGCTCTACGTAAACACATGCAGCGGCATCACAAGGCCATGTGGGACAATCGACATGCCCCACCATCATGTACATCTAATGAAGACCCCTCTGCCGCTGCTGCTCCGAGTCCCTGTCATCTAAGTAGTAGCCAGGCCTTATCCACCATGTCGTTATCATCATCATCACTGTCATCTAGTGCTCCTCATACGTCCCGTCAGTTATCCATTACGGAATCGTTGTCCAATAAGCAACAATATATACCCAGTTATCCACTTGTCGTGCGGCTTAATTCACACCTGGCTAAGTTGTTGGTGGTGCAGTCGCTGCCGTACCACCTGGTCGACTCCACCGGCTTCAAGCAATTGATGGCGTGCGCTCAGCCTAGCTGGCGAATACCTAGCCACCATTACTTCTCCAAAACAGCTGTCCCTGCCTTGCACAAGCACGTGGAGGAAAAGGTGGGCCAGTCCTTGCAATTATCCGTGTGCAGCAGGGTACATGCCACCGTCGACACGTGGAGCAGCAACTATGGGCAGGGACAGTACATGTCTTTCACGGCCCACTGGGTCAATATTTTGCAGTCCGATGCACCACCGCAGCAATGCCAGGCATTACCACCTCCACGCTTGTATCTTTCTGGTTCAACTCCGGACACCAGGCGCCTACCATCCTCCTACTCCTCCTCCTTGCCCTCCTCAATGGAGGTCTTCCCGTCCCCGACAGGACACAGCGTATCTTCCACTCCTTCTCCCTCCTCTTTTCATAGGTGCAAGGTGAAGCGCCACAACGCTGTCTTACACCTGCTGAGCCTGGGCGGGAAAAGCCACACAGGGCAGGAGCTGCTGCTGTGCATCAAGGAGGAAATCGCACGCTGGCTGTCTCCTCTGAAACTCACATTGGGCAATGTTGTCTCTGATAACGGGAAGAACGTTGTGGCTGCACTGCGTCTAGGTCACCTGACACACGCTTCTTGCATGGCACATGTGATCAATCTGGTCATAACACGCTTCTTAAAGTCATATGTTAAGTCGTATGGTTTGAAGGGTGTGCTGGCCATGTCCAGGAGGGTTTGCGTTTGCTTTAGACGTTCGTATGCATTTGAGCACGCCCTCCTGGACTTGCAGCGTCAAAACAATCTCCCAGAACACAGCCTGATTTGCGACGTTCCAACACGCTGGAATTCCACCCTGCACATGTTGGACCGTCTGTACGTATAGCGGAAAGCCGTGAATGATTTCCTGATGCAGCAGACGGGCAGCGTTTGGAGCCAGTGTAATTTCGAGCTCAGGCACTGGCAGCTGGTTAGAGACGCATGTCGCATTTTGAGGCCCTTTGAAGAGGCCACATGATTTGTGAGCCGTGACGCTATCTGAATGAACGATGTTATGCCGCTGATATTCATTATGGAGCAAACGCTCACAGCGATGATTCAGCAAAGGATGGAGGAAGGATCACATCTGGCTATGGATGTTGAGGAGGAGGAGGAGGAGGAGGAGGATGAGGAAACAGGACCTGAAGAGGAGCTGGATTTGGAGATGGAATCACAGGAAGGGATAGGGGACGAGGCAGCCGCACAACATGACAGTGATGATGATGACGAGTCTGACGACGACCTTGATGGTGGACAACCAGTATGGGGCGGAGATGGAACCAACCGGGCACTCTGAAACGCTGGCCAGGATGGTGAGCTGTATGTTTCGTTACCTGCGCGCTGACTGTCGTATTGTTAGGATGAAGCAAAGAGATGAGTACTGGATAGCCACACTTTTAGACCTCCCTTCCGAGAGGGAGGCAAAATTGGCTTATTATCGAGAGAAGCTATGCAGCCAGCTTGTCACGGCTTTCAAACGGCAAACACCTGCTGCAAGCATGTCTGACCGGGGGGCCACTCTCCGCTCCCCACTGTCTCATCGTTCCACCGCCTCTGGCAGAGCCACCTCAGCAATAGGCGGCAGCAGCAGCAGCAGCCAATTCAGTTTGGAAAATATGATGACAACATTTTTACATCCAATACCCCGACCTGACACACATCGTAGTCACCAAAGGGATGTTCACCATCACCAGGTCCAGCACCTAAACAACCATGTTCTCTCGTACCTGGACTGTGCCCTTTCTCCTTCAGAAATCCTGATCCCAGACCCCATGGACTTCTGGGTCAGCAGATTGGATTATTGGCAAGAACTGGCCCAGTTTGCCATGGGTGTACTGTCTTGTCCACCCTCCAGTGTAGCGTCAGAGAGGGTATTCAGCACGGCAGGGGGCTTCGTCACCCCTAAGCGAACAAGATTGTCCGCCAACAGCTTGGAAAATCTCACGTTTCTGAAAATGAATCAAGCGTGGATCGGTGAGGATTTTAAAACCCCTGTGCCTGATGCCACTGATTAGATCTGACATTGTTGCTGCTGCCACTGTCACCTGCTACTGCCGCCTGCTACTACGGGATTCTGTCCTGTCCACTCTTTTTTTAATGTGCCGCTGTTGGTGCTGCTACTACTTCTACCACCAATTGACCCCCAGTGCCGTCTGCTACAAGCAGGCCTGCCCCACCACAGGGCTTTGTCCTGTGACTTTCCACTCTCTTTTAATGTGCTGCTACTACTACTACTACTACCACCACCCTTGCTGTCTGTTGGCTACCCCTACTACCACCAATACACCTCCACTGCCGTCTGCTACAAGCAGGCCTTAGGCCAGCCCCACCACAGGGCTTTGTCTGTGACTGTCCAGTCTCTTTTAATGTGCTGCTACTACTACTACCACCCTTGCTGTCTGTTGGCTACCTCTACTACTACAATACACCTCCACTGCCGTCTGCTACAAGCAGGCCTGAGGCCAGCCCCACCACAGGACTCTGTCCTGTGACTGTCCAGTGTCTTTTCATGTGCTGCTACTACTACTACCACCACCCTTGCTGTCCGTTGGCTACCTCTACCACCACCAATCCACCCCCAGTGCCGTCTGCTACAAGCAGGCCTGCCCCACCACAGGGCTTTGTCCTGTGACTGTCCAGTGTCTTTTAGTGTGCTGCTACTACTACTACTACCACCACCCTTGCTGTCCGTTGGCTACCTCTACTACCACCAATACACCTCCACTGCCGTCTGCTACAAGCAGGCCTGGAGGGCTTGTGAAAAGCCATTGCTTGTTGCTTTTACATCCATGTATGGATGAACCCCGGCAGGCATCTGCCACCATAAAGGGTCAATTTTTTGAGTGCTTGTCAAAAGCCATTGCTTCTTCTTTTACCACCGTATATGTATGAACCCTGGCAGGGATCAGCCGCCTAAAATGGTTAATTTTTGTACCTTTTTTAACAATGCATTAAGCATACAACATGCACAAGTGCAGTGGTTTCTGTTAGTTATCACC